>NW_024526377.1:3006218-3619034 GCF_017590135.1 Pyrgilauda ruficollis
GGGCGGGGGGCGAGGGCCCGGCTGACCTCGCTGTGCCGGCAGGGAGGAGCTGCGGGCCGTGCGGGACGCCGTGGGGGCCGCCGGCAGCGCTGTGCTGCGGCTCCTGGAGGAACCGGGCCCGGCCGAGCTGGGGCTGGCCCTGCTTCTGCGGCGTGGGCCGCGCTGCCCCTCGCTGGCCGACGTGCTGGAGGGGCTGCAGGACGTGGAACGCTACTACCGGCACCTGTATCCTGCTGGGGGTCTCTGGGCAGGGCTGGGGGTGTCAGGGCAGTGCTGGGGGGGCTGTTCTGTCCTTGTTGTCCTTAACCAGGTGCGAAGGTACTTGGAGAGCAAACTGCTCCTGCAGCGCCTCAGCCTGGACAGCCTGGCAGACGTGGAAGCCCTGCCGCAGTCCTGGGAGAGGATTTTGGAGCGTTACAAGGAAGATGATGTTGTTCAAGGTAGTTCTGTGTGTGAAGAGCCGAGGGGTGTTTTCCAGGGCTCCTGCTGATGTCCCCTGGCCGTGCTGGCTCCGCTGGTCACAGCAGCAGTGGGTGACCTGCTCTGAGATCTTTGTGACCTGCTGTGAGATCTTGATCAGCTTCAGCTGAAAGTACTCATCCTCACGCCTGGGCACAGCTGGAAGCAGCATCCTCCCTCACAGTGTGGCAAGGGCTCAGTGAACTATTTCACTGCTCAGTTAGTTTTACCCATACTTTTTTATTGCCTTTAGGAACAAGTTTTTGGGAGTACAGAATACAGGTAAAGCACATTCAGCTGACAGGGTTGTTGTTTTCTCTCTGTCTCAGATACACTCCTGAAGGTCTCACTGTTTGTGGAGAACCATCATGAGGTGAGCTGCTCGCCTGGCTCCTGACAGGGCAGCAGGGACTGGCACTGACCAGCCTCTGGCACATTCTGTCATGCTGCAGAGGGGATGAGGAAGCTGAATGGAAGCTGAACGAGTTAGCCTCAGCATGAAGTGCTTGAACTGTACCATTTTCAAGTGGAAATGGCCTTGGTCTGTGAGGAAGAGGCTGAGCCCAAAAAGCTGTGAGGATAGAAGGGAGTCACCTCCAGCTGGGGAACTTGTCCTTTCCCTCTTCTGCCTAGCCTGTTTTGTGTCATGGTAAAAATGTTGATTCTTATTTACATGAGGTGCTGCAGATGTGTGAGTGTAATAGAGTCCTTCAGGCTGGTGCCATGAAAGATATTTGGGCTCTCTCCTTGCAAATAAAGAAAACATGTCAGATCGGGGTTTACAAACAGTGCTCACCTCACAGTGTGTTTGCAATCATCCCAGCTGGGCATGGAGGAGGAAGGAAGCAAATCTGGCGTGAAGATGTCATTATGGAGGGGCACAGATGCCCAAGTTCTGACACAAACACGGGCAGCTTTCAAGGGTGAGCAGTACACTGCTCTGTTTCCACTGAAATCAGTCTTAAAATTTCACTCTCTGGCAGCTACTGCTGACAGTTCAGGGACACCTTTTGTTGGCCTTGGCATTGATCCTCTGAACATTCCCAGGAAGCAGTGGGTGTTTGTCTCTCAGCTCTGTGTTTGTGAAGGAGCTGCAGCTTCTTAGAGAAAGCCAATAAAGAATTGCATGGGACACGCTGTGGGTGTGGTGCTTGTGCTCACATTTCTGTGTCCCCAACCCAGGGCGTCCCCGTGGCCTCCTGAGGGCACTGCATGTCCCATGAACACAGGGGGAACAGATTGGGGTGCTGGGGAGTGCCAAGGGTGGGAAAGGGCTGGCTCAGGGCTGGGGCTGCCAGTGCTCCCATCAGGGATAGGGGATTCTTGTATTTGTGAGGTGCCCCGTGGCAGGAAGGAAATGATAAATCTGACTCCATGTTCTTAGAAGGCTAATTTATTATTTTATGATCTATATTATATTAAAGAATGCTATACTAAAACTGTACTAAAGAATACAGAAAGGATACAGACAGAAGGCTAAAAAATACTAAAGAAAACTTTTGACTCTTTCCAGAGCCCCGACACAGCTTGGCTGTAATTGGCCAATAAGTCAAAAACAATTCACATGAAACCAATGAAACAATCGCCTGCTGGATAAACAATCTCCAACCACATTCCAAAGCAGCACAACACAGGAGAAGCAAATGAGATAATATTGTTTTCCTTTTTCTCTGAGACTTCTCAGCTTCCCAGGAGAAGAATCCTGGGCAAGGGATTGGTCCAGAAAATATGACGGTGACAGGGGATCACGAGTTGTAGCTGCAATTCTTCACACACAGTTG
Organism: Pyrgilauda ruficollis; assembly: GCF_017590135.1. Taxonomy (NCBI): domain Eukaryota; kingdom Metazoa; phylum Chordata; class Aves; order Passeriformes; family Passeridae; genus Pyrgilauda; species Pyrgilauda ruficollis. Next base: position 3,008,459 of record NW_024526377.1, read on the forward strand.
TAATTGCAAAGAAAACCACCTGCAAAGAAAGCCTGCTCCTGGCACTGGGTGCCCTGGCCAGGGAGGAGGTGAGGTGGCTTCTGCTCCTGGCTCTCGTGGCTGTGCAGCCTTGTGCTCCCTACACAGGGTTTGGAGCATGGCTGATGGCTCAGGGTGAATCAGGGGTGTCATCTCACAAACCAGCATGGCATGGTGAGCTTGGATGCAGAATAGTTTTTGCATGAGTGCATGCTGTACAACCCTTCAACATCCCTCTTCTGCCAGCCTCTCTTCAGGACAGCTGCCCAATGAAGAAATGGATTTAAGTCCTGGGAGATGTTCAGCACAGTTCAGTGGTGGCCCTTTGCTGCTTCCAGATGTTTGGCCCCTGATGTCTGTCTGTGCTAACAACAGCCCTGCTAAAAGTGCTGAGGGAGCTTTCTGCATTGAAAGTGGCCATGCCCTGACTCTGACTGACTGAAATGGGGTGGAGGAGGTGCTCATTGAAGTTTTGGTGTGATTAATTACTCTGTGCTGTTCCTGGGCCATGTCATCAGCTGCATTTGTCTGCAGCGTTCTGTGGGGTGTGAGTCTCTGCATCAGAGCACTCTAACTGGGCTCAGCTGGGGGCTTGTTCCATTGCAGATCTGATCTTCTGCCAGGATGGCTGCCAGAGACCCCATAGCTAAGGAGGACAGGGTTCCTCGTGTGTGCAGACCTCCCTTCAGCTGGTGTTTGCCCAGGAGTCACTGGGGGTTCCAGGGCTCCCCCATGAGCAGAGCCAGGGTGGGCATTCAGCCTTTCAGTGTCACACAGTGTTCCACCACAGGCAGGTGGAAAGGCTGCTCCTGCTCCTCCTTGCCTGACAGATGAAGGGCTGAGTCAGACCCCTGCTCACAGCACAGGGATATCTCTGGAAGTCACATTTCCCTTCCTGAGTACTGGGACAGGAGGGAGGTGAGTGAGAGCAGCAGCTGCTGCAGCTGCCTGGGGAGCCAAATACAGGGTCAGGGTGATGCCTTTTCCTTGGTCCTCAAATTAAGAGCCAGACACAGTTAAGGGATAAAGGGTTTTTATCTTGGTGTTTAATAAGGATCCTATGGTGCAACACTTCATCAAGGTGGAGTATGCTGAAATGTACACCTGAGAGATTGTGTATACAGTTTTATAGATTTTGCAAATTAGTATATCTAATAAAGATTCTTTGATGAGAGGCTTGAATGAACAGCGTGACATTTTCTCATCTCAAAGTATTCCCTCTTGGATGGGTTTAATCTTATTTTATAGGATGTATTTTAGATAGGACCTTGGTTTTTCAAGATAGCATAGGACTTTCCAGCTTTCACCTACAAGGCCTTTAGGATGTTTGGTTTTCTGGCTTAGCAGAATACCAGGACTATGTTAAGTTATCAGACTTAAGGAATTACAAGTATTATATGTATTCTAAGAGCACTGAGAATACATAAAAGGTATAGAGAAGATCTGTAAAAGATATATAAAAGGCAAAAATTCATCATGGCATCAAGGGGCTCCAGCCTGTGCCATGTCTTAGTGAGGCTACGGGTAAGGCACCACTAAGGGCTCTGAGACCAACTGGTAAAATAAATGTAACCATAAAACCTAATACAAGTACCCTTATTTTTGGAGTAGAGCTCTTAAAGTATTCTTGTACAGAGATCTGTCTTTGAGGAATGCAATAAAATGCAGTTAGCAGCTGGAGCTACCTTGTTAAAGGAAAATTGTCAGGAAACACAAAGCTCACACTTTGATTTTCAGCTTTACCTCCTGCTAACTCCATTGGAAAACAGTTATTCTTCACTTACAGGAAAAGCACAAACTAAATTCAGTTACTGAAGCCAAATGCCCACAAAAATTTATAAGGAGCACCTGACTTTTGTATGGTTGTTTTGTTTCCTCCCATAGGGGTGGGCACTGGCTTCTGGTGCAGTGGGGCCTTTGCAGTTCTGCTTAGAAATGGGGACCTACTCTTGGTAACACCAGACTTCCAGAACAAACCCAAAAGCTTTGCTTTTGAAACAGATTTCAAAACTGTGTGTATTACAAGAGTTCACAGTTATGGAAAAGACAAAGGATTTGGCACCTGAACTGAAGTGTAAAGTGACTCAGAGGCAGAAATATGTGATAAAAAGCTTTGTGATTAATTTAACAAACCGAGTATGGGTTTCACAAGTCCCTATGGTTTTTGAGCTTATTCTTTGAGACTTTCATCTTGGCCTAAAGCAGAACTCCTTTGTGACTTTGCTGAGGGGCTGCCTGAGTACTTATTTGCTCTGAAATACAGCAAACATTCTCCCCTACCTGTTAGTTGGCTTTTTTGCTGTTCCCCAGTCTCAGCTCAGTGTTTCTCTAGTGCCTGTGACTTTGTCACAGCTTTTGCCCTGTTGAGCTCCAGGGAGGGGCAGATTCTGCTGATCTGATGGGTGTGCAGTGAGTGGGGAATAGTTCTGTGCTGTTGGAACCCCACGGTCCAGGAGTGGGGATGTGCTGGAAGGATGAACCTGCCTTGTTGCCCTGTACTTCCACCACCTCCCCACGTACCAGTGCCTCCCCACACATCAGAACATACAGAAATATTAAGCATCTATTTAATTTCCCAACAAAGCACCCTGAGATTCAGTTCTCCTCTGTCCCCCAGCATACCACAGCTGTCTTCACTGAGGCTGACATGGGATGGCTCCCTGTTCTCCCTGGTCCTTCTCTCCACAGCCCAGACAGTCTCTAGGCTGCCTGGGGAAAGCAGAATGAAGAACATCAAGCCAGTAAGTCTCCTAACCATTCTGCTATGTGAGGAATGAATCCAAGAGCCTTTGCACACTATTAATCTTTTCCAGTTCCTAAGAAAGCAAACGATCTCCTCCCGCTCACATAAATTCAACCTCTCTCTCCAGCTTCTCCCCTGGTGTTTGAACTGTTAGCCAAGAGCTTTATTAAAACCTACAAGATGCAGTTTTGTTCCTCACTGAATCCTAAACAACTGTGCTAGATGGAGAAGAAACATTTGGTGCTGTCAGCTTTAGAGCATTTTTGTGTGTAGTCCATGGCCACTTGTCAGCCAGGGACCAGCCTCAGCCCCACACTGAGCCCAACAGAACCTTTGCTCTGCTCCCCTGGGGCTGGGAGGTAAATTCAAGCTGGCCAAACCTCACGGCCTCATGTCCCAAAGCTCCTGACAATGATCCATATGGGGGCAGCAGAAGGGGTGTTCCCCTGCATGCAGTGTGCTCCTGTGGCACCTTGCCCTCCTGTGCCAATATCTGCAGCTTGCCAGTGGCCCTGGGGACAAGCTGTGCCCTGGCAGCTTTCCTCCTCTCCTGCTCTGAGTGAGAGGCTTCTGCTACCAACCCTGTGTCTGTCCCCTTGGCATGACCCAGCCAGTGCCACCACTGGGGTGTGGGCAGCAGGGGATGGTCCCCAGGTGTGGGGTGAGCAGAGAAGCTGCAGCTGGTGCTGGGCAGCTGTGGGTGTGCTGGGACAGCCAGGTGAGGCTGGCAGGTCCTGTGGGGGCAGCAAAGGTGAGGGGCACACCAGAGTCCTGCCAGCTGCCGTGCATCACGCTGCTCCTTGGCACATCATGCAACGTGTCACAGCCTTCTCCCTTTCGTTTCCTAACATTCCCTCAGTCTGAAACTCATCAACCAGTGCTGAGAGAAAACATTCACAGATGAAGCCAAAGCAGAAGTGAGCAAAGCTGTTCCTTTGGCTGGATTCCTCCAGCTCCTTGTGTGCCACTGCTTGGTTTGAGCAAGAGCCACCTTCGCCTGCCCTGTGCACATGAGCCATGGGGAGGGGACAGCAATCTCCAGCTGCTGTGGGGGAGAGCTCTTGTTGTGGCTTTGCCAAGGAGAACTCCCTTTCATGGTACAGTCCTGGTACCTCTGCCCAAACCCCAGGGAAGGGGGTGAGAGCAGGTTGTGTGAGAGGAGACAAGGCTATGGAGCACGGCTTGCACAAGGAGTGCTTTTAAACTTCATAAACCTACTTGTGAGTCAGATGGCAGGAGCAGCAGAGGGGAGAAGTGGAGGGTGAGAAAGTCAGTACAGTTGAACCCAGAGGAGAAGCAGCCTGAAGCAGCTCTGGAACCAAGAAGCCTGCGGCTGCTCTGCTGGAAGCAGGGGCTCAGACAGTGACAGAAAGTTCTGCTCATGAGGAACCTGAACAGGAGCCCCAGTGCAAGCCCCATATGGGGAGCCCAGAGCTCACAGGGGCTGAGCCCTGGCACAGGGGGGTTTGGGCAGTGCTGCCCCACCCTGTGCTGCTGGGGTGCCACAGCCCCCTGCCTGCTGTGTGGGAAGACAGGGAAGCAGGCATGTGGAAAAGCCCCAGAGGTGAATAATCCAGCTTTCACTGGACATGGCTCCCCCAGCTCTGAAAGGCTTTTTGGTCGGGTTTAATGAGATTAGTCTGTGAGCTCTGGAGATGTCAGCCTGCTGGCAGCTCCCTGTTCAGTAGTTCCTCGTGTGCCAGGGAATGATGTTCATTTCATTGGCCTTGACTCCGCTGGATCAGGCTGTTGCTCTGCTTCTCAATTAGCTGCATCTGCGTGGCAGTAATGAGCTGGAGGTCACACAGCCCAGAGAGGGGTGCTGAAAAGTTCACTTGTGGAAGGGAGCTCTCTGTGCCCTCACCCAGGGGATGCTGGGGCTCTGCACCCAACCTGGCCCCTGTTCTCCCCGGGAGCCCCACTGGGGTCCAGTCCCACTTATTGCTGCCGCGGTGACACTGCACAGCTTGCTCTGTGCTGGAGAGGCTGTGTTTGTGAAAGCTCAATCTGGGTCTGTGCTGACATTATTGAAGCTACTGGTAATAAAACATGTCACTACAGGGGCCAGGACCACATCCGATCCTGCAAAGGGAAAGCAAAAATCCAAACAAAACCCAAAACCTCCAAAGAGCTCTAACCAAGCAATGCTGACGGTAGGGCTGGATTTCCAGGGATGCAGACCCCACTCCTGCCACCCTGCCAGGATGAGAGGCACCTTCTGGCCCTGCTGGGCTGGCCCTGCACACGGCAGTCACAGCTTCCCAGTGCCACATCCTTATGCATGTGCCGAACCCTCCCTGTAGTGCAGGGAACTACAAATAAATGCTGTTGATGCCTCTACCCTCCCGTCAGGGATTAGGACATGCTGGAGCAATTTGCATGGGGACGAAACTTGGAAGAAATGGCAAAGCTGAGGGAATATGATATTATTTATTATTGCCAGTTGCAAGGGAACAGCAGCAGCCTCCAAACTTGTATAACTCTGGAACACGACTATTATTAGAACGCAAAGTTAGCAAGCAATTAGCTAATTGCAATTCACATTGTCTGTTGGCAATTATAAGGAGAACAGTTATAAAGCCCAACAGATGGAACTCAAATGGGTCAGTCTCTCTCTTCCTGTTTTATTTTTTCCAACCCCAAAAGGCATTTGCTATGAGCTGAACTCAGGTTCTCTCTAGGGCTCATGAAAGCAGCCAGCCTGTGAGTCAGTGTGCACCGGGGTCCCTGCAGGTCACACTCCTGCACCCCAGCCCTGCACATGGAGCTTGTCCTGTCCAGACCTTCCCAAATGACCCAGTTTTGAGGCCAGAGAGTTCAGCTAAAAGCACTGTGGTTTCCATAATTTACTGTCTGTGGTGGTGTTTTTTAGTGGCCGTGGAAAAGTGAGGAGCAGAGAAATCCAGCTGCAATTTGTCTTTGTTCCCATCTAGTTCTTCATGGCTGTACAGCTTCAGGTAATACCTTCCCTTCCCTCTCCAGCAGTGACACAAACTGACGGTGCCTCCCTGAGCATGATTTCTAAATCTCTTGGCGTTATTTGAGGGATTTTCATTCCCTTCTGAGGCTGAGTCAGAAAAGGGATCTCTGCAAAGATGAGCAGGCAACAAAGCAGTGCTCTGCTTCCCCTCTCCTGCAACAAAAGATACCAGCAGAACAGCTCCCACAGGGCAGAGATTATCTCACTGCTTTTGTTAGAAATGCCTGGGTGATGCAGCACGAGGACATGACAGAAGGGTAGAACATGAGCCCTGGACTCGAGAGATTGCTCAGTGCTTGGTTTACATCTGTTTAACCAAACACAGGTGCTCCTACCTGTGACACTTTGCTGTCCTCTGGGTGGGATTTGGGCTCTCAGTTCAAGGGGTGCTGTGACAGGTGTCTGCTGAGGGTCATGCCTCAGGTTTAGCTTTTCTATTTTTCAGATTCTGTGCTGCTTTAATGTGTAGTTCTCAGCTTCGCCTCTGTTCTAGGTCAGCCTTCTCAAGGTATCAAGGGGGTGAGAAATTATCATCTACCTGTCAAGCATTTCTCTGCTGAAGCATGGCAGGGTCCAAGCTGTGCACACAGATCAGGGTGTTTGACACCAGAGGCAACAAGGGGCACACATGACAACCCCAATACCCCAAGTGTTGCAGCCTGGCACGTGCCAGCCTGTTCCTCCGGTTTACAGCACATGCAGGAGTGTGGCAGCAAGGCTGCTCTGACACGTGGAAACTCATCCTGCATTTCAGATTCATGGAAACTCATCCTGCATTTCAGATACCTTTTTAGAGTACGGACCAGTACAGGCAGATTTGGCCTTGAAAGGAAACATCACAGAACGTATTCTGAGGAAATATTTCACTAAAGAACCTCATATCTGCTTTCAGATGCTTTGTGGCCATGGAAGAAACTTTGCCCTTTATCCTTCCTGAATGTTGGTGATGCCAATGACTATGACAAAAGAACATCCTTGTTTTGGGTCAAGCTGATACAGACACAGAGACAGCTGGGTGATCTGAAACAGATTAGCCTCAGCAATATCAATTTCATAAATAGCAATACAAACCCACTGCACACCTTTGGCTGATATTAAACAGGGGATGGGCTGGAATTTGTCTCAGAGCAAAGGCATTACAATGAAATGGAAACATAAGGATTTACTTAGGATCCCAGGTTTCCCATAGGAGGCAGTTTATGTAGTGCCCATTTATTAAAGACAAATGCTATCATTTGGAACATATCTCATGGAGAGCAGGGGACTGGCTGATGCAGGGGAGCAGTAACTGGAGATGGAGCTTTGTATTTACAAGCCGTTGTTTTCAACAGGCTCTGCATGTTCTTCCAGGTGTGATGAAAGCTGCCAGGTGCCCCAGGGTCTGCCAGGAGCCCTGGCCCTGGCCTCCCACCGTGCACAGCCCCACGAGGGCCCTGACCCAGGTGAAACATGCTGGACTTCAATGAGTATTTAACAGCAGACAGAAAGATAATCTGGTTATCAGAAGTCAGGCAATCATGGGCTAAAATAAGCAGGTATGGATGGGGGCCCAGCTCTGGCTCCAGGTGCTGAGCCTGCTCTCTGCTCCAGGAATCCCTTGAAATGAGAGCCAGCTCCCGCAGAGCATCTGCTGGTGATACCTCAGGTTTTAGCTTTTTTGTTTTTCAGATTCTGTGCTGCTTTAGTGTGTAGTTCTCAGCTTCATATTAGGAGATGGTGAGCTCTCTTCACAGAGTAGGAGACAAAACAATTCCTGCTCTAGCTGGGGACCAAGGACAAATGATCCAAATCTCAGGCCCAAGAACAGGAACAACGTGGACTGAAGAGAGAAAAACAAGAAGGATGGGACTGCAGGGGCTAAAGCTGGAATTGAACAATTAACTCCAATAGGCAAATGGAGCAGAGCTGATCGCAGTGAGAGACCCCGTGAGCGCTCATGCATTTTGTGCCCATTTTGGTTCATCTTGGGTGTAGCCCTGGCTGGGCTCTTGTGCTGCCCAAGGTGGATCCATTGAGGCCTTCTAACAAATCCCTACTTTATTCTTGAACTCTGTCCAGTCTCTGCTCTAGCTCAGCCTCCTCAAGGCTGAGCTGGGGCTAGAGGAGACCTTGGCCAAGGAGCAGCAGGGACAAGGTTGCTCACCTGTGCCCAGGACACGTGGCAGCTGCACATGTCACCTCCTCACAGCTCCTGAGGCTCTGCTGTCTCTGATTTGGGGTCCTCACTCAAAAAGCTTCAGAGGGATGTGCCTTTTGGAGGGAGACCCTCCCTGGCTCAGCTTGTTCCTTTTGAAGCCCACTGGGGTCAGCACGGGCTAGGCACCAGTCTGGTGTTCCTTTCCTTTGATGAGTGAGTGGTTCTGAACTAAAGGGCAAATGCTGAACAGGAACAACTGCTGTTACCGTCACATCTACAGGCACCTTTGGCTCAGGTATTCACCTGGAAAGAAACAGTGTCCAATCAATCAATTGAAAAAAATTGCCTTTCTGAAAACTTTCTGGATGGGTCCTGGCATCCCAACAAGATTGCTCTTTGTTCTTTTGAGATCACAATCCAGGACAGGCCTATCCTTCCTGGGCAGCAGCAGGTAAAACTACATGACTTGGGAAGCACAAATTCTACTCTTTGCATGTAGGAGAACTTTCTGCCTCAATGCAGGATGGCATCTGCAACCATGAATTTGAATAAATTCTATATTTATGCTCCATCCAGCTTTTAGTACATCAGACAAAGCATCCATATGGGACAGAACAGTAAGTCCTGCATGTGTTTCCCCTCCCATGTGATCATAGGGATCTGACATCTAATGCCACTGCTCCTTTTCCTTACAGAGCTCCCAGAGGTCAGCAGGAAGAAGCCGTGGATTCCTTTTGGGTAAAAAGCAGCTCTGGAGCAAGAGAGGTTTGGGATCTCTGCCCACTCCTCATGCTGGGTACTGGGGGGGAGACAGATCCCCCTGCAGTGTGCCAGGGAGGAAATGTGGGCTGTAATTTAGGGAAGAATATTGGCATTGCTGTGACCCCCCCCAGTGAGCACTGCAGGCATTGGGGAACCTCCTGTCAAGGTACAGGCACAGGAAAAGGTGCTGGGCTCGAGAGCCGTCACTCAGCATCCCTTAATGAGAAAATCAAACCTTGTCCCACAAAACTGCCTGCTGCAGGTGGCTTGACCCTGGGAATGTAGCTGAGGGAAGATGTCCATCTGTGCTGAGCCTGCCTGGCCCCTGCACAGAGTGGAAAAAACTCCCAAAAACCAAATGGTATCAGACAAAGGATCTCCTAACTGCCTTATCCTGCCAGCTCCACATCTGGGAGGAGAGCAAGAGGGCAGAGAAGTGCACTGCCTGCCTGCCTGCACCGTGCAGACAGGCTGGTGACAGCTCAGCAATGTAAATGATGCATAATAAGCCCTAAATAAAGTGTGAGGAACATGTTTGGGATCAGCAAATCCATTCTGACAAGAAGAAGCAAAGGAATGAATTCCGTTTTCCCAAACAGACTGCTAAGTCATGGAATAAATGTAATCTAATCCCACAGAAAAATGGCTACTGAAGATTTCTAGCTGGAGTCTCCCTGCTCTGCTCCATGGGGACACTGTGCACCAGGGAACAGGGGCAAGGAGAGCTGAGGAGGAGCCTTGGGAGTGGGGGCCACATTCTCCTCCTCAAAATGCTCAGGTTCTATTGGAACCACTTTGTGCACTCACATTTACAGCCAGGTCTGTCCCATTTCCTTACATTCCCCCATCAGCCATTTATCACCAGCAAGGGGTGGCTGGAGCCAAATGCTCCCCTGACCTTCAAGAGCCCTGTGAGCCTTCCTTCTCTGCTTAAGTGGGAGACTTAAGATAAGCCCAGAGTAGTCTCAAATAAACACATTGAGCTGATGGGTTACAGGCTGCGCTGGCCAGCTGAGGAGAAGGGGATTCTCTTCACAGTTCTGTTGGTGCTGTGGAGTTTCTTGTCCTCACAGGACAGGCAGGCCAGAGAGCCACTGGAGCACTTCACAGCAGGACAGTGGAGGCCATGACCAAAGGCAAAGAGCCCAGAGCACTCTCCTGGGGTGACTTTAGGATGCTCATAGCCCCATTTGTCTTTTTAGCCCAGAAATAAGTTTTGCAGCTTTAGGACTCGTTCTGAGAGCAAAGAGGGAGAAGAAGAAGTGCACAGTTTGTTTTCAGACTCTGCACTCACCCCTCCACCTTCCTGCTCCTGTGCTGTCTGCAGCACGGACAGACAGACAGCAGGACAGAGCTCTCCTTTGCTTTTAGTTCGTTTTTTAGCTCACTGAGGCAGAGAAGTTCTCTGGACTGTGGTTTTTCTTTTTCTTGGACCTGTTTAAACCTGCTCTGGACTGAACACCCAGAAGAACTCCAGCAGCTCCACCTGTGGCCACTGGGCCTGGGCCTGGGCCTGGGCCTGGGCCTGGGCCGGGGCATTTCCAGCACTGGAGAGACTGATAAGGGTCTGATAACAGACTGATAACAGACTGAGTGAGCAGAGCTACAGCCCATGGAGGGCACTTTCTCAGCTTGTAATCTCTTTTGGAGCAGCAAGAATTTTTATTGTTTGATATTGCTCATTTTTTTTGTGCTGGTGAACACTTTACCTGTTAAATAAACAGATTTTCCCACTTTTCTTCAAGAAAATAGTTTTCCTGGACCAGTTAGAGAAGGGGCCACTTGAATTGGTTTTCTAGAGGAAACCTCTTTAGGGGTTTTCCTCCCAAAATTGCCCTAAACAGGACAAGCAGCCATGGAGCAGCAGCCGTGCTGGGAGGAGCTGTGGGACCTCAGGGCTCCAGGGCTGCCCTGGGAGCAAGGACAGCTCTGTGCTCCATGCAAGGTGTGATCTGACCCAGCTTTGCACTCTTAATTTTCCATGGGTTTCTATTCCCACTCCCCCTGCTGAGCAACCTCCAGGCAGGTACATATTTTCCATGGAAAATGCATTTTTTTGTCTCTGTGCCCACACTGGGAGGTGCTGAGGCTGTTGCTGTGGAGGCTGCAGGGAATGGTCCTCCCTGGACTGTGAGTCTTTAAGCAGTTGTTTTATGTTCTTTGTTGCCCTTTCACTTGAGCGGGGGCCAAAAAGGTGGGATCCAGATTGCAGGTGTGTTTCTGGTACTTATTTTCTGTTTGGGCTGCTCCTGGCCTTTGTGGCAGCAGTGAGGGTCTCTCACCCTCGCCAGGCCTTGGGAGCCCCCCGGGCTCTGCAGGTTGACCAGGCAGCTGTCCCAGGACACGAGGCTGCACTGACAGCACGAGATGCAGCCTTGGAGCACAGCAGGCTGCCAGGACACCTCATCAGATGGAGATTGCCTCTTTGTTCCTCTGAAAACCACAAAAAAAGAGTTTCTCCCGTCACAGTTCACTGATGCCCAGACAAAGATGATGTGAAATCTGTGGGAAGACTTATTTTATTACAATATAGGAATGCACAGAACCAGATGTTTAAGCTTAGCTGTGGCTCCTCCATGTCCTGCTGTCCCTGCTCAGGGAGCAGGGTGATGTACAGCACTCTGAAAGTGAGACAGCACTCTGTGCAGGTCTCCAAGAGCTGCTTGGAGTCAGGGCCATGGCCACTGGAGGTCCCCTGCATCCCTCTGTGCCACAGGGCCTGCTGCAGAGGTGTCACATTCATATTTTCTGAAAAATCCCTTTGCCCAGGATTTTTCTCCTGGGAAGCCGAGAAGCCTCAGAAAAAAAGAAAACAATTCTTATCTCATTTGCTTCTCCTGCGTTGTGCTCATGTGTGGAATGTGTCTGGTGATTGTTTACCCACAGGTGACTGTTTCATTGGATTCTGCTGTGAGTTGTTTTGACTTTTTGGCCAATTGGTGCCAAGCTGTGTCAAGGCTCTGGAAAGAGTCACGAGTTTTCATTATTATCTTTTTAGCATTCTCTAAGTATCCTTCCTGTATTTAGTATAGTATAGTTTACTATAATATAATATAATATAATATAATATAATATAATATAATATAATAATAAATTAGCCTTCTGAGAACATGGAGTCAGACTCATAATTCCTCCCTTCATTGGGGCACCCTGCAAATACACACAATGCTGGCATGGTGGAAGAGCAGGTGCCCCTTGGTGACCCCAGCCTGGCTCCCAGGAGCAGCCCCAGCCCAGCCCCTGCAGGTGCTGCTTTGCAGGCTCCCAGCCCCTGCTGCCTTTCCGTGGCCTCCTGAGGCCAAACCCTGCTCCTGGTTTTCTCTTTGTCTCTGCTGCTTCTCCGCTGAGTTAAACCCATCCGAGTCCCAGCCAGGGCTGTGTTCTGGTGGGATCTGGGAGCCTGCAGATGTTTTGCAAGAGCTGGGACAGCCTCCCCAGCCTGCCAGGCTCTGAGCCCAACCCGGCAGCTTTGGCTCCCCAGGCTGCAGCAAGCAGGCAAGGCTCACACGCACGTCCAGCCTGCCAGCCTTGTTTGTTTCTCCAGCAGCCAGAATTTCATCTTTTCCACCTCCACGCTGCCAGGAGAGCCCTCATGCACTGCCCTGACACCTCCAGGGTTTATTTCCAGCTGAAGCACGCTGCCTCCATATGTGCTCCTGCTGCTGGCTGCTGGTGATTAAGTTGGTGCTGTTGTTGGTCCCCCTGCCTCCATTCAGAAGTTGGCAGTCATTAAAAGCTCATTCATCTTGGGAGCCCAGTGGCAATTACAGCCTCTCCTTCGGGATGGGTTAACTCCTGCTCTCCCACCAGCCCGAGGGGCAGCAGCCACGCCTGGTTCTGATTAACGTGATGCAGAAAATCCAGCTCCCCACTCTGCTCAGGGAGAATGGAGAGGGAAAGGGGAAAACAGTGAAAATTGCCTGGAGGCAGGAGATGAGCTGGGTTATTGTGACCCTGCACAGAGCTGTGGGCACTGCATCTCCTCACTGGGAAGGCCAGAGTCCTCACAGAGGGGCAGTGACTGCAGCAATGATGGGAGAGGGGTATTTCCCCAGCAGGCCTTGTAAAATTAAATTCTAAAATTGTCAATCTGATCACCCCTCATTGCCTTCCCAACTGTCAAGGTATTCTTGGCTATTAGAGGAAGGACTGGCAAATGTTTGTGGAGAATTTCAGGGACCATTGCCCAGGAGGTTGAGGCTGTGAGTAAGGAATTCACTGCCCAGAGAAGTGCAAGGCTCACACTGATTCCAATTCCAGTTGCAGGAGGGGCTGCTCCCCTGGACATGGTCGCTTTAACAGAAAACTTCAGCAAATCAAGTGCTCTGAATTGCCCCTGGGTAGAAAACTCCCAAAGCACATGGATTATAATGACCAGGAAAGAGCGAGCTGAGGGTTTGTGGCCCCTGAGCAGACTGTTTGTAATTTCTCTTGCTCCAGAGGTTCCCTCCAGGCTGCAAGTCAGAGCTAATGCTAAAAAAATATTTTTTATGCAAGACCAACTCTGAAGTGAAATAGAGAAACATACAAAGGAATCTCAATTGACTATCTGGCTCTGACACTCCTGAAGCTCGTGGCTATTTATCTCTGTCCAAAAGTGTGCTTTAAAGACACAACAGGAATCTTCCTTTGGGGAGAGAAAGGAGTGTATGTCTGCCCTTCAAATGTCAAATCAAACACCAAAGATATGGGAAGCACATAAACCTTGAGAACAAACAAGCTCACTCCATACCTGAGATGAAGCTTGATTTTGGATGCAGAAATGTGTTTATTTTCTTGGAAAGAAGCAGGCTCTGGCCTTTCAGATGTTACAGATTTTCTCAAGGGAATAATTTTCCTAGTAAACCTTGTTCCTTCTGTAATCCTTTGTAGCAACTCACCGAGTCATGCTGCCCTTGCTTTAAAAATACGTTTTCAAGGCCCATTAGCAAATTCACAGGTTTTTTTTTTTTTATACACTGAGAATTAAAGTGAAAACATAAGACCCAGCAAACTATTTTAGCTTTATATACAGGCTCCCCAGTAAACAAGTGTTGCAAGAGCCTGTGTGCTGCCGGCAGAGCAGAGGGATGGGAAACAGAATGTGGTCACATGTGGTTTTATTCAGCGAGTTATTTATATAATCTGAAGTATAGTAACAATGTCCTTGGATCCAGAGTCTCCCAGCTCTGCAGTCCCTGCTGCTGGTGCCTCTTAGCTTCTCTACATGGACACCCCTGAGCTCCCAGTGCTTCACTTCCACGTGACACTGCCCCATTCAAGGGCCTGATTCCTGGGAGTTTGGATCCTCAGGGCTCTGGGACACATTTCCAGAGCTGCATCCTCCCATAGCCCAGCATCCTACACCCTGTACTCCTTGGGTACATCATCCTGAACCCTGGAAATCACTGGGTACACCATCCTGCATCCTGTGTGATCTGATCCAGATCTGTACTCACTGGGTACATCATCCTGCACCCTGTACTCCCTGGGTACATCATCCTGAACCCTGTACTCACTGGGTACATCATCCTGCATTGTGTGTGATCTGATCCAGATCTGTACTCATTGGGTACATTATCCTGCATCCTGGTACTCACTGGGTAGATGCTCCTGTGTCCTGGTCCTGCCCTGCTACATCATCCTGGTGCTCCACACGGATGCTCAGCATCACCTGAGGCTGGGCAGGAGAGTGCTGTGACAATGTCTGAAGGACAGCAGGTCCCAGGAGCCAGCACAGCCTCATGCTCCCTGGTTCTTACCTCTCTCTGCCTTCTCAAAGGCCCAGTTTATACCTAGACATGTCCAAAAGCACTGGGACTCCATCTCCTGACTTTCTCTGCATTCCCTGGCATACAGCATTATTGTATTTGTGGGGTGCCCTGACAAAGGCAGGAATGATGAATCTGACTCCATGTTCTCAGAAGGCTAATTTATTATTTTATGATACTATATTATATTAAAGAATGCTACACTAAACTATACTAAAGAATACAGAACGGATACTTACTGAATGTTAAAAGATAATAATGAAAACTCGTGACTCTCTCCAGAGCCCCAATACATCTTGGCACTGACTGGCCAAAGAGTGGAAATAACCCTCACCAGAATCCAATGAAACAATCACCTGTGGGTAAACAATCTCCAAACACATTCCACATGCAAACAAAACACAGGAGAAGCAAATGAGATAAGAATTGTTTTCCTTTTCTCTGAGGATTCTCAGCTTGCCAGGAGAAAAACCCTGGGTGCAGGGATTTGTTCAGAGGATGTGAATGCCACACAGCATCTGTTCCTCTGCCTTCCCACAGCCACCCCACGAAGGGATGATCCCTGGTGTGATGGGCTGTGCTGCACGCCGTGTCTGCACGCCCTGGGGTGGGCAGGCAGCCCAGCAGCACCCCGGGCTCCCTGCCAGGGTACAGGACGGGCACCCAGCTCAGCTGCATGGACTCTGCAACACTGCAGACTAGTGGCACGGCAGGAGATCAGCTGGGGCTGGGAAGGGCCAGAGCAAACCTGAGGCAAACACCTGATCCATTCCCTCTGAAAAAATGTCTTTAATCCTGCTGGAATTAGAGGTTGTGGTCAGCCATTCTCCAGGCAGGTGAATGGAATTCTTTATTGTGCCTATTTGGTTATATCTTGGATAGCAATAAGGATTATCCTCGGATTTTTGTGTCTCACTCAGAGCCCCCAGCACATGTTTATAATTTTCTTCTTCCTTTCAGGCAATGCCAGCAATCTCCTGAAGTTCTTAAACTGAACCTGTGAAATTTAATGGCTGGACAGTGGATCTGACTTATTCCTCTAAAATTCAAATGTGCTTCTTGTGCTGATTTATGATCTCTTTTCTCCAGCAAAATATCCACTGTATTTTATCTCTAGTATTTCTCATGTGATTCTGTGTCAGAAAGGAAGGTCAGGCACGCCACTGCTCTGAATTTCCAAGGAGCAGCAGTAGGTGGCTGGCTTGGATTTCTTTAGTCTGTTTTGTGCTTGTTTGTGCAGGCAAAGCCCTCTTCATGGCAGGGACAGTCAGAGCCCTGGCTGGGCAGGTCCTGTCCCTTGGCCCTGGTGCTGCAGGCACAGCAGGGGCAGGGTGGGGTCTGGGGCAGAGCTGCTGGCACTGCCCAGGCCCTGCTCCCTGCTTTGGAGCTGCCCAGGCACTGGTGCTGTGTCCCAGCACACGCAGCTCAGCCATCCTGCTCCACTCTTGGCTGCTTTTCTGTTATGAGCCAGGGGTTTAAAACTTGAAATAACCATGGATAATTACCCAAATTGAGGGGGACGATGCTGCTTCTCTTCATGAGCCAAAAGAAAAGCAATTTATCATAGACATTCCATAGGTTTTCCTACCCTCACACACACACACACACACACACACACAGACACACACACATATACACACACACTCTGCTCCTGTGGAGCTGGCTGGGTGACTTGGGGCACTCAGGTGTTCTCATACCAGATTTTGGTGAACCTTTTGTGTCATGCTGTGTCCCTGGGGTGCACCTAAGGCTGGTGAGGGCAGCCAGCTTGGCTCTGGGGCTGCAGAGGGGTTACAGGCAGTGCTTGGTGGCAGGCAGGATGCTGAGCCCCATGAATCTGTAATTGCAAATGTGGAGTTGTGGTACTGAGGGAATTCAGTGAATCCACAGATTTCGTATGTCCACTGATCTTCTGTGGCCCATAAATGGTCTAAATACTGGTTCCTCTTGCCTGTGGCCAGGAGTTAGCTCTTGGGTTTTTGAATAAGAACTGGCATCATTTGGCAGCGGATTTGAGGCCCTGTGGAGTCATCAGCTCTGTTTCTCAAAAGCTTTTTTCAGAAGTAATTTCTTTCACTGAACCTTTAACTGCTGCCCTCATCCCAGCCCTGCCCTGCTCCTGTTGCATCCCCAGTCATCAGGTCCATGCCTGCTGTGGGGCTGCTCCCCTGCCTCCCAGCAGTGATTTAGGTCAGTGCTTTAGGGCAAACGGGCTCTGCTTCCCCACCCAGCACCGTGCACAGGTCCCAGCTCTCCTCCCCTGAAGAGCTGGAAGAGGCAGCAGGAGGTGGCAGTGCCAAGACAAGGAGCTGCCCCAGGAGGTTGCACAAGCAGAGGCTTTGCAAGAGGGATCCAGTGGCACCACCACGCACCAGCGTGTGCTGGGAGGAGCTGGCAGAGAAACTTCTTTTCTTTTCAAGTGGCCATCCCACCCCTGTCTCTGCCGTGGCCAAGTGTTTCCAGCTTTCAGAAGAAAAGACACAAGGCAATCTGCTGCTGTCCCCTCCACTGTGCCTGGGTGAGCTGTGGTGGCACTGGCACTGCCACCATCCCTGCTCCTGCCATGCCACTCCTGCCCTGAGTGGCCTCTCCTCCCTGCCAGTGTCCAAGGCAGAGGGGTGGCTGCTGCCTCCTTCAGCTGCCCAGCCCAGTGCTCACTGCCCAGTGGCCCTGGCACAGCCTTGGTGGCCATCAAGCCCAGGACCCGTGTCCAGGGACAGCCAGGCTCTTTTCCAGCCCAGCAGAAATCCACGGTTTGGCTCTCTGCTTCCTCCCATTCTGCCCAAGTTTATTTTCCTTGTTTTCTGTTTATGAGCTAGGGGAGTATCGAATTTCCCAAAGTCACTGCCATCCATTGCCACAGGTCTCGCACACAAAGACTCCCTCAATGCCAGGATCCAAGTTTTGCAATTGGACCGGTTCCCTTTCCCTTCAACCATTGTGGAAACAGCCTTTGTTTTGCTTCTGGATCTTGTTCCTCAGGCCCAAATCAAGGGCCACTGTCCAAGCCTGGGTTTTTTGAAATCCGATTTCACTGCTTTAATGAAAACAGCACATTTCAGGGGATGGGGCTGAGGTCCTTGAACAGTAGGATTTTTTCTGCAGGATTTGTATATCTGCAAATGCTGCGCTGTCCAGCCCTGCCAGCTCCCTGCAAACAGCAGGAACGGGAGGGACAGGGCAAAAATGCTCCTTGGAGACTTGTTAAAAGAGAAAGCTGGCTCAGGATCTCCATTCCAGCTGCAGACTGACAGCCAAGGTTGAACATCCTGTGTCCTCAAAGGGGCTGGGGGGCTTGGCAGGTGTGAGAGTCTCCCCAATGTGTGTGGGGAGCAGGCTGTGACAGTGGCTGTGGCCAGTGGGAGCCACTGTCATGCTCTGGCTCCTCCAGGGCCTCTCTGCCCCCCAGGAATGTGGCTCCTTTCACTGGAGTCACACTTGCCTCCAGTGGGAGATGCCTCTGCATCACGTCCTGGCAAGGGGCAGCCGTGCTCCTCTGTTCCATGCATGCAAGTGGCACCAACCTCAGCCTTTCCTGATGAAAACTCCATTTATTCTGGGCCTGTAGGAGAGGAATCCCCTCTAACTGCGTGCTCAGGCATGTGCTGAAACTGCCCTTGTGTGTGTCAGAGCCAGGGAACGGTTCTGTAATCGCCCATTTTTATTTAATTGTAACGCCTCTGTCCCACGAACTGTTCCAGATGCTCTTATGGTTCCTAGCTCTGGGCTCTAAACATGCTGTTCTCCTCACCCTGGTCCCCACCCTTCGAGCACAAACAATGGTTTTGCTGGTTTTTGAGCCTTTTTTGTGCCAACGGGATGTGGGGAGAGAATCCCCTTCATGCCAAATGCAGTTGATAATACAAAACAGGAAGGGAGCTGGATGCCAGCCTCAGAGGAGCTGGGCAGCGCGGGCCAGCGGGTGTCACCGTCACCCCGAGCATCCCAGGCTGCTGAGGGCAGGCAGGGGAAGGCTTGGGAAAGAGGAGTTTCACGGAGGAGTAGGAAGGGGAGGTTGGACCCCCCTGCAGCAATGCTCCCAAACCCCAGCTGCAGCTCCCAGTGGGTGCTGGCTGTTCCTGGTGAGCACCTGGCATGTGCAGGGGCAAGGGAACCTCCAGGTTCCACAGCAGCGTGGGCAGGGCCCTGTGCTGGGCACAACCAGTGCCCTGGGGAGGGGACTGAGGGTCTGAGTATGCTGCTGGCAGTGCCAGGAGCACCCCGTGCCACGGCAGTGCCACCACCTGTGTGTCACAGCCTGCCCGGCCAGCACCTGGCAGGTGCTGTGCCCATGCTGGTGCCACTGCTGCCCTTCTCAGGGGCTGTGGGCAGGTGACCCAGAGTCCCCTGGGCAGCTGCTCCATCCTTCCCTGTGCACAGCCCAGCAGCCCACTGCCACCTTTGCTGTTCTTTGGGGGATCAGTTGTCCTTGTCCCCATGCTGGTGGCAGAGGTGGGGATGCACAGCTCCAGATGCAGCTGGGAAACTTGTGCCATCAGTGCTGGAGCCACATGGGGCCAGTGGCCACAGGAAGGGGACCCTTGCTCCCAGGACAGATTGTTGCTCTGGTCTCTGCAGGTTCCCCCATCTCCTCTTTTATCCCTTCTTTATATATATTTCAGAATGATATAAATTCTCCGCTATGGACCCTGCTGGGTGAGCACAAAAGAGAACTTGCAGGCAGGCCCAAGAGAAAGGGAGGATGAAAAAAACCACAGGAGAAAATTAATAAAGCATTTGAGAAAGGGAGAGGATGCCTCGCTGGGAAAGTGTGTAGCACACAGGGCTCCCCAAAGCACATCAAAGCCTGACTCTGAAATTAGCCCAACTGATGGGAATGTAAAGCAGGGGATTCTCCCACTGAGCTGTGGATTGAGAGTCCCCCCCACAGGCTGCGAGGCACTGACATTTGTATTTATCCAGGCTCGAAGCTCCATCATGGAGCTTTTCAAAGGGCACTGCTGGGACCCAGCAGGCCTCCTCCCCAGCATGGCAAACATGGCACTTTTAATTACTGCTCTGCGCCGGCACATGTGCCCGACCCCCACACTAATTCTTGTTGCAATTACAGCGATCTAATTGAGTTTATTCACTCTCCGAAGCTTTTGTGTCTTTCTTCCTCGCACTCCCTGCCGGTGAGAGCCGGGGCTCCATTGATGGGGTAGGTAGGGACAGAGGCAGTGCCTGGTGCTGGCCCTGGAGCTTCTTTGTGTCCCCTGAGCTGCTGGGAAATGCCAAATCCCCCCCGAGGCAACGCCCTGCTGACCCCGGCGCCGAGCCTGGAGAAGCACTTTTACATTTTTATAGGAAAATTACTTCCAATTGACAGGGAAACGATGGCACCAGAGTGACACATAGGCTCTCCGTGGGCAGGGGAAGGATGAGTGTTCAACAGGGGTTTCAGACAGAGACTCTTGGCCCCGGGACATCAGAGAGCTTCTGCCCCCGTGTCCCCACCTCATCCCTCACTCTCTGCAGGTGCTCTGAGACTTGCCAGGTTCCCAACATGAAAATGCACCCACCCAGCAGGGAGGAGATGCTTTTGGAAGGGGGTTTCTGGCTGAGAGGGGTCTGTTCCAGCGAGCAGCAGCCCTGCCATCAGCAGGTGCCCAGCACTCTGTGCCCAGCAAGTGCCATCAGTGTCTAAATAATGTCCTTGTCACAGCTGCCAGCCGTGCCTTGCACCTGTGGCAGGTGTTGCAGTGGAGCCAGGACCTGGCAGTGTCAGAGAGTCCCAGGTGAGTCATTGGGAAGAGCCCCTGGGTGCTGCCCCTCCAGCTGTTTTATACAGTTTAATGTTGATGTCTACTGAGAACAAACAAACCCATTTGCAAGTTTCGCTTGGAAATAATTTGTCCAGAAAACAAACCAAAATCCACTTAATATTTTTTTTAATCCCCTTAGCTTTTGCATATCTTGGGAGTGAATTTTGCCTCCTCTTTTCCAGCATCACCTGCTCTTCCTTTTTTTGCCCTTCTTGCATTCTCTCTGGGTTACAGGGCCATGGTGGGACATGACATTCCAGCTCCAGGGGACTGCTGCCACTGCTCATCCCACTGACCTCTTACTTTTCAAGCTTATTTGATTAACAATAAGGAAAATAAAACTTGCTGATGCTCGAAATTAAAATTTCCTCATGCAATATGAGCTGAAGAAATGCTGGACCTTCTACAGGGAAACGAACAAGGCTCCCACCTGAGCCAGTGCCAGGCTGAGCTGGGGCCCCAGGGGCACCCCCATTCCTGGAGGAGAAGCTCTTGGAGAGCCTGATGGGAACGTCTGCCGTGGCTTCTGTGGATGCTCTTGAAGAGGGAGCGAAGCAGACACATGGTGACTGGCACCCAGCCCAATGAGGGAGGAGGGGGAGGAATTAACTCTCATTTAAGTCCACTTTTGTTGTAAATAAACTATAATCACTTCAAACCTTTTGCTTAATCAGAAAAGGCTGTTGAACATTAAGTAAACCATCGGCAGACTTGTCTTACTGCTGGATTAGAGATATTAAATGCCAGCAATGCTTGATTTT
This sequence comes from Pyrgilauda ruficollis, assembly GCF_017590135.1. Lineage (NCBI taxonomy): Eukaryota > Metazoa > Chordata > Aves > Passeriformes > Passeridae > Pyrgilauda > Pyrgilauda ruficollis. Next base: position 3,029,375 of record NW_024526377.1, read on the forward strand.
TTTAATCTGTCCTGCAGCTGCATTATTAAAACAAACACATTTGCAGACCTGCAAAAATCCAGAAATGAAAACAAAAGATGAGATTGAAGCTTTCCCAGAGGCCAGATCTGAAATCTGGATAATTTAAAAATCTACGTTTAGTCTTCATCTTTTGAACCAAATAATGGAGGGAAATGACACATAATAAAATTACCACTGGAATTAGCAGCACATTCCCTAACAAAGCCAGGTTAAAACTTAGGAATCCCTCTGTGCAGAGGCAACAGTTCTGGAGCCCTCTCAGTGCCCTGCTGGCACAGAGGACTCCTCTGAGCCCAGGTTTCTTCTGAAGAGAGCAAACAGCTCTGGCTGTAAAAATGATGCTGTTTTGTTCGGTTTTTTTTTTCAGGAACTGGTGGATTTTCTGAAAGCTCCAACTTCTGGACTCCAGAGTTTCCTGCAGTTCATTAAGTCTCACCTGTATTTGAAAAAATGAAGGTTTCTGGTTACCTTGGTGGCAGAGCAAATCTTGGAAGTGTGATGCCCAGGAGCCACAGAGCAGCCTACACTCATCATTTACTCAAGCTTTGAGCCCTCGTGCTGGCCAGGGAGCAGCTGATGGTGCCAGGAGCTCCAGGAGGCCACAGGGAGAGTGACACAGTGCCTGCTGGGCCATGAAACCCCAGTGCTCCAGAAGTGCCCCCCAGACAGGGACTGGGGACCCCTGAGGATGAGGCATGGCCGGGAGCAGAGCATGGAGTGCTGCCCTCGGCCAGGGTGTGAGCAGGCCCCTCCTTGCCTCGCCACTGCCACCCTGCCCACAGCTCTGGCATCCTTTTGTTCCTCCCTCCAGCCCTGGGGACAATAAAACCCGATTTTAAGGGAACCAGGGGAAGATGCCAGCTTGGCAGGGCTGGGCATGCTGGGACGTGCTGCTGTCTCAGGGCAGCAGAGTTACAGAGAGTGTCTGTCACTGACAGGGATGCCAGCCAGCAATTTATTTTCCACATTAATTTTGATTATGAGTTCTTATATGGTTGCAGAGCCCAATTTTCAAAAGGGAAGTTTCCACCCCCTACACACAGGACAAAAAATCAGATTGACCTAAAGTTGTTCTTTCCTAAATTTCTTGTGGAATCTTGGCTGGATACAAGTTGTCTCAAATGCAATTACACTGTCATAAATAATTTTCCACCTCTTTTTTCCGTCTCAACCATCCCGCTCCCCTGCGGTCAGTGGAAATTTCCCCCTTTTATTAGGTTAGACTCATTGGCACTGAGAAAAACTCTGCTCATGGCATCATTGTCTGCTTCGAGCCAAATCCTCGGAGATTTCCCTCCCACTAACACAAAAGCTGGGGCCAGGGCTGGATCAGGGAGCCTGTAGCGGGGTGCTGCCCTTCCACAAGCCTGGAGTGTCCTTGTCCCCATTTAGGAAACTCCCCCAGGAGTGGCACTGCCCGGAGCACCCGTAGCGCCTCGGGGGGCTCAGCAGCAGCAGCTCCCCACAGGCTCAGAGCTCCTGGTGCTTCCAGACTGTTAAAAACGGGAGCAGACTCCCAGTACTAAAGTGATTTCAGCATTTATTATAATAAAAGAAAGATCTAAAGCCAGGGCTGAGCAGGAGCGCTCCCATCAAGGATGCTGCAGCGCCGGCGCTGGGACGGCTTCAGCAGCGATGTCCCCCGTTTCCAGGTGGAACAGCACGGATTCAGTGGGTCAGAAGCCCCTTTTTACCCTGTTTTTTGTCCCTCTGGATTGGTTTCTTTCTGGATCCTTCATTTGCATGAAGGTTTAAGGCCCTTGATGGCCCATTACAGTTCTGTCCAGGCTGGCTCGTGGTGCACTTTACTTCAGTGTGTTATGGTACACTGAGTACCTTATTTTTTATATCTACACTTTTAACCCCTTTTACAGTAACCAAACTAACAGTACATGTTAAAAAAGGGACCAGACTCCTGGTACTAAAGTGATTTCAGCATTTATTATAAAAAAAAAGAAAGCCTAAATCAAGGGGCGAGCAGGAGCGCTCCCACTGAGGATGCTGCAGCATCGATGGACGGCTTCAGCAGCGATGTCCCCGATGTTCCAGGTGGAGAAGCACACCTTCCCTGGGTCAGAATCCCCTTTTTATCCTCTTTTTTGTCCCTTTGCATTGGTTTCTGTTTGGATCCTTCATTTGCATGAAGGTTTAAGGCGCTCGATTGTCCCATGACGGTTCTGTCCAGGCTGGCTCGTGGTGCACATTACTTAGGTGTGTTATGGAACGCTGAGTACCTTATTTCTTACAACTACCCTTTTAACCCCTTTTACCATAACCAAACTAACAGTACATGCTTAGCGGTCTATCAACTATTTTACAACAGTTTCTAACCTATTTTTAACACAGACAAACACAAGAAGCGTTTCTAGAAACACTTTGCTGCAGCGGGATGTTGGTGATGGGCTGTCGCAGGCACAGCTGTGAAGGTTTTTGGCCGAATCTCTCCGTTTCTCGTGCCTGCTCGGCTCCCTGCGCTGTGCTGGCTGAGTCCCCGCAGACAGACAAAGGGGATGTGACTAACAGCTGCCACATGTGGCCGTGTCCTCCTGCTGGAGGGACTCGGCTGAGCTCGGATTTACCGAGATTTCCCTACAAGCTGCATCCCCAAAGCACTTCACACAGTGGGCTATCGGATTCAGGGCGACCCCCGTGGCAGGGAGGAACGACGAGGAGGACTCCATCTTATCAGAAGGCTAATTAATTACTTTATTATATTATTCTATATTATTTTACGTTATATTACATTACATCTAAACTGAATCTGCCAAGCACTCAACCCTGCACACAACTGCACTGAATCTCGTGCCTGTCACCGACAGTCCCCCCCCACACACACACACACTCTTGGCCCTGGTAGGCAGGGAAACAAAACACCATCACTCTGGGTAAACAATCTCCATATTGCATTCTACTTTTACACAAAAACAGGCACAACAAATGGGATGAGCATTGCTTTTCCTTTCTCTGAGATTCCTCGCTGTGATTCCCAGAAAATATCCCTGGGAAGTTGTGCCTTGCTTTTCTCTGTGAAGAGAAATGCAGCCACAGTGGGTAATTGGGATTGTGGGTGCAGAGCCACATGGGGAGGAAAAGCTCTTTGGGCAGGGGGGGTCGTGCTCCATGCCCTGGCTGCCCTGCAGGGCCAGGACACATCTCTCCTTGGGCTCTGGCACACCCAGGCCACGGCTGAGCAATCCCATTAATTCAGCCCCTTCAAGGGCTGGTAAATAATTTTTAAGGATCATTAAAAGCATTATTTTATGAGTCCTGGGATTTTATTTTATTTATTTTATTTATTATTGTATGGTTCCTGGGATGACCAGTGAGAACACAGAGTGGGATGGCTGTGGGGGACAGTGGAGGCTGTGGTGCTCCAGGTTCATCCCTGACCATCTGCCCAGCCCCTCCTTGCTCCAAACACTGCCTCTCCTGCCAGATGAAGCGGGCAGGACTGGGCACCCCAGCCCTCTCTGCTTGCCCCCTAGCCCTGCTGGCACTCTGCAGGGCACAAGGAGGGCGTCTCAGCCCATTTTGCAGTGCTGCAGGAAGCCTCAAACAGTCAGATGTATCTTCTGCTGCAAGAAGTTTGTTTCTTGACACTCACTTCAGTGCCTTCCCAGCGACGAGGCCGTCTCGCTGCAGCCTGACAGGGCTCTGGTTTCTGTCTGCACGAGGAGTGCTCATCCTTCTCCTGCTCCTGTGGCTGCGTGTTTTGAATTAAATCGTATGGGAGACATTCAGGAAAGTGTGAAGTGATTTTTATGTAGCGGATGAAAAAGTTTCGGGGGAAATAGAATTTGATGAAATTGCACTGTCCAATATTAGTAACTGGTTCACAGGAAAGTAGAGAGGAGTCTGCAGCCCCGAGTCATGTGAATGCTGCCAGGACTGCGAGCCACATTACTCACTAAGTGGAAAGTCCAGGTAAAGCCCAGCCCCTGGCTCACATGTGGTAGTGATTTGGGCAGATCCTCTGTCAGAGTGGCTGACATCATGACGAGAGGTATTTACAGCCGACAAGGAGAGCTCTGCACAGACCTTGCCCCCCCTCCCTTTTTTTTTGTTTTATTCTGAGCTGTTATTATAAAGTATTATTTATGAAGTGGTGAGAGCATGAGCAGCACAACCCTGCCAAACTTAAAGCACTTTTCATTTAACAGAATGAAAATTATTTTAACATGAGTATCTGAAGGAAAGATCCACAAATTTTGGACAGCTTTATGGAGGCAGGCTATAAATTCTGAGCTCACAAAACTATTTTTCTCACCAATAGGCTTCTCTTTACCTCTGAAAGTTTACTTTCAGTAAACACAAGCTGACTCCTCAGCAGTCTGCAGAGGAGGATGTTCACAGCCATCACTGTGTGTAGTCCCTGTGATCTGTGGATCATTCCAGAGAGGCACTTGGGGACACGTTTCCATGTGTGCCAGCTCTGCTCCTGCACCAGGCCTGGGGCTGGGGCTCAGCTCCAGAGCTGACCCAAGGCCACCCCAGACTGCAGGGCTCACCCTGCTGACACCCCTGGGCTGTCCATCAGCTGAACAGGACAAACCTCTCCCTGGGTCACCCACTTAACTCTCGTAGCAGAGGTCAAGTTCCAAGCCATGGGAATGGGCCAGACCGGGGGTAAGCAGAACCCACCCCCACTGGAGAACCCCCTCAAGCTCAGGAGTGCTCTGCACTGGCCCCAACGAGACAGAAACCTGCCCAAAGAGGGGAGGGACAGGCACCCTGTGCCCCTCTGCTGTGTCCCCTTGCTCGTGTGTGCTGTGCCAGCAGTGATGGGCTGTGCCCCTGCGGTGGGAACACCCTCACCATCTCCCAGACTCCAGGTGACCTGCTGGGGTTCTGCTTGGCTGCCTCACCTGCCCACACACAGCCAGAGGGGAGCTGTTTCTTTCTCACACAGCCCAGAACGCCAGTTGCCATCATATTACTTTTATTTGTGATCTCATGTCAGCTCAGAATGCTACTGTGTCCTCCCCTCAGACGAGGGCTGCAGGGAAACCACAAGAAGCTTTTTGAAATGCAAAACTGGTAAGCAAGAAAATTATGAAACCACAGGAAACGAAATGAGCAATTCCTGCAGTTCATGCTTTCCCCCTAAGCTCCTCCTTTGCTCTTAGAAAAATGTACATTAAATGGGGTGTTAGCAAATGCTTCCTGTCCTCCAGTAAGATTCCAGCTTCCCGGGTGCTGGGCAGGATGGAGGGATGAGTTGCAGAGGGCAACGCTGACTCATTGTGACAAACACCACAAATGAAAAAAACCCATCAGGACCACTGGGCAGAGGCTGACAAAGGACCCCCACGATGACAGCAGGCAGTGACATCTGCTCTGATGGCAGCCTGGTGGCACGGAGAGCCACGGCTCGCCCTCTGCTCGGCTCCAGGCTTGTGGGGTGGTTCTTGTCTCGTTGTTGGCACCCCAGCAGTGGGACAGCTCCACAGCCCCTGGTCCCTGCTCACACCAGGGTGCAGGACAGCTCCGTGCCACGCTGTCTCTGCCTGCTGCCAGCCCCGGGCCTGGCACTGTTCTGCTCAGGGCGTGTTGGTCCTTCCCAGCCTCGTGGGGGGAGAGCTGCACATTTTGGGAACATCAGCACTGTGAAGTGACAGAACAGGCAGAGCATGGCCCTCAGCACATCCCCCTTCCCAGTGAGCCTTGTGCCACGCTGTGGAGCCCCAGAGCCCTCCATCCTCCACCCAATCCTCACTGCAAGTGCAATTACGGAGGAAGTGCAAACAAGCTGGTGCAGCTCTGACTGTGGTTCGCTGTCATGTGGTTTGTGTTTCACTGATGACACGTTTATGGGGTGCCAGGCCAGGGCAGTGACCCCTGAAGGGAAGTGAGAGGCATCAGTGTTCTGCCCCGTTTGCAGAGCACACAGTTGCATGAATGGCCAGAAGCTGGAGAAGCTTCACCATGTTCAGAGGCATAATTCACACTAATAATACCATACAATCATAATAATCATAATATCAGTGACCAGAGCAGCTTCAGCCCTTCCATCTCCTCAGCAGGTGCAGCTCTGCTGGCTCCAGAGCAGCAGGCCCACACCTCACAATGGCAAACAGCAGGGGCTGCTGGCAGTGCTGATCACACTTCGTCTTGCTTTTGGACAGTCAGAGGGTGGTGGTGCTCTGCAGACCCCTCTGAATCCTTTCTCAAGCAGCCCAGCAAGGGCAGCTGCCCGGGGGAAGGCTCTGTACCCTTGGAGGGACTGTCACAGTCCGTGGAGAGTGAAGCAGCAGCTCCCAAGCCCTTGGCAGCAGGGCAGGAGAGCAGCTGCCTGCACACCACGCTGCTGGCTCCAGTGGGGTGTCCTGGTGCCTCCAGTGAGCTACGAGGCTCCAGGATTTCCCCAAGAAATGTCAAGGGACACTGCAGAAAATGATGCTTTTCAATAACAAGGAAATATTCCATGAATGAAACCAGATCTGTTTATTTTGAGTTCACTGTTGCAAATCATTGCAAAGAGAACCCAGTCCTACAGAATAGGTCCAACATGGATGTGAACCACATGAGGTGCAGGTTTGATCCAGCACAGAAACTTTTTGAATTTGCTTTCTTTAAATCTAATTTCTTATTGAAACAATGTGGTTTGCATTAAGGTTTTGATGTTTTGTTTTAAAACCACACATCTAATTTTAAATGTTTAAGACTTATAAATAATACAGTAATTTTGATGCAGCCAAAGAAGATCTCATGCGAGAAACAGATAAATCAGTAAATCAGTACCTCATTTACATGTTTAACATGTGCCACATTTCATTCCCCATCCTCCTTGGATGAGACTCAAAGGGACTTTCTAAAGAATTTGCCCCCACATCCCTGCTTCATCCTGAGATAGAAACAAATTCCAGTTTGGAAAAAAACAGCTTTTATCACAGATGTCAGCAATTAAATTGTCCATTAAATAAAACATTCACTCACCTTATTTTTCCCTTTTCTCATTTGCTAAGATGAGAAATATTTCCCTCTGTTGCTGCAATCCTCTGGGAAGGCTTTCCAGCACATCCTTGGGGCAGCTCCCTAGGAACTGAGCTCTCCTGAGGGAGCCAGAGCTGCTCCATGGGGCCAGAACTGCAGAGTCCATCGCCCTCCCACCGGGTCTGCCTGGTGCCAGCAGCAGTGTCACAATGGGAGGTCCCCCATGAGTGGTGTTGGGGACACCCTGGGGGCCAACACCTCCTCCAGGGCCACCTCTGCCCACCCAGATGCTCCCTGGACATCAGGCATGGCACACCAAAGCCTTCGATGAAGTAAAGAACAGCTGAGGTTGCTCAGAGTGCCCCACGTCCCTCTGCTCTCTGTGCCTGCACCCACGTCCCCAGCAGGGCCACCCACACCACGTTTGCTGTCACCTAGGCTTGCACCTGTGCTCAGTCAGGTGATAATCACACCAAAGCGGCTCATTTCCTCCTGCTCCCCCTCACCAGAGAGCTTCTGCCTCCTGCAGAAGGATTCATTCCAGTAATTAATTCAGCCACTCTAGGCATGAAGAGAAAATGCCCCAATTACTGTCTCTCCTCCCGTGGTGTCACAGTGAAATCTCATTAGCACTTGTGTGCCGCCAGAACTGCTCTGACAGCGGTGTTAGATGTGTTAATGGGAAACACTTTCCTTTATCCTTTGGCAAATCCAGCTGTTTCCACCAAATCAGAGTGGAATTTGATCTGGAGGAGTCTGCCTGGCCAGGCTTTGGGGTGGTGAAGCGTTAAAAGGAGCAGAGCTCTGTCAGTGCCCTGACCCGGCTCACCCTGTCTGCCCCAGCACCTCTGGCTTCTCACCTGCTCTCGGATTTGTTCAAGGTGCAAGGACCCAAACCTTGAGCCATTTTCTCAGCTGATGTGCACCAGTGTGCAGCTCTCAGACTTACTGAGCAGCACACTGCGTGCTGAAGGGGCTGGCTGCTGGGGGAAGTGTGGCAGGAGCTCCCGGGGCCATGGCACAGGGCTCCCAGGCAGTGCCAGGGCCTGTCCTCGGGGTGCCACCGTGGTGCAGAGCCCAGGCAGTGTCCTCCTGCCCATCCTGCTCCTGGGCATGCCTCCACCAGGCCTGATGGAAAGGTTAAAAGCATTCTTGATCTGATCCCAGCGCAGGTCTGAATTAGAAATAAATGAAAAAGGAAAGAAGACAAAACTATCATTTGATTTTTATTAAAGATTCAGGAGGGATACAGGCCAATAATTCCTTTTTATTGTTAAACCTACCATCAAACAATGCATTCCCCCATCCCTTTCCACTTTTGGCTGCAAGGTGTCTGGCACTGATGGGCAGAGGGATGTTTTGTCCCTCTGGGAGCAGGGACATTTTGGGCCAGGGTGCCCCACACCTGCTGACCCTATGGCTATGTCATATATCAAAAGCCATAGTTTATCAAAAAGTTTATCAAAAGCTTTTGATAAAGGCCTGGTTATTGCCAAATATGATTGCAAAGTTGCTGTACCTATTAAAGGAAGAGAGCATGAAGTGCATGTGAATACATTTTGCTGCTGCTCTGTAAAATGAACAAACCTAGAACACAATGGCTGCTGTCCCATGGGGTCACTGGGAGAGCAGGGAATCACAGAGCCCCTTGCCACTGCTTTCACAGGGATGCTGTAGCCCTGACCAAGAAGATCCCGTTTGTTTGGTTTGGCAGGGAAGAGCGCTTCCCTTGCGCTGTTTATTGACACATGAATCAGTCTGGCACGGCAGCGAGGGCTCGGCAGTTGTGTACAATCAGAGAGCGCGTGTCAGGCAGCGCAGTGAAAGCCGCGCTAATGAGCCCATTCATCTTGTCACTCGCAGGCAGGGACAGCCCTCAGTCCCGGTGCGTGGGACACTCGTCACTGCCTGGGTGGGGGGAGCCCGTCCGCAGCCACCGCCACTGCCCGCGGGTGCCAGGTGGCACTGTCACCCTCCAATCCACTGTCACTTTTGAAAATCTATAAATGTTGGAGTCAGAAATTAAACTGCCCCTTCTTTTACCTTAGACATTCCAGTGTGCATGTTGTTTTATTTTGTGCCCTAGAGTGACACCTCAACCCCAGTGTGCTCAGTGTGCTGCATCCTGCAGTGCTCCCCTGACCTCCCTGGTGGGACTGGCAGGATCCTGGAGCTCCTCCATGCCCAGCTTCATCTCACCCAGCTCACTTGTGTCCCCCTGCACAGCTCTGCCCACGCCAGTGACCCTTTCTGCTTCCACATGCCCACAGCACACGTGCTCCTCGCCTCTGCCTCCACCCCTGCTCTGCCTCTTCAGAGCTAGCAGGACAGCTAGTAAAAAACCCAGCAATTTTTATTCAGGATTAATGGACACTTTTAGTCATTATTTTTCACAACTTGAGAGGATTTGTTTTGTTTGATCCTGGGATATAAAGTCTTCCCCTTCAGGGAAATTTCCACTGAAAGTACTAACCTAAATAAGAGGTTTTCTTGTAAAATCTCAGAAGGAGCTTTCTTTTGAAAATGATGACACTTCAGAGAGAGTTTGCAATGAGTTTTACTTTGAGTGCAACACAGCTTGACCTCAATTATGGAGCTGTCCCTGCTGCTTCGTTAAACAGATAAATAACAATAAGAAGCAGATTTGCTTAATGTCACTGCAGAGTTTGTGGGCCAAGTTCAGGACTTTAAGTGCTACACCAGTGTCTGTGCTGACACTCCAAGCAGGAAAAATAATGACAGACATGACATGTGGGGGACATGGTGCTGCTGGAGCATCCTTCCTTCCTCCATGAGGTCTCCAGGAGCTGCTGCTGGTGGCCCTGCCTCAAGAAGTGGATACAGGCTTTGCTGCATTTCCACAAGCTGGTCTGTAACCCAAACATGCAGCACAGCAAAGCTGAGCTCCTTGTGACACAGGGAAATCTCTTTTTGTGCCCGCCCTGTGCCAGCAGCAAGACTGACCTCTCCTCTGGGCAGCAGCTGCTCTGGTATCAATAAACTACTGGAGGAGGTTGGTGAAATCAGGAAAGGTCCAGATCGTGAGCACAGCCCTGGGTCAGCCATCAGCAGCCTCCTGGCACAGGGAGCAGCCAGCCCAGCGTGTGCTCTGTTTGTGAAAGCACAGCCTGGGCACGCTGCCCCCAGTGTGCTGGGCTGGCTGCACTCAGGTCCTGCTCTGCAGCCCCAGGACAGAGCTGTGCTGGGCGCCGGGCTGGGGGCTCAGCCTCGCACAATCCCAGCTCCTGCTGCACCTGCTGGGGCTCCTGGAGCTCCTCTCCCTGCCTGGCTGCAGAGCTGAGTGCTGGGGAGGGAGGATGTGGGCCAGCACCTGCCCCGCCGTACCCAGGGCAGTGCCAAGAGACAAATGCTGTCAGTGCTGCTTGGCTTGTAGATATGCTGATCAGAACAATGAGGCTGATTAATGCAAACCAGAAATGCAGTTCAGAGAGAGGAGGGGGAAGATAAAACTGCCCATTCCCCCAAGCCTGCTGGGATTCTGGGGAGCTGGCTGCAATAACCTGCTCCTGCTGGGCACTCAGCCCTGAGTGCCAGGTGTGACATGCCATGAGGGCAGAGCTGGTGCTGGGGAAGCTTTGAACACAGACCATGCCCAGCATTGTGTGTTTGGTTTTGCTGCAGCATGTGCTTCCGTGAGGTCTGTGCTCTGAGGGCGTGCAGAATACAGCAGAGATGCAGCCAAGAGCATAAAGTGAAGGAGACGTGAGACAGGGAAAACCACCCGTTCCTGATCTCACTCTCTTGGACTCAGTGCAAAATGTCTCCAATCTTAGCATGAGAATTAACTGGTAAATTAAACATGAATTTTAAGTTGATGACATCCCTTTAAATAAACAACAACATTGGTATCTTGCTTGCAATCAGCTCCTGATCAATTATCTGTGTTTTCACCAATGTGCTGTTGCATAGTGCCTGCAGTTCCTTCCTGCGCTGCAGCATCCTGAATCAAAGAAACCTCTCACACGAACATCATGGGCTGAAAACAATGGAACTGAACACCACTTCTTCAACTTAAATTGCTAACAGACGACAAAATTAAATGGATTTTTTTTTCCATCAGAGAGCTCTCGGCAGCAGACCCAGTAACATCTCTGAGTGAGTGCTCAGGAGGTGGATCTTCTCATGAAGCTCTTGCTCAAGCATTGGGGAGCAGCAGCAAACAAACCCCAGAGCTGCTGTGTGTCCAGCACCCTGACATCTGGGTCAGATGGGTGGATGGACAGAGGCCATGGGATGGTGGTGGGCTGAGGTGAAGTGTGGAACAGGCTGGGAGGTGACATCACCAGAAGTCCCAGGGGACTGTGCAGTGGTGGCAGCATCCACAGCTGGCCCAGCACCCGGGTGTGGCTGCATCCTGAGCACTGGGGGCTTTTCTGTTAATCTTTGGTCCTAAATCTCAAAATAAAAAAGAAGTTGAGTTAAAATTTATCCTTCCCCTCTGAATTACTTTCTTGGCAGAAGTATGAGCTGTGTGACAGCTGCTACTTCAGACACTAAAAATGCTCATTCATCACAGAAAATAAAACCCCTTGTTGCTGTTCAGCCGAGAGCCCATGTAATCACCATGTAACTGAATTAGAAATGGGTGACTTTGCTCAGCTTCAGTTTCACACGATCCAGACAAGACCTGCTCGGCTGACTCCTCTGGGAACTGCACTTTATTACAGCTTCAAAAATTCAATAATGTTCAGAATAAAAGCTAACTTTTATGACCTCAGCCATTGCCCACCATGCCTTGTGCTACATAACATTTATATTCTGAATTTCCAACATCAATGCGAGGCTCTTTGAACTCAGGCTTTGCTGGTTTTCTCATTGCTGGGATTGGCTTTCTGCTGCTTAATTGGAGGTGCAATGTCCAGGATCTGGGGTGCACCACCCAGGATGTGCCCAGGACCTGGTGTACAATGCCTAGGAGCTGTAAGAGTGGTGCCCAAGAATTGGGGGGACAACCCCAGGATTCAGGGGTGTGCTGGCCAGGATTGGGGTGCAACATCCAGGATGGGGGTGCATCACCCAGGACCTGGTGTGCAATGTCTGAGAGCTGTAAGAGCAGTGCCCAGGAGCTGGGGAGACCCCCAGGATCTGGGGTGTGCTGGCCAGGATCTGGGGTGCAGCAGCAGCCACGGGGGGCAGCAGTGTCCGGGATTCAGGGGCTGGATCAAGTGCCCAGGATTTGGGCTGGATCGATGGCCATGGGTCCATGGGGGGCTGCAGTGCCCAGGATTTGGGGTGGATCGATGGCCATGGGTCCATGGGGGGCTGCCATGCCCAGGATTTGGGGCTGAACTGATGTCCGTGGGGCCATGGGGGGCTGCAGTGCCTGGGGTGCAGGGCTGGGTCGATGGCCATGGGGGGCTGCAGTGCCCAGGATTTGGGGCTGAACTGATGTCCCTGGGGCCATGGGGGGCTGCAGTGCCCAGGATTTGGGGCTGAACTGATGTCCCTGGGGCCATGGGGGGCTGCAGTGCCCAGGATTTGGGGCTGAACTGATGTCCCTGGGGCCATGGGGGGCTGCAGGGCCCGGGGTGCAGGGCTGCCATGATTGACAGCAGCTGTGGAGGCTCTGGCTCCGCGTGTCCGTGGTGGCTCCGCGCCCCGCAGGGAGCTTTGCGCAAGGCGAGCTGCTGTCAGGATTTGCACATAAGTCACAGGGTTTAACCGAAATCCAATTTGCCGGAGAGAAGTGTTGGTTTAGATTATGGAAGAACAATTCACTTGTGGGTGTGCTGGGAGGGGAGCGGGGAGGGCAGGGGACTGGGGGGGCCCTTCCCTTCCCTGCCATCGCCAGGTTTGGTGGAGACTCACTGAGCCTGAATGAAAACAAATGTAAAACTGATAGGTACATTTGTAACCCATTACCAGGCTGACTTTATGAAACTCTAAACTTGCTGGCAAGTGGAGGGAGGTGGCGGCTTCCAAAATATTTTTTCTTAAATGAGAAAGTTGCTTCAGATTGTGCTGGTTCTCCTGGCCCAGGCCGAGCCCCCACACCTGGAGCCCGGCTGCACCTCGCTCTGATCACCTGAGGCTGCACTCCCAAGCCCCTGGTGCACGTGTGGGTGTCACGTCCGTGTCCCCCAGCCCCTGATCCCCACCATAAGGAAAAGCTGATCCATTGCCATGGGTGGGAATTAGCCAACAGGCTTCAGGGAAGTTTGAAGCAGGCAAGCTGGAGGCCGTGGATCCCTGCCCATGCTTCCTTGACGGGAGAGGCACACGGCCTGGTGGCGTGGCAGAAGCATCAGTGTCCCATTAGGGACATCTGTGACAGCCCCAGAGCCCCCCAGGGCCCACCACGCCACCAGCTCAGAGGGGCTGGGCAATGGAGATGTCCAAGGTGTTTCCTTTGTTTGTGAGTCTGTTCTGGTGACTCACTGTGCTCACAGCACTTGTAGGGATGCTGTAGCCATTCCTGTAATGCATTTGTGCAAAGTGTCACACAGCACAGCTCCCTGCTCTCCCAGGGACAGGATGGTGTCACTGCAAGGGCACCACAGCCCAGGGCTCTCTCCAGGGCAGGGCTCCATGGTGAGGTGTTAGCAGGGGTCAGTGTGTGCCACTGAGTGTCCAATAAATCCCCACAGCATCATTTCCACCTTTTTCCATCAGGTGATGATGTGATGGTGGCAGCTGGGGCTCAGGACTTGAAGGCACTGGCAGCTCCATCCAGACCAGGGGGTGCAGTGTGGGTTCCTGAGCACAGCCAGAGACCCAGCTGTGGCCTCGCAGTTCTGTTTCCATATTTACAGCTCTCAGTGACAATTCTGAAATCCCTTATACCTGTCTTTGCCCTGGTGGGGAGTCAGGAGGGGAGCAGGAGAGAATTTCCCCTGGAGCACCAGGCCTCCTGCAAGGTCGCATCTCCCTGCACTTGGCAGCACCAGCACAGGGTCTGGTGTCAGGTTCCCATGTTATGGGCCCAGGCAGGAGCTTTTGTGGCTGTGCTCACACTTGAAAATCTGACCCTCAAGTCCTGCGCAAGCCACATGAATTTTGAAAGAAGAAATACTGGGCTTTATTTCTTAAAGCAAAATAAATTATTCCAGAATAAATCAATAGAACACAACTTTGCTCAGTGGAAGAAACCAAGTGGAGACACATAAAAATAAACTTTTTTAAACTCAGTCTTTCTGACGACTCCTGCTGAAAGATCCTCATCTCTGTAGGTCATGGGATCAGCGCTGGAATGGCAGCACTTGAACCCTGGCAGGCAGCCCGCAGGCTCTGGCAGATGTTCCTGGCACTGAGGCACGAGGATGCTTTGCTGGTTGCTCCTGGGCTGGATGAGGTTGGCTCCTGGGCAGCCACAGAGCCCCAGGTGCCACGCTGGGGGCCAGCCTGAGCCTCCCCCTGCATCCCACCCTGGTGTGGAGCAGCACTGGTGGCCCAGGGGGCAAGGCAGGTGGCAGGGCAATGGTTGAAGAGATGGGGCCCCACCAGCAGCCTCTGGAGAAGATGAAGCACCAGGAAAGGCTCCAGAAGCACCAGGGATGCATCTGCCTCTGCCTGTCCTGTTCATGGATGTGGGTCCCAGAGTCCTGTGAGATGGCAGCTTCCCACCCTGTGCACCTGGTTCCTGCTCTGCTGCCAGGGCAGAGCTTGGGTGCCCCTCGGGGCCCCACAGCCTCTGGGGTGGCCCCACTTCTCCATCCTCCTGCACTTATGGGAGGTGACAGTATGAGACTATGGAAAAGCAATTTGAGAAGGCTGGCAGGACAGAGCCTCACTGCTAGCTCAGGAGGTGATACCTGGATCCCCAGCAAAGTCACTAAAATGGGGAGAAATTCTCATTTAATTTGGTTCATTTGTTATAATGATTCTTCACCACGGTCCATATTAAACACTTCAGTGATTTTTGCCTCTAAAACCCTCTTGCAGGGATCGTGATGAAAGGTATATTTATTGTACTTCGGCTTGGAAAGTTGTTTCAGATGTTTCCAATTCATCAACCAGTTCAGACATCTGTTCCTGGTTGGGGCAGAAAAGCTTAACTCACACACACACACACAAAAACTGCTCATTTTGGAGGGTTTTATGATGAGCTTTCTAATCCTGACAAGTTGTCAAATAGTGCTAATAGCCACATCAGCCGTGGCCCCATCACCCCCAGCCCCAGGTAGGAGCCTGTGATGACCTCTGGGCTCAGGGGGCTCAGAGATGTCCCCAAGCCAGGGCTGCCCCTGGTGAGACCCCCAGTCCTGCCCTAGTCCCAGCAGGACGTGCCCAGGACTGCACAGCCAGACTCGGGCTCCACTCAGGATTGCAAAATCTGGCTCTAAGTTGGAACAAAACGATAATATTTAGAAATACTCTTGTACAGCAAATCAAACCTCAAAGAAGGTTTGGGAGAGGGGGTTGAGATGTTTCAGTGAGGCAAAAATCAATGGCTTTGTTTGGTTACAACTTGTCGATAAACACAATCCATTTCTGTACCAAAAAAGGCAGCGAGGTCATTCCAAACAAAAAAATCAAAGTGATTCATTCAGAAAATGTCAAAACAGGATGTTTTGATACTGTCGGAGTCTATTTCCAGATTTCTTTCGAAAGATATTTTGGTTCAATGGACCAGGTTGCAGGAAGTGCTGGGATTTTGGAAGAAGAACCACATGCTCTGACAGGACAGGGCAGACACATCACCCTCCCTGTCTCTGCTCCAGAATTTCCTTCCAGCCTGCGCTGATCCAGGCGGGCTGGGCTGGCCACGAGTCCCACGGTGCTGGCCAAGCCCTGAGCCAAGGTGACAGCACAGGAATGAACCCCTGGAGTCGGGACAAGATGGACACACCTGGGTACACCTGCACACACGTGTGCTCACGTGGGCACCCACGTGGACACAGGTACACACACAGACATACACACAGATACACTACACACAAATACACACATGGACACAGGTACACACACAGACATACACACACACAAATACACACACAGAGACACACAGATACACACAAATACACACATGGACACAGGTACACACACAGACACACACAGATACAGATACACACAGAGAGATACACACAGACACACAGAGATACACACCATAGATACACACACAGAGACATGCCAACAGATACACACACAGAGACATGCATACAGATACACACAGAGAGATACACAGATACCCAGCAGAGACGCACACAGATACACACACAGACACAGAGATACACACCACAGATACACACAGATACACACACATGGACACAGACACACACAGATACACACCACAGATACACACAGACACACAGATATACACATAGATACACAGATACACAACACAGATACACACACATGGACACAGATACGCACAGAGATATGCACCATAGATACACACCAGAGATACACACATGGACACAGGTACACACACACAGACATACACACAGATACACACACAGAGATACACACAGATAGACACACAGATACACACAGATATACACACAGAGATACACACAGATACTCACAGATACACACACACAGACATACATACAGATACACACAGACACACAGATATACACACAGACACACATAGATACACAGATACACAACACAGATACACACACATGGACACAGATACACACTTGGACACACACACACAGATACACAGACACACACATAGACACAGACACACACACAGACATACATACAGATACACACAGACACACAGATATACACACAGACACACATAGATACACAGATACACAACACAGATACACACACATGGACACAGATACACACTTGGACACACACACACAGATACACAGACACACACACAGACACAGGCACACACACAGACACACACACACACACAGACACACACACACAGACACACACACACACACACACGTGGTTTCTCCAGCCATGACAAGGGGTTTGTTAGTGGATGTGACTTTCCAGTGCAGCAACAGGGAGTGAGGAGTGAGATGTCACCAGCTGCTCCCCCCAGGGCAGGCAGGGAGGCTGGGGACACTGGGCACCCTTCTGGCTGCACTGCCAGCTCTGGAAACCAGTGGCTGCCAGTGCCAGGATGCTTTCCCAGGAGAGTGAGGTTCTGGGAATGTCAGCTCCTTAATTAACCCTGGGCCTTGTCACCTTCCTGGTGTGTGAACCCCCGGACACGCTCTGCATCTGCCCCAGAGGGAGAGTGAGAAAAGTTAATGAACTACGTTCTTCAGATTCACACAGAAGCTCCCCTGCTTCCCTGTGCCAAGCAACCTGAGAGATTCCCACAGCCTAATCTCTGGAGAGAGACAGACTGTCTCGTGACTCTGCAAGTGCCACAGATCCCGGGCGGGTGGATCTGCCCTCCGGTGCCACGCAGAGATTCTTTAATTAAAGCCAAGGTTGCCATGGTGGGGTCCCGGAGCTCCTGACAGATCCGGGCTGGGGAACAACGGCCAGCACACAATCTCATTAGCACCTGCAGCTCCAGCTGGTTATTGGATTGGGCTGCTTTGAATTTCCATTGTGTGGCCTCCCGGTTCTCACCCCTCTGGAGACATGAGGAGCAGGTTTGGGGCACGTTTCAATCAGCCCTGCTCTGCCTGGCACAGGCACATCCCAGCGTGACAGGAGCATCTCTGTGGGTGCTGGAGGAGCAGCAGCTTCTGCTCAGGCCTTGGGAATGAGGCAGGTTCTGGTGAGCTTTGCCAGGCATGGATATCTGTTATCACGGCAGCTCTGCGGGGGGAGGAAGGAGCAGGTTCTGCCCTCAGCCCAGGGAAGAGCTGCTGGCAGGCAGCAGAGCATCTGGCACTCACCTCTGCAGTGGGAGGGGACAGTTCTCTCACGGCTCCCAGCACTGCTGCCCACACCCCCAGGCAGTGGCTGCCCTCAAGGTGACCATCCCACGTGGGACCAGTCACAGCTGGGGAGTGGGAGCAGGTCACACTGCTGCACAGGGACAGGGGGCTGCAGGCCAGTGCGTGCTGTAAGCAAAGGGACAGGATGGAGAGGTGCCTCCCCTCCCATCCCATTATCCCATCCCATCCCACCTTATCCATCCCATCCCACCCCACCCCATCCCATCCCATCCCATCCCATCCCATCCCATCCCATCCCATCCCATCCCATCCCATCATTCCATCCCATCCCATCCCAGGATGGCCGTGCTGGGGATTTCCCTGTCCACCAGCACACATCCCCTCTGCTGAAGCACCGATGAGATCTCTGGGTCTGTTCCTTCACCACATTCCTGGCAGACAGAATTCACCTTCCTGCAGTGTATTTTCCAGCTTTATTTCTGAACTGGAAGAAAACCAGGGTGATCCAACCCCAAAGCCAGGCCGGGAGCACTGGGGCACCAGCCTGAGCTCCAGCACTCCCTGAAGGGCAGAGATCTGCTGTCCCACATCCTGCACCCCACCCTGCCGTGCCCTCCCACCCCAGGCTGTCTCCATGGCCAGTGCAATTTCCAGAGTGGGTGTGCTGAGCCTCAGAGGCACCCTGGAGGAGCCGGGCAGCACTTGCTGTGGCTGCTGTTGTGCTTCCAATTAGCTCACATCTGCTGCTGCTCTCCGAGCAACCACCCCACCTCGAGCGCCTGCAAGTGATTTGGTGCAGCAATAACAGAAATCACGAAACCTGAAATGAATCTAAACAAAAGGAATCTTTCAAATCACCCTTAACCCGTTGAAGGCCAGGCCCTGTGTGCAAGCAAAGGTTTGGATGTGCTCCATGACACAGAAGCAGCTTCTTCACGCAGTTCTTGGTGACCCACAGGAGCCCCCAGAGGCACAGCTGGCCCAGGCTCCCCAGCACGGTGGGTTTTTTGGGTTGGGTGTGTCTGACACAGATGTGTGGGGCAGCCCCCACAGCATCAGCCTCTGCTGCTCTCCCAGCCTCCCAAGCTGGGGGTCCCACAGTGACCCTTGATTGCAGGTTCTAGAGTTTTCCATCTAGGAAAAGGAAGGAAGGAACAGGTAGAAGGAAGGAACAGATTTGCACTGGGAAAGTTGCTGTTCTGCCCTTCCATCCATGTCATGTGATGCAAGATTTAATGCCTCCTTAGCTTATATACGCTGCTCCAGGCTCCACCTTTCAGGCCAGGCTCCTCCTGGGATGGTGAGATAGTTCTCACATGGATTCTTTGGTCCCCAGAGGAGCATCTGGATGCTGTGACTGAGCAGCAGAGAGCAGCAGCCATGACCTCAGCCCATGAATGGAGCTGTCCTACTCCACAGCCACTCTGGGGTTCCTGCCCTGGAAGCTCCAGATGTCCACAGCAGTTTTATTACTCTACTCCAGAATTCTCAAAGGCCCAAATACATAAATAATAAAGCTGCTTTTTTTTTTTTTTTTTTTTTTTTTTAATTATGTCAGGAACGCACCAGCTTCTTTCAATATAGCCCAGTTCTGAGGCATTTCTGTGGGTTGTTGCAAATGACCTCCAAGCAGGAGGTTAATGCTGGTGGTTGTGGTTAGCAGTCACCCACGAGCTGGAGGCTCCTGACACTGCTAACAAGGCACATGTGTGGGAGCAGAGGATGAGGCGTGTGGCAGCACCAGGATTTCCTGTGTTTGGGGAGGGCTGAAGCTCCCTGGCAGCACCAGATGCCAGGGCTCAGGTTTCCCTGACCTGCTGCAGCAGGATCCAGGCATGTGGCACTGGGCTGGCATCAGGATGGTGCAGCCACACCAGCCCAGTGCCAGCTCTGGGGCAGCCAAGAACCTCTGCAAGGGAAGCTCATGGGTGGGCAACACCTTTTTCCCTCTCCCCCACATGTGCTCTCCTTTTCTGGTGGTCTCCATCACTAAGGGGCACAGGGCTCAGATTTGGGCTGAAGATCCACCTCCGGCTAAGGCTGGTTGTGCTCTAATATTGGTTATTTCATCACAGAACCCCATGTGCTGGGACCTGCCTGGGTGAGCTTCTCCCCACCCTGCCCTTGCAGCCTTTGTGTTCCCACAGTGACCCACCCTCTCCTGTTCCCTGCTCTGCTCATTCCCAGGCTCCCAAATTCCCAAATAAGCTCAACCCCAGCCTGTGTGGCCACCTGGGGACACAAGTGCAGAGCAGAGAACCGGGCATGGATTCCTCACATGGGGAATGCCAGCAGTCCCACACCCAGCAGGGACTCAATTTCTGTATCCCTCCTAGGAGTGTGGGTGCCATAACACAATTTGGGGGGTAAAAAGGAGCATCAGAGATGATTTATGCAATAAATTAATGCCCACCTTTCCAGAAAGGTGTCAGATCAGGAAAGGTTGGGAAGGATGAAGGGCAGGAAGAAGGTGAGCTCCCCCACAGAAAGGTGCCTTGTCACCTCAAATCTGCATATTTATGAAACCCATTCTCATCTGTCTCAGTCAAATCAATCACTCCAGGCCCAGAATTTTCAGGAATTCTCCTTACAAGTTGGGCACTGCTTTGACAAACTGCACTGCCAAAGCAATGCCCTTTTTACAGCAGCAGTGTCAGTTTGCTATCACGCTGTAACAGCTACTTTTGCAGAGGGGAATCTGAACTCCTTTTCCTCTGCAGTCACAGTAAATGTGTTTTTCACTTTCTTACCATGCTTAAAAATAGCATTAAGTTTTTGCTGATCACATGATTGAAAAAAAAAAAAAGACAAACTGAATGATGCAGGGAGTAAAACCATGTGGCACAGTAAAAACAAATTAGGCTCACATATGTTTTGTGTAACCCTCAAGACTTGTCTGTATTAGATATCGGTAATGAAAAGAATATTAAACTCTAACAGCACAGAATGCCATATGCTGAGGAATTCAAAGAGGAACAATGCATTTGCACAGGATGCTCCTGAATGGAAAATGCCCACAAATGAGCATTTTTTTTCCTTAGCTGTGGAAAAAAACCCAACCTATCACTCTTCTACTTTTCCATAGCTTTCTAGCAAGCTTTTAGGCACCGCTGTCACATCACTGGAAGGTCTCTGTGCAGTCATGCCGTGGTGCAGGGAGGCTGGGACACAGGTTGGGAATGGCCACGTGCACAGCAGGGGGAGCAGCATGGACCAGGGGCTCTCCTCTGACCCCCAGCTCAGTGATGGCCACAGGAAACAGCCTTGGGTTTGCCCTGCACACCAGGGAGAGACCCATCATGTCTCCATCCCCGTCCCCATCCCCTCCCTACCATCCCCATCCCTATCCCCATATCTCCTTCCCCATTCCCATCATGTCTCCATCCCCCCTCCCATCCCCATCCCCATCCCCATCACCATCCCCATCACCATCCCCATCCCCATCCCCATCCCCATCCCCATCCCCATCACCATTCCCATCCCTATCCCTATCCCCAACCCCATCCCCATGTCTTCTCCCCCATTCCCATCCCCGTGTCCCCATCCCCATTCCCATCCCTATCCCTATCTCTATCCCCATCATGTCTCCATTCCCATCCCCGTGTCCCCATCCCCTCCCTACCATCCCCATCCTTATCCCCATCCCATCCCTGTATCCCCATCCTCTCCCCACCATCCCATCCCTGTATCCCCATCCCCTCTCCACCATCCCCATCCCGTCCCCACCATCCCATCCCTGTATCCCCATCCTCTCCCCACCATCCCATCCCTGTATCCCCATCCCGTCCCCACCATCCCCTCCCTGTATCCCCATCCCGTCCCCACCATCCCCACCCCGGTGTGTGCCCCCGGGCCAGCCCCGGGCAGGAGCTCTCGCGTTTCTCCCCCTGTTTACGAGCTGTGAGTGGGGATCCTCGCCGTGACTCACCGCCCGCAGCCACGGCTCAACCACAACTGTAACTTTCCAGTTTGCCTCAGAAACAGGGGGGAGGGCAGCGTGGAGGGGGAAGAGCTGGAAAATGTTAGGAAAAGGCAGCAAAGTCTCTAAAGAGACCAGAGGCAGCTGAGAAAAACAACAAATGGCCTTAGTAGGATACTAACATTTTAACAAGAATTCCTTTAATTTAATCACAATAAGATTCACCAAGAGGAGGAAGAAGCAGAAAGTTTCATCTGAGCATTTAATGAAAAAATCTTCACAGGCCAGTGCTGCTGCAATTAATTCCCCTTGGTGGAGTTTCCATGTGCACCTCCGGAGTCAGAGTCAGAGCTTTCACGCCTTGGCATTCGCAGAGCAGCCAAAGGCTTGGCCGAGATTAATTTGCTTTAATCTTCTGTGTCTCCCTCTGATGTTGGTGGCATCACAGCCATGCCACAGCCACTCTCTGGGATGTCCCAGGCAGAAACACAGGAGGCAGCAGGAGGATTTCTTGGGGAGAGCAGCATC
The DNA here is from genome assembly GCF_017590135.1 of Pyrgilauda ruficollis. Lineage (NCBI taxonomy): Eukaryota > Metazoa > Chordata > Aves > Passeriformes > Passeridae > Pyrgilauda > Pyrgilauda ruficollis. The sequence continues at coordinate 3,051,560 of NW_024526377.1, forward strand.
CACAAGGCTCCTTGTCCCTGTCCCGTGAGACCCCAGGGTGCTCACAAGGGAGCTGGCAGTGCCATGCCCGCAGTGGGCACTGGGGTGTCACAGCTGGCAAGAGCTGCCCTTGCCCTGCAAATCAAATAAACTCATTTGGGTTGGACACGGAGAGCAGATTTTAGTGCCCCTGTGCTCAGTGGTGGTGCAGAGCAGCCCGAGTCAGACAATGCAAGTGACACGTCCTAAACAGCATTTTTAAAGGCTCGAAGCAAGCTTGTAAAGATTTTATTTGTACACGAGGCTGTAATGAATAAAGGAGCTGGCACTGCCGCCTCCGCCACCCTCCGGGAGCCCTGTCTGCCTTCCTGGGGCAGCACACGGGGAGCAGCGGCCGTGACAGCACAGCCTTGGTGGCTGGGCAGCTGGGGACAGGGCACGGGGAACAAGGGACAGGGGACAGGGCATGGGGGACAGGGGACAGGGCACGGGGAACAAGGGACAGGGGACAAGGCATGGGGAACAGGGGACAGGGGACAGGACACGGGGAATGGTGCACAGGGCACAGGGGACAGGGGACAGGGGACAGGGCCTGGGGCACAAGGGACAGGGCAAAAGGTATGTGGCACAGGGGACAGGGCAGAGGGGACAGGGCATGTGGCACAAGGGACAGGGCACAGGGCATGGGGCACAGGGATCAGGGCACAGGACATGGGGCACAGGGGACAGGGCACAGGGTACAGGGCACAGGGGACAGAGAATGGGGCACAGGGCACAGGGCACAGGGAACAGGGATCAGGGCACAGAACATGGGGCACAGGGGACAGGAGACAAGGGACAGGGGTCAGAGCATAGGAGACAGGGCACGGGGCTCAGGGAACAGGGGACAGGGCACAGTACGCAGGGTACAGGGCACAGGGAACAGGGCACAGGGGACAGGCAGATGTTCTGATGGGGTCTCTTGCTCCCCCTGCTCAGAGAGCAGGGCTTCCCTGTCACACTGCAGGTGACAAGGTGCCCTGTTTTCAGGCTTGCTGCTTTGGGAAGTATCTCATCCTAAATTTACATTTAAGAATTTTCCTTGAGAAAAAGAAGCAGGGCAGAGGGATGGTGAGGGGCCAGGGAGGGCTGTCCTGAACTCCTGTCCAGGACAAGCTGGAGCAGCTGCACATTGACCTGCTCTGAGCCTGGCTGCCCCCCCATCATGCCACCCCAGGGCAGCTCCTGACCCCCCCGGCCTCCCCAGCACAAAATCCAGTGCTGCCCTTTCCCAGACGTCCTTTCCAGGCTGTACAGGGTGATTTCACCAGCTAATCCCGGGCAACTGCTGAACCATTGTCTGCCCAGCGCTGAGCTAGGATATTATGGCTGGGAAAACTTCCTTCCGATCTGCAAGCTGTGTGAACAGAACTTGTTTAAAATAGCTGCTTTGACAAACAAACAGAGCCAGCTCCATTTTCATCAGCATCTCCCCTCCTCAAACATCAACATTTGCGTTTGGGTAACAGGAGATGGCCTTTGCAGCAGCCACAGCCGGGGCCATGCAGATCCTCGCCAGCACTGCTGGCCAAGGGCAGCACCGAGGAGATGCTGAACGGCCAATTTGGGCAGCGACAGAATCCCTGGTGTCCCAGCAAGGCCCTGCCAGCAGCCACTCTCCCTGCCTGCATCGTGGCCCCACGGGGTGCCCGAGTGGCAAGAGGCACCTCAGGAAGGGGCTGGTGCTCCTGGGTGCGTTCCCTGGGAGGGAAAGGAGTTCTGCTGTCAGAAATGAAAGCCTGTGAACCACAAAGCACCCCCAGGACAGACTTTGAAGCTCACGTTGTTTTCATTTGGATGTCATTATTTTAAAAAGTCACTTGCGTGTTTTCTGGTAAAAGAGTTTGCTGCAATGTTTCCTCTTCTGCTCCCACTCAGAGAAGAACCTGATGGGAGCACCCATGGGGCCTGACCATGGGGATGGGATGGGGTGGGATAATGGGATAATGGGATGGGATGGGATGGGATGGGATGGGATGGGATGGGATGGAGGTAGCTGTCTCATCAAACACCTCTGCAAGTGACCAGGGTAGAGGAGGGGACAACATCCTGGGCACCATGATCTTGTCAGGCCTAGCTGATGCTGGGTGCCCACACTGCCATCTCCCAGAGCTGGGGCTGAAGCTGAAAAAGGGCAGGAACACTCTGAGCTTCCAGCTCAGTATAGCCTTGCACAGGCAGTGCAGAGGCAAAGGAAGAAGTTCTGTGGAAGAAGGAGAAGGCCAAGTGTGTGGATTGGTGTGCAGCCACTGCTACTGCTCAGGGCCAGCACACCCTGCACAGCTGGCACAGCTGTCCCCTGGTGCTGCAGAGAAGCAGGCTGTGTCTAGAGGTGTCTGACAAAGCCAGACAGTTAGGCTTGTCCAAAAACAAAGCAGCATGGCATTGGGGCAGGCGGGAACCCAGGAGTGCTGCTGCAGCCTCTCCAAGCCAGTCCTTGAGAGGAAAGGGTGTCCCGTGCTTTGGAAATCACTTTCACTGACTTTTAAACCCAGAGGATCCCTGCTTAGCTGGAAACTACCCTTCCAACAGAGAAAATTAATTATGTCCCAAAGACAGTGCGAGAAGCAGCAAGGAGGCCAGCTGGAAGCAGCCTGAGCCCTCTCGCACCCAGGGCCAAGTTCCATTTCTCATGACATCAGTGGGTGCTTTGACTGCCGTGCCAAAGGAACCAAGGTCTGTCCCGGGTGCAGACAGCTGCCTCCACAGAGAGGAGGAAATCCAGGCCTCTGGATGGTGCTCCCTGAGTGAAAGGATCCCTCCCTGCTGCTCGTTTGCAGGGATTTGGAGTGCACTGCCCACAGTGCTCTGTCCCCAGGCTGTGCGGGGACAGTGGGACCCAGCAGCCCCTGGCCCAGAGAGCCCCAGCAAAGTCCCAGTTTGGGACTGGGCATCCCCCTGCCTCTTCTGCTGCTGTGGCAGCCCCAGGGGTGGGGAAAACAAGGGGGCTGCCTTGGGGGTGGTGGGTGGTGTGTGCAAAGTCCCTTTGTCCCTCGGGGAGGGTGAGCGTGGCCATGGGAGATGCTTTCAGCCCTGGGGACTGGGCATGGACTGGCAGAGAGCTGTGCCCAGGGCCCCTCACCACCCAGACCAGTGACAGGACAGGACTCTCACTGAGGGGGATCATTTGCCTCCAGTGGCAGCCCTTGGGGACAGCTCCTGCTGGGGTCAGTGCCCTGTGGGTGACACTGTGTGTGCAGCCCGTGTGGCACCCAGCAGCCCAGGATGGATGTGTGCAGCCTGAGGCAGCAGCACCATCCCTGCAGACACTGTGAAGTGATTCAGCAAAGTGAAGAGAGGCCTGGGGACAGCCTGGGGGACACCCCCAGCCTCAGCTGCAGTTCTGTGCCACGGATGGTCCTTGCCCAGCTCGGGTATCTCAGCTCTCTGCGGCAGCAGCAGTCCTTCAATCCCAGCTCCCCATGAGGGCCATTCCTCCTGGGGCTGAGCAGGGCAGAACGGCCACGGGCACAGGTTCAGCTCAGCTCCTCTGGGTCCCTCCCTGCACAGCTCCCAGGCTCCAGCCCAGCCAGGCAGCCTTGCCACGAGCTGGGGAGGCCTCGCACCATGCGCTGCTTCCCCTGCCAGCAGCGCTCAGGTTACACTTGACATAGTGAAGTGGCAGCAAAATGAACTTAATTTATTTACTTTTTAAATGCAATGGTGGAAAACAAAACATGTTGCAAAAGTTGTTTGTTTCGGAGCAGCTCCGCACAGACCCGCTGCAGAAGGAGTGGCTGCTGGCAGCTCAGCTCTCCGGAGAGCGGCGATGGCTGGGCTGACACGCCGTGCCAAGGACCAGACGCTGCTGGAGACACCCTCCCTCCCTCCCTGGGGGCACGGGCAGGCCCTGCACCAGCCCAGCTCCCTGGCCAGGGTGCCCGTGACCATGTGGGACCACTGGGCTGCAGAGCTGCTGCCAGGCAGACCCCGAGCAGATGCTGAGGCAGAGGTGCTGTCAGCGTGGGGTGAGCTCCTGCCCACCATCCAGCAGTGCCCTGAGCTGCCTCCCGACCAGGCAGGGACAGCAGGGAGGCCTGTCCTGTACCTCTGGGGAGAAGGGGCACCCAGCAGTGCAGCTGGCAGCTCCCCAGGTGAGCCAGGGCGTGGGGACCAGGTGGGAGCCATGGGCAGGGCTCAGCCACGCCACCAGCAGTGAGGGTGGCTGCTCTGGCAAGGGCTTGGCAGGGCTGGAGTGTCCAGAGAGCCCAGCCCCGTGCTGCACCCCGAGGCACCACCCCCCCTTGGCCCAAACTTTCCCATGGCACCGTCAGCGCTCCAAATTTATGAGGGACCACCAAGCCTGGGCATTGTCAAGCACCTAATTGAAAACACTGTAAAGGCAACACGGCAGCATGGCCTGAGAGCCATGCTGATGGCCACCCAGGTGCCTCGTGGCACTGGGGTCCCAGCAGGGCACAGCTGGCATGCCGTGGTGGTGCCAGGCCAGGATCCCTCTTGGTGGGCACTGCCTGGCTCCGGGGCCATCCCGGCCAGGCATCTGTGGAAAGGGGAGAGGCCCCAGGGAAACCTCCCACAGATGTGCTGCCTCCCATGCAGGAGGGTGCTCTTTCCCAGAACTTTGGTTAGGAGATACTCATGAGTTAATTAATCCTTGAGTTTTTAAGCAGAGACATATTTATGAGCCCTGTAAGAGGCTGGGGCCCAGAGAGACATTTCTTTATTCTTCCTCCAGCTCAGCTGAAGGAAACCATAAGGGGGAAGAGCGACTGAGCCACGAAATCATGGAAGATGGACTTCAGGCTGGTGATGGGGAAACAAAATTGCCAGGGTGGGAACAGTGGACAAATGACTGCTCCCTTCCCTCTCCTTTGTCTCCTCATCCTTTGTCCACACTTGGTCAATGGGTGCTGGGGTATCTCCAGTTTCAAGTGCAGATGTGGGGTTTGAGCACTCACCATGAACCTCCCCAGCTCTCCAGCAGGAAGGAACATGTCCTGGTCTCATTTGTCCCCTTCCCTGACACCTGTGGGGATCATTGGCCCCGGAGTTCCAGCTCCCCATGCCAAGGGGATCTGGCAGGCTTCTGTGTCAGGATGTGTAGGACATGGCTGTGAGCACGTGGGAGCTGCCGCTTGTGCAGCAGCGCTGAGAGCATCAGCCAAGGCACCAATGTAAAACCAAGAGTGCAGGACACATGCACTGTGCTGTTGCTGGGCTCTGCTGCATCCCAAGCAGCCGAGAAAATGTGTCATGGGGACAACCAGCTGCCTTCCTGGGTAGGGCACATTTTTCCAGGCTGAAAGCTTGGAACAGAGGCTCTTTGGCTTTACCCGTTTCCTCAGAGTGAGCTGCTCATGGCATTCCCTGTCTCTCTGCAATCACCAGTTTATCTATCCACCTCAGATGATGCTTCCCCAGCTTTACTGCGCATCTTGGCCAATAGCAGTGGAGAAATGTGGCCACCACATGTTGGCAGCAATTGAATCCTGGGCACATTTTTTCTCTGCACAGCCTTTAAGCTGTGGGAACCATTTCAAAGGAAACCATTCCCCCTATAACATGCTTGTGATCTGAAGATGTCTATTTAGATGGCAGCCCGGCATTAATTTAGCAATTCACTACAGAGTTTGGCGTGATGTTTAAAGCACTAAAATAAATTGTGGTGAAGTCGTTTCCCTCAAACCAGATTGTGTGGTTTACATTATTTGTCAACCTTAAGTACAACTGGCATGTTTGTATCACTCATGCAAAGCCCCATTGTGCCTCTCTAGAAGGGGGAAGAATCCGCACAGAAATGCATCCAAGTTCCTGCCCCGGCAGTTTCATGTCCCTGGGAGATCTGCCCCCGAGGCACGCAGCCCAACCGGCTGGAAGAGAGCCTGGGCTTTCCTCACGATGATGGGTGTTAAGTGCAGGCTCATATAGGTTATATTACAAAGGGCCGATTTAATCAGAGGCAGATTTGCGCTCTCCGCCTGCAGTGCCTGAACTCCACCGAGCCACGATGGCTTCGCCGCACCCACGAGAGCGCACACACGCACGGTGCCATGAGAGTCGGGCTGGGGGCGACTCGGGGGGCTGCTCGCCCACCGAGGAGGGTGCTCGGTGCTCAGCCTGCCCTGCTGCCCCACTGCTCGTGGGCTCCTGCCCTGCCCGGTGTGACCAGGGTGTGACCAGGAGCAGGAGGGAGGGAAGGGACAGGTGAGGGAGGGAAGGAATAGGTGAAGGAGGGAAGGAATAGGTGAGGGAGGGAAGGGACAGGTGAGGGAGGGAAGGAATAGGTGAGGGAGGGAAAGAACGGGTGAGGGAGGGAAAGAACAGGTGAGGGAGGAAAGGAATAGGTGAGGAAGGGAAAGAATAGGTGATGGAGGGAAGGAATAGGTGATGGAGGGAAGGGACAGGTGATGGAGGGAAGGAATAGGTGAGGAAGGGAAAGAATAGGTGATGGAGAATAGGAATAGGTGATGGAGGGAAGGAATAGGTGGTGGAGGGAAGGGACAGGTGAGGGAGGGAAAGAACGTGCGAGGGAGGGAAGGAATAGGTGAAGGAGGGAAGGAACAGGTGAGGGAGGGAAAGAACGGGTGAGGGAGGGAAAGAACAGAAGGAATAGGTGAAGGAGGGAAGGAACAGGTGAGGGAGGGAAAGAACAGGTCAGGAAGGGAAGGAGTAGGTGAGGGAGGGAAGGAACAGGTGAGGGAAGGCTGCCCCGAGCTGCCCACGGGCATCTGCCTCTGGCAGCTCCCCTCTGCCTGGGGCTGGTTTGGTGACATCCCAGGGCTGCAGGCTGCCGGCCGCACTCAGGGACACCTGGAGAGGTGTTCCCTTCTATCCAGGCTCAGAGGCTGCCCCAGGCAGCCCTGCGGGGTCCCTGTGGCCCGGCTGTCCCCGCTGCCCTCGGCTCCGGTGCTCCGCGGGCGCGGCTGCGGGGTCAGGCGGGGACAGCACGGCGACACTTTCGCCAGCGCCGCCGGGAGCAGGTTGGCGGGGCGTGCTGTGGTGTTGCGCCTGCCTCTGGGCGAGCAGGCGGGATCTCGTCTGTGATCTCAGTGCTTTATCCCTTCCTTCCCTTGCTCAGTCGCTGCAGCCAGAGAAATCCCCGGATGGCTGTCACAGCTCTCGGCACACAAGCTGCGCTGGCAGCGCCGAGGGTGTTTCATTCCCAGCGACTCCCCGATGCCAGAAGAAGCGTCCCGTGCACTCGCACCTCGCTCCCAGCCCCGGCAGCTGTCGCAGGCTCCCAGCCGAGGGCTCTCCCCACCCGGGACACCGGCCCCGTGGGGCAGCTCTGCTCTGTAGGATAACTCTGTAGGATAACAGCTCCCTGCCCTCCTGCTGGGTGGTGGCATCACCAACCCTTGGGATCACTGTCCCGAGTGACCTGCTGTTCCACCTTCCCCAGCCCCTCTAAGCCCCCCTCCCTCCACCTGCCCCTCCTGCAGGTCTCTGGGCCCTGCCTGGAGCGTGTTCCCCACCGTGCCCCCAGAGCAGCTTGGTGGCGTGTGCCCCGCACGTTCTTCCCGCAGCAGCTCCCCAGCTGCCCTTCTTCTGCAGCATTTCTGAATTGTAAGAGACACCCGATTTTCTGGAAATTAAGTTGAGACAAAAAAAAAGCTCTGTTGCTCCCCGGAGCCGCCTGTGCTCCGGCCATGGACATGTTTGTGCTTTCACTGGGTGGTGGCAGAAACTCCCTCGCTCGAATGGGAATTCCAAGGGACGAGCAGAAGCCGAGCCGGGCTGGGCAGATGCGTGGCAGCGCCGGCTGCTGTCCCCTCTTGTCGCAGGTACCCGGGCAAGCCGCTCTCGGCAGCGCCTGTCCATGAGGCACTGCCCAGAAGGGCTGCACAAAAGCTCCCAGCCGCGGCATGAAGTAATTGTCACATTTTTCTTCTGTAAGGATTAACGTTCCTGCTAACCTTGCAGACCTTCATTGAGCCATTGTCACCCCCCGAAACGCGGCACAATCGCCGAGGGATTAGGGTGTCTGCGGAGCAGCCTGTCCCCCTATTGTGCGCTCCCGGCGGGGGGAGGAAATCCTGCGACATCAGCCGATGAGTCCCTGCCGGCCAAATTCACTGCCGGCCGGGCACGGCAGCCCCCGGCGAGCCGGGGACCTGCGCTGGCACCTGGGAGCTGTCCCTGCGGCCGGGAACCTGGCCGGGCTGATGGCACCGGGGAGCCGGGCAGTCCCCAGCCCTGTCCCCTCCGGGCAGCAGGTCTTGCCAGTGACCGAGCTCTTGGGTGCTGAGGAAATCCCATAAAAATTTAACAGGAAATACAGAGCCATAAAGGGAATTTCCTGGCATTTTTGTCGGCTGCCGGCAGTACCCGCTGTGTGTGTGTGCTCAGGCACCTGGCAGCCGCAGCAGGACTGTGGCCAGGCCAAGCTGCATTAGCAGCTCGTTCCCAAGGCTCTCCTTTTGGAGCAGGAGCAGGCGAGCATGGCAGCAGCACAGCCCGATGTTCTGGGGAGCAGGACTCCAGATCCTACAAAAAGCTCAGGCTTGCAGACAGGCAGGACAGGCAGAAGCTGTGTTGCAAGGATGCAAGAGGAAAAAAGGAATGCTAAAGCAAACCCAAGATTTATGTACGTGGGTCCCAGGAGGGTCCTGCAGAGCTTATAAATGACAATGCATATTGTCATTCAACCCCCATGCTCAGTAGCAAAGGAAAAGGAGTGGGAAGTATCTCCAGCGCTGGGGCCATTGCACAACAGCAGAGAATGGAAAACAAACTCATCTGCTTCTCCCCAGCACCAGCATCCCCACTCCCATGGTGCCTTCCCAAGAGACAGAGCCATCCCTTCCAGAAATCCACAGGGAGGATGGGACAGGAGAGTCCCAGGTGTGGTGCCCAGGGAGCAGAGCCTGGCATCCTTCTGTTGTGCCCAGTTTGGACTGCTCAACCAGAAAAAACCAAGCTGCAGCCCTCTGCTCCATGCAAATAAGGACTCTTCCACCCAAGACAGAGAGAAGTCTCCATGAGGGATGTCTCTGAGTCCTGCAGGTGCTCATTTCTGGAAAAGAGCTGGCTTCTGGGCAGGCTGGGCTGGGGCTGCAGATCTGCACCAAGAGGATCTGTGGTGGCAGATGTGGCATCTGGATGCCTCCGCCCAGCAGGATCTGGATTTGCCAGCCCTTTGGCAGGGCACTCAGTGTTTAGAAGCCAGGATTGTTACTGCTGTGCAGTGGGATTTCATGGCAGTTTTTCATAAGCTTTGCACGTGTTAGATAGTACAAATAGGAACTGAATCTCCCCACAAGTGACAGCAGCCTGGCTGCCTGGGGCCTGCTGGGACTTGAGAAGAAAGATGTCCATTCACAGTCAGAAACTCTCTGTATTCACTGGGCATGTGGAACAATTTGGCTTCTCTTCTCTGGCGTCATGGCAGGGGAAGGGCTTCCCACTCTGCCTTGAGGAGTTACAGGTGATTGTGCACAGAAAAAGAGCACTCCTAAAGCCAGACAGCAACCTGGAGCTCTTCTGCTAAATCCTGCAGTGGGAGCTTTCCCTGGGCACATCTGCTGAAGGAATAAATGGGTTTTGCATTTTGATCTCTTTTGCTTCATCTGGAATAACTTTGAGAAACAAGTCCTGCAGTCAGGCTGGCTCTCCTTGTCTCATCTCCTGAGGCTGAAATGAGCCCCCATGGACAAGGAAGCACTGTTGAGGGCACGCAGAGTCTCCCTGTGCCTCTGTGGGGCTTCTTCTCATTGAACCTCCTCAGACCACACCTTCTGTTCCACCAGGGTGTCCATTTCCAAAAAGCAGGTGGTGACTGTGGTGACCAGGATCCATCACAAGACATCTGGAGGGAGGCTGATCTTTAGAAAGCAGCAGCAGATGGGCTTAGTGCCTGTTGAAAATTAGGCTCTGACTGTATATGCTGTCCTTAAAACACAAGCAGCTGCAAAATTTTTGGTCTTCCAAAGGTGGGAGGTGGTGATGCCTCCACCCTGGCTTGTCCTGTGTGGGGCACATGCACATGCAGCGCTGCAGGGAAACCGGGAAATTTCAATGAATTAATTTTTCACCAGCAAAGGTCACGAGGTCTGGGATGGGTGTCCCACCCTGGGAGCAAATTTGGCTGATGCCAGGGCAGCCACCATCGTGGCAGTCCAAGCTTCCCTGGCTCAGCGTGACCCATGGCTATTGGCTATTCCGGAGATGGTTTCCATGAGGACTTTTTTTTTTATTATTTGGTAAAAATGTTGAACAATTCTGGTTTCGTCCCCATGTGGAGCGGGAAAAATTTTGAAATCTTGAACATTTTTGAGGGCTTAAAAACAATTTCCCACCCAGTTATAGCCACCAGTCTCATCAGGATGTGTTTGAAAAGCCTCCAGCAGGAGCTGAGCAGAGCTGGTCTCAGCTGGATACCACTCTCAACGAGAAATGCCGTGGCAAAGGGTCATGTTTCTTCAGAAAAAAAATATCTTCAATAGCTCAGGAAGTTATTAGTGTCTGCTAACAATAAGAGCTTTGGATTGATTCAATAGATGCTCATTTTAATTGTAAAATGCCAGTAATGAGAAATGTGCCATCCAATGACTCATTTTTCCCTTGTAAAAATTATTGGACATTTTTATTAGTTTTACAAATGACAGGACCTCGTATTTCTGAGAACACTTTATACAAGCCTTGCACAAGCCCACTCTCATAAAAGCGTGTCTGTGGTGACATCCAGAGCCACAAGAAGGGGAGCGGTAGAAAGGCCCAAAGTGGTGAGGACAGCCCACAAGTGGAACTGGCAGGACCGAACCCCAAGAGGGTGGGAAGGGGTGGATACAGCACCGGAGACATGAGCCCCGGCACTCCTTCCCAGCAGTGCCTTTCTGGAGAGGCACGGGGCAGGCAGGGGGATGGGTGCCAGCCGGCGCCCGGAGGTCTGCCCGGCGCGGAGCCCCGGCTCGGGGCCGCGGCGCTGAGCCTGGGCGGGCGATGTGCGGGGCGCAGGGAGGGCAGGAGCCAGCCCCGGCCGAGCAGAGCTGAGCCAGGTAAGCGCCGTGCCACGGCACCGGGCGGAGCGGCAGCACGGAGCGCCGTCCTGCGCTCGCACGGAGCCGCTCGGTGCGCTCGGTGCGCTCGGTGCGCTCGAATCGCGGGCCCCGCCGCGCCGGCATCGCCCGCCCTTGGTTTGCGAGAAACACCAAAAGGGGTCAAGCGCGGCCAGGGAGACGGGGGCAGGGACATCCCGGAGCAGCCCGGCTGCAGGAGCAGCGCGGCTGGACCGCGGCATCACGTTCCTCCTGCTCCGGAGAGCAGCGGCGGTGCTTTGGCCAGACTGTGCTCTTTTAAAAAAAAAAAAAAACAAAAAAAATCCAAGCGATTTCCCATGGAGAATTAATTTGCACAAGGGGGGGAAAAAGTAGTTTTAGAGACTTTGTCATTTCAGCGTTTCATTTCTGCCTTGCTGACATTATTTGTATTTTTGTTTATGTCTCCTCGTGAGAAGTCATCTGTGACTGCATAGTGTACTGTGAGCTGGCATGATATGACATAATGCAAGAGCTGAGATAGCCCAACACTTCTATTTTAGTTTGGCAGATATTTTAAACTTTATGTTATCCAGGAAATTTCTGAAATATTTGTCTTCATTCCAAGCCAGAATGAAAACAATTTTTGAAATGTCGGAAGTTCCCGTGAAACAAGTAGCGAGAGCTTCCAGCTCTGCCACCGTGCGTGGCAGGGCAGCATGCAGGGGAGGCCCCAGCCTCTTGCAGGAGAGTGGCACTGGAGAGCAGGGAATGGGTTTCTGTGTCCCAGGAGGGATCTCTGGTGATTTTACAAACCCTCTCTGGTTTGTGGGGCTCCAGCCTGGAGAGGGAGAGGCTCGGGGGGCTGCAGGCAGAGCCACCAGCCCCAGAGCTGCGCTTGCCAAGGCTGAGCTGCTGTGGGACAGGCTGGGCTCTGTGGGGCCGCAGGAGGCCGGGGTCCACACGCCTCCGTGTCTGGCTGGAAAGTGCTATCAGGTTCCCAAAGTCTTTGCCTTTGCCTCTGTGCTGAGACACTCAATCCTCAGAGCTTTGTTTTGTGTACTCTGGGAACTGACAATTTGTAAAGACACGCTGCTGGGCTAATCCTCCATCAGCTCCTGGAGCGGGGAGCAGCTGGATCTGGCAGCTCTCTCCCTTCTCCCACTTCAGCCTGCTGGAGCAGCGAGTGCCTGCAAGCAGTAGCTCACAGGTTTTGACTTAAACGCAAAGCAGAGCAGCAGCTTTGCAGCCGGCAGCCGGGACCACACAGGCACCCTGTCCTCGGCCAGCCAGGCACTGTGGGGTGGCCACGCCGGCTGTGCCAGCGAGCCCTGCGTGCCACGAGGGTCCTGGCAGCGATGCCAGCCTCGGAGCTGAACACACCTGGGCTCCCTGCTGCCCTGTGCCCTGGAGACCTCTCAGGGAAGGGAGCTCTTCCCACAGCGTGGTTTGCTGCTGATGCACTGCTGATGGTGCTCGTCATGATGGTGCTCATCAGCTGCATGATGCTGCTGATGCAGTGCTGATGCGTCAGGGAAGGGATAAAATTAAGATTCTAAACAAGAATTCTCTTTGTCTGGCCACCATCTCACAAAGAGGCAAAGGGCCAAGGGTCCCTCGACCATCGCTCCATGCACAGAGCTCGCCCACAGCCCAGCGGGGTCTTCTGTGTTTGGGGGAGCTGGGTGTCCATCAGACATCCCTGGAAAACGGGAAATCCCTGCAGCCCTCGCTGGGAAGGCACCAGTGCTATTGCTTGGCATGTGCAAGGCCTCAGATCTCAGGAAAACTCATTTTTAAGCTACTTGGGGTCTGTCAGAGCAAATGAGTTGCAGTTTCAGCAGCCACTTGCTCCTGGTTTAACCCTGGGAACACAACTGTGTTACAAATATTTACCTGATGAGGTAAACCATCAATATCCTTGAAACTTACATTAAAAAATACTGGACTAGAGCATCTTGTGGGTTTTGCTTTTTTCCCCTGCTGATTTGTTTCACAATATGCCAGAAGCATGGCTTGAGTTAGGGCTTTGGCAGGAGCTTTTATCATGATTGATATAGTGGAGGATAGAAAAGAAATTTGGTTATCAGAGGATGCCAGAACTCAACTTCCTAGCACATACATTCAATAATGCAAAAATTCTCCTTTAAAGGTCTCCTTAGAACAAATCCCAGTCATCACAAAACCCATGGAGATAAATTAAATTACATTTTAATAGTGGAGAATTCATTCCCGGGCCAGGCGCAGCAGTGAAAGTATGTTCTCTCTCAGGCAAAAGTAGCCTCATCTCCCATCAAAATTCTGAATGTTACCATATGAAAAACTTAATTGGAAATGAAACCTCAAAGCTCCCAGGGCAGAGGCACCACGAGAGACTGCCCCACCTCCTGCTCCCCTGCCCCACAGCTGCCCTGGCTCTGTTCTTGCTTGTCCTGCCCTGTTCTGGGATGGTGTGCCTCCTGAAAAAGCCAGGCTTGACCCGTCTCTCCCTCATGCTGTCGTCCTACAGAGATTTAAAATCCATGCAGATGCAGGCACGGGTGTCTTTGGTGTGTGCTGGGTGCCTGGTGTGGGGTTATTGGGGTGGGGATGATGGGCAGGAACAAGGGATGGTGGCTCAGGGCGATGTGGGGTGAGGTGAGGGGATTCAGGTGCTGCTGGGGGAAAATGGATTGTAGAAAGTTCTTGGGGTCTGGCAGAAGGCCCACACAGTCTGCATCTGTATGCCAACTCTGAGGTAAGAACAGGGGATTGTCTGGCACTGGCTGGGCCAGCCTCACCTCGAGCTCCCACATAACGAATGCATCCAAAAACTGGAGGGGGCAAAGGCAGAGAGAGACAGGGCAGAGCTGCCATGGCTGTGCTGCCTGTCCCTCCCACCGAGGGAGCCTTTCCCTCCTCATCCTCCTCATCCTCCCCATCCTGGCCTCCCCCTGCCCCGGCTCTGGGAGCCTGAGCCTTGCTCCCTGCCCAGCCTCCTCCATCCCAGCCTCATCCTGCAGTGCCAGGCTGGGCCTGTCTCTTCTCCATGTCTGTACAATGACCAAAAGCCCCAGGCAGAATTAGCTCCTTGCTCAGTGCTGCATCCAATTAATTATATAGTTTAAGACACAATATGTAGACATTTCCCATCCACACCAGCAAAGCTCTTGGCTCTGCTGGAAAGTTCTGCAGGGCTGCTGCATGGCAGAAGGTGGCTGGGCACAGCAGACATGCGCCCTTGGCACGGGCATGGCGGAGTGCCAAGCTGTAATTAATTACCTGTAATTAATATGTTCTGCACGTGGCTCAGGGTACAGCAGAGCGAGCACACCACTAACTGCTTCTGCTGCCCAGGCTTCCCCTCCACGTGTCTGCTGCTGATCTGTTCAGCTGCTCTCAGTGCAGTGAGGCTCCTGGCAGCCTGAAGGGGTCCCTGCCCAGGGGACACACGTCCACTGCTGCTGAGGACACACGGACAGGCACTTCCCACCCACTGCTGTTGTGTCAGGACAGCCCAGAGCACCAGCACCTATTCTGTGGGTAAGCAGGAACCGCCAGCTCATGCCTGGGGCATTCCCAAACTACCCCAGCATCCCAAAACCACCCCAGGGTCCCAAAACTGCCGCAGGTCCCTTCTGCTGCAGCCTGCTGTCCGTGGGCACAGCTGGGCCAGCGAGGAGCTCTGTGTCACTGCCAGAGCCAGCCCAGGGTCAGGGCTCTGCCCTGGCTGTGGCAGGTGACCCAGGGGACTGCCAAGGTTACCAGCCTGTCCCCACACGGTGATGGGAGCCCACAACAGTTCCAGGCTTCCTGCGTGTCCCGCCCGTGGGGTTTTGTCACACATGATGTCCCACATCTGGGACTCACCAGTTGGAGATGGCAGTGCTATTTCCATGTTGAACTGTAACTTTTTTACCCCCAGCCGTTCCAGGGCTTACAACTATTGTGTGGGGTTTTTAATGTTGCAAGAATTTATATTGGGAAAAAAGTGCTTTTTTTTTTTTTTTTCCTCTATGCCTTGGGAAATGTCATCCAGCAGGAATGTTCCCAAGAGCTGATCATGGCTGGGAGAAGGATGGGCTTGAGCAGGGGCTGCATGCCCAGCTCCCATGCCTGTCCCAGTCTCCCAGGACTGGCTCCCAGGGCTGTGGCTCCCTTGGGTGCCCCATCCGTGCTCCTCAAACTCTGCCCGTGGTCCTCAGGGACATCTGCAGCAGCAGCAGAGGCAGGAGGGAGGGAGCAGATGCCTGGAGAGGGACAAGCTGCTCACAAAGCCACTCCTGCTGCAGAGGCTCTTGGTTTCATGTCCTCCTGGCTGTGCCAGTGGCTCTTCCACTTCCAGCTCTGGATGGAGTTTACAAGAAATGCTGGAAGCCCCAGCCCTGTGATGTGTCATCATTCAAACTTCTCTTTAATAGTATCCCAAAGGAATTTATTTTTCCCCAACATCAAAGCCCCCTGAGCAATGCTGGGAGAGGCAGGGCTTCCCCCCAGAGCCTGGTGGCTGCTGCACCCCTCTGCCATGCCCGGGGGGCTGGACACCCCCCTGGCTGTGCCAGGGACAGCGATGGTTTCAGGTGGGGCCAGGGGAGGCAGAGCTGTGACAAGAGGAGAATGCAGATCTTCCCTCTGAAAACACAAGTGAAATGGGTACGGATTGCCCTGCTGAGAGGGTGCTGAGGCCCTTTCCAGGCTCAGCATCACTTCACAGATCACTTTCAGGAGCAGGTACCAAGGGAAAAAGAATAATAATGAGAAAGAAATAGCGAGGAGAAACGAGTCTGAGTCTCCCTGTCTTCTGCCAGGATTCAGAGCCACCCTCCAGCCCCTGGCATGCCAGGGGCACTGGGGATGCAGGCAGAGCATCTCCTCAGACCGCTGTGCTCAGGGGGTCCCCCTGTTCCCCAGGGCTGCTGTCCTCCCCAGCTGCATGAGTTTTGCAGAGGGAATTTAACAGAAGAACTGCAGCAGCTCCTGCCTCTGCAAACACAGCGTGCTGCTGTCCCTGCCAGCACTCCGTGCTGGTTTGCCTCAAGGAATCTGTGACATCCGTCCTGCTGTGATCTGTAACAATATTGGGATTAAATTAGCTTCCCTGAGCTGCAGAGAGGTCAGTGTGTAAGGCCCCTGGTTAATCCAGCAGGCCAGAGAGAACAGAAGCCTCCCTGCACTGGGAAAGGAAAACAACGGGGTCTGTTTGCAATCCGTGCAGCTAATTCAAACAGCATTCCTCAAACAACAGGGGAAAGGGCCTTGGGAGCAAATGGGAAAGGACTGTTTCCCAACATGCACAGAATGCTGCTCCTTGGGGAGAGGGGAATGTCCAGACTGCGCGGACGGGGTGCCAGGAGAGATGCCAGGCCCTGGAGGGGGGTCTGGACAGCGAGGTGGGGCACTCAGCAGCCACCCCTGCCCTGGGCAGGGCGAGCCCAGAGCAGGTCAGCCCTGCTGGGCCCTCCTGAGCAGCCCACGGGGCAGGGGGGCTGCTGCCAGCCCCACATCTGGGCTGGGGTGGGCATCTCATCCCCACCTCTGGGCTGACAGGGTCCCGCTGTGCTGTCACCCACAGAGGGTTTTACACTGCAGGAGCTGTGGCTCTGCAGCTGTGCTGAGATAAGAAAAGGGGATTGTTTGACACTGCTGTGGGCTGCAGGCTTGTTGTTACAGGACACGGAATAAAACTATGTGGATATTGGAATTTTTTAAGGTAAAAAGAAGGGAAGTTTAATTTTTGATTCCAACATTTATAGTTTTTTTAAAGTGACAGTGGATTGGAGGGTGATAGTGCCACTTCTCCAATGACACTGGACAAACCAACAGTCTATCAAACTTCTCCTCCTCCAAAAAAAAAAATACAAAACAATTAATTATTTACATAAAGCACATTAGAAAGTTTGTTACAAAAATGTAAACATCAGAAGGCTTAAAAAAACTTAAAAAAATAAGAAAATGAATGCGTCCAAAAACTGGAAGGGGCCAAAAGGCAGAAAGAGACAGGGCAGAGATGCCATGGCTGTGCACAGAAGGAGCCTTTCCCTCCTCATCCTCCCCATCCTGGCTCCCCTTGCCCAGCTGTGGCTCTCAGCACCAGCCTGGGACGAGGACTGGGGACAATCCCAGATGGAGAGGCTCCCAGCAGGGAGCAGCAGCACGGCTGGAGGGAAGCCCAGGCTTGCTCGAGGAGCAGAAGCGTGCCCGGGTGATCCTGTCAGGAGGTCAGCTCCACATCCTCTGGCTCTCACACCTCCAGAGCAGCCCGATCCCGGTGCCCCTGGCATGCCAGAGGGTGGTGGTGAAACCAGGGAGAGCAGCTCTCCACCATCCTCAGCTCTGTCTGGGGGTGTGTAGAGGAGGAGCTTTGTGTGCTTGAGGCAGAGCCTTTGTGAACCTCAAGAGGGTTAAGCAGTGCCCCAAGGGAACCTCTCCACCTCTGCTGCTCAAGGGAGCAGGCTGGAGACATTTAGGAGACATACTCAATACCATATTTGTCTGATATCTGCGGGGAATACAGGTTGTTCATTCAAATATGAATGAGGGATGAGAGGAAATCACAGGATCATGGAATAGGTCAGGCTGGAAGGCACCACAGAGGTCATCTGGTCCAGCCTCCCTTCTTCGGCAGGGTCAAGAAGAGAGAGAAACACATGGCACAGGATTGTGTCCAGATGGTTCTGGAATATCCCCAGGGAGGGAGATACCCTCTCTGGACAATCTTCAGTAACTGCACAGGGAAGAAATTCTGCTTCATGTCCAGGGGGAACTTCCTGGGCATCATTTCCAGCCCGTTCCTCCTGTGAGCCCTGCCAGGGGCACAGGCACTGCCTGAAACCAGGGCAGAGTGGAGGCAGAGCCCTGCTCCTGACACTCTGCTGATGTTCAGGTGCTGTTACAAACTGCCTGGGCTGGCAGTCATCCTGCAGCACAGAACCTCAGAGCAGCAGCCAGAAAAGAGCTCGTGTCCAGGCTGGGAGTGTCACAGACCCTTCAGGACGTACTCGCTTTCCTTCTGCTTTCTCTGTGAGTGTCTTTTCTGCTTTTTGCTTACGCTGAGATATTATCAAAGGCTGATGAGGCACCAGGGATGAGTCATGCACCTTCTGTGCCAGCTGGGAATTGGTAGGCACTGGTAGGGTTAATGTGGGTCTGAAGGAAGCTGTGGTGCTCAGTGCTGGATCTGCCTGCTGCAGACCTGGGTGCAGGCACAGCTCCTGTCCTCAGCTGCACCAGCTGAGGGACACGGCTCCTGCTTGTCCCTGGGCAGGGCCAGCCCTCCATGGAGACCCCTTCCCCTCCTCGAGAGGGCTTTGCAAAGCAGGAGCTGTAGAGGGATGAAATTGGACCAATGTAGTGCAGGTTTTTAATGCAGAGGAGAAGCATGCACTTTAAGGGTGGGCTGGGGGGTGTGGGGCAATTGGCACTTCCCGTGCAGGGGCAGAGTGGGGCTGTCCCCGCAGCTTTGTGCAGAGCCACTGTGCCCATGTCCCAGCCAGAGGAGCCCGGGGAGCCCGCTGTGAGTGTCAAGGAACCCTCTGCTTTCCATCTGGAGCAGCTTGGCATCTCATCCTGCTAAACCAGGGAATTTCATGTCCCTTTGTAGAGGAGAGAAACAACCTGCTTGGGATTAATTTAGGATCAGCCTCAAGAGCCATTAGCTCAAAGAAAACCAAGCCTGTAAATGAGTTCCTGTCAGAGGGGGAAGAAATGTAGGACTTGGTGCTGGGTTTATTGTGCAGGTTTTGGTGTGATTCACACTAAAATTGCAGATGTCTCTGCAATGACACCTCTGGCACCAGGGAGTGTGTCCCTTTGCCTTCAGCCAGCCCCACTGCTCTGTTGGCTAGTTACTGCTGTGCTGGTAGCCCTGCTGCTGCATCTGGGTCTGTCAGCATTGCCAGTACAGAGCTCTGACTTTGGGGTTTATTGCTCAGCTGGAAACTTGATCTACAGCTGTCAGCTGAGGCTGCACCACTCCAGTATCAGAAAGGAGATTTGGCTGCTCAATGTGCATCAAATACAGATTTTGGCTTCATCAGTTTTTTTACTCATCCAGTCAATGGAGTAACATTGTCCCTGACAACATTTGATGGCACTTGAGAATTTCCTAGAATAGAAAGTTTAAAAAAAGCTCTAAGTATAAATAGAAAGAGGTCTTGGATATGGAGACTCGCAGCAGTGACTGCTCAGCATCTGCCAGCAAGCAGCACACATTCAGACAGCAAAGATCTCAGTGACATCATTTGCAAATAGGAAACGAGGGACATTTAACGAGGTGCCAAGGAGAGTTCAGGATGAATAAAATGTCCATGTACATGAGCACTGACACACACAGCACAAAGGAGAAGCTGCAGAAAGGGTGAGTTTCCCCTCTTGCTGTGTTTGGGGTATTTTGCACCTCTGTGCTCACAGCTGCCCCCACACAAGCGCTGTGTGAGGCAGGTGTGTGAGGAATTCATGAGGATCTCTATGTCTGGGGGGTGCTTGGTGCCCCGTTCTGTATCCATACCCTTGCCCTCCTCTTCCTCGGGGCTGTCAGGTCCATACTGAGTCACTGAGCACTCCTGGGCTGATGCCAGCAGCTGTCAGGGATACTCAGGGACCTCCCTTCAATGGGCTCATGGCCAGCAGTGTTGAAGGGGAACTGTCCGGCCCCAGCAGGGACCCAGGAGGGACCCAGGAGCCACCACAGGGCTCCTCACATGGTTTGAAAGAGCCTGAGCCCTCTGGCTTCCAGCTCAGAGCCCTGCAAGCCTGGGGAGTCTCCCCAGGAGACTGCCAGGGTCCACATCATGCCCAGGGGCTGCCTGGCAGCTTGTCACACAGCCCTGGGACAATCTCCAGGGCACCAGGGCTCTGGGCAGAGCCCCATGGCCCTGAGCATCACATCAGCCCTGTGAGAACCAGGGGTGAGGGTCACTCATGGCTGCTGGCCCTCGGGAGCCTGGTGGCCACCAGCTCCTCTGTGTGGCTGGGACAGAGCACTGGCCAGGGTCCAGCGTGGCTCCTGGGAACCCCTGGCTGCTGCCCGAGCCCCTGGGCAGGATCTGCTCACCCCAGCAGGTGTGGTGGGGCTCAGGGAAGGTGCCTGAGCACTGATGTCCCCTGTTCCCCTGCACGGAGCAGGGTCTACCACGTGTCTGCCCTGGAGGAGAGAAAGGGAGGAGAGCTCCCAGGCTGCTCAGGTGTGCTGGAGGGCAGGTGTCCCAGGCAGTCCCAGCACAGCCCTGCTGCTCTCCTGAGCAGGAGTGTTTCCTCCTGCTGCACAGCCAGCAATGGAAAAACAACCAGGCTCTGAGCTCTTTGCCTTCATGCCTTCCCCCCTCCAGAGGATAATAAGCTGCTTTTAATATCTGACATGTTTATTAACAGATGCAGTTGTGACAGCTGATGACTTCATATGCCACTTACCACTAAAATGTTAGTAATAACTCGGAATTAACTGTCATAAATAAAAAGACTACAAAGACAACTGGATGGTGTGTCACTCTGCAGTAATTTACTGAGACCCTGTTGGCTCTGGATGCGAGGCTGGAAGGTCCTTTGTGGAGCTCCAGTCCGGGTTTTGCAACAGTCACAATATTTTGGCTGGATATTGTCTTAGGAGGTGGTACTAGTGGGGTGGAATTCCCTCATGCAGGAGTTTGCACTGGATGCCTTTACAAAGCTGGATACTCTGGTAATAATAATAATAAAAAGCCCCTACCCCTGGATGGGGACGGAGTCTACGGATTGAGCCCAGGATTTATGAATGTGCAAATTGCTGTGATATGATCACAAACTTTCTGCTTTGCATACGCAGGGAGCAGCGTGGGCTGATGGAGTAGGAGCTAGCCTGAGCGATCTTTGCGAGCTGAGATCCTGCACATCGCAGAGGGGTTTGTTTCTCTGCGCAAACCCGGGACCCCGTTAGAAACCTGCTTTAAAAAACGAGCCACCACAATATCCAAACGCACCAGACTTCTCCATGAACTCGCCATGAATATGTTTTTCATTTTTTTTGACAGAAACGCGTGTGTAACTTTCTCTGGAGGAACTGAGGAATTTTGTAGTTGCTCTTATAGTATTTTAAATCTGAGAACCCACTAGAGTCTTTTCCGCAGTGATGAGGGAGTGACAAGTTGAAGGTAAGGGCTTCAGCATGCATGTTTGTGTCGATGGAGCTTTTGCAACGCGGGCTGCTAATGAAGAAGGCGAGCCGTGTCAGCATCTGCCCGCGGGTCTGCCTTGTGCAACGTGGATAATGAGCCCAGACAATGAGAGCTGTGCGGAATCACAGCACCATCTGTGGGATCCCCTTCCTCCCTCCCCCTCCCCCGAGGTCCGTGGGGCTTGCAGGGAAGCTGGGCTGCTCTCTGTGTCCCCTGGCACCGCGCTGGGGACGGGGACGGAGGGAGCCGGGGTATCGATCAGCCGCCGGAGCTGCTGGCTGGTTCTGGCCCAGCCGTGCCCTCTGCCCTCCCTCTGATGCCAGGGGCAGCGGGAGGAAGGACAGTTAATTTGCTGCTGTCCCAGTCCTGCTGTGGCTGCAGCCAAGGCAAGGCTCCTGCCACGCAGCCATGGGGGCACGGCAGGCGCCCGGAGAGCGCGGGGTGAGTACGGGCTCGGTGCAGCTGCAATGGGGGAAATCATTAACGGGGGTGATGGCACTAATTAGAGCGGTGCGAGCAGCTGGTAATGATGTGCAGGGAAGTGCTGCTGGATGCAGTGAGGGCAGCGAGGGCTCCTGCAGCCAGGCTGGGACACAGCTGGCGTGGGTCAGGGTGGCTCCAGCCCCAGTGCTGATGGAGCCAGGTGCTGTGAGACCCTGGCTGGGGGTGACTGGGCTTGCTCACCCCTGGGCTGCTGAGTCTCAGGCATGTGTGTTCCCCTTGAACAGTTCAGGTGATGTGGTTTGGGTTTAAAGAGGCACCTTACAGTGAAAGGCATTAAAATAGGGTAATACTGGCAGAAGAAAACGCCAAGGCACTCACAGAGCCTCCGCTCTGCTGCACGGGGGTCAGCAGGTACCCACACAAAAAAATCTGTCACCTGAAGGTCTGTGAGCTTGGGGCAGTGCTTGCAATGCTGTGTGGGGTGCCAGGTCTGTGCTGAGATCTCCCAGGGACCGGGCACTTGCAGGGAAGCCTCTGCCTGGAGGGTTCTCTGCTTGGAGTGATTTTGTCTGAGCTCTGTTGGTGACCCATGTCACCGTGTGCTCACCCCGCTGTGGGGCCAGGGATGTGCAGGCTAGGGGGGAGGATGGCAGCAGCACCGCGGGCCTGGGAATGCCAGTGCTGCAACATGCCTGGAAACCACCCTGGAAAAAAGGCTCGTTTCAGCTGGATCAGCTCCCTGGCCCCTGCGCGGCCGCTGCGAGAGCAGCAGCACCACCCTGAGGGACGCGGCAGGGAGGAGCCGGGTGCAGGCACCCGCTCGGGAAATGCAGGGCATGATGCCCTGAGCACGGCCAAAAGCTCTGGGAATGCAGGGCAGGATGCTCTGAGCACGGCCAAAAGCTCTGCAGGTGCCCTGAGCACAGCCAAAGCCTCTGGAAATGCAGGACAGGGATGCCCTGAGCACGGCCAAAAGCTCTGCAGATGCAGGCAGGATGCTCTGAGCACAGCCAAAAGCTCAGCAGATGCAGGGATGCCCTGAGCACAGCCAAAAGCTGTGCAGATGCAGGGCAGGGATGCCCTGAGCATGGCCAAAAGCTCTGCAGATGCAGGGCAGGGATGCCCTGAGCACAGCCAAAAGCTCTGCAGATGCCCTTAGCACAGCCAAAAGCTCTGAAAATGCAGGGCATGACGCCCTGAGAACAGCCAAAAGCTCTGCAGATGCAGGGATGCCCTGAGCACGGCCAAAAGCTCTGCAGATGCCCTGAGCACAGCCAAAAGCTGTGCAGATGCAGGGCAGGGATGCTCTGAGCACGGCCAAGGCCAGCTGTGCCACCGTGTGCAGGCAGCAGCTGAGCTGAGCACAAACCCCACATTTCCATCAGCCAAGCCAGATGTGAGCTGGCACAGCTCTTCCTGGACTGTGAGGCTGGGACTGGTGAGCAACAGAGCCGAGGGCCAGGTCAACCCTCCTGGCCTGTGGGGACAGCCCTGGAGGGGGACAGAGGGGACCATGCAGCTGAGGCAGGTGGCACTGGCAGCAGAGAGCCTTCCCTGTGCGGCGTGAGGGGGACCTGTCATCTTGCCAAGGATGGAAGTGCCTGTCCTTGCCTAAGACCTGGCAAATAGTGACAGGTTTCCTGTCATGCCCACCAGCAACATCCTCCAGGGAGATCCTCAAGGGCAGCAGGGCAACGTGGGCTGGCTGCAGGATCCATTGCAAGCCACCCCGAGCACTGCCAGGCCTGCAGAGCTCAGACCTTGCTCCCCCTGTCCTAGTGCTGCAGGGGGCTGTCATCCCACAAAAAGGCAGAGTTTGGATGGGCTCAGTCCAGCTGGCAGCAGCAACTGGTCTGGAGGGCACCCTTGCTGCCTGCTCGCTCCCTCCTCTCTCTGTCCTGCCACACACCCAGAGAAGAGGCTGTGGGTGATTTTTCCCAGTTTGTTTTCCTCTGCTGCTGGAGTTGGTGCTACCCCTGGCTCTGTAGGGCTCAGCTTTCGCAGGCAGTGATGTCTGGGAGAGCCAGAGCACTGGGAATCCCCTCAGGAAGCTCCTCTTGGCAGATGGTTCCTGTGCACATGGCCACCAGAAAGCCCCAGGTGTGCTCAGGGCTTTGCCCTGGGCTCCAGGCTTTGGCAGCTCAGCACAGCAGCTTGTGGCTCATCGGGCCCCTGTGAGCCTGGACATTTGTGTTGACAAAGCTGGCAGGCAGGGTCTGTGGTGGAAGGAGCTCTGAGCCCTTGTTTGCATGCATTTCCAGAGAAATAAGAGGGGAATTGGGTATTGAGCTGGATGTGTGTGCACTTGTTGTAGGATGAGCCTCAGCACCCCTGCCTGTGCTTCTGGGTGTGTGTCAGACCCCCTGCTCCCACCCCAGGGCTATAGCTGACACAGTGTGTGTCCATCCCCACCTCCTGGGGCACCTGCCAGCATGTCCCTGCTCAGCTATGGGCTTTTAGGGAGCCCTTTTGGGGGAAAAGCCAGATTTCTGTGCCCTACTCTGTGCTGCCTCAAACTGGGCTGCTCTGTTTCCCGGTCTGAAATTTGTTTGTGCTGTTCTGGTGAGTTACTGATCTGCAGGAGGCTCAAACACACCCGAGCTGTGCCTAACAGAGACAGGTTTGCCTCTGCCATGACTGCAGTCAGCTCCCCAGGCTCAGAGCTGTGCCTGCCAGGGTGATTGTAGTGCAGCTCCAGATGCTGCTCTGGTTCTGTGGAGCAGCAGCAGGCACAGATCCTGCAGCCTGCCTCAGGCTCTGCCTTCCTCCTCCTTCTCCAGAGCAGCGTGCTGCCTGTGTGCTGGCATGAGGGCCATGGGAATCCCCCTGTAAAACATTTCCTGATGTTTTACAGTGCTGAAGCACTCTGCTCCTGGAGGGAGGCCTGTGGCACTATGGATCACAGCGTTTCTTGGAGCAGCTACTGTGGGGGAGCTGCAGGGGCTGGGGAGCTGCTGGCCCTGGAGCAGCTCCCACTGCCAGGGAAGGGCACAGGGATGGCCAAGAGCAGCAGCCCCTCCTCAGTGTCACAGCACGGGGAATGCAGTGCAGGAGCTGGTGGAGGAAGTCAGACCTCAACAATGCTGTGGATAGCTCTGCTGCCAGATTGGGCTTTTATTATTTTTATTTTTTTCACTGAAGTTTATGGGTTGGGGATTTTGCAGAACTTGGCACTGGGATCTAATATCAAATGAAGACCTTCTGGTTCGGAAATTTGACTTAATGCAGCCGTCTTTTATTGCTTCAAGGATTAAGCAGAACAAAGTGGCTGTGCCTGTGCACGTGCAGAGATGTTTGCCAGAGGCATGTGAGACACCCTGTGGCAGCTGTGATGGCCCAGCCAAGCCTGGTGGGACCTTCCACTGCAGAGGGTTTCCCAGTGCTGCTCCTGGAGCATCAGCCCTTGGGAACACAGCAGCACAGAGGGACTTTCCCAAAGAGAATGAGGGCCCAAACATGCTCCCTCAGCCCTTCCCTCCCACGGCAGGGCTGGTGGAGCAGGCAGGGAGCTCTGCCATGGGGTCACCAGCACAGGGAACAGGGCACAGGCAGGGCAGGCAGCGGGCTCAGGGAGCACCAGCAGCGTGGGCACATCCCTGGGCGCTGTGGAACAGGGACAAGGGACAACCAGCTGCCATCTCTGGTGTTTGAGGGGGCTGTTGAAAGCTCCACAAAGGCAGGCTGGGGAGTGAGCAGCGTGGAGCTGCTGCTGCCACCCACAACTTTACAGAGCTGGACTCTGCCCTGGTGCTGGGAGGCTTTGGGTGGTGTGTCCTGGGGCTGGGAGGCTTTGGGGTGGTGTGTCCTGGGGCTGGGAGCCCTTAGGGTGGTGTGTCCTGGGAGCCCTCAGGGTGGTGTGTCCTGGGAGCCTTTGGGGTGGTGTGTCCTGGGTGTTGTCCCCTGGTGTGGGGCTGGGAGATGTGGGACCTGCAAAACCATGACTCCTCCTGCAGGAAGCCACTTTGTGCATAATCACACAGAGGAAATTCAAATTCTCTATCCAGGACCTGGAAACCCAAATTCCCCACCTCGCAGCTGGGCTGTTGGCAGCTGTTGGCAGTTCCCAGGGGTTCATTCCTGCTGCTGCTGTAACCAGGCCTGTCCTGCCTCCAGCATCTGGTCCTTCTCTCCAAGGCTCAGTAAACCTTTGGAGAGCCTGTTTACATTTGGGATCCCTGGTACATTCAGCAAGAGGCAATATATCAGCAATTTAGTTATTGTGGATTAGGTCTCAAATATCCTGGGGATATAATGTTGGTCTTTCTCACCTTGTGTGTAGGAGGACTAATGGCAAATTATCTGGATGGTTTACATTTTCTGGTTTCTATTTGAGCTCCCAAGGACCAATTTATCCTGATTGAATTGCAAACAAGGCTTAGTGCCATCTCAGATTCAGGGGCCAGGTCTCTCCATAAATGAATTCAGAACAATTCAGGTTACCCCAAATTCTTCCTGTAGATTGGATAATGGCATAAATCCTGCGAATGTTTAGACTGGAAATTGTTTGTAGCAACCTGAGCTTGACTGATGGCCGCAGTAACAGAAAGAATCATAACTCGTGTCCTGCAGTGAGGGTGGGGAAGGCAGTCCAGCCAGACAGTCCAGCTCACCACAGACCCCCAGGTGCTCGTGGGGGCATTTGGAGACCTGTGCATCACGTGTGGCCTGCCAAGGCAGCACCTAGAATGCCAGCGGCCTTTCTGTGCTGAGGCAGCAGCTACGGCCAAGCCCAGGCTCTCTTTGGGCTAGAAAGTGAGGAAACAAGGGAGAAGTGTGTGCTCGCTTGGTTTGTGCTGCGGTCTCAAGGTTTCCCATGGCACCTCCCTGCCCTGGGCTGCGCTCAGAAACGGGGTCTGTGGTGGTGGCATGAGTGTCCCGCTGGCTCTTGGCACACCAGGGCTGTGTTTGCTCCCTCAGGACATCCATCCCTGCTGCTGGCCCACGCCGGGAGGCCGTGCCCGAGCTGTGAGTGTTGTGTAAACACGGCGTGTGCTTCCTGTGGGCGCGCTGCACCGCAAAGCCGCCCTAATTAAACACCGGGGGCGGCCGGAGCACCACGGTCCCTCCGGAGCTGCTTCGGGACAGTTTGGGCTGTGCTGCACTGATGGCATCCCCGGGGTGCCGTGGCCCTGCTGGGCATGTGGACTGTCCCACACCACCTGTCCCGACCCCCTGCTGCCCCCCAGGTCCCCGCACCAGTGCAGAGGAGCTGCGGGGATCCCCCTGCGCTCAGCTCCGTCAGTACTCCCACCAGCCCGGCTTAAGCACTTGACAGTGTTTATAAAGCCGCTTGCAGCAAACAGGCTTGGAAGTGCAGAACAAGTTGGTGTTTACACAAGTGACTAATTATTTATTTGAAAATCCTGCGGACCAGCCGTGGGCCGTAACGACAAGCACATGGCGAGCGCTGGGCTCCTGCCCCGGCAGTCGCAGCGGGGACACGGTGAAAAGTTCAGAGCCACCAGGGCAGGGGGACAGTGGCCATGGCCCAGGTGAGCCAGGGCTGCCAGGAGTGTCTGTGCCATGTGCTGCCACAAAGCTCAGTGGCACGCAGGTCACAGCAGCCCACGCTGCTGCTGGGACAGCCCCCTCCCTGCAGGCGCTCTGCTGTGGGGCCATAACCCCCTTAGGTGGGCTGGAGCAGGGGGCTGCTGGGCCAGCGGCCCTTCAGCAGGTCCCCCAGGCAGGGTGGGCCAGGGAGGGGACCAGCCCCCCGGGTTCCGAGTCCATCCCAGGCGGAGGCCGGGCTCGCTTCCAGCACTGTCGCCACCAGTTGTTTGGGGCATCGGTGATTGCGCAGTTATTATAAAGGGATTAAAACAATTTTCTGTTTCGTTTGACTTCACAGAGCAAATGTTGTCGCCTTTATTCCGGCACAATGTCTGCCGTTGGCAGGGCTTTGCTCTGCCAGCTGCACAGAGGAGTGGGGCCCGGCTTGGCAGTGCCAGATCTCTTGGTGCAGCATGGAGCTTGCCCTTCCTTCACACCGGGCACAGGGAAAACCACTTGAAAACTACAGGGAAATGCCCTGTCAGGAGCCAGCTGAGCAAGAGTTTGGGCACTCTCAGGGAAGGATGGTACTTGTGGAGTGCTGGCTGGCTGGCTGGCGGGCAACTGATCTTCCCTTCTCTCTCCCCAAGTTCATGCAGAGCCATTGGTTTGCTGCCAGCCTGGCCTGCTGGTGTTGCCATCTCATCACTCTGTCCTGCCGTGCACATTGGGCCGCTCTGTGCCATGGCTCGGTGAGGGCAGCGTGGCACTTGCAGCTCTCTCTGCCCCATGCTGGGTTCTCTGCCCCACGCTGGGTTCTCTACCCCACGCCAGGCTGTCTCTGCCCCACGTTGGGTTCTCTGCTCCATGCCAGGCTTGCTGCCCCATGCCAGACTCACTGCCCCGTGCCAGGCTCTCTGCCCTGTGCCAGGCTCTCTCCCCATGCCAGGCTCTCTCCCCCATGTTGGGCTCTCTGCCCTGTCCCAGGCTCTCTCTCCCCTGTCTCAGGCTCTCTCCCCCAATGCCAGGCTCTCTCCCCCATGCCAGGCCCTCTCCCCCCATGCCAGGCTCTCTCCCCCATGTTGGGCTCTCTGCCCTGTCCCAGGCTCTCTCTCCCCTGTCTCAGGCTCTCTCCCCCAATGCCAGGCTCTCTCCCCCATGCCAGGCTCGCTGCCCCTGGCCGGGCTGTCTCTGCCGGTGAGCCTGGGGCAGAGCAGCTCCCTGTGCAGGCAGCGCTGACCCTGCCCTGTGCTTCAGGGAACGGGAGATGGGAGGTTTGGAAATTCCCTCAGAGCAGAAAGGCAGCATTCTGGGCAGCTCGCAGAGGATCCCACCCCGTCCCCAGACAGCCCCAGCCCCGGCTGGGCACTGCAGGCTCACTCTCTGCTAGGCTTGACTACCAGCCCCAGAGGTGCCCACTTGATGGGAAACATCTTGTGTGCCTGGCACCCGCAGCAGCCATCTGCCTCTTGGGGAGGGCAGCCCAGGGGTCTGGCTCTATTTTAAACAAGTTCCAGCTCTAACTACTGTTTGCAGCACTGGCAGATGGCAAAGATGCACTGAGCATTCAGATGGGTGCTCGTTATTAGAACAGGGACTCATGGATGAGGCTGGAGCACAGTTCTCCCCACACCTCTCCGGGTGCCACTATCTGCCAGCACCCCCAGTGCACCCCATAACCCCTGTGCTCGCCCCCAGCCATTGTGGGAGCGATGCTGTCTGTCAAATTAACCTGTTCTCCTCTTCTTTTGCAGTTCCTGCCAGCGTCCCTGGGAACTGCGAGCAGCTAACGCAGCGCCGAGCCCCCGGTGGGACTAGGGCCGAGCTCCTGCACTCCGGACAGGGATGAAGGTAGAGCCATGTTACCTGCTACCTAAGCTGGCTGGCGCTGCTGTAGTTTGTGGATATGGTCCCAGCCCTGGCTCCGTGCACAGACTCTCAGCTCTGATCCCACCCGAGAGGATTTAGCGGCAGCAGAGAGCCCAGCTGTGGAGCACGCTCCCCCAACCACCCCAGGACGGAGGGGCTGCAGCGCTGGAGAGTTACTATGCAGCTTGGACTGCTTGTGGTGGTGGTTTTTCTGAGCTCGATGGATCTAACAGGCAGCAGCAAAGTGGTGAAGGGCAAGAGGCAAAGACGAAGTATGTATGAAATGCTTTTCTTCTCTACTTCCTCGCATGATGCCGTGAAGGTCGCGCTGGTGTGAATGTGTTTGCAGCACAGAGAGCTGGGCAGGGCTGTGGCGCCCCAAGAGCCTGCAGAGACCCCCCAGTCCCACTCCCCATGTGCCCTGAGCTGTCCCCTGAGGTCACAGGGGGGTCAGTTCTGCCTCCAGCCCAGAGGGTCCCTGGAGGGGCTCGTGCAGGGCAGCCAGGCAGAACTGGCACAAGAGCAGCCACAGGCGTTTGCCCTCCTTTATGTAAGCTCATGTTAGAGCTGTTTTACATTAAAACTGGTTTAAATTAAATTATAGAAAATTGATTTTATATTAAAACTGGGACTGCTGAGCCCTGGGAGAACAAGGAAAACCTGACGTCATGGCTAATGCTATAAAGAGCAATTTCCAGTGAGAGCCCAGTTTATACCTTTGCCATGGATGCAGAGCTTGGCACCAGGGCCCAGCACTGCAGGAGGGATGGGGCTGCATCCCTGGGGGTCTCTGTGGAGAGGGGCCAAGGCCCACAGTGCCAGGGGGTCCCAATCCAGACCAGGGGACCCTCCTGGCAGCTGAGAGCTGAGGACCCCTCTGCCTTCGGTGTCTTTTCCCAAGGCTGAAGCAGCCCCCACAGCCACAGGCCTCGCAATGGGGCTGGGGCAGGCAGCGGGGGCTGCCAGGCTCTTGGGTCATGGTGGGGGGACAGAGCAGCTCTTGGGTCATGGTGGGGGGACAGAGCAGCTCTTGTGTCATGGCAGGGGGACAGGGCAGCTCTTGGGTCATGGCAGGGGGACAGGGCAGTTCTTGGGTCATGGTGGGGGGACAGAGCAGCTCTTGTGTCATGGCAGGGGGACAGGGCAGCTCTTGGGTCATGGCAGGGGGACAGGGCAGTAAAATTGATTTTATATTAAAACTGGGACTGCTGAGCCCTGGGAGAACAAGGAAAACCTGACGTCATGGCTAATGCTATAAAGAGCAATTTCCAGTGAGAGCCCAGTTTATACCTTTGCCATGGATGCAGAGCTTGGCACCAGGGCCCAGCACTGCAGGAGGGATGGGGCTGCATCCCTGGGGGTCTCTGTGGAGAGGGGCCAAGGCCCACAGTGCCAGGGGGTCCCAATCCAGACCAGGGGACCCTCCTGGCAGCTGAGAGCTGAGGACCCCTCTGCCTTCGGTGTCTTTTCCCAAGGCTGAAGCAGCCCCCACAGCCACAGGCCTCGCAATGGGGCTGGGGCAGGCAGCGGGGGCTGCCAAGCTCTTGGGTCATGGTGGGGGGACAGAGCAGCTCTTGTGTCATGGCAGGGGGACAGGGCAGCTCTTGGGTCATGGCAGGGGGACAGGGCAATTCTTGGGTCATGGTGGGGGGACAGAGCAGCTCTTGGGTCATGGCAGGGGGACAGGGCAGTTCTTGGGTCATGGTGGGGGGACAGAGCAGCTCTTGGGTCATGGTGGGGGGACAGAGCAGCTCCCTCACCTCTAGTCCTGGCACTTGAACACTGTGCTGCTCTGTGCTTGCTTTTGAAGTGTAGTAAACATGGTATTTAAAAGAATACATCTTTTAAATACACAGCTTTTCTATAAACAAGGACATGGCTTGCATAATAAACTAATAAAAATAACCTGCATTCTAGTCTGCAAAGAATGCGATTGGTTTCAAAACAAGCAGCATTTTATACGATAATTAAAAGCAGAAAACTCTCAAGACATGGGATTGAGTATTTTTCTTGGACTGAATGTAGGAGCTGAGAACACATCTCTATTTTGGGGGCAGTGACACCTCCTGACTGCCAGAGAGAATTTAACATAGGCAGGGTCAGAGTGAGATCCAGCCTGGGACACAGCACGGACAGAATTAATGGAACAGTTTTGCTCCAGGGCCATGCACTCTGCTCCTCGGCATGGAGGCACTGCAGGGGAGGCAGCAGGAGGTGCTGGACCCCTTGGGCATGCCCCTGTTACTGTCTGCCCCACACGGGCACCAGGGCTGGGGGGCAGCAGGCTGGGGTGGACAGTGCTGGGCCCTGGGCACAGCTGGTGGCTGTTTCAGGGTCCTGCTCCTCAGCACAGCCACTGCTGTGACTCTTGTGCCCATTCTTGGCACAGATCTGGCTCCTGTGGCCATCCAGAGCAGTGCTGCAGTGTGCCAGTGCTGCAGGACCCTTGCTGTGCCCCAGTTGCTGCCAGTGGTGCCAGCAGTTGGGGGTCACAGCTGGTGCCTGCAGAGCCCAGCACCAACCACTGCCTCCCTCCTGCTCTTGCAGTCAGCACCGAGCTGAGTCAGGGCTGTGCCAGAGGCTGTGACCTGTGCTCTGAGTTCAACGGGTGCCTGAGGTGCTCCCCCAAACTCTTCATCCTCCTGGAGCGCAACGATATCCGACAGATTGGGATCTGCCTGCCTTCTTGTCCACTGGGATACTTCGGCCTTCGCAATACAGACATGAACAAGTGCATCAGTGAGTGTGGGGCTGGAGGGAAGGGGTGGGCAGGGTAACGTGGCCTCTGCCAGGTTTTGGGGTGTCCCCGGTGGGCTGCAATGGTCTGGATAGCTCAGTCCTGTTCAGCACAGCCTGCCCGAGCTCCCAGGCAGCTCCCAGCCACAGGCTACCTTAGCAAGCTCAGCTCTTAGGAGATTTCAGCTCTTTTAGTGATTATCAGCTCATTGAGTGATTTCAGCTCTTTGCTTGCTAAGAGCCGTGGGGAGAAGCGCTGTGTGAGGTTCCACAGGGAAGTCTTTATTGATCTTCTGCGAAGGTTCTCAGTGACAGCTCTTCTGACAAGCTGGGCAAAAGTAGCTCTTTATACCGGGTACAGGGGATTTAGGAATTGTCCAACAGTAAGGGTCAAGGGAAAGTGACCTATAGTCTTACAGAGAGATAAGCAAGGGTCTGAAAGGTGAAAGAGGGGCTTCTAAGGTCCAGCATCATGACTTGGCCTTTCCTATCTTAGGCTGCTGAACACCAGAGAGCCATTGCAGCTCCTGTGCCTGCTACAGCAGGGCTCTGCAGGGCAGCCTCTGCCCAGGTGCAGGAGGTGCTGTGGCTGTAAGGAAGGGGTGAGGCAGGGCTGAGCACGGCAGCCTAAGAGCCCTGCTCAGCACTGCACGGGCATGCTGTGGATGTGGGATCTTGCAGGACCTCTGGGCAGTTTTGTTGTATGGGTTGCCAGACTGGCAGCCTTTGGGAGGAGGGAGATCCTTTCAGGCACTTAGTGCCTCTTTTTCTGCTCTGCTGCTCGCCAGACTCAGGCGGCTCTGAGTGAAATCCTTGACTTGCATCTTGTAGCCAGAGCACCAGAAAGAGCTGGACATGGAAACACGGGATCACTCCCCTGGCAGGTCCATGCACAGCACCCTCACAGCCAGCTTTCCATCTAGCTCCCTTTCCGTGCAGCCTGTCCTGTAGCTGCAGCTGGAGCCAGGGCTGTATCCTTTGCACCGTTCCCTTTGGCTGACTGATGCTCAGCTGAACCCCAGCCCAAAACCTTCCCACCCTGCCTGATTCTGGCCTGGCAGTGGCTGCTGCTGGCTGGCTGTGAGAGCTGCAGCACAGGGCTGTCCTGCACAGGGAATGGTGCAAAGAAAACTCACTTCTGAGTGGCACAGCCAGGCCTGGCAGGATGCTCAGAGACCTGGCTGCTGCGGGACCCCTGGGTTGGCAGTGTGGAGCTCCTTGAGTCTTCTGTTCACATCGGACTACATGATGGCTTTGGTGATTTTTTTGACTTTTTTTTCCCCCCCAGAATGCAAAATTGAGAACTGTGAGTCCTGTTTCAGTCGAAACTTTTGCACAAAATGTAAGGAAGGTTTGTATTTGCACAAAGGGAGATGTTACGTCACATGCCCTGAAGGCTACGCTGCTGCCAACGGCACCATGGAGTGCAGCAGTCCTGGTAAGCAGCCCTGCACTGATGTCTGCCCGTGGGTACTGCTGCAGGGGGGTTTAGATGATGATCCAAGCCCCTCATGGTACCCATGTCGTGGGGTAGAGCCCTCTAGGAACCAGCCTGGATGGGGAGCAGCCCCTGGTGTTTGTGAGCTGTGACCCAGGGCTGCTGTGGTGTGGCAAGGAAGGGGTGCTCAGGGACTTAGGAACCTGCTGGGGAAACACAGACTGCCTTGCAGCCTAAGCGGGGAGAGATGCAGTGGTGGGCTCTGGGATGGCCTGGGCTGGCAAGGCAGGAGCAGGAGTTACAGCTGGGCTCTCTTGTTATCTGGCAGCACAATGTGAAATGAGCGAGTGGGGGCCGTGGGGGCCCTGCTCCAAGAAAAGGAAGCTCTGTGGCTTCAAGAAGGGCAATGAAGACCGAACAAGGCGGATTCTGCAGGCTCCCTCTGGGGATGTGTCTCTGTGTCCTGCAACCACGGAGGTGCGGCGCTGCACGGTGCAGAAGAACCAGTGCCCCGAAGGTGAGCAGAGCTGGGGGGCTCCCCATCCCTCCCCACACCCCAGAGAGCTCAGGCACAGTAGCCAGCCAAATGTCCAGTGCCACAAATGTGCTGTGCAGCTCCTGACTCCTCTGGAGTGCAGGGGATGCGGATGTGATGGCAGCTGGGAGAGCTGCAGGTGGAAGAGGCACAGCCCCCATGGGGTGATCCTTGGCACAGCTTGTTGTGTGCCACAGGTTCCAGCTATTTTACAGAATTCACAGAATGGCAAGGATAGAAGAGACCTCCAAGATCATCAAGTCCAACCCATGCCAAAAAACCCCATTTTATTTTCTTCCCTGGCCAGAGAGCAGCCAAGGGTGCATTCCTTTGCGCTGCTGTGATGGGAGCTCCCTACCAGAATTGCTCTGGTTTTCCCAGGAATTAGAGTCTTGAGGATGAATGGTGGTTTGGTTATCTTGTTACAGAATGGACAAGGATTGCAGCTGTGTTGAATCTTCTGAGGGGAAAGGGCTCTGAGCAGTGACTAAATGCAGAGGAATTAACCAGTGGGGCAGGACGAGGGGAACGGGGCCGACCTGTTCCCCAATACCTTGCTCCACCTCACGCTGCCCCTTTGCTTTACTGCAGGGAAAAGGAAGAAAAAGGAAGAGCAAGGAAAGCAAGACAATGGGAATAGAAATCGGAAAGACACCAAAGACACTAAGTCTGGCACCAAGAAGAGGAAGAACAGACAGAGAGGGGCCACGGTGCCCGCGACGCCCGCTAGCCCTGCCCAGTAGCTGGCCAGCGCGTCACCGGATGGCAAGACTCCATTGCTGCTATGTATATGAAAGCTTTATTGAACAGAGCACTGCTACACCATGTACACGTGTCCAGAGACAGACATATACTCCAGACTGACCCACGGACTGACAGAGGCCACACACACACGCTGAAGGAGGCTGCACACACACCCCGCCCAGGACTGTGGAGGAACGCTGCTGAGGAGTGGGAGCGCACACGGAGGCAAAGCCACAGTGTCCCCAGGGCTCTGTGGGGACACTGCAGGGAGCAGAGGTGGAGCATAAGCCAGTGAAGGACCCAGACCCCCATGGGATTGATTTCATGATCAAAGGCCTCAAATGGAGCCCAAGCACATAGCCCCAGCACAGCCCCACTCAGCCAGGGGACGAGACTGAACCCACATGGCCACTCTCCCTGACCTGGGGCCCAGACACAGAGCAGGGGCCTCTTTCTCTTCCCTCACCCCTTATTTTGTGTTTTAAGCTGTATGACTTTATCATTGCAAATACTTGTTTGTGGTAAGAGGTCAGTGGCATCTGCCCTGAATCTGCTTCAAAGAACTATTTCAAATTAAAAAAAAAAAAAAAAAAACAAAAAACCCAAAATCAAAATGACAACCAGCTTCCTGAGTGTGTGGTTCATACCTTGGCCCCTATGGAGGCTGGTGTCCCACAGGACAGAGACTCACTTGTGGAAGGGAAACTCACCAAAGCTTTAAGAAAATCCCAGGAAATGCTGCCAGCTGCAGTGCAGCCACAACTCAGCCGTCCTGCGAGAGGGACCCCAGCTGCACCCGGCTGAGCCCCGAGGAATTCCCCACTGAAGGATCCACTTAACACACAGCAGATTGAGAAAATGAGAGGTTACAACAAACCACAGGTGGCTGAAACATTGTGACTCCGCTGGGTCAGTCCCAGCTGTGGGACAATCCCGGGCTGGGGACAGCTGGGGCCGGCCACCACCTTGGCGTGTGGCAGGAGGGAGGCAGGCGGGAGGGGGGAGGCACAGCTCGGGTCCTGCAGAAGAGAAACACATTTTTGAATTGGGTAGAAACTACCTGTCTGCGTGCCACTGGCTGGAATTCCCTGGATTCTCCTGCTCTGCCAGAGCTGACACCTGAGCAGAGGAACTGGGACGAGGACTGTGCCAGCCAGACCTGGCGAGCCCTGCGTGGGTTTGCTGCCTGCTCTGCTCAGGGCAGTGTCACAGGGCGGCTCCCCCTCCCTGCCCTGGGCTTTTAAAATGTGATTTCTCTGTATAAATGCATAGAGACACATTTCATTTCTCGAGAGTTCAGCAGAAGCTCTCTGCTCCCGAGGGATGGTGCTATGGCTCACAGGGTGGATCAGGGACGTGCTGCTGGAGCTCCAATTCCCCTGGCAGGGGAAACCTCACCCCAGCCTAACCCTGGTGAATCCAATCTTGGCTGTACTCGCTTCCACACCACGCTCTGCTCTGTGGTTTGAGGGCAGAGCGAGCCAGCAGGTGTGCAGGAGAGAGCTCCCGGTCTCTCCGAGGGTCACCTGCCCACACCCACAGCCCTGCTTCTCTCCTGTGGCTCGAGGTGACCACTGAGGACTCAGCTCTGGCACAGGACACCCCAACTCCCTTCGCCCAGCCTCCCCAGGGCTGGCTCGGGGCAGGATGTGGAGGCTGCACAGTTGTTTGGGCTCCGGAGCTGTACCAAGCTCTCCGTGGCTGCTCTGCTGGCAGAAAAACCTTTCAGCCTATCGCCCACTTTGTGTTTAAGTAAACAAGAAGCTGTTACATCTTTGAAAGGGGATTCCATTTCAGCACAATGATAAACGACCAGCATACCAAGCAGGGGGAGAAAGAGTTTCTTTAAAGTCATTCTTTAAGTTGTTTACGGATCATGTTCATACGATTTCTGAAAGCTTCCCAGCTGAATGATCCAGCCTTCCTCTATTTTCTAGCCTGTGAGAGAAGTATTTTGCTCATAAGCAGAACCATTTTCCCTTCCACTTTTACCAGCACCCACCAGTCACCCGTTGGTGAAGCTCAGCTCCCTGGCTCGCTGTGCCTGCCTCCTGGAGCCACATCCCCACCGAGCTCTCAGCGAGGATTAAGGAAAAGAGAATGCATTAGGAAACTTTTCTACATCAGGCTCTGGTAATGACTTGATTCCCTACAGTAACTCCTGGCACTATTAGCACAACTATTTCAAAACTAAACTGCATGTAATAAATCACCAGAACCTATTTTAGAGAACTCTAGGGATTATTAGAAAATCTGACAAACTTCTTTCTGTTGTAGCCTTTCCCCTACTTTCTTCCTTTTTTCAGAGCAAAATGGGAAGGAAAAGGGACAAAGGCAACAGGAAGTTTAAGATGCATATTAAGAATATCCAAGATTTTTCAGTAGGGGTGATTTTAAAATTAAATTGTTTTAGAACAATTAGGAGAAAAAATAAATCCAATTTATTTTCTTTTTTTTCTGAGTCAGCTCAAGAATTGTGCTTATTCCCACTCCCAGAGAGCTGGTTCATTTATGAATTTAGGAACATTTTGCCTTTGACCAAAGTGTCTGCACACTGAGCTCCCCAGTCCAAGATGAGATGTCCTTAGCTGGGTGATGTCACCTCAACTCACACACATGTGAATGCTCTCTTTCCATGCACTAAATTACCCTGTTGTGGTGTTGTCTCCATGGCATCACTGTAAAATACATGCCTTTAAACAAATAAATCAATAAATGGGTTTGCTGAACCAGCTTCATTTGTTTATTCACTAAAACTGGAGTCAAACCCAACTGATCAAAAATGTCCACAGACACAGCGAGCCTCTCCTGAGCGCCTTCTGCCCACATGGGGAGCCAAAGAACCACATGGATCATGGCTGGAATGTCACTGCTCCAACTCCTGCACCTACTCCCAGCCTGTGCTTTGCTCAGCTCGGTGCTGGACTGGAGAAGCAGCTGCTGGATGCACAGACAGACAGACAGACAGATGCTTTGTCAGGAGCTCCACTGCAGAGGAAACAGCTTTGTTTTCCCTGCTGAACAACCTGGTGTTATTTGCTGGACAGAATTCCATTAAGTCAGAATCTGCAGGATGGTTTCTGGTCTGTTTCCTCAGATTTTGAGCAATACATCCCATGCCATGGGGGAACAAAGGGACAGCAGTAATGGACAGCTTGCAGTTGTGGGTTTGGAACTGTTTCATTTCTCTCTTATTTGCTGAGATTTGGAACCTAAAGAAGATGAATGTCACCAAACACACATTGCTTCTATCACATTCTTAACCCTCTCTGGGTAATATAAATCAGTATTTTTCATCATCTACAGTCAATTAACTGTGTGCACACACACTCCTCACACAGTAATTCACTGACTTTCCACCCCCAGAGAGTTGGAGGTAATGTATATACTCCTTAGCCCATGTTTATGTTTAAATGATTTCTCACTCAGGAGAAATCTTAGCTTTGATTAAAGGAAACAAAGTAGGATAGTGAGAAAGAGGTTATCTCCAAAACTATTGTTTGGATTACATTGTCTGAGAACACTAAAAGGGATAATTCAGATATACATTTACAAATTTTATGAAGTCAATAGACTTCACAAAGAGACATGGTAGGCATCACATTTAAAAAATCTATATTAAAAGTACAGAAATACCAGTATATTTAATCAGTCACCATCAATAAATCACCCTGATGGCATTTATGTACATGGTAATACATCACACCAACTGAATGCCAAACCAGAGTTTGGATGGAGCTGCTTGCTGGAATTTCCAGGATTTTTGAAGAACAGGAAAAGAGAGGCAGCCAGGTAGGTGGTATATTGTAATTTCCAGCCTGAGGGAAAATTCTGGTTTAGAGGCACTGACAGGGCCACAGAGGAGCCCAGCCCATAAGGCCAGAAGTTACTTTTCCTGACTGACAAATCAAACCAGGGGAAACATTCCTCTTTAGCTGCTTTATCTCCCAGAGCACGGGTGCCTGCTGGATCTGCAGTGCTGGCAGATGTTCCCAGGGTGAAGCCCAGGGCTCTGCAGCCCAGCTCTGAGCCCCCACAGGCTCCCAGGGCTGCACCCCGCTGCCACAGCTCAGCCTGGGCTCTCAAAGCCCTCTTACACCTTTCTGCCTTTTTTCTTGACTTCACTTTTCTCCTCCCTCCCGAGTTCCTCTGTTGTTCCAGTCACCATTTTGGGAACTCCATATTCAAAGCAACAGTTCAGGATCACTTTGTCTTTCCTGTCACACCTGGAACCTTTTGCCAAGGAGCCCTCCCTCCTGCTCCTGAGTCCCTGGGAAGCCATGGCTGAGGAACTGAGCTGTGCTGATAAACTGCCTACAAGATCTTCTGCTGTGATTTTGAAGATGAGCTACAAAATCCACTTGTGCTCTGCAGGGAAGTGCTGCAATAGAGGGAGATGGCTGAGGCTGCTTTATCCTGTAAATGAAACAGGGGAGCTCAGTGCCACACTGAAAAAGGGCTGCAAATGCAAGTCTGGTCTTGTCCTGAACTCTTGGAAATCTACTTTTCCTTCATTTAATTGACAAAATCTGTAGATCATACGAGGAAGACAGTGCCTGCCAAAAATCCAACATCACTAGTTTTTAATAATACAATGGGAATAACCCCTCAGAACATATGTAATTATGGGAATGAGTCATTCCGATGGCATCATGTAACCACATTCACTGGGATTTGACAAAGATGAGGCCACATAAAACTCAAAATTATTTCATTTCAGCCCTGGTCAGGCAGAGGAGCTGAGGCCACGTAGCAGAGGCGATGGACAACGATCTGTGACCCTGTTGTCCAGGCTGGTTGTGGCCAGGACATGAACGTGGCCAGGACAGAATGAGAAAAAGCTAAATATTGAAATGGGAGGATGTATCAACAGCAAAGGAAAAGCTGTGAGTCATGGAGCAACAAAACATCAGTTTAGTGGAGCAAAATATCTGACTTGCACGTTATCAGATACACAATAAGCAGCTGCAGCCTCAGGGATGCTGCAAGTTCAACTGCTGGCCCCAGTGCAGGAATTTGGGTCAGGGGATGTGTGAGAGGTGCCAGTTTGAAAGCAGGTCCCACATGTTATCAGTAGGATCTTTTCTTATGACACAAATCCAGGCTCATAGCCCACCCCAAGGGCTGGGTAAGGGGTCTGAGCCCTCCCACCAACGCTGCCAACCTGGGAATTCAGTACCCAACTCCGGGGCATCCCCAAGACAAGCTCTCCCTGCCACAGCCTCCTGCCCAAAGCCGGCTGGGTCTGTTCCCTCACAGAAAGAGACGGCGACTTCCTGGCTGCTCCCCAAGATCTCTTGCTAACAATAAAGAGGGAGTTTTCTTAAGGGAAAGGAAGAAAGAGTTGGGGACAGCAGAGCAAAAGTATTACTCAACTATTTAGTCTAAAATTTTGAAAATCAAAAGGCTCTTCTGACAGATTGATATCGACTCTAATAGAAAACACACTTGTCCCGGGAAAACTCTTCTGCATGAGCCTCGAGTCTGATAGCTTAAACAATTATCTACAATTTGGAATTGATTTTTTATAGCCACATCAATGTGCACTTTTTCAATGCCCAAGGCACAGATAATTCTATTAAGAGAAAAACCAGAACGTGTAGGCTTAAGCCAAACAGCCTCCAACTCCAGACTCAGTCTTACAAAACATGTCCCAAGGCCTGACTCATCGTGGCTCCCTTGTACAGCAGGGACTCTACACCTCACAGCAAAACGCTGAAAATCATTAGAAGAACAAAATCCCAGCAGCTCTGTTATTGTTCTGGGTTTAAAGGAGCATTAGCAGCACCAGAAGGACATTGCACTGGCTGGGAACGCTCTGCTGCTAATAAGTGTTTGGGAAGGATGGGCCAGAGCTGTGTTTTGGGCAAGTATTCCCCAAGGTGCTGAGCTTGGCCCTGGCCCAAGCTCTGCTATCAATTAACACTGTTTGAGTTCAGCTTTGTTCATTTCCCCTAGGTGAGGAGCTTTCAAACTGCTGTTACAATCTGGCAGTAACAGGAATGTGGCCTTTGGACGCAGACCTTGCACAGATTTCATCTGTTAACGCACCATCCACGCAATTCTTTACCCGCACACAAAAACACGCAGTGTTGTTATTGCTAATTTTTAAAATTCTTTGCCAGTAACCCAGAAAGAGCAGCCCCGTGTGCCTGTAAACACCCACCAGCACTGCCTTGTGCTCGACTGTCTGCTGCAGCGGTGTCCCTCTGACTGTCCCTGTGTCCCTCTGGCTGTCCTTGTGTCCCTCTGGCTGTCCCAGTGCCCCTCTGACTGTCCCAGTGCCCCTCTGGCTGTCCCAGTGCCCCTCTGGCTGTCCCTGTGTCCCACAAACAGCCCCAGTGTCCCTCTGGCTGTCCCTGTGTCCCTTTGGCTGTCCCAGTGCCCCTCTGACTGTCCTTGTGTCCCTCTGGCTGTCCCAGTGTCCCACAAACAGCCCCAGTGCCCTTCTGGCAGCCCCAGTGCCCCTCTGGCTGTCCCTGTGTCCCTCTTACTGCTCCAGTGTCCCACGAGCAGCCCCAGTGTCCCTTTGGCTGTCCCAGTGTCCCACAAACAGTCCCAGTGCCCCACAAGCAGCCGCAGTGTCCCTCTGACTGTCCCAGTGTCCCACCAGCTACCCCAGTGTCCCACCAGCCGCCCCCATCCATCAGCGAGACGCAGGGAGCGTTCCTGCCGCTCTCCCGAACGATTCCCATGATGTGTCACTGCACAAACAGCACTTCCCAAACAATGGGGGCTCCCGTGCCAGCGCCCCCGCCGGGCCTTCCAACGACCCCGCGGCCCCGGGCCGGACCCGGCCAGACCGCGGCGCTCCGGGCGGGCACCGCCACTCCGGAGACGGGCAGGGGCACGGAGCGCAGTGACACGGAGCGCAGGGGCACGAGGGGGACACCAAGGGACACCAAGGGACCCCGAGGCCGGGCAGGCCGAGCCCGCGCGTTGCCGTGGCAACCGGGCCCGGAGGTGCCGACTGCGCCTGCTCCGCCGCGCGCGCCGCCGCGCTGTAGCTCCCGGAAGTGCGTCAGGCGCTGCTGCGCGCCGGAAGTGCCGTGCGCGTGTCCGAGCGCTCCGGGCCTGTCCCGATACCGGCACTCACACCCACACCGATACCGGCACCGGCACCGGCACCCACACCGGCACCATGGTGAAGCCGCGCTACAAGGGCCGCTGCTCCATCAACCCCTCCCGCGCCAGCACCAACCCCGGTACGGGCGGGGCCGCGGGCCGGGCGGGCTGGAGCGCAGCGGGCCGAACCGAACCGAACCGGGGCTGATGTTCTCTTGTCTCCGCAGATCGCGTCGGGGGCGAGGGAGGGAACAACATGCGGGACCGAGCGACCATCCGGCGGCTCAACATGTACCGGCAGAAGGAGCGCAGGTGAGCCCGGCCGCGTTCCCGGTGCCGGCCGGGCAGGGCCGCGCCACGGACAGGCCACAGAACGCCTCGGTGCTGGTGCTGGGAAGGAAAGATACGTTATTTAATAAAAGTTCTCGTTTTCCAATAGGAAATTACCTCAAACAATTATTTTGGGCTATTGGTAGCTCTTTTGTCATATGGAAACTTTCTAAGTTGCTCTGTGGTGGGCTCTGTAACCCTGTGAGTTGGGGAGCCTGAGCCTGATCCCAGGCCTGATTCCAATCCTGAGCCTGATCCCAGGCTTGATCCTGATCCTGATCCCAAGCCTGATCCCAAGCTTCATCCTGAGCCTGATCCCAGGCCTGATCCTGAGCCTAATCCAGAGCCTGATACCAGGCTTGATCCTGATCCTGAGCTCTCAGCAGTCCAGCAATGCATCAGGGATGCAGCTGGGAAAGACTTGATGCATCTGCTGGAGAGACCCAAACCACCCAGAATTCCTGAATTTCCCAGAGCAGCACAGCTCAAAAGCTCCCCCAAAACCCCTGAAGAGCCTCAGCTCCCCTCAGCATCTCCACAGAGATCCATGGCAGGGGAGCAGCACCCCTGTGTCTGTGCCATGGCACTTCTCAGAGCCCTGTTTCACATCAGCTTGTTTGGTTTCTTTTGCCAAATTCAAATTTCCAAATTTCCCACTCTTTGGAGAGCAGACAGGGAGGAGGGATTTTGAGATTGCTGAGTTCAAACCAGGTCTCATCTTGCAGATCTGTGTGGGTGAGTCCTGCGGAGCTGGTTAAAAGGCTTTGTGAGAGAGCACAGTGGGATTTGCCAGAAAGCAGCACTGGTGCCTTTTGCAGCTGCAGGGAGGGTCTGGCCAGGCTGGAGTGAGACCAGGGGCTGTGACTGCCATGGCTGCACTCAGGGTTGGGCTAACTCACCCCATGGAGGGCACAGCAGCATCCACCACTGCAGGGGAAGGGCCCCTCTGCATTTTGTGCCTCTGCTTCTGGCCTGGCACACACAAGGGCTGGAGGGTCAGTGCTGCCCTGTGTGCACTGACATGGCTTCATTTGTCCCTTAGGAACAAACGTGGCAAAGTGATCAAACCTCTGCAGTTTCAGTCAACTGTGGCACCAGGCACTGTTGCAAGAGTGGAACCAAATATCAAATGGTTTGGTGAGTTTTGTCCAACTTCCAGACTCAGCAAGCTTCAAAATTATTGAACTTAGTGTGTTGCAAGGTGTTTGTTTCAGAATGGTGGTCTGAGAGCTGTGTGGGAAGGTGAAGGGCCCCTGCTGCTGTTGATGCCTTGTGGGGCTACCTAAAAACAGAGGCCAGACAACGTTAAGGCAGTAAAAAGCAATTCTATTTATTGAAGGCCTTCAGGGACATTTAGGGCAGACAAAGCCCCCAAGGGGCTGCACCCAAAATGGACAATGGGTCACAGGTTTCACACTTTTATAAGTTTGGGCCATTTGCACATTGGGGGTTCATCTTCCAATTCCAGCTTCAGCTAATGAAGTCATTGACCCCAAGTTTGCTCCCCCAACTCACTTTTGTTTCCATCTCTCAGGGCCTGAGGCAGTGAGGTGTCCTTGATTGCCAGGCCTGGAGAGGAATTGTTGTGTCTGCCCAAAATGGGAAAGCAGCAGCTCACACTGTGTGTGGAGTTTGGAGTTATGCACTAAAGAACTGCAGGATTACAAATATATGAAAAATACAAAAGGCAAAATCCTAAGGCATCATTGTCACCCCTTGCCTGTACCTGTGCTTTGGGGCTTTGTTTTCCACACACTCCCCTAAGGGTGGTTATTTTGGCTCCTCTTTTTTCCCCCAAGGTTTGCCCATGTGTATGCCTGTTAAGTGTCCTAGAGATACTTACAAAATTTCCTATAAATGGTGGGAAAGAAAGGGATTGGCTGCTTATTTGGGCTTGGTCTCAAGTAAAACCCTTTGGGTTTTCACTGGTGTTTTGTTCCTAGATGGAAAGTTCATGTTTTATTAGTTCCCCAGTTGGAGCAGTTGAGATCAGGAATGGCCAGGTGTGATGTTTGTTTCTCACCCTCAGGAAATACTCGTGTGATCAAGCAATCATCCCTCCAGAAATTCCAGGAGGAGATGGAGACTGTGATGAAGGATCCTTACAGGGTGATCATGAAGCAGAAGAAGCTGCCCATGTCCCTGTTCTACGACAGGATCAAACCTCATGTGGGTATCACTGACTGTGCACTGTGTGCACTCCTGGCAACAGCTGAGCTGTCCCTGCTCAGGCTGGGAAATACTGGCTTCTGGAAGGGCAGCTGTAGTGGATTCCTTGGGGAAGGATGGTTCTGATCTCCTGTGGCCATCAAGTGTAGGGGCAAAGATTATTTAATAAAAATCCTCATTTTCCAATAGG
Organism: Pyrgilauda ruficollis; assembly: GCF_017590135.1. Classification (NCBI taxonomy): domain Eukaryota; kingdom Metazoa; phylum Chordata; class Aves; order Passeriformes; family Passeridae; genus Pyrgilauda; species Pyrgilauda ruficollis. The sequence continues at coordinate 3,095,652 of NW_024526377.1, forward strand.
AAATTACCCCAAAAATTCTTCTCTGTGAGGGTGGCAGGCCCTGGCACAGGGTGCCCAGAGCAGCTGTGGCTGCCCCTGGATCCCTGGCAGTGCCCAAGGCCAGGCTGGACAGGGCTGGAGCACCTGGCACAGTGGGAGGTGTCCCTGCCATGGCAGGGGTGGCACTGGATGGGCCTTAGGGTCCTTTCCAGCCCAAAGCCTTCTGTGATAGGTTCTGATGCTGTCCTGTTATGATCTGATGTCTGATAGGTTTGTGTGCCAGCTGAAGTTCTGATGCCTCTGACAGCTCCTGGGCCTTTCCTGAGGCTGCTGCACCCTGCAGACACTCACATGATGAATTTGAACTGCAACACATGTGTTTTATCCTGTCTCAGAAATTCTTGTCCACTCAGCCTTCATTTCTAGTACATCAAGTTGTAGTTAATGCCATTTTTTTGAGGGTGTCTAAACAATTATTTTGGGCTATTGGTAGCTCTTTTGTCATATGGAAACTTTGTAAGTTCATGTCATAAGAATGTTATTTAAATTAGGGAAAAGGTTGTGTTAAAACATGCATTACAAAAACAAATTGCTGCTTTCAGCCATGGATTGATTGCTGTTCCAAGACAAGCTGGCTTTCATTGCAAGCTTTAAAATCTAGTTTTGATTGTAATTATGCCTGACAAAAATCTGAGAATTTGGCGAGATTTGTGCTCTTGTTAGAAAAACAAGCAATGATCAAAGATAGCAGCTGAATTTTCATCACGGTGGCTGTAATTGCATTTGACACCATTTATGGTGGAAGAACTGAAGCATGGTTCGTTGGCAAGTGCAGAGTGTTTTGTTGGTTATTAAGTATCCACTCTTGTGTTTCTCAAAGCTTGAGCTGGAAAACTCAAACATTGTTAAGGAAGTGTCTGTCACTTGTTAGAGGCTGCCAGGGCTGTGTTGAACTTGGGGCTCCTTCCTGTGTGTCACGAGACATGGGAAAAAATAGTGCTTGGAGTTTGTTTTTTTTTACCAACCTGTTTTTCCTCAGACCTCCAGAGTTCACATTCTTGACACAGAAACATTTGAAACAACGTTTGGCCCCAAATCACAAAGGAAAAGACCAACTCTGTCTGCAAGTGATGTGCAGTCTCTGGTGGAGAATGCTGAGGCCTCGTCAGAATCTTATGACCAGGGCAAGGACCGAGACCTGGTGACAGAGGACACTGGTGTAAGGTGACTGGAAAGGAAAAATGATTCCTTGTATACATGTATGAAAAGCCAGCCTTGTTTTTAAAGAAGGATCTGGTACCTCCATCAATGCTGTTACTTGTGTAAGGAGGAAGGAAAAGGAGATTAGCTGAATGTGGGATTTTGGCTAAATACCAACTGTTACTTGGGCTTTGTCCCCTCTTTTGTTTGTAAATGGCTTAAGAGAAGAGAAAAAGATCCTGATCCTGTATCTGTGGTTGCTGATGTTTCTGGTGATGTCTTCTAGGGATGAAGCACAAGAGGAGATCTTTAAAAAAGGACAGTCCAAAAGAATCTGGGGTGAGCTCTACAAGGTAAATGGCACTTGGAGTTTGCAGCAGTCACATCTGTCAGCCTTTACGCAGTTAGGGGCTTCAGCAGAGCATTGAGATCCTGTACAGCAGCAATGAGAAAAACAAAAAGAGTAGATTTTAATTTCTAAATCTGTGCCTGACTGAGCTTGATTCTTGAGCTCTTGTCCTACAGGAACAAACATTGTTAAGATACATGATCCAGAAGGGGACTGGCAGAGTGAAGGTGTAAGTTTCTCTTGGATTCCTGTGTCTTCACCACAAGTAAAAGAGTCATGTTCCCTTAAGTTTCTTTAGGCTGAAAACATCTGGCATGTGGATGGGGTCATCTTGGGAGAGCTCTGACCCTCAATTCTCCATGAGCCACCATGGCTGCCAGAGAAATGGAGACGGAGTGAATCGGGGTGGTATGAGCAGTTTGTGTGTTCTCAGTGACTCTTAGGTGTGAAATTGCTTGACTTTTTGCTCTGAATTTCTGAATGTAGCTTGAAACCTTTTCATTTGGAACTAAAAGCACTGAGAATGGTTGAGCAAAACAGATTTCAGTAAGAGGCTGCCAAAACTGCAGGAAAAAGCTGTGAAACAAATTCACTTGGCTTGAAACAAGTCATAAAATGACAGCTCCCTGCTGTAGTTGCTTCATGGACTAACAGCAGGTTCCTGCTTGGTTGTGTGTTTCATATTGGTCCAGAAAACATCCTTTGTACCCTGATCCATTATGAAATGGTAGAAGGGAGTTGTTGCTGAATGGAGGATGAGCACTGGGGGTTTGTGTGCTGCAGCACTTTAGTTTTCCCATTTGGGTGTAGTGTTTTCTTTCCCTGGTGCATAAGAACAGGTAAAAGTCATTCAGCTGTCCAGGCTGAATTTGGAGGGGATTTAGGAGAGGAGGGAGTAGAGCATCCATGGATGTTAGTCTGAGCTTCACTATCTGTGGGGAACTAGCAGTTTGTGAAGGCTGCAAGGTTTTTAAATTAATGATGTAGTTTCAAATATGACTAATTTTCATTTGGGAGGTACAGATATCTTGCTTTCTGCAAAATCCATTACTTATGTGTATTTTTTTTTTTTTTTATTTTTCAGGTGATTGACTCATCAGATGTTGTTGTTCAAGTTCTTGATGCCCGAGATCCCATGGGCACTCGCTCTCCTCATGTGGAATCCTACCTTAAAAAGGAGAAGAAGTGGAAACATCTCATTTTTGTCCTGAACAAATGTGATCTCATTCCTACCTGGGCCACTGTAAGCACAGTCCTGCCTGTTACTCTTCTTCTGTGGACCTTCTTTGTTCCTGTTGTGGCTGTGCTGCAGCTCTGTGCCAGTCCCCATGCTGCTCTGGAAGGGCGTACTGCAGCTGGGGCGCTGGGAGTTCTCTGCTTGCCTGCAGTAAAAGTAACAATTACCATGTAAATCTGTCCAAGTTTGGCCATGTTGAGCAACACACGCCAGCCACAAATTCCCTACTTCCTCTGTCTGGATTTAACAGTTCAGCTGTTGTCTCCAGAGTGTGCTAAATGTTAGTCTGCCTAGGATCCATATCCACCCCAGCTGGTTTGCTTTATGTCATTAAACTAATGAGTTTTAGCTAGCAGTGAAGGCGTTTTTGGGAAATTGTTTGTCTTTAATACAAACAATACTCAGGGCTTTTAGCTGTTGGGCTGGGGAAGTGCTTCAAAGGTTCTTCCCTAGCAGTGTTCATGGCCAGTTGCAGTTGTGAGCCCAGTGCAGATGCTGTGTCCTCCTCTCTGAGCTCACAGTGTCACTGTCCAGCCCCAGTCTCTAACCCAGTCCCCTTTGCCTCTCCAGAAGCGCTGGGTTGCTGTCCTTTCCCAGGAGTATCCAACACTGGCTTTCCATGCCAGCCTCACAAACCCATTCGGCAAAGGTGCTTTCATACAGCTCCTAAGGCAGTTTGGAAAGGTACAAAACAATTTTGGGGATCTGTGGTTGGTTTGGGGGTTACTGTGTGTGGTCTTTTGCTTTGTTAGTGTTCGGGGTTCAGAACTGAAGTGGTAATTCTGTCCCTCACTCCAAGATATAAAAGGATCTGTTATTTCTCACCAGTTACACTCTGACAAGAAGCAGATCAGTGTGGGATTCATTGGTTACCCCAACGTTGGCAAGAGCTCAGTGATCAATACCCTACGCTCCAAGAAGGTCTGCAGCGTGGCCCCCATTGCAGGGGAAACAAAGGTAGGAACACCCCAGTGTTAAAGATACAAATGTGGTCATGTGAAATCAGCCTGCTGACCTTGTCAGGTTCTGCACTGACCTGCACAGGTTGTGTGACCCTGAGGAGGGGCTCATGGACAGTCCCTGCTCTGAGGCAGCATTCCCCAGTTCCCACACTGTCATACTGCAGGGCTGTGATGGGAAGCTCAGCTGCCCTCGCTCCCTGTCTGTGCTCTCCTGATCCAAATGCTGGGTTAGGCTTTGTTTCTCTGACTCTGGTCTTCAGAAATGAAGCAAGGCCTGTGTGCAGGTGCTGATGGGGAGCTGCTGATCTCTTCCAGGTGTGGCAGTACATCACCTTGATGCGGCGGATCTTTCTCATCGACTGCCCCGGGGTGGTTTATCCATCAGGAGACTCAGAGACAGACATTGTGCTGAAGGGAGTGGTATGTGTCTGCACTGGGTGCTGGAAGGCTTTGCTTGTTGGCACTGTGATGGTCTCAGAGGGTTGATCCTCTGCTGATCCTCTGCTGTGGTTTTTCAGGTTCAAGTTGAGAAGATTAAGAGCCCTGAAGACCATATTGGTGCTGTGCTGGAAAGAGCCAAAGCAGAGTACATCAGGAAGACATACAAAATTGATTGCTGGACGGATACAGAAGACTTCCTTGAGAAACTTGCTGCTAGGACTGGAAAACTGCTAAAGGTGTGCCATCTTCCTGTATTTGAGGGCTGGAAGAGCCCGTGGCCTGTTCTGAACATGGGAAATGTTTCTGTTGCTCACGGGGCATGGGGGGGCTGTGTGCCAAACATGGACATAAACTGTTCTGTTTTTCTCAGGGTGGTGAGCCTGACTTGCAGACTGTGAGCAAGATGGTTCTCAATGACTGGCAGAGGGGCAGAATCCCTTACTTTGTGATGCCACCATTTGCAGAACCAGATCAACCAGGTCAGCCAGGTCCCCAGGTAAGAATGTGATGCTTGTGCCTCCTCTTTCCACATACTTGATTTTCCTGATGGTGTTCACTGCTGCTTTTCCCAGAGTGCCATGGACCTTGGGCAGTGCATGTCCCGGGCTCTGCCCAAGCATGGTCCTTCAGGTGACACCTGAGTTTGGTGAGGACCAGGTAGCAGTGCTCTTTACAGAGATGTCTGAGTCATTACTACCAGAAATGTCAGAAATCATGTTGTTATCTTAGGCTTTTTCTAACAACAGAAAATGGAAGTTGATCCTGGAGATAGTGGCACAGACTTTGGGGATAATACATCTTGCTCTTCCTTGCAGCCTCCTGTGTTGGAAGCAGCTGTGACATCCAGCCAAGATAACACTGAGGAGAATGCCTCTGAGTTGGTGGCACCAGGTGTGGAGCCAGCAGAAGAGGGGAACAACACAAACACCGAAATCAGCCAGCTCATGTCCCACATTCGGCAGAACTTCGGCAGGATTAACGTGGCACCTCAGTTCTCAGAAGAAGACCTGGTTCCTGTGGATGTGCCAGGTTTTGATGACACAGACGATGATTCATCTGGAGAGGAGGAGCAGGAGGAAGAGGAGGAAGAGGAGAATGAGGAACATCAGGATCCAGGAGAGGAGGAATTGCAGGTGGCTGCACCAGGTGTCCAGGAGAGCTCTAAAGCAGTTCTTAAGGCTTTGGAGGACAAGATTGCAAAATACAGAAAGTTCTTGGATAAAGCCAAGGCCAAGAGATTCTCAGCAATAAGGTACCTGAATCTGCCCAATACATTGCAGGGGGGAAAGGGTTGATGAGGCTCTGCTGTAGATTGACTCCATTTCTGACTTGCTTGACACACATAAGTTGCCACAGCTTATCTGGCTTAGCTATAAGGGTTGGGAATTGGGTCAAGTAGCAGTTTGTTTTTGAAAGATTATTCCAAGAGCTGCTATTTACCAGCAAATTAAAAATGTTCTCACTTTTGGAAAGCTGCCTCTTAAACTATGGATTAGAGTTAGCATTATCTGGGTTATGTGGGCAGCAGTACTGCATCCTTGGATCTCCTTATGTTGGGTAATCCCAATGGATATGCCTGTGCAGTGAATCCTGGCCCATACAGCAGGTCCAGTTTTAGCAAAGCTCACCCACCAGCCTTGTGAGGAGAGAGATTTCAAGGTTTAAGTGCTACATTTTCTCTCTCATATAGCACACAAGCACAGTAACTCCAGCAGCAAGGGTATTGCAATATCTTGCTGCAAAAACTGGCTTTGATGCTGACAGGGGACTGGGATCTGCTGGAGTCTGATGGCTTCTCAGAGGTGGTCACTGTTTGTGTAACAACAATCTTTTATTGCTGGTTTTATCTTCCATAGAATCCCCAAGAGACTGAGTGACACAGTGTTTGCAAAATACATGCAGAAGGATGAAGAACCCAAAGAAACTGAAGACAGAGGTAAAACAAGATTAGTAGATGTTCTTAATCTACATTTGGAAATCCTATGAGCCAGAGGGAAAAAAATAGCATTAAGGGGAGAAGCATCCACTGGATCCTGCATGCAAGATCTTTTCCCCTAAAACTACTTAAATCTCCCTTTAGCTGTCCCAAGGGCTGCTGCTCACCTGGTGTAGCCTTCCTGTGGAACAGCTGTGTGTGTGATGGGAGATGTCCCTCTCAGTGAGGGAAGATCCAGAGAAGGCAAGTTTTGTGTTCCAGCAGCCTGGGCTCCTGGCAGGCTGCAGCCAGAGCAGCCCTGGGTGTTATAGGAAGGAGTGGATGGGGTTTGGGATGTTATAAAAGCAGAGATACTTCAGGCTATAGGTTTTTATTAAGGCTTCAATTGTTTGAGTAAAGGCACAATCAGGTGGGAGAGCCCTGTCCTGACAGGACTGTGGAATTCTGGACTTGGATGGGGCTAGAGCAACCTGCTTCTCGAGGGCAGTTTTCACAGTAATAGCTGTGATTCCCTTGTGAGGAACATTCATGTTGTTTTGGTAGAAGTTCTTAAATACAGCCAAGGGAATGTGTTGCTCAAGGCGTTGAAATGGTGACCTCAGCCTGAAGGTCTTTAAACTAATGACTGCTCTGGAAGATACCAAGTGTGTGATCTCTGCTGTTTGCAGGCAGCATAGAGAAGAAAAGAAAGAAGAAGGAAGAAGAGGAAAATGATGATGATGATGACCAGTTGGGTAAACAGCCTTGTAAGAAGCTGACATCCAAAGAAGTAAGTGTGCTTTCCTGTGGTACAGCTGAGCCGGGAAATAAGCTGGCTTTTTTATCCTTGGCAGTATCACTAAAGAGCCTGTTGTCACCAAAGAGCTTTGAGACTTGGGCATGAGCAGAAGGGGAATGAAAACTGAATTCTGTTATGAATGTTCTGTGACAGATTCTGTCACCCCCCTCTTACCTGACTGTGCACACCAGATTGAATCTTGTATCTTGCTGCAAACACTGAAGCAGAGCTTACTCTCGTAAGACCAGGGAGGGTGGGTTCTGTATAGAGTCACATCAGTAACATTTTGTTTGAAATTATTTATTTTACTTAACGTGTGTGGAATGCAAAGTGAACACCATTGGAGAGTTGCAGACACTGAGGCTCTGGATGCTGGGGATTTGCTAATGTGTTTTGTGTTTGCAGAGGAGACGAGCCGAGAGGCAGCAGCGCTCCAAGAAAGTCGGAGTCCGGTATTATGAAACTCACAACGTGAAAAATAAGAATAAGAACAAGAAAAAAACTGGCTTGGAGGGACAAAGATCAAAGCAGAAAAAATACAAACATAAGCAATAGCTGCTTATTCTATTAAATTTTACATAAAACAGCTCTAGTATGCGGTGGCTTTTTTTACTATAAAACTTGCGGTTCCTGTTCAAAGCCCAGTGTGACCGGTCTGTCCTGGCCCCAGGAGCAGCATCTCTCTCTTTGTTTCTGCATCATCTGAAAGTTCTTTGTGCAGTTGGAGCTGATGGTATTTCCACATCGCTGTCCCAGGCCAGCAAACACTGCAGTAGTAGCCAAACAGCTATTCCAGTGTTGCTCAGTGGTGGGGTTTGGGTGGGTTTGTTCTGGAAACTGGCTTTATGGGGTTTTCACATGATTACAGGGAATTCTCTTTCCCTTGTTCACCTTCTGTGTAACCAGCTGCTCACAGAGGTACCTCAAGCAGGGATTTAATTTGCTTCCATTGAGAAGTGAATCTGTGACTGCCATTGTCCCCCTTCATTTCACCAGAAACAATCACACCCAGAGCTCTGGTGTTGCCTGGGCTCAGTTACTGCTGATGGTTCTGACAAGGGATTTCCATGTACAGCTGACAGCAGCTTGCAGGTACTCAAGGAAATGCCCCCAAGACACCTGTCCCAAGAGTGAGCTGCCATTTCTTTCTTGGTACGTGTGACTTACTTTTCTTGTAGGCACTTCTATATCGTTTCTGAATCTTCTACAACATTTCCAAATTAATGATGTCAGAGATGTTTGCATTTAAAAATGTTTATTAGTTATTGCTTTGAAGGTCATTAGCACGGTACCAACAGGCAAGTTCACTGTTCAAAGAGCTGACTGCTAAGATGGCTCTGAAGGAGGGAGCAGTAATTAATGGAGCTCTTGAATTTCAGCTCTTCAAGAGAGAAAGAAAGAACACAGTTACACTGCCTGCTGTTACTGGTAAGTGAAAACTCAAGATCATTTTAGGAAGACAAATCTTTGTCACTAATTGCAAGCTTCTTGCTCTGACAGCTCTTCTGAGCCTGCCTTGAGGACAACAAAACAATTAATTCTTTGCTGTAATGATGCATTCAAGTTGGGCCTGAAAAACAAATGAGACAGTGAGACAAATTAGATTTCCTAACCTAAAAAATAAACCCTCAGTGCTGTGAAGGGCTAAATTTTCTGTTGGATGTTCACAGCAAGGAGCTGAGGGATGCTGTGCTGCTGCCAGGAGAGCCAGGCCAGGTTTGTTCCCCAGCAATTCCGCTGCTACATGTTTTATAAATTAGTTTGTCGTTCCTGGCATGCACACTTGCTGCATTCTGAGGAGAAGAGAGCTGGCCTTGGCTCTGTACGATGAGACACTCTGTTTAGAATGTGAAGCATCGAGGGGGAAATTAAATAAAAGCTGTTGAAACAGTGGTCTGAATTCTCTGATTTGAAGCTGGACTATGTGAGCTAAATTAAGTATTTGGCTCTCTAGCATTTGGAACGTGAACTGACTCTGGGACAGGAGTAGCTGGGAACAGCAAGTTTTGTGATTACTGAGAAAATTTGATGCCAGTTAGTGGATGGGAGCAGCTACAGTAACCCTCAGCAGTGGCACACACAGCTGGTCAAGCACAGGTACTTCAAGGAAGGATTGGATTCAGGGGCAACATGCATCTGATCTAAGATTTTGTGTCCTAAAACATTCCAAGGCAGCCTGAAAATGCGAGTTAAAAAGTAGGATCTGCAGGAAAAGCAGCTTGCTCTAAGGGAAATGTTTTTAGCTGTAGCCAGAAACATTTGATGCTGTTCAGGGTGACATTCTTTCCTTACTCAAAAGATGTGGGATTTTTTTTTCCTTTTAAAAACAAAGTACAGAGCAGAAGCTCTGTTCTCCCCAAAGCCACAAGCACAAATAATTATCCAGTCCCTGCACAGTTGTTCTTGGGTAACATTAATGTTAAATGGTGTGTTGTTACTAGGGCTTTAATGGTTTTAATGAGAATTTTACCACTAGTATTTGGAATTCTGGGTTTTTACTGACCTTCAGCTGCTGGTTTGTCCGTTTGAGGAACAGAACCTCTTCGCTGTGTTTCTTCTCTTCTATTTCTCGCCGTTCAGTTTCTTGCCTTTCAATGGCCTCACATTTCGCTTTCTCTTCACTCACTTGTTTTTCCAGCGCCTCCTTTTCCTCTTCCAGCTCTGCAATCTTGGAAAAGAGTACAGATGTCTCGAGTTTTGTTGGCAAACAGTCAATTTTCAGTTCAGATAGGACTGATACCTTGAGAGGCTACCTAGAACAGAGGCTAGACAGAGTTAAAGGAATGAAGGAGGTTTTATTAAAAGCCCTTCAAAGGATACATCTTGGACAGTACAAGAGCCTGGTCGTGGCTACACCCAAAATGCACCACAGGTCAAGAGTTTTCACACTTTTATAAGTATTGGTCCATTTCCATAGGGGGTTAATTGTCCAATTACAGCTTCAGGTTATGAGGTCACATCCTCCCAGTTTGCTCTCCCCAATTTGCTGTTCATACTTTTTGGGCCTGAAGCTATAATGATGTTCTCAGGAAAAATGATTGTTTTGTCTAACTAAACTGTGAAGAGAACTTGCTAACACTCTGTATGAAGTTCAGAGTTATATACTAATGCAGTGCAGAATCTGAAAAATACCAGAGCTGAAATTTAAGGCATCACGACAAAGTGGTGTGTGGTGCAGTCTTTAAAGCTGCACAATCAGCTTCAGAAGTGCAGCTAAGCCCGAGGACTTTCATGGTCTTTGCTGCCCTCCTGTGGAAACGGAAGCAATAAATTTAAGGATATAAAATTTGCTATTTTCACGTGCAGAAAGCTCCGTCACGGGGCCCCAAGGCATCACTCACATTGTCTCACTTTAATTTTCAGTGAAGACTTGAAAAAAGATAACAGGTTTCAGTAAAATAATTGTATTATATTAATTGGGATACTAGGACTAATTAAACTCTGCTTTTGCATTGTTTTCAACAGTAAAAGAGAGAGAAATTCAGTATCATAGTTCATACATGGTGAGCAGAGAGAGTGGACTATGTTTTTAATGTAATTATTTAGAATCCATTGTACAATTGGAAGCTTTAAAAAAGCCTCCTAAAGATTTAAAGAGCAGAAATTCTCTAAACACTATCAAAGAAGGATCTTCCCATAAAATAACCACCACAACACAAACTTGACTTAAGCACTGTAAGGCAAACAGGAAGGTGGAAGGAGGAGGTTTGGAATTAGCATATTGGACAAAAATTCCCATAAAATAATCCACCACCACAGAAACTTGACATAAGCGCTGTAAGGCAAACAGGAAGGTGTCAGGGTGGAAGGTGGAGCTTTGGAATTAGCAAATGAAGGTTTAGAGGTTTGGAATTACCAAAATAGTGAATTTAGTTCATGTTTTTACAGTATAGGTTAAAACGTTACAAGGCTCTTAGTTATAAGACTTTTAAAAGATTTTTTATTAAATGTATTTATTATACACTTATATATTTATTAAATGTATTATTTTTTATTAAATATGTTATTAAATGACTAAAACTGATATTTATTAATTGTTGTATACTATATTATTAATTTACTAATTATTAATTATTATTTAATTAATAAAATATATAATTTTAATTAATAAAACATGTATTTTTACTTAATCTTTAAATATTTTATCTTCTAGATTTATGTTACACTGTAAACTTTCTTAGTTGATCATGTTATAATACACAAAGTTGCATTTTACATTTTAAGCCTTACATTTTAAGTATTACATTTTATTTTTTTTTTTTTTTTTTTACTTTTGTAACTATTTTTATTTTTTCTGTATTTTAAACTCTAAAACTCTTTGCTTTAAACTGTGCAGACTATGGGAAAGGAAACAAGCTTACACCCCGTGGCCTTTAGACCCTTTTCTGCAGGTATATTGGAATATGACCAATATCTCAGACAGGGCTCTGTGCCACACAGCCAGGGATGTGGAATCACACGGAGAATCACACGGAGTCACTCACAGCATCACTCACAGAATCACACACGGAATCACTCACGGAATCACACATGGAATCACTCATGGAATCACACATGGAATCACACACTGAATCACACACAGACTCATACACGGAATCACACATGGAATCACGGAATCACACACAGAATCACTCACGGAATCACTCACAGAATCACACACGGAATCCAGAACCACATACGGAATCACCCAATCACACACAGAATCACTCACAGAATCACACATGGAATCACACACTGAATGACCCAATCACACACGGAATCACACATGGAATCATGGAATCACACATAGAATCACACACAGAATCACACACAGAATTCACAGAATTGCCAGGCTGGAAGAGACCTTCAAATAATGGGTTTCTTAATAAATTATCAGCCTTCTGTAAAATGCATGGAGTCTATGTCACTGTTTACCCAGCTGGGGACCTGTTGTGCTGACACTCACCCACTCACTGTGCCACACAGCCAGGGATGTGGAATCACACGGAGAATCACACGGAGTCACTCACAGCATCACTCACAGAATCACACACGGAATCACTCACGGAATCACACATGGAATCACTCATGGAATCACACATGGAATCACACACTGAATCACACACAGACTCATACACGGAATCACACATGGAATCACGGAATCACACACAGAATCACTCACGGAATCACTCACAGAATCACACACGGAATCCAGAACCACATACGGAATCACCCAATCACACACAGAATCACTCACAGAATCACACATGGAATCACACACTGAATGACCCAATCACACACTGAATCACACACAGACTCATACACGGAATCACACATGGAATCATGGAATCACACACGGAATCACACACAGAATCACACACAGAATTCACAGAATTGCCAGGCTGGAAGAGACCTTCAAAATCATCAAGTCCAACCCAGCCCTAACACCTCACTGAGCGCCACACCCAACCTCTTTTTAAACACACCCAGGGATGGTGGCTCTGCCACCCCCCCCCGGCAGACCATTCCAGTACTTTATCACCCTTTCCATTAAAAACTTTTTCCTAATATCAAACCTGTATTTCCCTTGGAGCAGCTTAAGACTGCTAATAATAATTGTTCCTATTACATGACGGTGTAAAATAGGGTTCTGGAAGGGTAAATGGGGCCCTGAAGGGTCATGGAGAGTAAAGAGGGTCATCAGAGAATAAATGGGGTCCTGGAAGAGTAAAGAGGGTTGTCAGAGAATAAATGGGGTCCTGGAAGGGTAAAAAACAGTTTTCAAAAAAAAAAAATGGGGTTCTGGAAGGGTAAATGGGGCCCTGACGGGGAAATGAAGTCCTGGAAGTGATGCCTTAAGTTTTAGGTTTTATATAGAAGGATAAAGAGTGTTCTGAGGGAATAGAGAGAGTCCTGGAAAGGTAAATGTGGGCCTTTGGGGTAAATGGGCCCACATTTAGCACATTATATGTACTAGAGACAGCAATAACTGATTATTTTGTTACACTGCAGCCGCAGCATTGAGTGCAGCAGGTAAAAGCAGAGTGGTGGTGCAGCCCTTCAGGCAATGCCAGTGATGCAGATCCCCTAAAGCTGCAACAGCAAACACTTCAAAACGTGAAACATGACTTGTTGCAGTGATGGGGGAGCCCTCAGAGGATCCTGCTCTCCAACCCGGGCCACCCTCCCCTTTGGGAGCGTCACTGGAGCGTGTAACACACACACGGCTTTAAGTTACTCTAAATAAACTTGGCTGAAGTGCAGCTAAGAGGATAACTACGAGGATATAAAGTTTTCCACGTGCAGGCACGTCCCGCCAGGCCGTCCCCGGAGCGAGACCCGCGGGGCCCGGCGGGCACTGACCGAAGCACTGCGTGTAGAGCTCCCGGCGCACGGGGCACAGCCCGGTCTCCCGCGCCTGCCGCTGCTGCAGCTGCCGGTCCAGCTGCTCCTGCAGCTGCACGACGTCCCGGCGGGTGCTGGGCGCGGTGGACACCTCCTGCACCCACAGCTTCTGCGCCTCCTCCCACTCCCTGCCAGACAAGCACCGGCCGTTACCGGAGTCACCGGGCGCCCCGCGGGCACCGCCGGCCCCGGCCCGGCCCCGCTCACCGCGGCGGCAGGATGGCGTTCAGGAGCTCCTGCGGCTGCGGCGTGGAGGAGAAGCTGGCGGGGCTGCGCGGGGCCTGAGCCTGCGGGAACACGACGGGACAGCGCCCTAGGAGCGGCCAGGGCACCGCGGCACGCTCGGCCGCCGGCCCGCTCAGCCCCGGCGGAGCGCGGTACCCCGCTGCGTGCCCCCGTGGGCGCTCACCCCCGCGGAGGGCCTGTCTCCTCGGCGGGACACCAGCACGGGCGGGCAGTACCGCAGCAGCGACTCCGGCGGCGCCGCCATGGCGGCCGCGGCCCTGTCACCATGGCGACCGCGCGGCCCCGCGCAGGCGCAGCAACGCCCGGGCGGAAGCGCCGGCGGGCGGAAGCGCTGTCGGGCCGGAAGTGGCGGCACTTCCGTCGGGACGGGCGCCATGGAGGCAGCGGCAGAGGAGCGGCGGAGAGAGCGGCGACGGCGGCGGGAGGTGGCGGTGAAAGCCGAGCGGCGAAGCCCCCGGCGCAGTCCGTCGCCGCCGAGCGAGGAGCGGCGGGGCCCGGCAGGACCGCGCGCGGCCAGCAGGTAGGGAGGCCCAGCCGCTCGGCCTCACGCTCGGCCCGGCCCCGCCGCTCAACCCTTCCCGTTGTTCCCCAGGTCGCCCCGGCGGAGGAGCAGGTCCGGGAGGAGGAGCCGCTCCCCGCGAGGCAGGAGGAGCCGCAGCCACAGCCCGCACCACGGCGCCGTGAGGGTGAAGCAGGTGAGTGGGGCTGTCGGTACAGCGGGGCCCGGCGGGCGCGGTTCACGGAGACTCGGCCATGGCGGGTACAGAGGGCGCCTCTTCATTTGTCAGTTCCGACTGGGCCCCGCATGGTGTCCCGTGAGCAGAGGGAGGATCCGGGCGAGTCAGGAGCTCCCGCTGCCCAGCTCAGGCTGTGCCACCCGGGGCTGCAGCTCCTGTCGGAGCCTTGCCTGTGCCACAGCTCAGGCGTCCCTGCGAGCTGTGCCCTTTCCCCAGAGCAGCCAACACTGCCTGTTTCTGCTGCTTTATTCCGTGCAAATTGCGGGAACCCAAGCAGTTTGGCAAGGAAATGTGTTCCACGTGGTGTCAGAGCTGCACGCACGCATCCCCAGGGTGTGGGAATGGAATTTTCTGAAAGGCCGAGGTAGCTGTGCTGCTCCTTGATTGCGGTTGTCCCTCCCAGGAGCGAGAGGATCACTGCCGCAGGGGCAACGAGGAGCGGAAGCAGCGGCACCCGGCAGAGCAGGAGCAGCGGCGGGAGCGGGACAGGAGCGGGGACAGGGACAGGCACAAGGAGCACTGGGACAGGAAGAGGAACCCCAGCGACAGGCCGGGAGCTCGAAACCACGAGCGGGACACGCAGAACCTGCGCGAGCAGCAGGCGGAGAGGGAGCTGCACAACGAGAGGAGGCGAGAGCACCGCCAGGGCAGCGGCGAGCCCAACGCGGAGCCCTGGCAGGCGGAGGACAAACCCAAAGACAAACCCGCCGCCAACAAGGAGAAGCCAAGCTTCGAGCTGTCGGGGGCGCTGCTGGAGGACACCAACACCTTCCGGGGCGTGGTGATCAAGTACAGCGAGCCGCCCGAGGCGCGCATCCCCAAGACGCGCTGGCGGCTGTACCCCTTCAAGAACGACGAGTTCCTGCCCGTGATGTACATCCACAGGCAGAGCGCCTACCTGCTGGGCCGGCACCGCCGCATCGCCGACATCCCCATCGACCACCCCTCCTGCTCCAAGCAGCACGCCGTCTTCCAGTACCGGTGAGAGCCGCGACTGGGAGGGGACCCTTAAATTCCTAAGGGTTTTGAATCGGTTTTGGTAATGCAGTTTGGTTTTTTACGTAGGTAAATGAGTTTAGTTCACGTTTTTACAGTATAGTTTAAAAAGTTACAAGACTCTTAGTTATAAGTTGTCTTCCAGTACCAGTGAGACTTGGGAGTGGGAGGGGCTTGGAAGGAATTTAAGATGATGTTTGAATTGGTTTTGATAATGCAGTTTTTTGGAGGTTTTTTTTACATAAGTAAGAACAGTGAGTTTAGTTCATGTTTTTGCAGTATAGGTTAAAAGGTTACATGACTCTTACAAGCTGTCTTCCAGTACTGGTGAGAGCTCAGGGAGTAGGAGGGGCTTGGAAGAAATTTGAGATGATTTTTGAATTAGTTTTGGTAATGCAGTTTTTTGGGGGTTTTTTACATAAGTAAGAAAAGTTAGTTTAGTTTGTGTTTGTGAGTATAGGTTAAAAACTTACAAAACTCTTATAAGCCATCTTCCAGTGCTGGTGAGACTTGGGACTGGGAGGGGCTTGGAAGGAATTTAAGGTTTTTTTAATTGTTTTTGATAATGCAGTTTGGTTTTTTACGTAGGTGAGTGAGTTTAGTTCATGTTTTTACAGTATAGTTTAAAAAGTTACAACATTCTTAGTTATAAGCTGTCTTCCAGTACCAGTGAGAGCTTGGGACTGAGAGGAGTTTGGAAGGAATTTAAGATGATTGTTGAATAGGTTTTGATAATGCAGGGAGTTTTTTTTTCCTACATAAGTAAGAAAAGAGTTTAGTTCACGATTTTACAGTATAGGTTAAAAAGTTACAAGTTATACTTAGTTATAAGCTGTCAGTGAGAGCTGGGACTGGGAGGGGCTTGGAAGGAATTTAAGGTTTTTTTAATTGTTTTTGATAATGCAGTTTGTTTTTTTACATAGGTAATAGTCACGAGTTTTTATTATTATCTTTTTAGCATTCTGTAAGTATCTTTTCTGTATTCTTTAGTATAGTATTTTTTAATATACTATAGTATTAGAAAGTAATAAATTAGCCTTCTGAGCACATGGAGTCAGATTCATCATTCCTGCCTTCGTCAGGACATTTTCCCAGCAAATACAACACTGTCCCAGTGCAGGAGCTGCTGTGTTCCACCAGCAGAGGTTTAGGCAGTGATGCAGCCTCTCTCAGTACCTGCTCTGTCTCCCAGTTTCTTGTTGCTCTCGTTGGGACACACGAGTGTTCACTGCACAAGCCCACCTCCTCGCAGAGCACAATTTCTCACCTGTTTTTGGGACACATCTGCAGTCTCTCTGGTGGCTGAGCAGTGTTTTTTTTGCAGGCTGGTGGAGTACACCCGAGCTGACGGCACCGTGGGCCGCAGGGTGAGGCCCTACATCATCGACCTGGGCTCGGGGAACGGCACCTTCCTCAACAACCAGCGCATCGAGCCCCAGCGCTACTACGAACTGAAGGAGAAGGACGTGCTCAAGTTTGGCTTCAGCAGCAGGGAGTACGTCCTGCTCCACGAATCCTCGGATAAATCCGAGGCCAACGCAAAGGACGATGACGAGGATGAGGAGAAGGAGGAAGAGTCTGACAGTTAACGGATGAGGAGGAAGCTGGGGAGAGGCAGAGGAGGGAAACTCCTTGCAGTTGAAGGGGACTGGGATGTGAACACGGAGCATTGCAGCACTGATGCCTCTTGTTGCCTTAAAGTCCTTTCTCTGTTGCTGGTCTGTTCCCATAGTTTGTTTTGAGGGCTTTGCTCGTTATTCATGTTTGATAGTTTTGCATATCAGGAAATACAGCTTTATTTTTATTTTTCTCCCAAGAAGCCGAAGAGCACCTGGATGTGAAAACTCTGGTGCTGGAAACCCTCCACAGATGTTGCCAGACTCTTCCAGCAAACCATGTCAAACAGCATCTGGAAAATTATTTTTATGACTTGTTTTGTTATAGCCCTTTGGAAATGCTACAGACTGAAAGGTTAGTTAGAGATTCACGTCCTGTTCCGTAGTTTGCCAAATTCCTCTGCCTGTTGGGAGTTCTGACAGGAGAATTTACCTGGATCACTGCTAAAATGGCAGAAATGTGGCAAAGACCCTCATGTATTTGTATGTTTTGGGTATTTAATTTGCCTCATGGTGACTGAGGGGTGGGCATTTCACTGGAATTCCGCCTGGAAATCACAAGGGAATGTGAAACAGAAGTTAAACAGTTCCTGGAATTTCAGGTGATGAGACTGTGACCCTAGTTTCCTGTTCCCACACATGATGCTGAAACTCCTGGATGTGGAGTGACTGGGCTGTAAGCTAGAGCCCTTATTTCTGCCCCCTCCCCAGGGTTTGTTTGTGTCAGACAGAAACACCTTTGATAGGGTGACATGTTTTAACCAGTTTGCACTATTTAAGTTCTCTTTTTATAAAAACTTACCCAAGTCCTTTGTTTAACAGTAAAGAAGTCAGTGTTTAGGGAGAGAAGCACCAGTCCCACTCACTGGGAGCTGCAGTTTTTGGTGTCTCTCCAACGTTGCTCTATGTTCAATGTGTGTGTCCCACACGTCACTGACTCACCTGGGTGTTTGTGGTCTCACCTGTTCGTCCCTGCTGTGTGCAGACTGTACACAAAGGTGCTCGTTGTACACATTGGTAGTGTAAATATGGGGCATTGCTGTGGGGTTTCAGATGGGTAGGATGGGGTTTGAGCAGGAGGAGCTCCTTTATATCTACTCCAAGGGTTTTTAAATAAACAATTTGTAAATTTAGCTCTGATTGCTTTCAATTGTAATATTTTTCTAGTGTCTTTTTTTTCCCTCAAAAGAATTGAAGTTTCATTTTGGGTTTTTGGGGTTTTGGTTTTTTTCTTTTTTTTTTTTTTTTTCTCTCAAAAGAATTGAAGTTTTGGTACTTGTTTCTGTAGTAAAGAAACCAATTAAGTTCAAGACTGCACAATTTGTATCCTGGAGAGGCTGTGAGCACAGGAGGTTTGTATCACTCCCCTTTCTCACCTGAGCGTGGCCAGGGTGGCTCATTCTGTGTCCCCTGACAGGGTTCTCACAGGAATGAGAAGTGACAGAATTGCTGTACTGCAGAAGGGCAAACTGGTCCCTGCAGAGGATCAGAGTGGCACAGTTTAATGGGATCACAGAAGGGTTTGGGTTGGAGGTGTCAGGGAAATTCATCCACAAACACCTGAGATTTGTGTCCAAAAAGGAGGCAGAGGAGTCCTGGAACTTTATTCCAATAAAGGGAGAGGCCATGGGGCATTTCCCCTGGGATCTGTCAAACTGTTAGAGGATGCAGCCTCCTTTTTATCCCAATTTCCTGCTGCATTTCCCTCTCTTTTTCCACTGACTGAGGTACTTGAGAGGTACAGATTTCTCAAATCACCTATTACAGACCCCCTCTTAATGTACACCCCCCACCTTTTTTCTTTTCCTTGTGTCAATCAGTGGAATTCCTATGGAATCTATGGTTCTTCCCATTGTTTCTTTCATCTCTCAGTATCCATTTATTTATCAGCAGCCCTGTCAATCAGTGGAATTCCTATGGAATCTATGGTTCTTCCCATTGTTTCTTTCATCTCTCAGTATCCACTTTATTTATCAGCCCTTCAGTTTGTTTGTAAAGACAAATCCCTCTCATTCCATTCATCAATCAGCAGAATCCTTCCCATTATTTCTTTTCTCTCTCAGCGCTGGTTTTATCTACCAGCAGACCCACACTGGCTGGTAAGGACAAATCCCTCATTCCTTCCGGAGTGACCCTAGAGACACAGGATGGGGGAATACCTGAATTATTAAGGCAGTAAATCACGGAACGTCCGCCCGCCCCGCCCCGCGCAGGCCGCGCCGCCATGGCCGCGCTGCACGCCAAGGCCGGCGGGCCCCCGCAGATCCCGGACACCCGCCGGGAGCTCGCCGAGCTGGTGAAACGCAAGCAGGAGCTGGCGGTGAGCGCCGGGGAGGGGCTCGGTGCGGTGCGGGTGGCGGCGGAGCGGCTCGGGGAGCGGCGCGGCCGGAGCGGCGCGGCCGGGCCTGCTCCATGCGCGGCGGTGTTCCCGGCAGGAGACGCTGGCAAACCTGGAGCGGCAGATCTACGCCTTCGAGGGCAGCTACCTGGAGGACACGCAGATGTACGGCAACATCATCCGCGGCTGGGATCGCTATCTCACCAACCAGAAGTGAGTGAGGGGCGGAGGCGATGCCCGCCGGCCCGGGCCCCCCCGCCCGCCCGGCCCCGCCATCGCGCCTGTCTCTGTTTCAGGAACTCCAACAGCAAAAACGACCGCAGGAACCGCAAGTTCAAGGAGGCCGAGAGGCTCTTCAGCAAGTCCTCGGTCACCTCAGCAGCGGTGAGTGCCGGGATGAGCCCTGACCCTGTAACCGTCCCTGTGCACACCCCTGTCCTCATCCCTGTCCCCATTCCCATCCCTTTCCTTGTCCCCGTTCCTGTTCCTGCTTTATCCCCATCCCATCCCTGTCCCCATTCCCATCCCTTTCCTTGTCCCTGTTCCTGTTTTATGCCTATCCCATCCCTGTCTCCATCCCTGTCCCCATTCCCATCCCTTTCCTTGTCCCCATTCCTGTTCCTGTTTTATCCCCATCCCATCCCATCCCTGTCCCTTGGTGCCTCAGTCCTGCTGTGATCACCTGCAGAATGACTTCCCCGTTTGAAATCCCATCCCTGCCCTGGCTCCCTGCCCCAAGCATCCCCATCCCACCCTCAGCCTCTCCCAGAGCCCCTTTCCATGTTTGGGGGTGGGAGGGTGCCTGTCACTGGTGTCACTGCTGTCCCCTGGCTTTGTCTGTGCCCCAGACCCCGGTGCCACGGGCACTTCAGAGGGACGTGTCTGTGTGACCTGGGCTCTGTGCTTTGAGCACTGGGAAGTGAATCCCTGCTTGGCTTGACCTCCCCTTTGGTTTTGCAGGCTGTCAGTGCTTTAGCTGGAGTGCAGGACCAGCTCATTGAGAAGCGTAAGTCCCTTTGTAATTTTTCTCTGAATTTGGGAAGAATTACACTCTCCCCACTGTTCAGCCCTGTCTCAGATCTGGGCTGGGGTCTGGCTCCCCTTCCCAGTCCCTGTGTCTGCTGCCCTCAGGCTGCTCCTGACTTCCCAGGTTCTTTCCAGGCTCAGAGGGCTTTGTTGTGTGTGAAAGGGATTGAAATTGGTTTGGTGCTCTGTGCAGGAAGAGGCTGGATGAGCTGAAGCCCTGCATCTGTAGATGTGTCAGTCACAGGAGAGCTGGGGAGGGACCACTCACCTCCAGGACACTGAGGAACCTTTTTGTGATCAGCTCCAAATAGGATGTGGTTCCTCAGTGCTGAGGAGCAGCTGCCTGTGCATCCTGCAGAGCTGTTTCCCAGGCTCTGTGACTCACCTGGTGCTGCAGGGCTCAGCTGCCTCTGCTGCTGTTCTGGGGTTGTTTCTCTCACTCAGGGCTGTGCCAGGAGCTCACCCTGGTGCTCACCTGGCTTTGTCCTGCTCTAGGGGAGCCAGGCAGTGGCACAGAGAGTGACACTTCTCCAGACTTCCACAACCAGGAGAATGAGCCCAACCAGGAGGATGCTGAAGAGCTGGATGGCTCCGTGCAGGGTGTGAAGCCTCAGAAAGCTGCTTCCTCCACTTCCTCTGGGAGCCACCACAGCAGCCACAAAAAGAGAAAGAACAAAAACAGACACAGGTCAGTGGGACCAGCAGCCTGCTCACCACACCTGGACAGCTGGCTGGGGCTGGATTGAATTTATTGCCTGAGGGGAACCAGTAAATTCCACACGTTGGAATAACCGAGAGGCAACTGGGGTCAGTTATTTGGGTGGTTTTCCTGGTTTTGGAAGAGGAGGGGAAAGTGCTGAGGAAGTTAAACAAGCAGCACAGGGTGCTCACTCCAGCTGTGGCACAGCTGTGCTTCTGGGCAGCTTCTCCAGCTCTCCCATCTCTCCAGGATAAAGTTTATTCCTTCCAGCAGGTCCTGACCTCCTGAGCTTGCTGCTTGATTTCTGCAGAGCCCAGGAGGACAGGAATGTTAGTGCTTTGTTTGAGGGAGGGTGGAAAGCAAATGGGAATGTGTTTGGGGTTTTGGACACTCCCGTGTCTGGATTTCCATCCAGCCCCTTCCAGCTCTCACATCCCAACTGAGTCTCAGTGCTGGCATAGAGGAGTTGCTGTGTCACCTTCACCTCAGAGTGTTTGTTATTAAACTGACCTGAAATTCACGTGAAACAGATTCCTTGAACTCTTTTCTGGTTGGATTTACCTGTCCAGCTCTGCCCCTAGGGCGTACTGAGGGCAGTGAGCTGGTCCTGTGCCCTCAGCCCAGGCTCTGGCAGTGACAGTGCCTGTGGTCAGGCCCTGAGGGAGGAACACCGTGGAGAGGAGACACTGCAGAGCTGTCTGGAAGGATTGCTGAAGCTGGGTCCTAAGGATTTTATAGAAGTAATGGAGCTTTTAAAACTACAGAGTTTTAAAAGTTCTCTCAGAGCCAGTCTGTGCTGGCTTTGAGCAGACTGGCTCTGAGCTGTTGGCTCTGCCTAGGGACAGGCTCTCCTCTTTAAGGGACCTGCCATGCAATTAGAGAAAGGGTTTAAAGTGGTAAAACTTTACAAGGGGGGCTGGGGACAGGTGGGGTGGGGACACGAGGTAGGTACAATTCTTGAAAAATGCTTAACTCCTTTTTTGCCTTCATTAAGTGTTGAATCATTAGCATGTCTTTAATTCTTAGGTCAGAATTTCCTTTCTACAGCAGCCTGAATTGGGCAAATATCCGAAAGGACTGGATGTCCCTTTGGTTCCCCATGAGCTGGGAATCCAAAGAAGTTCAAATCTCTTTTTTTGCCTGTAGATATTTGGAAGAAGTTCAGGAATAACACAAGAAACTACATCCGTGAACAAGTCCAGAGAAACAACCTGTAAAACTGAAGTACAGCTTAAGAAAACTGCCATTTCAAACAAATTTTAAAATATTCTCCCTGGACAAACCATGGCCAACAACATGGTCGGGTGCAGGGCAGGTGCTGGAACCGACATAAATCTCTTTGCTCTGGTCCATGACCTGGACTTAGGGGACAGGAGCTGGGGGGAAGCTGTCCCCCAACAGGTTGTGTGGCTCTGGGTTCCTTCACATCCCCCTGTGCAGCTTTGGCTGCTGCTGCCAGGCCGGGCTGTTGGACAGAGGAGCCCTGCCCTGCTCACCTGTGGCAGCTTCTGTGTTCCCAGGCCCCGTCAGACACTCCGAGGGGCTCAGCGAGGCAGGACCTGACTGTTTGTAATGCTTAGCAGGGCCAGATAGAGAATTAAAAACGATAACAAGATAATTAAATTTGTCTGTAATAAAAGCTCTGTTAAAATTGTGATTGCTGTTACTGACTATCCCCTAAATTTTGGCAGACAAGACCAAACAATTCTCGAGTATGTTCAGGTTAAAAACACCCCAGCAACAACGTGCAGCAAGGGCATTCCAAGCCCCACAACCCCACAGGTGCTCCAGCCAGACCTGTGGGTCTGTCCCTTGAGGGGTCTGGCATGACAAAGAGAAAAATAAAAAGAAATGTTGGCTTTTCTCTTTATTCAGAAGCTCTTCCTCTTGCCAGCACGACTCTGGGTTTGGCTGCCCCGCTCTGGAGAAGCAGGAGGTGCTGGAGAGGGCCCTGCAGGAGCACGGCCTCGCTGGCTTCCCCTCTGGGGACCTCTGCCTTCAGGTGCACACAGGGCCTCAGGTGTGGCTGCAGAGGCTGTGCTGTCCCTCTGCTCCCTGCCACACCTCAGCAAGGCCAGGCTGGAGATTTCTGTGTGCTCGGCTCTTGTCACGGCTAACAAGGGTTTGAGGGAGCCCAGTGCTGTTTGCTCTTAGCGGTGCTGGAATGGGATTCCATGATCAATCCTGCCAGCTGTGGGCACAGCTGTGTCTGGAGGTCACCTGTATGGGGGGTGGGACAGTCACCAAAGTGCTCAGCTCTGCCCAAACGTCCCTGGGCCACCAGGGGACAGCAGCGCTGGGGTGTGCGGGGAGCAGCCCAGTGCAGGGTTGAGCACCGAGTTCTGTGTCACCTCTGCCTCGCCCTGGCAGCCCAGCCCCCTCCCCAGCTTCCTGACCCCTCACTTTGGTTTTCCAAGCCCTTGGGTTCCTGTCCTGCCCCTGAGTCTGGCAGCTGCCCCTCCTTCAGCTCCCAAAATCCCCTGTGTGAGCCAAACCCACCTCTGCTAACACCTCTTGTTCCCAGAAATCCAGTGGGGAGGGGGACTGGAGTGCCAAGCCAGAGTGCTTTTTGTGTCCAGTCCTGGTTAAGATATCTGAAGAACTTGATGGTGTTTGAACACTGGCTTTGTTATTTATTTCATTTTATTTTTTAGCAATCTCGCTAGGGTGGCTAATCAATTAATT
Organism: Pyrgilauda ruficollis; assembly: GCF_017590135.1. NCBI lineage: Eukaryota > Metazoa > Chordata > Aves > Passeriformes > Passeridae > Pyrgilauda > Pyrgilauda ruficollis. Next base: position 3,119,262 of record NW_024526377.1, read on the forward strand.
GATTTAATTCATTAGTATATTAATTTCTATTGCTTTCTTCCTTTCAAATGCTGCCCCTCAGCCCGTCTGGCATGTTTGATTATGACTTTGAGTAAGTTTGACTTGAATTAGTACTTGTGCTGTGTTGTTAGTGTGTAGACACCGATGTGCCTTTTGAGACCTCGCTAACCCCTAGTTTATCTGTTTAATTGTAGGTATGTATATTAGGTTAGGCTGGGAAGTTTTTTTTAAAAACAGAAAAGCGTGATGGAGGTAACATTTTATTTAATAACTTCAGCAAATTGTAAATTAACTTCACTCTTCTTTACCTTTCTGTTTCATATTTGAATAGATAAAACTTTTTAACTTTAAAACTTAGTTTAAAAACTGATTCTTTTGGCTTTGCTGCTTAAGGAGATAAGTATAGACTTGGATATTTCCTTTTGGAAAAATTTACTAAACTCAGTAATTTTGGCTCATATAATCCCTGTCATCCTAACTCCTCTATCCAAGTAAATAACTCTCACGCTATGTCTGGCTAATTACCTGTGGCATAGTTACACCTCTGGCAGATTAAATTAACATAAAGCATGCCTAGTTCCCCTTGTTCACCTGCCTAAATGCCCTGTGATTGATTGTGCCCCTTGATTAACTGTCTGGGAGTGGATGGAATCTGCTTTTTGGCAAATAATAACCCGGCTCTCCTCTGCTGCTCTCGTGCCCAGTAACCCTGGGAACAGCCCCTGGCTCAGCCAGCTGGGAATGGATGGATTAACCGTAGTCTCTGTCTAGCTGTGCCCTGTGCAGTAACTCTGGTGTTGGGTCAGGTATTGACATGGACGTTTCTCTTGTCTTTCCAACCACAGGATTGATCTCAAGTTAAACAAAAAGCCAAGAGCCGTAAGTATCCGTGCTCTGTCTGTGTTTTCATTGCTCACTGGAAGGGCTGGCTGACTCACAAGCTTTAAAAACCCTCCTGCTGCTGCTGCTGTCATTTGAGTTCTTATTGTCATGGTTGAGGAGTCACAGTGTGACATCAGCATTGTCCCCTGGCTGTGACAGCAGCTGAGCCCAGGTGGGCTGTTCTGAGCCCAGGTCACAGATAACTCCCATGTGCTTCTCTTGGAAAAAGCTGCTTTGCATCCTGTTATCTTGTCATGATCTGGAGCATCAAAAGCATCTGGTTTGAGTTGATACTCAAGGTTGGAAGGGTCCTGCTTTTCAATGTTTAGTTACAAGGAAAAGATCCGTTTTGCCTGCAGCTAGTGGTGTGTGAGATGAGAGAGGACTGAGACCCCCAGCTCCAAGAGCAGAATCGGAGGTGGGAAGGTGTTAACGTGCATGTGCTGTCCTTTCTCTGCAGGACTACTAGAGCCATCAGTGCTGATGCTCCTGGGATTTAGGTCTGTGACTCCCCACTGAGAAGCCCTGAAGCAGGATGGCAGCTGCAGCAGGAGTGACTCATTCTAAGGGACTTGGATGGGGGGAGGAAATCCTGGACCATGTACTTTGCATCATTTTTAAATCACCTGAGTTGCAGGGAGACAAAGGTGGTATAGTAGCTGTAGTAGTTCTGAATTCCTGACTGTTCTGTGCTTCCACCTTGGTCGGGAACTTGCTGAAAAGGCTGATACTGCTGCCCCCTGTCACCTGCAGACCCACAGAGAGGCATTTCCCTTTCCACTGGAACTGGGTAGGATTCAGTGTGTCCCATCCATCTTGTGAGACTTAAATTACTTTTGTTGCTGATATTTAGCTTTGCAGGTTTGGTTTCTTTTGGTTTTGTTTTATTTTGTTGGTTTTGTTGTGCCTTTTTTGAAGTGTATAGTTACAAGTTGACTTCGGGTTTCTTTGTTTAGTCCGTGCAGTGGAAGGTTCTTCATTTTGTGGAACAGCTCTTGATTCTTACTCAAGCAGAGAAGGAGGCATTTTAACCCTTTTCTCTTCCATTTTAAACACCATCTCTCAATATTGCTCAGTGCATTAGATGCAGGAAGGGCCAGAACTCAGAGCCAACTCTTCACTGTCGCTGACTTTGGGTGGGTTCTCTTTTTAATACAAACCTCTGTCATTTGTACATAAACAATAAAAGTTCCATGTTTGTCTCTTCTCATGGTTTATTCAGTCCAAACTTTGACTCCTGGTGCTTTTTAGTGTCCACCTGCTTTATGGGGACTTGCTGGGATTCTTCCTTCCCCTTTGGCACTGGAGCTGTTCCTTGTCCCGTGGCCCATGGGACGTTCACTTGGTGCTTTCTCTCCTGGGGTAGCTGTTCTAAGCTCTGCAGGGAGTGCCAGGCTCTGTTCTCTAGCTGAGTTTGGCTGATCCTGCTGCAAGGCATGACTGGAATGTCCATGGTTCTGCTGGCATTGCTTGCAGATCAGGGATGAGCCAGCTGGGTTGTCCTGCAGAGGGACAGGAATCACGGCTGGGTGCTTCTCACAGCAGCCACGTCAGGATCTTGCTGCTGCTGTTGAACTGAGCTGTGGAATTGCTTTATCCGTGCTGGGATGTGTTTGTGTAACCCCTGCTGCTGGAGGGAGACGTGGGAAAGGGGCCCTGGGACAGGGGCCATGGGAGAGTCACTGGGTCTCTGGAGTGTGCACGGCCCATGGAACAGCCGAGGGTTTGTGTGTTCTGCTGCACCTCTGCTCCCCGGGGTTGGGGGTCTGGGACTGTGGGGGAGCAGAGTTCTGCTTTGGGCTGTGTCTGATCTGGGGATCAAGGCAGCTCTGTGTTTGTTCCTGGAGGGAGCTGGCTTATCCTGCAGGGAGCTGGGTGTGCTCAGGGTCTGGCGGCTGCTTCTCCACGGGGGGGTCGGGATAGAGCAGCTTAAAGGCCAAGCTGCAAAGCCGGCCTACTTCTGTGGTTTAAGCTACAGTTTAAGTGCAGGGGGGTGGGAGATCTAGGAAACAGCATGAACTACAAAGCCTTGCTCCTCCATAGCTGGAAAAAAGAATTCTCAGCTGATGGTTTTGGTTCTCTGGCCTTGGTATGAAGCCAGTTCTGCAGCTGCTGCTCCAAGCAGGGATGGCTGGAGCACCTGGGTTTCAGAGGCTGAAGTCTCTGCTGCACCTCTGTCCTCGAGGAAAGCCGCCAGACTTTTTTGGGTGGAACATTTTGGAGAGGCAGCAAAGGGCTGGCGTAGCTCGGAGCCTGTGTGCAGGCAGGTCGTGTGGCAGGGCCAGCTCTGCATTCCCTGTGACACACTGGGGCGCTGCAGGGACAAAGTGCAGCCGTTCCTGCCTCTGGCTGTGTTTGTCACCAAGGAGGGGACAGCCTGTTCTGCAGCCTGAGGGGGGCACATTGATGGGGCAGAAAGAGAAATGGCACACACCCGATTCAGTCAAAGGATCAGCTCTTCCCTGCTGGGTCCTGACTCCAGCAGTTGTGCCTAAAACTTCCATTTGACTTCTGGACACTTCTGTTTTACTTCCTAAAGAGCCTGAGTGACTAAAGACCTCCAGGACGGCCAATGCCTGGGCACAGGAGTCAGAGGGACCTTCACACGCTTTACCTGAATGCTAGTTAAAGCTAAAAATAGCGGTTAGAAATACATCCTGAGTCCTTTGCTTGTGATAGATGAATCCTGAGCAAAGGAAAGCACAGAAGAGCAGCCACTGCCCTTACGGACCCCAAAGGTGGAGCGTTAGGGAAGCGCTAATCCCTGCACAGCCTCGTCACCAAGAGGATTAGGCAGCGTTCATCTGGCCGCCGAGGGGCACGGCTGGGAAAGGGGCAGCGGGCAGGGCAGCGGGGCTCCCGCCTGTCCGCTCCCCTCTCGCCGTGCTCACGGCGAGCCGGGACAGCCCTTGGCGCTCGGGATCGCTGCTGCGGGGCGAGGGCAGCCCGAGCGCGAGTGCGGGCCCGCGGGAGCCATGGGCCGGCAGCGCGGCCCGGCCGGGCCCCGCTGGCTGCGGCTGCTGCGCGCCGGGGGCCGCCGCTTCCTGCGGCTCTGCGGGACGGCGCTGCGGGGGCTGCGGCGGCTCTGGAGCCTGGCCTGGGTCGGTACCGCACAGCCCTGCCCCGGGGAGCTGCCCAAACCTCTGCCGGCTCCACGCGGGGCGCGGGGCCGGGGCGCTGCTGGGGTGCGATCGCTGCACCGCTGCTGTGGGGGGCTGGAGGAGGGGTGCAATCGCTGCACTGCTGCTGCTGCTGGGGTGCAAGCGCTGCACTGCTGCTGCTGCGGGGGCTGATGCAGCTGGGGGCTGGAGGCGGGGTGCAATCGCTGCACTGCTGCTGCTGCTGGGGTGCAAGCGCTGCACTGCTGCTGCTGCGAGGGCTGATGCAGCTGGGGGCTGGAAGTGGGGTGCAATGGCTGCACCGCTGCTGCTGCGGGGGGCTGGCGGGTGTTGCAGCTGGAGCCGGGGAGCGCCTCACCGCAACACCCGGTGCGGGAGCGGGACCCTCGTCCCCGGGCTGCTGCTTGGCTCAAGGCGCCGGGTGGGTGTGGTTGTGCCCACCGAGAGCCCTGGGGACGCGGGGACACCTGCGCAGGGTGGGTGTGAGCCCTCCTCTCCCGCAGGTGCTGCTGATGTGCTACAAGAGCTGCTGGGATGGCGCCTTCCAGGTCACCGAGGAGGTAACTCCCCGGTGGGAGAGACCGGGCTGCTCTCCACCCCCGGGACAGCTGAGCCCAGTGACAGCGCCTGCTGGGTGGCACCAGGGGGGCTCCCCAGGCAGGGCTGGTGCCAGGGGTCATTGGGCTCAGCTGCCCTTGGACCTGCGAGCACCCACTGTCCGTGTTGGCTTCCAGCTCGGCACAGCTCTGCAGCTTAGACTGGAGGGGAGTGAGGAGGAGGAGGAGAAGGATGTGGACTCTGATTCTGCCTGGGAGCCTGGACGGACAGGTGGGTCCCGGCCCAGGGGTGTCCCTGGGGCTGGCCGGTGCCGTGGGGGGTGGCAGGAGCTGAGCTGTGGTGCCAGGGCAGTGGCACGGCGGGGCCAGCGAGGCCATGCTGGGGAGGCTGGAGGCTCTGGAGGCCGATGTCCGATTCCTCTGCACCGAGCTGGGGGCTGAGAAGCTTCTGTGGAGCAGCCGGTTCCTGGAGCTGCTGCGGGAACAGCAGAGCCTGCGCCAACGGGTGAGTGCCCTGGGATCGCCCGGGGGTGCCAGCCTGGGGGTGCCACCCCAGCCCCTCACACCCTGCTCCAGCTGCAGGAGCTGCCGTGGCGGTGGAACAGTGGGGACAGCCCCGAGCTGCTGGGGGAAGCAGAGGACCAAAGTGCCAGTGGGAGTGAGGGAGAGAGCCCAGAAGGTAGGGGCTGGGAACTGTGGAGGGGCACAGGGAGCCAGTGGCTGAGGAGGGGGCAATGTTCTGTTAATGGGCAGTGTGGGTAATCCACCAGCTCCCATCTGGGCACTGGGTGGCACTGGCAGCCTGGGGAGGTAGGTGCTGGGAAAGGCTGCCAGTTCTGTTCCCATCAGGAGCCTGGCTGGGTGCTCCCACTGCTGTCCCCTCTCTCCTTTGCTCTTTTCCAGGACGCCAGTGGATGGAGGCACCTCAGCAACCACGTGGCTCCATCCAGCGTGACAGGCAGAAAATGTAAGTGAAGCTGTGAGCAGGGCCTCGGCAAACCAGGCAGGATGCACACATTCCTCCCTGCCCAGGCACTGCAGGACACGGGCCAGGCTGCTGCAGCCCCAGCTCTATCCCTGTATGTGCCTCCATCCGTCCCTTGGTGCTGGCTGGGCCCAGCCCAAACCAGCAGAGCTGCAGCCATTCCCGAGGAGCAGGAGCCAGCTGGAGGCAGGTCAGGACAAGCCACTGGCCCTGGGTCTGCCCCAGGACACGTCACAGCCCTCCCTGCCCAGGGCTGCCGTGGGCTGACTGTGCCTGGTGAAGCCCACCGAGGAGCATCCTCCTGCTCTGCTGCTTGCTGGGAGTTCCAGGAACAAGGGTCTGATCAGCACCAGCTTCAGTCACCTTGCACTGGGGTGAGGAATTGCAAAACTCACCCACTGACTTCCTGATGGGCCAGATCCATCCTCTCCAGCTGCTCCTGCACATGTCGCAACCCTGGGCCGGCTCCTTGGGACAGCGGTCAAGGGCAGCCGGCTCCCAGGCACGGCTGAGGGCCCTGGGCTGGCCAGAACAACTGGCCCAGGAGCCTGCAGGGCTGAGGGGCTGCCCAGTGCCCGGGCCTGGGGGCTGCACCCTGCCCCAGGCTGCCACTGCTCAATACAGACAGTGCTCTCCATCGCTTGTGTCTGCCTGGTCTTTCCCCAGCAGAGCTGGGACAGCTGCACCAGTGCCCTGCAGGCCCCCAGCTCTTTGGGGAGGGGGACAGGATGAGTTTTCACTGAAGCAGAGCAGGGGCAGCACCCACCCACAGCAAGGGCTGGGCTCCAGCAGCAGCAGGGCTGGCAGGGATCTGTCCTCCCAACGTGCCCGTGCAGCTCCCACTTGCAGGGAACTGATGCAACGCCAATAGCAGCCGCCTGACTCACCCCGCAGCCAGGGACAGCCCCGTGCTGCTCAGAAATGCCACAGAAAACCAGGTCCTGCCACTGAGCTGGCAGGTGCCATGGGGGCCCCAAGCTGGCACTCCTGCAGGAATCACAGCACCCTCCATGCTGGGACCACGGGGACACCAGACATGTGACAAGGTCCTGCTCCTGCTCCAGCCTCCACTCATCCCTCCGTGGCAATCCTTGGGCTGGAAATCCCCAGCCAGCCCGCAGGGACCAGGGTGCAGGAGGAGGAGGGTGACATCAAGCAGCATCAGCTACAGCCACCAGCTCTGCAGCCCCCAGGGAGCAGCCCCTCCCCACAGCCCCTGCAGCAAGGCAAGAGCCACCACGCAGGGCACAGAAACCTTTCCCCAGCCAAAGCCTCCTGACCTATTGCCTAACCTGAGGCTGCATTTACTCCAGCACACTTGTGCAACACTGCTCCCCAGCCCTGGCCAGGGCCCTCGGTGCGTTTGTCACGCTGCTGCTGCCCCAGACATGGCTTTGGCTTCCAGGGGCAGCCCCTGGCCTTGGGGAACACCGGGGTATTCAGGTACTCAGGAAAGCTTGCAAGAGCTGAAAAGCATGTGGCTGGAGGGCAAGTGCTGACAGCATCTTGACAACACACACAGATACAGTGTGTATCAACAAATCAACTGCTTCTGGCCTGCAAGTGCCAGGAACATTTCTGCATCCCTTGCACAGCAAAATTCCAGGACCAGAACCAACTGCTACAGCAATTGGTTTTGCTATAGTAATTTAATTTAGGTATTTAAAATTTCTTACAGTACCTACAATAGAAAACATAGAGAGTAAGAGGAAATTAAATGGGTAGCACCACCATCACCACCCCAGCGTCCCCCCATTGCCCTGGGGCAGCACCCAGCTCCTCCCCAGCCCTTTCCCTTCTCTTCCTGCATTCCTGTCTCACAGGGAGGCTGTGCTGCAGCAGCAGTTTGGGGCACAGGGTGCAGAGCTGCTGCCATGCTTGGTACATCCATTCCTCTCTGCAGGGAGAGCAGCAGCTCAGCAGCCTCAGCACTGGGGAGCAGGGGGTGCATGCTGAATCTGCTCCCATCACCGCACCCCAATGATGGTGCACACACCCCATCCCCTTCCCCACAGCCTGCACAGGAGCCTTCCCCATTCCTGCCTCTGGAAATGCTTTAAGATGTTGGAACTGAGCTAGCCACATCCTGGAAAGCCCCAAGGGGAGGAACCAGCTGAGTTCAAATGGAAGTTCAGGGAGCAAGGGCAGCACAGGGCAGTGGAGAGATGAGCAAGCCCTGGAGAGCAGACTGGCCTGCTTGGAGGAACCAGCCTCTCCTGAAGCTCAGCACGAGGCTTCAGTGGCACACAGCTGACAGGATGAGGGCTGGGAAGCCCCTGAGCACAGGAAACCTTCAACAGGCCCAAGTGTGACCTCCTTCTCTCTCCAGCAGCCCAGAGAGCTGACACACAGATCTGACCCAGTTTGGCAAAACACCCAAAAGCAAACACACAGCAGTCACAGCAGGCTCTACCCCCAAGCCCCAGGAAGTGCTAAACCAGAGGATGCACCCCAAAAACTCCAATTTAACAGCCCCAGTAGGGTTGCCAAAGTGCAGGCAGGCAGCCCCACCACTCCAGGCACTGAGGAACGTCTAGGGGAAAAAATGTGCAGCAGCAACAGTTCCAATCAGCATTCCCATTTCCCAGATCTCTGGCACCACAGTGAGCTTGGGGAATGGGGACACAGAACTTTGTGTGAATGAAGGAGAACACTCAGAGCACAGCAGTGGGATTGAGCTGGGCTTGCTGGCTGCCCCAGCAGCACACACAGCAGTCTGGGGGAGAAACTTCAACCACATCTGTGCTGGGGCCTGACCCTCCCAAACCACCCCATGTGCCCCCAGGACTGTCCCTGCAGTAGAAACATCACAACCAGAGTCAGCCAGCTCCAGCTCTTCCTCTCCTGGTTGTGATAATGAACCTCTGCACTGATTCCTTTAATTGTCTCTCAGTGCAGCTTTGAGACACAAAAACGAATATTTACCCCTTTACACATCATGTAAAACTAGAATTACCTATTGTCTTTTACAGGAACATCAGCCTTGAAATCCTGCAGCATTTTTCATCAACAGATGCCATTACAGACAGCAGCAAACTCCTCACCTGGTTAAAGGTGTACTCAAATCCCTGACGCACCACTCCATCCCCCCACCACACACACACAGAGCCACACGAGCTCGGTCACTGCAGTGACAGCCTCACAGGCTTCCTCTCACACAGTCAATAAAGATTTCAGACTGAGAGCTGCAGGTTTGTTTTGAAATGCAGCTGGTCTCTGGGAGCACCTGCCTCCCTGGTTTCTGATTAACTACAGAGTCACTGCCCTGTGGTAAATGAAGAGCACAAGTTTCAATACAGACCATAAAGTTATTTAACCAGTGAGATAAGAACATGCTGTGCTGCAGGGGAGCAGGTGGGAGGGGAAGATCCTTACACCACAAGGTGAGCACTGATATTCCTGCTGCACTTCCAGTCCATAACAAATCTTCAGAGCAAAACCTGGACACGTTACCATTCACATATTCCACACTCAACATCCAACACAGATGTACTGTAACTGGATAAAATATGTGTTTATTTCCAGACTGCACTGTGGAATTGCCCCTTAAAGCCAATCACAGTCCATGCTGATTCCAAAATTGCCAGGAGTGTGGCAATTCTGCTGCTTTCAATGGCAATAAATGCTGCTTTAGCACCAGAGACACCCACACTGTGGTGGTGAGTGAGAGCCAGTGCTGCTGCCTGTCCCACCTGCCCTGGGCACTGAGCAACCCCAGGGAAGCCAAATCAGCAGCAGACACTGCACATGCCCTTATCTGCCACAGCACATGGATGTTTTGGTCTCACTGCATCGATTAACAGCCTGTCAATAACCAGCCTCACACAGCACACAGAGATCAAAGCCTGTCAGAGGAACTCAGGGAGGAAGGATAATTTCTCTGGCTTCCCCAGAAAGCCAACCAAAATGTTGAATGTTCCTCCACAAAGCCACCAGAGGTCAAATATGTGAACTCAGCAGTTTTTATTTATATAACACAGTTTTTCTTTGCCAGGGCTGTCACATGGCTATTCAGTACATGACTATATTGCATAGTGATACAGAAAGTTCAGCAAGTGTCAGCTGGGGAGTACAAAATGTTAATCTTCTCATTGCAAGAGAGGCAGCAGATACCAGCATTCCACCAGAAACCCAAACCCACCTTGCCAAGTAACATGTGGCTGAGGTGAGAACAGCATTGATTAAAACTGCAAGCAGCAAGGTGCTGAACAGTAACATTAAAAACCATTTTATCTGTAATTTACATATATGCAAAGTATCAGGTTATTTAAAATTAAGAAGCATTTTGCTTACTAACATGAAACATTACTAATTTGTAATGTATCATTATTAACCAGGTATACAGGTTCCTGTGTCCCTGTGGTCTCATGGCACATGGTGCCAGTCTGGGCAGGTCATTCCTTGGACAGCAGAGGGAAGAGCAGGAACAGACAACACTGCTCCCAGGAGGGTTTCAGGACCAGCTGCCTTCCACTCTCCCCTTCCTAACTTGCCACTCAATAACCTTGGTTTAACCACAGAAGGGTGTATTGTATTTAGAAAACAACACCACGCACAGATACAATGTGTATCAACAAATCAACTGCTTCTGGCCTGCAAGTGCCAGGAACATTTCTGCATCCCTTGCACAGCAAAATTCCAGGACCAGAACCAATTACTACAGCAATTGGTTTTGCATATTTAAAATCTCTTACAGTACCTATAATAGAAAACATCTTACAGAGTAAGAGGAAATGGAACAGAAACAGTCTTGCCAAATAATTCTTATTCTACAATTCTGGATGCTGCTCTAGTTGGGCACAGCCAAAGGGGACAGGGGAATATTGGTGAGGAAGAAGAGAAAGCAACAGCTTTACAACACAAAATATTAAAGACTCCTTGGAAAGGCCCCTGGCAGCAGTCCAGATGTGACTGCAGCTGTTCTATTGCTGTCTGAAGGCAAAAGGCACATAATAAATCCTTGTCAGTGCTGTACAGAGCCATCCTGGGACAGACAGCTCCAGAGCAGCACTCACAGCATGCTCAGCTCACCCACCTGCTCTGACACTGCAGCTGTCAGCACATACCCAACACACAACTCACACACAGCTCTGGAGCATGTCCAGCCGCTCCTCCTGAGCAAGGACTGTGCTCCTGGGAGCTGAGAGCTCACTAAGCACTTGTGGTCCATGGGGCACAACTACCTCAGGAAAATCAGTTGAGGTGGGAGGGGTGTGGAACACATCATTCAAGAAGTGCAATAGTAAAACCAGTCAGATAAACCCAGCTTCAGATTACGTTAATAATGCAGCATTTGCCACAGATCTGAACGGTGGGATTTAGTAAAGAGGCTTAGTCAGGACCCAACAACAGCATTGACAAGGCATTTGGGTCCTCAGAAACTAGCCTTAGGCCACTACAAAGGCAGCACCCACTTCTCTCACATCCAGTTATGGACAACTGCAGGAGCTCAGGGTGTGCCAGACTCCCATGAACCCCAAAGGAACAGTTCTGCTCTAGAGCTGCAGCCTCCCTTCCTGCTTAGCCCCTGGGGAAGGTGAGATGCTGGGGTGTTCTCACCTCTCCCACAGGCATGTGGTCATAGCTGGAGCAGAATTTGCTGTGAGCACACCACATCTGGCACCCAGCCTCCAGCTGGAGCCCAGTACTTCCAAGGGAACAAGAAGGAGTACTCAGAAGGCATCTGTGGCAGCTGCAGAGGCAAACCCAGCCCCTCAAGCTCTCCCCACACCTGCCTGCCCTTGGCACCTGCCTCACACACCTGGGTTCTGGGCCTTGTAGGTGAGGATCTCTGCTGCCAGCCTCTGGGGGTCCAGCAGCCGGGGGAAGCGGCTCATGACGGCATCCACCAGGTGTGGGTGGAAGATGCCGCACAGCTTGACGTGCACGCTGGCCCTCTCCTCAGCGAACTGCTCCTCTGCAGCCCAGGGCCCTGAGTCCCCGTAGGCCGGCCCCGGGGCCCTCTGCACCGGGCGGGGGCTGTGCACGCCCGGGGATCTCACCTGCGGCAGCGCGTACGGCTCGGACCAGAACTCCCGCGAGCGCGGCAGCGCGGCGCCGAACTCCCCGGGCAGGCTGTACTGCCCCGCTGCCCCCGCGTGCACAGGCACCCCAAAGCCTGAGAAAGAGGGGGGAGCCCCTGAGCGAGACATCTCAGGGCTGTACTGCAAGAAGCTAGCACCAGAGGATGATGATTTGTGGGAGCTGTGGTTGTAAGGGGCCAGACCGTTCTGCTCTAAGCTGGGGGAATGGGGGTACACAGGTCTCTGCCTGCCACAGGAGCAGACGGGCACCTGCTCCGCGTGGGAATGGTCACAGTGACTGGTACATCTGTGAGGCCACATGTCAGACAGCTGGTTCTCCAGAGACCCAATGCCTGAGTCGAGATGCTCCTGAGAGATGTAAGACAGAGAATCCATGGGAGGCTGCTGGTACCTGTCAGGGGAGACAGTGCCTGGCACACAGCCTTTGGCCTGAAGCACAACGTCACTGGGCTTGGCTTTGTGGGCCAAGCTCTTCCTCTCTGCAGAGACCTTCTGTAAAGAGCCTTTGTCACTCTCCGTGGGCACAGAGCACAAGAGCTCTGCCTGGGAACCACGCTTCCCCTTTTTCTCCTCCTTGGCACTGGTACTTCTGGTTGGAGACAGCCTTGCGTTGGCACGGAGTTCATCAGCTAACGAGCGCTGCGGCTGGTTGATCCTTTCAGGATGGTAGAACTTACACTTAATTCCATAAGTGCATTTTTTCCCTGTAAGGAAAGCCAGAGCATGGAATGACCAGCTGGATTTGACTAGATTATGAAAGACACTTGCACAGACACCTTGGTCTCCACATTAAGAAGGCAGGTCTTACCATAAGGGCACTGCTGTTTCTTGTGTTCTGGAACTACAGGTTTCTTCCTGAGGAAATTATCCAGGCTGGGGCCATGACGCCCTAAGGGATCATCTGGAGGCATAAACCTAAAGAAAAACAAATCTCAATCAGAAGCAGTTCACTTTTCTAAGTTGAGGTTTGGTTTTTTCTCAAAGCCTCCTATTTCATTAAAGATCAAAAGCTATCTGAGCCCTACAAAGCTCTCCCATTTCCTCCAGAGATAATTCTCCTGCTACCCAGTCCATACAAGCACAAAATGCTTCCCTTCAGGCACAGAAGTAGTTCCATGCTTGGCTGTCAACCAGAATTAGTACCTGCTGCTAACAACTGTCTTGTGAGGAAATCACACCCTGGAGGCTCTCCTTGGAGCTCCTACCTCTAAATTAGGAGCAGCTACCAAGATATCACCAACTACTTTTGGCTTTGTATCCTACAGCTTTTCATTATTTCTTCACTAGCATTTTGCTCTTCTCACGCATCACTTGAATACCTTCATCAGAACAAGCCAGTGTGTTCACACAGATATTTCTGAAAAGCCCAGGAAAATGTGATCATGATGCTGTGGAGTGGCTACCTAAAACAGAGGCTAGCCAGAGTTAGGAGAATAAAGTGGGTATTTATTAAAGGCCTTCAATAAGTACACTTTGGGTAGTGCAAAAGCCTCACACAGGCTATACCCAAGATGGACCATGGTCATGAGTTTTTCAGACAGATCTAAGTTTGGTCTACTTGCACATCAGGGGTTAATTGTCCAATTACAGCTTCAGGTAATGAAGTAACGTTCCCCAATTTGCTCCTCTTCCCCCAATTCAACTTTGTTTATACTTTTCAGGGCCTGAGGCAGAAGATGTCCTTGATTCTCAGACCCAGAAGGATTATATTGTCTGTCACCATCATTTTCTGGAAAAATCCCCTTGCCCAGGATTTCTCTCCTGGGAAGCTGAGAAGCCTCAGAGAAAAAGGAAAACAATATTGTCTCATTTGCTTCTCCTGTGTTTTGCTGCTTGGAAATGTGGTTGGAGATTGTCGTTCCATGCTTGGCTGTCAACCAGAATTAGTACCTGCTGCTAACAACTGTCTTGTGAGGAAATCACACCCTGGAGGCTCTCCTTGGAGCTCCTACCTCTAAATTAGGAGCAGCTACCAAGATATCACCAACTACTTTTGGCTTTGTATCCTACAGCTTTTCATTATTTCTTCACTAGCATTTTGCTCTTCTCACGCATCACTTGAATACCTTCATCAGAACAAGCCAGTGTGTTCACACAGATATTTCTGAAAAGCCCAGGAAAATGTGATCATGATGCTGTGGAGTGGCTACCTAAAACAGAGGCTAGCCAGAGTTAGGAGAATAAAGTGGGTATTTATTAAAGGCCTTCAATAAGTACACTTTGGGTAGTGCAAAAGCCTCACACAGGCTATACCCAAGATGGACCATGGTCATGAGTTTTTCAGACAGATCTAAGTTTGGTCTACTTGCACATCAGGGGTTAATTGTCCAATTACAGCTTCAAGTAATGAAGTAATATTCCCCAATTTGCTCCTCTTCCCCCAATTCAATTTTGTTTATACTTTTCACGGCCTGAGGCAGAAGATGTCCTTGGTTCTCAGACCCAGAAGGATTATATTGTCTGACTGTCACCATCATATTTTCTGGAAAAATCCCCTTGCCCAGGATTTCTCTCCTGGGAAGCTGAGAAGCCTCAGAGAAAAAGGAAAACAATATTGTCTCATTTGCTTCTCCTGTGTTTTGCTGCTTGGAAATGTGGTTGGAGATTGTCTACCAACAGGTGGCTGTTTCATTGGTTTCATATGAATTGTTTTTACTTGGCTGTGTTGGACTCTGGAGAAAGATTCACGAGTTTTCATGAGTATCTTTTAGCCTTCTGTAAGTATCCTTGCTGTATTATTTAGTACAGTATTCTTTAATAATATAGGTCATAAAGTAATAAATTAGCCTTCTGAGAACACGGAGTCAGATGCATCACTCCTTCCTTCAGCCAGAAACCCCGCAAATACAAGATCTGACCAACACGTGACAACACTTACTAACAACAACAACTTACTAACACTCTATAAGGAGTTTAGAGTAACGCACTGACGCTGTACGAGAAACAAAAAACCTGAAAAAAACTAAAACCTGCTAAAAACTGCAGGCACGAGCCATACTTGTCGTTGACAAAGGAGTACATCAGCAGGCGCTCCTCGATGAACTTCTTCCACTCGGGCCGCTCGTTCTGCAGGTCGCGGTAGGTGTCGTTGGACACCACGATGCCGTCGGACTCGTGCGCCAGCTTCACGATGAAGCGGTCGTCGTAGCACACCACGCGCTTGCCTCCCACCCGCCGCGACGGCGTGAACACCAGGATCTTCTTCTTCTCCAGGTCACGCAGAATGTACTGGTCTAGAGCAAACACAACTGTCAGCGCACCTGCACAGCCCTCTGTAGCTACATTTCGCTTCACAGAGAAAATCTGAACCTCAGAGAAAGGAAAAGCAATGCTTATCTCATTTGCTGTGCCTGTGTTTGTGTAAAAGTAGAATGCAATATGGAGATTGTTTACCCAGAGTGATGGTGTTTTGTTTCCTTGCCTATCAGGGCCAAGTGTGTGTGTGTGTGTGGGGACTGTCGGTGACAGTCACGAGATGAGGGCAGTGGAGTGCAGTTGTGTGCTTGGCAGATTCAGTTTAGATGTAACGTAATATAGTGTAATATAATATAGAACAATATAGTATAATAAAGTAATCAACGAGCCTTCTGATATCTATGGAGTCAGATGCATCATTTTCTCCCCTTCATTGGGGTTGCCCTGAATACTATAGCTCTCCATGCAGATAAAGTAACATTATAAATAAACAAAAACATTCATTCTGTCTCTCCGCAACCCAGACCTGCTCATTGCTGTTCTGAGTTATTCAAATCTCAGCTCTCTGCAAGCTCCCCTCAATTTGAATAATTCTGACTAAATACGCTTCAGTTAAATACAAAGCATGTCCCTGCAAGAGGAAAAATATCAAGAAATAAAAGACAAGAAGTTAGGAAGCAGAGCAGTATTACATTTCTTGTTTTCTGAATTATTCCAACTGATTCTGGCAAAAGCTGGCTTAGAGGAGAAGTTAATGACTAATACTCCCTGGTCAGTTCAGCTCATTGCAGCTCCTACTACTCAGACTTTCCATTCTGAAGTTAATTACTGACTTAGCCAGAACTCTGCAAGCTCGCTGAATGACAGAGCAGTCATCCTGAAAAGCTACTTTTGGTTTCCATATTTTCATACCTGTTATGAGTACATCTGGTCGGGGCTGCTCCTTCCTCCACGATGGCACAAAGACTGTAATATCCTTGTGTCCCCTGTCCCAAAACCACTGGACAGCCAGAAGGATACCTCGGCAGGAGAACACTTCTTTATTCCCATGGCTGAAAAGGAAGAAATTAAGACTTTAATCCCTTCATGATTCAGTGCACACTAGTCAGGCAGTGCACAGAGCAAAGGGAGCTGGCAACTAGGACGAGCTTCAGTGAAATGCTGAGGAGCACAGGTAGAAAACACAGATACTTGTCTTGTGTAACAACACCCTCACTCAGACCTGCCCAGCACCCCCGTTCATGTCAGCACCTCAGGAAACCAGTAAACACCCAAATACTCACTGGGAGACAGACAGCAGCTGGAACTGTTGCAGCTGCTCTGAAACAGTCTCTGCTTCAAGCCTGGACTTCTGATGGTTATTTTTAGCCCAGAGCACAATGTGACCCAAAAGCCCTTTGTGCTACTCTGACAGCTAAAGCCAGTGGCTGTTTCCTGCCAGGGCGCACTGTACCCTCACCGGGCCTTTGCAAACTTGTTCTGAACACTTCAGGAAAACAATATACTTTATATGCACTCTCATCTCAAGGAAAGATGATTCACTCCACGATGGCTCAAAACCTCATCTACAAATGCACTATTTGCACTAAATGGCAACATCTCCTGCCATCAGTGCTGGATGAGAGAACAGCTCATGGCAGTTAGAGAACAAAGTTTGACAACCTTGTCAGAAGCTGTGTACTGATGCAAAAAGCTTCTTAATTATTCATTAGGTCATATCAATAAGCTTCCAGAACTTCTAGGAGGAAACTACCCCTCCTGTTTTACAAGCACTAGTATTTACAGTGCAATCAGCTCTTCTGCTGATAGTGGTTTTGGCAAACTTTCAACACTTCTATTCCAGCCTGATATGTCACTGTGGGGATCCAACTGCCCATGTTCTGTGATGATGCACTACACCAAAAGGGGAACTGCTCTCAGAATTCAGGAAGACTTTCCTCACCCGGGCACTACCTGTCCCAAATCTTCCTCCTTCCATCTGCACCTGAATGGCATTTCAGCCCCCAGCACCCCTGGCCAGCCCCTCGCCAGAGCCATTCCTGCAGTGGCACTGTTGCAGCACCACTACAGAGAAGTTTCAGTTCCCCTCCCAGCCTCACCCTTTCTTTCAAACTACAAAGGAAGTTGAAGAGCTGTACAAAAGTACTTATTCTAGAAGAATTAAACACTTGGCAACAGAACTAACACCTAAAGAGACACCTAACACACCTTCAATAAGAATCCTAAATTACAGAAAGCTGAAAATCACCATCAGAAGATCATCTAAAAGTTTTCTCCAGTATCAGATCGATTTAGCTGTAAATAGCCAGGCACAGGTTACTATAATTTTTTAGAGATAAATGTGAAAAACAAATCCTTTTTGGTGGATTTTTTTGTTTGTCTTTGTTTTGGGTTGTTGGTCGTTTCTTATTGTTTGAGTCTCTGCAACCAACCTCAAACCTCCAGAAGGCAGCTAATTGGGCTGATCTGATTTGGCAGCAGCCAAGGAAAAATTCCCTTAGAAGGAAGTAAAAGCTAATTTCCACTATGATTTGCATAAGTTTGTCAAGAGCTGTTGAGGGAGGCCGCTGTACATACTGAAAATGAATCAGCAAGGAACATCACACCATCAATACAGGAAGTTTCAGAATGGAATTCCCCTTCTAGCGAATTGCTTAAAAAAGCCAGACTGCTTCTCTCATGTCAGACCCTGGGCTCTGGCCTGCCCTGACTCACAGCTGCTGTGATTTCCCCTCTGCATTTTGGGGTAACTTTCACCACTAAGAGGCTCCTCATTAACAAACACAGCCAATCCTGCTGGCAAAGCCCAAGCACTTATCCAAGGTAAACTTTGTTGCCAGAGTCACTTATCAGCCTGAGCTCACAATAGGCCATTTTCCACAGTGTTCCCAGAGCTGTGGACAGGGTAGGAACTGGAACAGGTTCTCTTCAGGGGTGCCAGGCACAGCTTTCTCTCTCCTGCCCTGTTCCACTGTCACCACCATTCCTCATTCGCCGCGGGGCTCACCTGTGCCCCATCTTTCTCAGTTCTGTTCTCAGAACTGTCAGCCAGGGCTTGGCAAAAACCACCCCTGCAAACAAACCTCCACGCAGCACTTTCACCTCAGACAAACCTACTGCAACCGACACGGCAGCTCCACCCGCACCCAGGGTTATTTTTTATAAAATCTGCATACACTAACATAAACAACAAAGGAGGCGGCTTCTGAGCTGCAACAGAAAAAAGCTTTCAGGACCCAGTTCAGAACCTGGTGTGTTAAATTTCAAGAGTCTGCTATGCAGAGGTGGGGAACACATACTGCTGGGGTTGGGGTGAGGGCAAGCAGTGCTCACCAAAGTGGGAGCAAAAGCCAGGGTGAAAATGGGGACATCACACCAATAAATATCCAGCCCTGACATTCTGGATGCTTCATGGATACTGGGGGATCTGGTCACAGCGTCCAACAGGACCTGCTCCAGCAACACTGGGACAAATGAAATGCTAAGGATGAGTCACAGCCCTGCCTTGGTGACACCTGCAACATCTCATGGCTCTCTACCTTGTACAGAAATTCACCAATGTACAAGAGGCACAGTTTGGAGACAAGTCTCCAATGGAGCTCCATATTACAAAGCTTCTCTAATTAACCCTGTAATTATTTATTGAGCAACTTCCTGCTACGGAAACTTACACAAAGCCACTAGTTGAGAGGACAACGTCTCTTCAGTTATCCCCTCAGTGCCAGAGCACAGGAGGAAGTGTCTGTTTCAAAGGAAACTCAAAGGAAGCACTGCTGCCCTCACCATTGCCCCGTGACTGGCGGCTCTGGGCGGGCAGACCAGCGGCAAGGCCCGCACCGGCAAACGTGATGCTCGTCCTCGTGTGTCGGAGAAACACCTTGGAAAATATTACCAGCCCCCTTCCAAGCACTCAGAAGCGGCTGCTTTGAGCGGGGCGCTCACAGCTTTTGGTCTCCGAGCCCTGCGCGCCTGGCAGAGCTCACAGCCCGACAGCCCCGCGCCCACCCCGGACGCACCTCATGGCCACGTTGCTGCCATCGATGACGATGGGCTTCAGGTTGTCGCTCTCCGTTTCCTCGGGGCCGGGCGCGGGGGATTTGTTGCCGGCGCCGCCCCGAGGGACCAGCGGGGCCTCGCCGGGCTCGGGCGGGGCCTCGGGGCCGTCCCGCTCGGCCGGGCCGTGCTTCACCAGCTCCCCCAGCACCGTGTTGGTGTCGGCGCCCAGGCCCAGCTTCTGCAGCACGACGCGGATCTCCTCCGAGGAGTAGCCGAGCTTGCGGAAAAAATCCACCTTCAGCTGCAGCTCGGGGCCGTCGCCGGGCCCCTCGGGGCTCTCGCAGCCGCTCATCCCCGCTGCGGGCCGGGCCGCACCCGGCAGCGCCTCAGGCCAGCCCGGGGCGACGCTGCCCGCGCTCATGGCTCCCGGCGGGGGACTCGCGGCCTCCGCTCGCCGCCGGGACCTGTGCGGCGACAGCGGCGTTAGGAGCGGCCCCGGAGCCCGGCCGAGCCCCGGTCACGGTTCCCGCCCCGCTCCCGGCCGAACCCCGGCCCCGCAGCCCGGCCCGGCCCAGCCCCGCTCCCGGCCGAACCCCGGCCCCGAGCCCCGCGCTCACCGCGCCGCTGCCACCGCCGGGCTGCCGCTGCCTCTCCATGGGGCCGGAGCAGGGCGGCAGGCGGCCGGCTATTTATACCGGAGAGGCAGCAGGGCGGAAGGGCAGAGCGAGGGGTGGGGCGCCAGCCTGTGCCCGGCCCGCCCCGCCCGGTGCTGTCGCTGCTGGGGCGGGGCGCCGTGACACATGTCCCTTGCACCACCTGGGTCCCAGCGAGGCAGGTGGCCGTGATTCAGCCGCTGGTGGCTTATCTCCGGCCGTGCGGAGGAGATACGCGCTGGTAGGAGACATCTCTCAGCCTCCAGTGCCTGCCCCTGGCCAAGCGCTAAAACGCACCTGTGTGGAACTGCAGGGGTTAAAATCTACATTGTGAAACGTGCTAAAACTTCACATCTCCGACTTCTGATTAATCATGCCTAAACAATTTAATGAAGGTAGTTGCAAATTTGCTTCCCCGAGGCCATGTACCGGAGCCCAACTCGGGAGCGAGGAACTCTCCCAGTTACAGGAATGCATTTGCATTCATCTTCCTTGTGGTTACCCCGAAACAATCATTTTTCCTTGTCTCTGGCCGTGTCTGAAACCGCACTGTGTGCTCAACAGTAACACACACACAGAGCGAGATTCAGATCAGAGATAATCCTTGCTCAGTTCTTAAGTAGGTGCTTTCCCAACACTTCTTTCCTTTGGAATCTACTCCAGTCAGGATGAATTTAGCATTGTTTGTGTGCTTTTGCTTCCAGGCTAAAGTCTATTGCACCAGAAAGTATGGCCACAGATGTACTTCCTATAGGACATACCCCAAGGAAGAGGCACAAAGCTGAATGTCCTGATTTATGCAAAGCAGTGGCAGCAGCCACATGGCTCTAATTTGGTGAAAGAGAAGCCAGGAGAGAGGGAGGCTGTTGGCTTCTCCACCCAAAAAGTCAGAGGGAGTCACATGCCGGTCACACCTCAGAGCTCCTTATGGGAGATTTTGACTATCTTTTTTCTTTTTCACGTCTGCAAACTGCTTTGAACAGTACTTTTTTGGGTTTTTTTTTGGTACTGCAAGAGTGGTGGCTGCACCTTCTGAGGATATGAAGATTCACAGAACTTTGCTGGGATAGTGGATGCACTGAGGCTCTCCACCTCCAGACAATGATGATGATGATGATGCAGTGCCGTGCCCACAGCAGGGCAGCTGCATCATGCCCTTTCTGCAGTGGGACAGGCTGTCAGCTGGCACTGCCGAGCCTCTGTCCCTCTGTGACACGTCCGTGGCCACAGGACAGAGGTGGAAGTCCCCACAAGAAAACACCAGGCTGTTCCAGCAGGAACCTGGGGCCGAGGGGAGGACAGGGGCTGGCAAGGCCAGGTGCTCTCAGGATGGTCATTAAGAGCAGCATCCCATCCTGCTGAGTTGGAAATTTTGGGATGCAAAAAAGGAACTAGAGCATCCAGGAGCAGTGGGAAGCCCAAAGTGTTCTGTGAGAGCAGGAGCCCATGGATGAGGTCAGTGCCTCCCTGTCCTCCAGCTCCATCTCCCTCTCTGCTGACTCACGGTAAGCTTGCCTCTAGCCTGGTTCCTTCTTCATGAACAAGTCTGCAAAACCTTGTTGTCACATTTTGCTAGGGATTACCACCCCCATGTCCCAGATTTTAAAGGAAGAGCTCATCCTCTGGCAGAGCCTTTCATCTCCCACTCATGCATTTAACCCAGCCAAAATAGTTGATATTCAAGGCTCCCATTATCTGCTGGTGGGGAAGAAGCTGGCCTTGTGCCAGTTCCTTGGGAGGTGATGCCAGCTCTTTGCAACTCCTGCTAACCAGCCACAACCAGGAGCCCTGTCAGCAAAGTGGCCCTGGACCTGGCTGCTTCCCTATGGAAGCTCAAGGCAGCTAACTCACTTCTGAAAAAGGGCTAATTAAATCTCATTTATAAAAGCCTATGTGGGACCATTATGTTAATTAAAGACAACTTAAATGGCCTTATTTAGCAGCATTTGGGAGTAAATTAAACTGAATTAAGGCCGCTTTAATTCTGAATGAGAATTTTATGCAGAATTTTAATGTCCTACTTTAAACTTAGTTAATTCAATTTAATTTTCTTAAGAATCCTGTATAGACAAACCTTGAGCAATGAGGTACCTACTAAGGCACCTGCTCCAGGCTGAGCTCATTCCTCAGCTTCTCAGGGAGCTGACAGGGCTGGGACTGGCTGCCTTGGGATCTGTGTGTCTCCAACAGCTTTGGTGTCCTCAATGCCTTGCTCATCTGTGGGTGGCTCATCTCAGTGCACTCCCCCTCAGGTGTTTCTGTTGATGAACTAAATTCTCCCATCACCTGCAACTCAGGGACTCAAGAGGCTCACAGAGCTGCCTCTGGATTTTCTTTTACAGTGAGCAATATAATTTATTACAGAGGACTCAGCACATTCCGGAATGAAAGTGAAAACAAATGATGATTTACACCCTTTCCTTTGAAGAGGGTGATCATGCCTCATGAGGAAAGCTGAGCAGTAATGCTGGAAGCAAAGCTGAGCAAAATCCCTTTATGGTTGTTTTTACAGTGCAATCACTCAGGTTCATGGAGGTGTTACTTGAGAGATCTGCTGCTCTGTGTGGCCTTGATGAACAAGGGTCTGATGGCAGAACCATCACGGGCTGCTGGAGTGAAAGCCTGCCAGCTGAGCAAAGCCAGTCTGGACACATGCCCAGTGGCGTGAGGCACTGAGGGGAGATAACTCGCACTTGTATATTGGGCAAGAGCTCCTGGCCTCCAGAGCCCAGTGCTGTGGTGATTCCACAGGAGAAACAAAGCTCAGCTCTTCTCAGGAAAAAAAAGGAAACGTAGGAAGGGAGGACTAGAGGACGAGCTTATCAAGAATGATAAAGAGCAGAACTCACGTTTGGAGCTTGTATACCTGCAGTCCTTGTCACACTGCTTGTGGTGCTCCCAGTGCTGCCTTCACCCATGAGTATGGGATTCCTATGCAGCTGCAGACAAGTAGATGGATTTTTCTCTGAAATATTCTATTTTGAACTTATTCCATGGGCTTTAAGGTGATCCTTGTAAACACTCTGCAGAGTAACTACTCCCTGAGTAGCCCAAGGGCTTCTTGCAGAGCAGGCATCTCTCTGAGCTCTGGAGGAGAGTGCAAGCTCCCCAGGGACCATACCAAGGAAATTTATTTGGCTGTCACTGTGTGCCTGACTAGACACGGCCTCAGGTACTCCTCTGAGTAAGCAGCCTTGATCTCTACCTTTGGTCTTAGTGATTGATGGCATTAAGTTATAGGATGAGCCTATCTCCTCAATGACAGATGGATTGGGCACACCCTGACAATTTTTTTCTCATGTGCTTTTGTCAAGAAGAGAGCTGTCCTTTGACAGCCTTTTTTGGGCTATAAATCTGTCATTGGTGAGGGCTGTAGTGAGAGAGGCAGCATCACCTGGGCTTTCAGCTGAAGGCAGTTCCTTGACACTCCTGTGCCAAAGCCAGGGGGGAACAGTCCCACTGTCCCTGTCCAGGCTGCATCAGGGGTTCAATATCTGCTGATACCTCCCCTTTGTGTCACCTCATCACAGTATCGTGTCCAGCAGCAGTGCCCAGAGCATCCACACTCCAGCAGCACCCTCTCCCTTCTGAAGCAGCACTCCTGGCTCACCAGGCAACCTCAGCTTTCCAGCAGCTAGATCAAGAGCAGAGAGAAGCAACAAATTCAAGTAAGAAATAATTGGGGAAAACCGAGCGATTGCGCAAGTGGCTGTGACAGCAGCTTTTACTGTTTTGTTCAGCTCTTCCCAGCTGCGGCCTCTCTGCCGGAAAATGTCAGTGGTCCCCTTATCCAGAAATATCCCCGCCTGCTCAGCCCCAGTTTAGTTTGAATGCAGTGTCTGCAGCTCTGGATTTGCTGTACTCTGGCATGCCTGGGAGCATTCGCTACTTCAGAACTAAAATAATAATAAAAGTTGAACAAACACTTCATGGTATTAACATAAGATGTTTAAATAGACAGTCACAGAATATTTTATCTCACCCAGACCGATGTGAAGAGCAGAAGATTTATGCCTATTGCTAAGCAAATACCTCCTGAGAAGTCACATCCATCTGGGAAGTGTTTTTTCTAAGGAACAGAAAAGCAGAGCAGCAGTGTCTGCTCTGGGCACCCAGGAATTCAGGGAAGGACGTGGCAGCCCCTCTGAAAGCCCAAACCCAACAGTTAAATCCTGGACAACTTTGGGACCTCCTCTGCAAAGCTGGCTGGTGAATCACTTGGGGGACAGGCTGAGTTTCCCCAATGCTTTTCTTAGGAATCCGAGGTCCTGGCTCTCACCACACATTGCCTGTCAGGAAATTCATTTCCTCTTTCTGCGGGCCAGCAGGGTCAGTGGGGACCCCAGCCACGGGGCCATGGGGTCACGGGGGCTGGATGGTCATGGGGTCTGTGGGGTCATGGGGGCTCTGTGGTTATGGGGTCTGTGGGGTTATGGGGCCCATGTGGTCATGGGGTCCGTGGGGTCTGGGGTCCATGTGGTAATGGGGCCCATGAGGTTTTGGGGTCTGTGGGGTCGTGGGGTCCGTGTGGTTATGGGGCCAGGAAATTCATTTCCTCTTTCTGCGGGCCAGCAGGGTCAGTGGGGACCCCAGCCACGGGGCCATGGGGTCACGGGGGCTGGATGGTCATGGGGTCTGTGGGGTCATGGGGGCTCTGTGGTTATGGGGCCCATGTGGTCATGGGGTCCGTGGGGTCTGGGGTCCATGTGGTAATGGGGCCCATGAGGTTTTGGGGTCCGTGGGGTTATGGGGTCCATGTGGTAATGGGGCCCATGAGGTTTTGGGGTCTGTGGGGTCGTGGGGTCCGTGTGGTTATGGGGCCCATGTGGTCATGGGGGCTATGTGGTTGTGAGGGCCGTGGGGTCAGGGGGTCAGTGTGGTCATGGGGGCCATGTGGTTATGGGGACCTTGTGGTCGTGGGGGCTGTGTGTTCATGGGGTCCCGGTGTTCATGGGGGCCATGTGGTTATGGGGACCTTGTGGTTATAGGGACCCTGTGGTCATGGGGTCCCTGTGGTCATGGGGTCCCTGTGGTCCCTCTGCGCAATGCGGAGCAGCGGTGGGCGTCCCGCGGGACGGATGTGTGTCAGCGGGACACACAGACGTGTGTCAGCGGGACACACAGACAAACAGCCGCAGCTCCGCTCGCCGCTGCCGTGATGTCAGCGCCAGCGGCCGCTGCGATGTGACTCAGGAGGTGCCAGCGTGGTGGCAGGCAGGGGCCCGGAGGTGGCTTCCACCTGCTCAGGCTCCACCTGGAGAAGGTGTCAGCCGGCCCACGAAGCAGGGGAAAGGTCGTTCCCGGTGCCTGGAGGAGGGCCGAGCCGTGCGGGAGCGGAGCGGCCCCGGCCGCAGTTGTGCAACGCAGCGAGCAGCCCGGCCGCCGCTCCGCTGGCTGCGCTGCGGGAACAGCCCAGCGCAGTGAGGCAACGCCGCGCTTTCGTTTCCCTCGGCTGGGGATTTCCCCGCTGCGAGGCGTGTGCTGCTGATGTGGGGCTGCAGCAGAGCCGGGCGCTGCCTGCAGCCCGGGAGATGTGGCTTTGTGCGCTGGCCGGGCAGGAGAGCTCCCCTGGCACAGCGCGGAACTCAGGATGCTGTGGCTGGAGGCTTGGGCCACTGCCACCCCCAGCCCAAAGCCTGGTCCCCCTGCTGTGCCACAGCGGGACAGCCCAGCCCGGCCCCAGCCTGTCTTTCCACTTTTACACAACTGTGTGCAGGAGTGATGCATTTATTGCAAAACAGCTTCTGGAGCGGAGACTCAACAGACACAATATTCAGTGTGTGGGATCTGAGGTCTGTTTGTCAGACAGTTTCAGTTAAGACCTCGCCAGTCTTAACATCCTCCCAAGCCCACACACCTGATTCACAGCTGACATCAAGGAAAGGGGCAAAGAAGTGATTGCATCTTTGTTTTCCTCTTTGGGACAACTACCCCTTTTCCTAAGAATCAGATTCGCTTTCTCAGCCTTCCACCTAGAGGCCTCAGCGAGGCTTTACAGCTTAGACTAAATGTTCTGATTTATTGTCTCAGCTTTGTGGAACGAGCATTTGGGATGAGAAGGATGATGAGATGCAGAAAGCAGGTTAATGATTGGCCAAGGCTGATTAATGCCTCTTCCAGTTCTGCTGATAAACTCATGTTCTTTGCTGGGCTTGTCTGTCCAATATGATGTGCAAAGATGAACACTTGTCCTTAGGTTTATAATCTTAAATTCTCCCTGCAGTAACTACCAGAAAATTCTGATTGCTCAGAGCAGGAGGTGGATCTGGTGTGCCTCACCCCTGTCCCTGTTTGCAATCCTGTCTCTTCGCAGCACCTCCTCCTCTTCCTCCCTGCTCCATGCAGTGTTTCCGTGAGGGTGGAAAGTTGCCCATTTTGGTAGAAAACATGTTTTCATGAGAACAGGAGGTTGGCTTTTGCTTCCCATTTTAGTTTGCTTTAACAGACACATTAATATGCTGATGAAATTAAGGGAAAAACTTGTGCATGCAGTAGCTCCCTAAGAACCATGAACAGCAGTGACCCAGCAGCCTGTTCTGACTCCTCAGGAGGTGCTGTGCCTTGCCAGCAGCCTCACTTTCTGGCTTTTGCTGTTATCACACACTTCAGGCTGCTCCCACACAGCTGTGATCCCCACAGCCCTGCAGGAGGGTCTGCAGAACTGCCCAGAGAGGAATGCTGTGGGGATGAGGGGTCTGAAATTACCAAAGAAATGTCTTTGACTCTTCCTGAAGGGAGAGGTTGAGCACCTCCCATTGCAGTGCTGCTGGGCTGGCTCACTGCTCTGAGCATCACCAGGTTACAGTGCAATGAAAAACTCCTGAGCAGTAAATACTGATCCATTTAACATGACTATAAAAAATCCATTCCAATAACCTGTTGTAGCTTAAGGTATTTAAACAATTGTCTATCTTTTTGTAGTTCTCTGTAATAATAATTAAATGACCTTTAAAATGGCAGTGGGTGGAAAAATTGTGCAAAGCTGAATTGCTATTCAGCAACTGCTGAAGAAGATTGAAAATCAAGTAGAAAAAACTCACTTTGATGCAAAGGGAAGTGAAGCAATCAAGTCTGAAGCTGGAAGTTTGTTCTTCATTTGTGCTGATCTACAGGTCCCATTGGGCAGAATAAATATGGGATCACTGAGCACCCAAGGGATCAGCAAACACCTCCCTATGCACAGGAGCTTCCAGTGGCCTCAGCTCCCTTCGTGCTCAGTGGTCACATCTGCCCCAGAGCAAGGGGCAGCAGAGTGGTGACAACAAATTTGCTTTGCCACGACCAGCAGCTGTTGGAGAGTGGTTGAAGGTGCTGAGGGTGATGCCTTGTGAAGGCTGACCTAGAACAGAGGCTAGATGGAGTTAAAGAATAAAGTAGGGGTTTATTAAAAGGCCTCAATGGATCCCCCTTGGACAGTATAAGAGCACATACCCAGCTACACCCAGGTGAACCCAAAATGGTCACAAAATCCACGACCAGTCACAAGGTCTGTCATTTTTATACGTTCTGGTCCATTTGCATATTGGAGTTAATTGTCCAATGACAGCTTTAGGTTATGAAGTCCCATCCCTCTTGTTTTTCTCTCTCCAGCCCACGCTGTTTGTGCTCTTGGGCCTGAGATTTGGATCATTTGTCCTTGGTCCCAGCTAGAGCAGGAATTGTTTTGTCTCCCTGCTCTGTGCAGAGAGCTCACCATCCCCTAATATGAAGCTCAGAACTGCACACTAAAGCAGCACAGAATCTGAAAAATACAAAAGCTAAAACCTGAGGCATCAAGGGCTTTGGTCCTTCTGAGGATCCCTCACAAGGAGCTGGTTAAATCCCCTGTGTGTGCTCACACAGCAGGTCTGAAACACGAGGCTGGAGAGGAAGGAGCTGCTCCCTCTTCCCCGTACCCACCTGCCAGGCAGAAAGGGCCCCTCTGCCCTTGTTGCTTTGATGTTTTCACTGTGCCACCCATCAGCAGGGCTGGGGACACACAGGGCTGGGGTGCACACAGGGCTGGGGACACACAGGTCTGGGGTGCACACAGGGCTGGGGACACACAGGGCTGGGGACACACAGGGCTGGGGACACACAGGTCTGGGGTGCACACAGGGCTGGGGACACACAGGGGATGGGGTGCACACAGCTGGGGGGCTCCTGCGCGCCTCACCGCAGATTCCTGGGGCAAACAGTGGTGGGTGACAGAGGGGACAGAAGCACTGGTGGGTGACAGAGGGGACAGAAGCACTGGTGGGTGACAGAGGCCAGGCCAGGCAGAGCCTGCAGTGTCCTGGGAGAGGAGCTATTGCTGCGCTGCTGCTGGCACAGCCTCCTTCCTGGTATCGCCACTTCGCAGCCTTGCGCTGGATTTGATCCCTACAATACATGGGATTTATCTCTCTCACTTTCATGTGCCTTTAAGGAAACACCACTCTTTATCTCATTTCTGCTGCTTTTTATCATCACAAAGAGTTTTTAATGAAATGAGAAAGCGTCTGTTTCTGTGGGCCGACGTGGCGTGGGTAATTTCAATATAAAACAAACAAGGCGGCTTTCAAAATTAAAATTTTATGTGTGGCATTTTCTCATTTAACGGAATGCACAAAGACGGGCAAAACCAATTAACGGGAGGTTGAGACTCAGCAACTGGCAAAATTAAACAACAGGACTCTGCAAATGGAATGATTTGTTCAAAGAAAGCTGGAGAAGGGGATGGAGAGGAGGACGGAAGCAAGGCTGTGATCAAAATTCCACCTTCTCTTAAAAATAAATGCAGACAACTTGCTTGTTAACTCCAGAGCCCCACAGGCCAGGTGGAAACATTGGGGAATGGCATAGTCTGGCAGCACCAGGTTTGGGGAGAGCTGGGGTTGTCCCAAGTCAGGGTTTGGATGCTGTGAGTGGCAGGAGAAGTTGGGTCCCAAAATGTGCCTGCCCCAGAGCAGCAGCTTTGTCGGGTGCAGGGCTGCTGTAAGGACCCTTCAGGAAAGGGCTGCTTCCATCCCCAGATTTCCCTCTGCTTCCAAATCCCCTCCCACCAGGGAAAACATCAGTGCCAGGAGGAGTTAAGCTGGAGACAAGAAGGAAAGCAGGAAGAGGAGGCTGGAAGTGTCTGAGCAGGAGCAGAGGCAGCCTCTGCCCCCTGTGCTGCTCCTGCACAGGGCTGTGATCAGAGCAACACCGTGGGGGCTCCAGATGAACCATCTTAAAAGAGAGGAAGAGTGGAATTAAGGCTAATCACTTGCTATCAACCATCAACCGGGGCTGTGCCTGCAGAGTTCAGGATTTCCAGTCCCTGGGAGCCAACCTGAGCTGGGCTCTGATTGCTGCAATCACTGCAAAACGGGGCTGGGGCTTATTTGCCTGTTTACCTCATAATTTGTGGTGTTGAAGTGCTGAATTCTTTAAGGTGAGAAGGTGTCAGGACCATATTTAAGTGGGAATTTAGGCCTGCTGGACCAGAGCAAGGCTGAGTCCTGCCTCATCATACAAGTGAGTCAAGATTTCTTTTAGGGGTGCTGCCCTTTGCTGGAGCCCCAGAGATCACAGTGGGAGAGTCTGTCTGCCTGGTGAAGGAAATGTGGAGCAGCATTATTCCCTGTGCTTACAGCTCTGGTTTCCACAGAGATGGAGAAGGCAAAAGTCACTTGCCAAGGAGGGGCAGCAGCCATCCAGCCCTTGCACGTGGCTGCTCAGCTACAAGTCTTTAAAGATGTTTTGGTTTCGAAAGACAGATGTCTGTTAAGGAAGGCAGGAGCTTCTCTTCCAGATGGCAAATGGAATACAATTTGCCTTGCAATCTGGGACAAAAGAAGATGCAATTCTTGTGGGGAAGAAGTTGGGAAGGGATGTGCTGAACACCAGTAGCAGCCTGGGCAGAAAGAGGTGGTGCACTTTGCACCCACTTTCGTAGGAGACAGAGCTAATGTGGCACTATTTCAGCCCAGAGCTGTTTGTGGCTGACAATCTGGAGCTGCCAGATGGAAGGAGGGGGCCCTAAGCCCAGGTCTGGAGGAGGACAGCAGCTTCCAACCAGCAGGAATCACCCAGTGCCTCTGGCAGCCACTGGTCCAGCCTGGCCATGGGAGCACCTGGAGAGTGACACAGGGCTCCCTGGGGCATGGGCATGCAGCAGGAAGCTTCTGTGTCTGGGAAATGAAACTTCACTGAGAGGAGAAAAGCAGGGCTGTGGAAAGAGAGGAGCAAGCTGCCAAAGCAGGTAATCCATCTCCGCAGCAGCTGCGTCAGGATGATTCATGCCTTCCAATTTACTCCCAGCTCAAATCTGGAGTAAATCAGCCCAGACTGCTCCTGCCCCGTGCCGGGACACGGTGTCAGTGTGGGGAACATCCCACCCCGCCCATCCATCCCCTGGGCATGCAGCCCCCAGCTCTAAAGGGTGTCCTTCGCAATTAGAGCCAAAGTGTTTGTTTGTTGATAGGTGGCAGGAGGAGAAGGAGGCCCTGGGAAGCAAGATGAGATGTGAAAAGGGATGATGAGAATGGATTTTTTTTTTTAATATGTTGCTCAGTTACTTTCCTGCAGCAAATCCTTCCACAGGGGAATAGCTCAGGAAGAAGGTTATCAATATTAGTTCCCACCTGTAATAAGAAAGTTGTCCAAAGTCTTAATTACCTTTTAAAACTATTTGCAATTCTCCTGCCTCCGTCTGCGGCTGTTCTGACAGTCCTGATACCTCAGTGCCTCTGCCAGCAGCCTGGAGCCAGCCCCAGTGCAACAGAGGGATTTTACTGCTCAGGCAACCCCTGACCAAGGGGAGAGAATGATGAGGAGGACTCCATCTTATCAGAAGGCTAAATAATTACTTTACTACACTATACTATATACATTGCATCTAAACTGAGCCTGCCTTGCACTCACCCTTGCTCACAACTGCACCCATCTCTGATTCTCTCCTGACTGTCTCGTGACAGTCCAACACACACACACTTGGCCCTGATAGGCCAAGGGAACAAAACATCCTCACTCTGGGTAAACAATATCCATAT
This sequence comes from Pyrgilauda ruficollis, assembly GCF_017590135.1. NCBI lineage: Eukaryota > Metazoa > Chordata > Aves > Passeriformes > Passeridae > Pyrgilauda > Pyrgilauda ruficollis. The sequence continues at coordinate 3,149,687 of NW_024526377.1, forward strand.
TGCATTCTACTTTAGCACAATGCAGGCACAGCAAGTGATAAGAATTGTGTTTTCTTTCTCTGATGTTCAGAGAATGTGAATCCCAGAAATATTCCTGGGAAGAAATGTGCCTTGCTTTTCTCTGTGAAGAGGGATGTGACCCATGGGGAGAAGGGAACGTGGGAGCAGCTCAGTGCACCCTGTGCAGAGCCACTGGAGGGGACTGGGATGGCCCCTGTGGCCCAGCACAGCCCCTGGACAGACAGGAGTGTTGTAAAAGCAGGGAGCCCCTGACATCTGGGGAATGACTGGCATCTGACTCCATGGCTTTGGAATGCTGAATTAAAACTAATGGAATGCTTTATTAAGACTGTATTATATCACATTATACTATATTAAAGAGAGATACATACTATACTACATCATACTTACCTCTAACTTCTAACACCACTGAAAAACTCGTGACTCTCTGCCTGAGAGTCCTGACCCACACACGTGGATGCAATTGGTCATCTTGGGTAAAAAATCTCCAGAATACATTCCACATGGGCACAAACACAGGAGCAGCAAATGAGATAAGAACTGCTTTGATCTCTGTGCTTCTCCAGGAAAAAAACCTGAGAGAGAGAATTATGTCTCTGTCTGTTCAGAGAATGTGAACGCCACACGGGGGGAGCTGCAGGAACACGGATTTCGACTGTTCCCTCGCCCTGGCACTCCACACTTCATTACGGCTAAGCCAGGGTGCTGAGGAAGGCAGGATGGGAGGTGCCTCAGTTCCCACCGACAGTGGGAGCAGGCTGTGTCCCCCCAAGCTGCTCCTGCTACCCATGGATCCTCTGGAGGCACTGGACAAAGCAGGTTGTGTGGTGGGCTGACCGCTGGCCAAAGGCCAGTGCACTCACAAAAATCATTTACTCGTCTTCCTCTGCTATAATTGGAGCAGAGGAGGGGAAAACTAGTTAAAATAAAGCTCATGGGGTTGAAATAAGGATTAGGAGGAAATGTTTTAGGGACAGAACAGGCTCAAAACTTTAAAGGGTATAAAGAAAACTTTATTAACAGAATGAAAAGAAGAATGATGAGAACTAAACAAACTTTTAGAAAACCTTTCTCCCCCCAGCCCCTCTTTCCTTCCCACTGACAATATAAAGAGACAAAACCTGGGATTATCAATTTACCACTTCTAAAAAAGAATTTTTCTTCAGTTCATTTCATGTCCTGCAGCCTGGGGGGCTCAGCTTGGGGCTGGGGGGGATGTGGGTCATGAACAGCTCTGGCTGCAGCCCTGGGAGCACTGACAGCTCTGAGTCTGCTAATGAGCCAGAGACATTTTAGGCACTAATTCATTTTATGATGAGAGTGCTGCTGCTACTCAGATTAAGTATTTATCTACTTGTTTAATGCAAATCAATAACTGAATAACTGTTTGATGGGGCGGTGGCATTTGTGGAACTCCACAGTCATTTATAAATCGTGTTTTAATGCCTTTCTAATGAGCAATAGCAGCTCCTCAGCACTCAGGCTGTGCCCTGAGAGCAGTGAACCCAAACACATCATCCTCAGGAGCTCTCCTTGGTGTTCAATACACTCCTGCCTTCCAGTCCACTCCTTTCCCTGTGTCAGAGCAGCCAAGGGGCTGGGAAGAGCTGGCAGCAAAGCCAAGCCTTTGTGGGGTCTCAGCCCAGTATTGACCTGGGCTGGGAACTGCTTTGACTTGTCCTCTACATCCTACTTTTACAGGAGCTGTAAAAGTTATCCCTTAGAATCTAACTTTCATTTTGCTTTAATTATTTTGTGCCAATAAGTTTGGAAATTCTTGGACAATGGGACCTGGCTGTCTGGGTGAGACAGGACTCTGCAGAGCTCAGCTGTGTGTTGTAGGCAAGGCCAGCATCTGGGTAGGAAAAGAGTCTGGGAGTTTCAAATCCAGCCAAAGGAAGTGTGGCTGAGATGGCTCAGGGTGCCATCTCAGCCCTCTCCCTGCTCCAGGCCCTGCCCAGTCAGCTCTGAAGGACATTTTTTGGGTAGTTCCTAAAAGGATCAGTGGAGGAGATGTTTTAGCAGCTCTCAGGCAGTGCATCCTGCAGACATGGCTCTGGAGCTGTGCCTCCAAAGTGTCCTAGAAAGGGTCCCCAGAAGAACTAATTTCCAGCTGGGCTGGACTTTATGTACTCCAGCCTTGTTTAATTTACTGAATATTTCATGTTGCTGTTTTTGGTAGCTCTTCAAACTCCTCAAAAGTGAGAAGACAAACTTTTCCATCTATTATCTTGGGCCATTTTGCATCTGTTACCCCATGGCTGCAGTCCCAGCGCTGGAGGCACCATATGGCTCACACTGTTATTAGACACAACACACACAAGGAGCAGCAGGACTGAAAAAAATGGTCTGGAATTAAAATTCACCTTGCTGCTAACTGCAGAGTAATGACTAAGCCAGAGGGACCAGGTATCACTGCAGTGGGCAGAGGGTGTTTGTTTCTCTGCTGAAGGAGCTCTGAAGTATTTTGATCTTGTTTCTGATTTAAAAACAGGAGTTGTGCCACTTGTGGTGCAGCACAGTGCTGCCTCATACAGCTAATGAGAGTGGCACAAATACCAGAGTGGTGAAACAGGCCCTAAATACTACTTCCATTTTCCATGATATGGGAAACAAGAGTGTCCCTGCAGGGAGCTCCTTCTGGGAAGCACTGACACAGTGAAAATAATCTGCTCATGCAGCAAACCTGCAATTACACAGGTACCTGGGTGAGTTGCTTGTCATCCCCAGCAGAACATGCGAGGTTGAGCTGCTCCTCATCCTCAGCAGGATGTGCTGGGGTGAGCTCTCCTCATTCTCAGCAGAACATATTGGGGTAAGCTGCTCCTCATCTTCAGCAGAACATGCCAGGTTGAGCTGCTCCTCGTCTCCAGCATGATGTGTTGGGGTGAGCTGCTCCTCATCCCCAGCAGGATGTGTTGGGGTGAGCTGCTCCTCATCCTCAGCAGAATGTCTTCTAAAAAAGAATTTTTCTTCAGTTCATTTCATGTCCTGCAGCCTGGGGGGCTCAGCTTGGGGCTGGGGGGGATGTGGGTCATGAACAGCTCTGGCTGCAGCCCTGGGAGCACTGACAGCTCTGAGTCTGCTAATGAGCCAGAGACATTTTAGGCACTAATTCATTTTATGATGAGAGTGCTGCTGCTACTCAGATTAAGTATTTATCTACTTGTTTAATGCAAATCAATAACTGAATAACTGTTTGATGGGGCGGTGGCATTTGTGGAACTCCACAAGTCATTTATAAATCGTGTTTTAATGCCTTTCTAATGAGCAATAGCAGCTCCTCAGCACTCAGGCTGTGCCCTGAGAGCAGTGAACCCAAACACATCATCCTCAGGAGCTCTCCTTGGTGTTCAATACACTCCTGCCTTCCAGTCCACTCCTTTCCCTGTGTCAGAGCAGCCAAGGGGCTGGGAAGAGCTGGCAGCAAAGCCAAGCCTTTGTGGGGTCTCAGCCCAGTATTGACCTGGGCTGGGAACTGCTTTGACTTGTCCTCTACATCCTACTTTTACAGGAGCTGTAAAAGTTATCCCTTAGAATCTAACTTTCATTTTGCTTTAATTATTTTGTGCCAATAAGTTTGGAAATTCTTGGACAATGGGACCTGGCTGTCTGGGTGAGACAGGACTCTGCAGAGCTCAGCTGTGTGTTGTAGGCAAGGCCAGCATCTGGGTAGGAAAAGAGTCTGGGAGTTTCAAATCCAGCCAAAGGAAGTGTGGCTGAGATGGCTCAGGGTGCCATCTCAGCCCTCTCCCTGCTCCAGGCCCTGCCCAGTCAGCTCTGAAGGACATTTTTTGGGTAGTTCCTAAAAGGATCAGTGGAGGAGATGTTTTAGCAGCTCTCAGGCAGTGCATCCTGCAGACATGGCTCTGGAGCTGTGCCTCCAAAGTGTCCTAGAAAGGGTCCCCAGAAGAACTAATTTCCAGCTGGGCTGGACTTTATGTACTCCAGCCTTGTTTAATTTACTGAATATTTCATGTTGCTGTTTTTGGTAGCTCTTCAAACTCCTCAAAAGTGAGAAGACAAACTTTTCCATCTATTATCTTGGGCCATTTTGCATCTGTTACCCCATGGCTGCAGTCCCAGCGCTGGAGGCACCATATGGCTCACACTGTTATTAGACACAACACACACAAGGAGCAGCAGGACTGAAAAAAATGGTCTGGAATTAAAATTCACCTTGCTGCTAACTGCAGAGTAATGACTAAGCCAGAGGGACCAGGTATCACTGCAGTGGGCAGAGGGTGTTTGTTTCTCTGCTGAAGGAGCTCTGAAGTATTTTGATCTTGTTTCTGATTTAAAAACAGGAGTTGTGCCACTTGTGGTGCAGCACAGTGCTGCCTCATACAGCTAATGAGAGTGGCACAAATACCAGAGTGGTGAAACAGGCCCTAAATACTACTTCCATTTTCCATGATATGGGAAACAAGAGTGTCCCTGCAGGGAGCTCCTTCTGGGAAGCACTGACACAGTGAAAATAATCTGCTCATGCAGCAAACCTGCAATTACACAGGTACCTGGGTGAGTTGCTTGTCATCCCCAGCAGAACATGCGAGGTTGAGCTGCTCCTCATCCTCAGCAGGATGTGTTGGGGTGAGCTGCTCCTCATCCTCAGCAGGATGTTTTGGGATGAGCTGCTCCTCATCTTCAGCAGAACATGCCAGGTTGAGCTGCTCCTCATCCTCAGCAGGATGTTTTGGGATGAGCTGCTCCTCATCTTCAGCAGAACATGCCAGGTTGAGCTGCTCCTCATCCTCAGCAGGATGTTTTGGGATGAGCTGCTCCTCATCTTCAGCAGAACATGCCAGGTTGAGCTGCTCCTCATGCTCAGCAGGATGTGCTGGGGTGAGCTGCTCCTCTTCCTCAGCAGAACAAGCCTCAGCCTGGTGTGATGGAACTGAAACAGAGCCTCCCACGTTCCACCTCTGATTCCATCAGCAGCTGCTCTGCAGTGGGGATGGGGGGGTGTTCCTCCATCTCTGCAGCAGGAGATGGGCAGTGGGCACAGCTCAGGAACGAGCTGCAGCCCAGACCTCTCTGCTCAGAGGTAACCCAGCCCAGCCCAGCCTGTCCCTGCTCCCTTCTGTCCCAGGACATGGTTCTGTGGGCTGTGGTGGAACCCTGAGCAGGCTGGGCTTTGGCAGCCATAGGCAGCAGTTGGAGGATGCTTCCCACTAATGAGGTCTCTGAGGGTTCTGCCCTCACCCTTCTCTCTCCTTCCTTTTTGCAGTAGCAGCCATCAGTATCTCCTCCTACCAGGCAGCTCCCAGCTGCTCGTGGGGGGAATGTGCTGAGGAACTTGCTCTGGAAACCAAAATTCAGCATTAAAGGGTGTGCCTCCTTCTTTGAAGTTGAAGCTAAGAGCAGGTTAAAAACATGGCAGTTTGGGAAGGAGCACACGAGAGCAAACTCCTGAGGTGTGCTCCCACCCACAGTGGGCCAAGTGGATCCCAGGATCTCGTGGATCCCTTCCTTCTGCTGGTCCCAAGTCCCAGCAGCTCCCTATGGCACTGAGGGACCTCCTCATGTCCTCCTCTGTCAGGTTCCACCGGGGCAGGACAGGGCTTGACTTGGATTTCAGCTGTGGTTTCCTGCACTCCATTTCATCCTCCTGCGTGGAGGTTTTCTTGGAGACTCACAGCCTTCTTTGATCTCAGAATATTGATGTAAATATTGCATGATCCTGCCTCAGCCTCCAGGAAACCTAGATGTTCAATTGATCAGATCTTAACATCGTGTTCAGGAACCCTGAAAAGCACATGAAATAATAAACTTGTTCCAGCATGACGTTTCTCTGTTCAGGATCAAATTCAGGCTTTATTCATTCCTCCTGACAGCTACTGCAGGAGGCAGAGCAGGTAAATAAAGTAGTTGTGGGCTGGATCTGCATGAGCTGAATGCAACAGGTCACACACAATTAATATTCAAATCAGCCTGATACAGAGGAGTAAAACCCCCAGCCGGCCGCTCACTGGGTGGAAAGCTGAGTAAGGCTGAGCCCAAGTTTTCCTAGAGTTCCTCATGCTGTTGTTTAGATAAGTTTAAATGAGCTGTGATTAAGCTAATTTCAAGCTAATTAACTCAGAAAGATATTCTCCACTTTTTAAAATTCTAAGTGGCTGTTCATTAGGAGTGAGGGAAGGGGTGGAAGCTGCGTCACTGCAGCCGAGGAGCTGAATGCAGCAGAGCAGAGTCATTACTGAAATATGAATATTTGTATCTCATTAACTGGCATAATTAACGGACTGTTACGGTGCTGCTGCCGTGGGGATGGTGCAGGGAGGTGCGGGGCATGGGACATTCCTGCCCTGCCCTCCTGGCTCAGGGTTGGTGCTGCCAGACACACCTGGGCTCGGCCCCGCTGCTCTCTGGGGACCTGGTGGCACTTGGGGACCCCTTGGTCCCCCCAGGACACAGCCCTGGAGCCTGTTACCGCTGGCTTGTGCCCAGGGCTCCAGGTCATGCCCTCCCCACGCCAGTCTGCTGCAAAATCATGATGGAAACCCCCAAAGCCCTGCTCCTGGGACAGCCTGAAGCTGCTGCAGCCCAGGGTGATGAAAAATGGATGAAAACAAGACTGGGAGGAGAAGTGCTGGGTCAGCCTGGGGAGACAGCTCTGTGTGGCTGCGAGCACGAGCCTGGCTGTGCTGTTGCTGGATCTAATGGCTTTTGCAGCTCAGTTTCTGGCTCACTGGAGCATCCCCTGATTGCAGGCACAGAGGAAGGGCTGGGCCATCCCCGCCCTGCCACAGCCTCTGGTTCAGGCTGAGTGAGCACTCAGCAGTGCTGTGGCTGCCTCCAGCTCTGCAGCAGCTGCCAGGCAGGCTGCTTGGAAAAGCCTTTCAGGGAATGTGGGCTGCAGGAACCCTCACCCAGCCCCTGTGCACCCTCATGGTGCCCCTCTGGCATTGCCAAATCCCCTTTGGGCTGGCAGAGGGGCTCTGGCTGTGCCTGGCCAGCCCTGATCCCCTCACACACAGGCTGAAGCACAGCCACATGCTGGCAGGAGCATTTCATGAGTGGCAGAAGATGCTCAAGTAGGCGGTGAGCCCTGCTTTAAAACCCCACAAAGCCATAAAACAGAGCAGCACGACATGAGCAGTGTATCATCACAGCTCATGAGTTTTCCTTTCCTGCCCAGGTCATTCTGCATTGAATGGAAACCAGAGAGCTCTTTATCCTCACGTCCTTCTCTCCACAGCTCTTGTTCCCTCAAGTGAAAAACCTGAAAATCCTCGAGCAGGTCATGAAATACAGTCACAATGGAGTGAGAGGCGTTAGAGTGAAGGATTGATCCCAGCAGCAAAGCCATTTCCCTCCATTGTGCAGATATAAATGAACCTGGATTGGCTTTTGAGCAATGAGCTGCCTCCACAGATGGCTCTTGACACAGGGAGGGGCAGCTGCACTCTGTGCCATGTTCCCAGGATGCTGGAGCCAGACCTGGCCTCTGCACGCTCCTCTCCCACCCCTTGAGAAGGGCCAGGCAGACCATGCTGCTCCTGGCAGGACCAGGGTGGCTCAGCTTTGGGTTTCCCACTGCCCAGCTCCTTCCAGCACCCCTCAGGGATTTATTGGAATTTCACACTCATCAGCTTCAAAATTTATTTCCGAAATTTCCACCGCTCTTGGAGCTGTAATAATTTATCCCCCAGGAGCAGGGGAGCAGGTCCACCATCCCCAGCAGCAGCTTCTTCATCTCCTCTCTTCAGACTGGGATGTTTTTTTTGATAGGTACAAATATCACTAACACCCCCCAGAGCCTGCTGCCCCTTTTCTGTCCCTGCCAGGGAGATGGGAGCTCATCCAAGCAGAACCCTAAGAGCAGGATTCCTGCTCCCTCACCTCTGGCTCACACTGCAGCAGGGGCACAGCTCCCATGCCCAGGCTGTTAGGCTCAGCTTAAACAGACCAGCATAGCAAAAGGCATCTCGAAGGGGATGAGAAATCAATGCTAAAATCTATTTTGCCTAATAACCAATGATCTTTTCTAGCAAGAGAAGATCCTTGTTTGGAGCACGCAGCAGCATGAACTGCTCCTCTCCAGCCTGGCTCTCAAGTCTGCTCTGCCTCAGCCCACTGGAGCTGCTGGGTTTGTGCAGCACAGCTCAGGGCAGGGGCTGTGCCATCAGCTCTGCTTGCAGGGCTGTGGAGTTTGATGCTAATTTGAGGCAATGAATTTAACTTTAAAAAGTCATAATCTCCAGTTCTGTGATTTACAGAAGGTTTAGTGCAAACTAATTCCTTGTGAGAGCTTGTTCTTGTGATTAGCAGTGATGAAAGGAAATGCCACCTGATTATTTCATAACCCTCAGAAATGCAAAGAGATATTTTTTTCCCATTTGTATCCCTGCCTGCTTTAAAGGGAAGCTGCAGCAAAATTGTGGGGGAAGAGCAGGAAAACCATCCCAGTTTGTGTCTGACATTGAGCTCCAGCATCCCTTGCTTGAGCAGACAGTGCTGGCCTACACCTCTCCCTTGGGCTGAGGTAATGGCTCTGCTGGCATTATCTGGGACCCTGGTGCCACTAAAATGTCCCTGCTGAGCCCTGCCATGGCCCTTGCAAGTCAAAAGCCTCGGTTCAAACACCACCAACTCAAAAGCTTAAAATGAAGCAAGTGCCCGGTTGGGCAGAGATGAGGTTTGTTTATTAGTGGCATTTCATGAGGGGCTCTTTGGCATCCTGTGAAGTGCAAAGGTCTGGCACTACAGACCCAGGAGAAGCTGCTCTTCATCTGAATGTAATTCATAATGATCATGGCAACATATGGCAAGTGACATTTCAAAGCATCTAAATCTCACCAAGGCACAGGTAGGCTTCCTAATGTAAAATATCCAGCCTGGTGCCTTAGAAAATGTGAGAAAGACAGAAAACCCAGCCCTGACAGTGCTGGGAGTTAGAAGAGAGTCCCTGGAAAATGACTCAGTTGATGATATCAAAGTTCACAAATTTAAGTGTCTGAGAGTGCACTTTCCTGACAGCTGAACATTTCCTCCAACTCTCATCATCTTGTAACAAATTAAAGGCAAACAGGAATTCATCAGAGGGAACAGTCTCAATTGTTATAGCAAATTGACTTTAGATTATTGCTGGAGATGGAGTGAGGACAGGGCAGCAGCTCCCTGAGCAGGGTGTGAGCATTGACCCTGCGGGAGGGATGGCTTCAGACACCGATGGCCGAGCCAGAGCCACTGCTGTGACACCTCTGTGGGACTCCCCTCATCCCCCCTGAGGCAGCTGTGACCCTTTTCTGGTCCCTGAGACAGCTGTGACCCTTTTCTGGTCCCTGAGGCAGAGAGCAGACGCAGACCCGTGCCAGCAGATTCCTCCCCACCACACTCCTCCTCACTGAGGTGTCCCCCAGCACCAACAGCTGGGTGGGCAGGACATCCCCAGCATCCCCCAGGGTGGCAGAGCTCCTGTGAGCTCCTGTCTCCTGCTCCAGCACCCCCTGTGAGGTGTCTGTCTGTCTGTCTGTGTGTCTGTCTGTCTGTCTGTCTGCCTGCCTGTGCAGCTCTGGGGAGTTCTCCTCATCTCCACTCCAGCTTCTGTTTGTTAGTGTGGCTCAGCAAATAAATAGTGACTTGTGGGTTTTCACCATTATAAACCAGCCAAGATAAGAGTGGGTGAAAAATGACAGATGAGCGGAAACAAATCATCCAGAATCACGAAAAGATACCAGAGGGGGGGGGGGAAAAAAAAGAGGCATTTTACTGTGATTGTGCAGAAAATCAATAAAGCCCCACTACAAGGCAGTGCTGCAGATAACAAGCAGATGATATCAGTTTTCATGGAACATATTGTTCAGCAGGCAGAACGCTCTCTGAGGCTGTAATGGTGCATCATAAAGTTTAAGTTAGTGTTGTTGGTGAGGAGATTTAAATAAAACCTAAATGCTGACATTTTGATGGTTATTATTTATTCAATAGCCTGAGATGTCAAACCTTGTTGTCTTCAGTTTTGCGAGGAAGAGAAGCTCCAGCCAAAGCAGGCCTGGAGTGATGGATAGCCACTACATCCCACACCTCAGCACGATCCCAGGTGGATATTCTCTCAGAAACAGGCTTGAGGGCAGCCACAGAGACACTCTGCCTTTGGGAGAGAAAATTCCTAGAGCAGAAATATCTGTGTGTGCCCTCAGCCATGCAGCCTGGCTGGCCACGAGCTCCCCAGCAGCATCCCTGGGGCGGGCAGGGCTGCGGCAGTGGGTGCTGCATGCCCGCACCAAAGCAGCCAGGCTTCCCCAAAAATCCATCTGTACCCTCTGGGGAGCCCGTGGGCACTGCTGGCTGCAGGGTCACCCTGCAAAGCAAGGGATCACTGCCATGCCAGTGACAGGGGAGAAACGAGGTGACCCTGAGCAGCCATCCTGCACCCCACACCTTGGTCACAATAGGGGAAATGTTATTGGGGTTTAAAGTGAAATGGATTTGCTCTGCCCATGGAAACGCTGCTGTTCACTCTCCACGGGGTGTTCCTGGTTGCAGAGAGCTCACTCTTCTGCTAATTGCAAAGCTAATTGTTCTTACTGCAGAACCCATTACAGTGTATCGTTATACTGCAGTTAACGAGATGTTTGGATTAAATGGCTCACTAAAAGTCAATAAAAAGAAATTTGCTTGACTATTCCTTTAATTTTTCAGATGCAGTGTTAATTCACTGTTAATTCTCCCCGAAGGCCTGGATTCATTAAACTGCTTAACACGGGACTAATAAATGCATATATATTGTGCAAAGGCATTAAGGCAGAACCCCAGAGCAGGGAGAACAGGATCAGAACCCCAGAACAAGGGACTGGAATCCCAGAGCAGTGAAAACAGGGATCAGAACCCCAGAGCAGGGAGCACAGGGGATCAGAAGCCCAGAACAAGGATCAGAACCCCAGAGTAGGGATCAGAATCCCAGAAAATTGTTTGGAACCCCAGAGCAGTGAGAATGGGGATCAGAGCCCCAGAACAAGGTGTGTGTACCCCAGAACCAGGATCAGAACCCCAGAGCAGGGAGCACAGGGGATCAGAATCCCAGAAAATTGTTTGGAACCCCAGAGCAGTGAGAATGGGGTTCAGAGCCCCAGAACAAGGGATTGGAACCCCAGAACAGGGATTGGAACCCCAGAACCAGGATCAGAACCCCAGAGCAGGGAGCACAGGGCATCAGGAGGATGTTGCACAGCGCAGATGTCAGATGGACACACAGCCACCCCCCAGAATGACCCCAATGACAGCATCAGGCAACTCCTGTCCCCTGGCAGGGCAGGGCAGTGTCACACTCTGCACTGCAGCTGGGGAAAGGATGGCCTGGCTGAAAACATCCCTAAATGGTGGAGGAGAGATTGCAGGAGGAGAGGGTGCACCAGCCTGGCCAGGACTCACTGGGAAGGGCACCTGGGGACAAGCAGCAGGTCACAGTGCAGTGGGAATGTCCATCCCTGCACACTCTGGAGCCACAGGACAGCTCAGTGACTGCTCACCTGCCCTGGGTCTGTGGCAGGCACTGTAATCACCATTTATCTGGCTTTACTTGCATTTTCCTGCAATTTCTGCCAGCAGGTTTGCCAGCCTTTCAGGACACAACAAAGTGCATCAGGAGCAATGTGAATGCATCCCTTCCAAAATTAGATGAAGGAGCTCACAGCACTTTTAGAAAGGATCCCAAGCATCTGAATTCTGAGCAGAAATATCTAGTTTCTGCTGTAATGAACTATAAAGAAGGAATAAATGCCTTTTATACTGGCTTGTCTTGCAAACCTGTCCTCTTTGTCTCATGGTTGTGTGTGCTCCATGGGGTGCTGCCCTTGGGTTTCCTGCTGCTGGAACAGAGCTGGAGCCATTCAGGGAACAGCCAGACACTGCCCCAGTCTCGAGGAGGTTCAGGCCAGGTGGACAGGGGTGGGTGAGAGTTTTCTGCACAAGAAGCATTTTCAAGGGCAAATGCAAAACAATGTGGTGAACAGTGAGAAAATCTTACACTGAGTGAATGTCTACAGGAAATCCTTTAGTCTCACTTCTCACTTTGCCTGGCACGGGCTCCTGACATGCTGCCAAGCAAGATATGACAGAGAATTATGCCTTTAACTAGGAAACAGAGGAGGGAGAAGCTGAAAAGCAGAATAAAGGGGCAGCCACACTCCTATTGCCTGACACTGGGCTGTTCCTGATGGCTCAATCAGCTACCCCGAGCACAGACAGAGGTGGGAGCACCTCTGGTCTCACTGGCTCTGTTTCCAAAAAGGTGCTACTGCTGTTTTTAAGCCACTTGCCACACAGCAGCCTTCCGACAGCTCAGTCACCAGGGCTGCACAGGCTGTGAGTGTCCCCTGTGCTGGCACTGCCACTGTGGGCACCCCCAGCTCCCACCACTGCCCCGACACTCCTTGGGGTGTTTGGGCTCCTTGTTCCAGGACAGAGCTGCTGTCACTGTGCAGATGTGCTCCTCAAAAACAAAGACCCCACAGCTCAGGGCCAGCCAGGGCCAGGTGCAAAGCAGTGCCTGCTTCAAAGGGAGCAGGGGGACGGAGAAGGTGGCAGGAGTCATGAAAGGCACAACACAAAACGGGCTTTAACAGGAGCTCAGAGTCAGTACCCAGATCACAGCATCTCCTCGGAGCTGGCTGCCAGGTGGGGGTGCCATGAGCAGGAATTCCCTTGTGGAGGGGAGCAGGGGAATGGAGAAGGTGACAGGAGTAATGAAAGGCACAACACAAAATGGGCTTTAACAGGGTTCACAGTCATTTCCCAGATCACAGCTAGGACACAGCATCTCCTCGGAGCTGGCTGCCAGGTGGGGGTGCCATGAGCAGGAATTCCCTTATGGAGAGACCCAAACAATGCTGGAGGTGAGGAAGCTCCAAAGCCCCGAAGCCCCCTGCCAGAGGGGCTCTGCCGTGCCTTTCACACTCCCCACATCATCCATCCTTATCACACTGCCAAGAAAAAGGTTCCTGTTCCCTGGGACTAATCCTCAGACTCATTAAGAGCAGGGCTGGATTACTAAATTTTTAACCAGGGGGAGCTCCCATGTCCATTACCGCTTTCCTCCCATGTTTATTAAAGCAATAACTTTGTTTTTAAAAGGGACATGGTTCCCCTGAGCTCTCTCACGCTTTGGTGTCCTAATTAAAAATATAAATTAGAGATTGAGCAGGTCTCTTGCTTCAAAGGAATGTAAATTGGGTGGTGTGAAGTCCTGGGGAAAGTCTGGGCACAGAACACTCCGAGGTGGCTCCGCAGATGATGATGATGAGAAGAGGAGGAAGATGGAGGTGGAGCAGCATCTGAGGGCCTCATCCCCAGCCCTGTGCACCTTGGGGAAGCTCTGATGAAAACTTCATCTCCTCTTTCCTCCACAGAGCAGAGAGGGGCCCTGCAGGCTGCTCTGTCAGCTGGCACTGGCCCTGCCCCAGAGCCCTGCAGGAGCAGTGGCACCAGCCCCACATCCTTCCATGCTCTGCTCCACATCCCTGCCTTGGAGCTTTTCGTCCCAAATCTGAGGGACAACGAGGAATCTGGGGTGCAGACGGAGCAGGGGCTAACGAGGTGACCTTCTGTGGTATTTTCTGAGACCCTGATGAAGAGGAGGAAATGAGGAATCTGACTCCATGTTCTTAGAAGGTTAATATAATATAATATAATATAATATAATATAATATAATATAATATAATATAATATAAATGTTATAGAATGCTATACTAAAGAATACTGAAGAATACAGAAAGGATACTTACAGAAAGCTGTAAAGATACTAATGAAAAACTCCTGACTTATTCTAGACACAGCTGGCCATAATTGGCCAATAAGTAAAAACAATTCACATGCAACCAATGAAACAATTCCTACCACATTCCAAAGCAGCAAATGAGAATAATACTGTTTTCAGGAGAAAACAGGAGAAGCAAATGAGATAATATTGTTTTCCTTTTTCTCTGAGGCTTCTCAGCTTCCCAGGAGAGAAACCCTGGCGAAGGATTTTTCCAGAAAAGATGACAGTAACAACCTTCCTTTGTGCTGTGCTGGCTTTCCTGCTCTGGCTTTTGCCTGAATCAGTCTTACACCTTCTACAAGTCCAGAAAAATTCCAGTTCAGGAGGACACAAAATTCAGTGTTTGGCCACAAACAGAGAATTCTGGAGGTCTGACACAAAGCTGTATTTTCCTTATTTTCCCAGGTGCATTTTTATCTGTGCACTCACACATATCCACACACACACAGGTGCACATGAGCCCCTGCACACCCCTGTGCTGGCAGTGCCCCCGGCCAGCAGCTCATCCTCAAACACCACACACATCCACCCTCAGCTGAGGGACGTGGCCGGACTTTGCTCTGTTATCTTTCTGTTTCCATGGCAATAAAAGTAGCTTCTGATAATGGCTATTTCCTAAGAACTGTGGGCTTTGGTAATTTTAGCAGCGTTACAGCCCAGACTTCAAATGGTCAGAGTCGCTCAGGGTCGCTCTGCCTTGGGCTTTGAATTGTGAGTGGATGTCAGCAGCTCCTGGAATCCAGGGGAGGTTTCTTTTTTGTTATCCTTAGCTTATTCCTTGTATGCCTCTTCCCAAGGGATCCACAGGACTCTGTTCAGCCCCAGGCAGGTTTTGGTGCTGTTTGTGGTGTTGGTGCGACTGCAGGAGGCTGTCAGCTCACAAACAGCAGCTGAATTAATTATTGCCACAAAAAAGAAACAATGCCCCGTGTTCCCCCAAGCCTGTGGTGCAGGTGGGTACAAGGAATGCCTGGTTAATGTGCCACAGGATAATTCCAGCCCTAAAAAAGAAACAATGCCCCCGTGTTCCCCCAAGCCTGTGGTGCAGGTGGGTACAAGGAATGCCCGGTTAATGTGCCACAGGATGAATTCCAGCCCTAAAAAAGAAAAAATGCCCCGTGTTCCCCCAAGCCTGTGGTGCAGGTGGGTACAAGGAATGCCCGGTTAATGTGCCACAGGATGAATTCCAGCTCTGCCTGGATCACCCAGATGACCACTGATTCTGTGCCCTCTCCCTGCTCCTCTGCAGCCACCCCTCTCCTCCCCATCAGCTGCTGCCCGGTGCCTGTGCAGACACCTGAGCTGATTTTTGGCTGTGCCGCTGCAGGAGCTCTCTGCCAGCCCCAGGATTCTCGGGGGAAAACACAGGACCAGCATCCTGCTCCTTCCCTGGGCTGTGCCTCATCCACGCTCTCCCGAGGCTTCACTGCACAGACCCCCAGACCCTAAGGAAACGTTGCTGGCAGGAAGGAACATTCCATTTTCCCACATTTCCAGTGCCTAGTTATAAGATTTAGGGGCAGTTCTGTTCCTGGAGTGTACATATGCATATATTTAAAATGTAAATATATAAAATTAAATAATATAAATATATAAGTATAAACAATAAATATCTAAATATAAAAATAAAATAAATATATGAATATAAATAATAAACTATTCCCTAAATATGACATTATTCCCTTAATTTTGTGTGGCCTCTGTTTTTAGGTAGCCAGAAAAGGCATCAGCCCAGCCTCACTCTTCCCATGCCATCCCTGGGGACAGCTTGGGAAACCTGTGACCCACTGTCCATTTTGGGTGCAGCCCCTGGGGTTCTTTGTCTGCCCAAAATGTACCTGAAGACCCTTCAATAAATATAACATTATTCCCTTAAAAAACTAAATATAAACAATAAACTATTGTTTATATATAAATATAAACATATATATGTTTATATTTATATATAAATATTATATATTTTTATATATTTATATATAATATATATTATAAATATAAAATTAAATAATATAAATATATAAGTATAAACAATAAATATCTAAATATAAAAATAAAATAAATATATGAATATAAATAATAAACTATTCCCTAAATATGACATTATTCCCTTAATTTTGTGTGGCCTCTGTTTTTAGGTAGCCAGAAAAGGCATCAGCCCAGCCTCACTCTTCCCATGCCATCCCTGGGGACAGCTTGGGGACCTCCCCCAGGTGGCACCTTCCTGTCCCACGTGGCAGTGATTTAATCTCCAGGTCTGCTGAGCATCGTCCTGACCTGCAGAATCACATTCCTCCTGCTCTCCAGAAGCCAAGCTTTAACATGAAGTGTGAAACTCCTAATTTAGTGTCATATCAAATAATAACCGGCGTGTTTCAGCTGTTGCTTGTATTAGTCAAACAATCACAGATCAGAGCCAAAGGCTGCTCCTCTCTCTCCTTACCACTGACTTGCAATTAATATTTATAAAGCAGGAGGGATTTGTCTTTAAAAGAGAATTTGCAGCTGTCCTTTGGATTGTCAGACATAGGCTGCAAAATTTATAGGCTTTCCTTCACCTTCACTCTAAGAGAACAAAGCTTTTCATCTGGCATATTTATAATTTCAGTCTGCAGGGACAGAAAGGAAGCCAAGCACGGTGAGGGATGGCAGAGAGCTGGGGTGGGCAGTGACAGGCACTGGCACAATGGGCAGCTGGTGAATGCCAGCAATCATGATCACAAAGCACACTGGAAATGCCCCTGGATTTGAGGAGGGGAAAACAAACTTTTGGAGCTTTTTGTTTTAAAAAAAAACAACAAAAAATTTCCCCCTTTGGTGAAAATGTTCGTAATTTCCCATTGTAAAATAATTCCAATTTATTCACAATATTCCGGAATATCTCATTGTGAAACTGAAATTAAAATATCCCAATAGACTCTGGCAGAAAACTTTGCATAAACGTGATAGGATTTTCCCACAGTAATAAGTCCCCAAGGAAAAATACATCAGAGAAGAAAATGTTTCAAAATAACTGTTCCCAATTAAAACTTCACCAGGATTTACACTTCCCAGGTTTTCTTTTTTCCACCATGATATGCATAAAAATGACACACGCCCCGTCCAACACCAATTTCTCCCAAAAATGACAGAGCAGGAGCCACACACCACACTCTGTGGGAGACACCGAGCTGGAATGACCAAACTCCCTCCTGTCATTCCTCCCTTCATTATTCCCTTGCATTTTGAAATTAATATCAATAAATCATACATTAGAATTGCAGAAATCATGGAAATGTCAAACATCTCTCACTCGCTTTGGTGAGAACTTTGCTAAGTACCAAATGCAAATGTGCAGCTGGTGCCTCTGACATTTTGGTTCCTTTGCTGGCACAGGCTAATCAATTCAGTTTCTAATTTTAATTTGATCAGCAGCAAATCTGTTGGATTTTTCAGGCTCTGATGTAGGCCAATTCATTTCTAATCAAACTACCTGGGCCCTGGTAGGCTTTGCCTGCACTCTGGGCAGCACCAGGATCACAGTCCCAGGTCCTGATTCCACTCCTGGTCCTGCTCCTCTTGATGAGGATGCACAAATTGACCCTTTCATCAGAAAATTATACAGTTTTCATGTCCCAGCTCAAGCCCAGCTTTGCTGGAGGTGAAGGACCTGATCCCCATCCACCTGCAGATAACCATGGAGAGCAGAGAGGGAGGAGTGGAAGAATGACTGGGGTGGAAGAGACCTTCAAGCTCATCGAGTCCAGCCCAGCCCCAGCACCTCAACTCAACCCTGGCACCCAGTGCCACATCCAGGCTTTGTTAAACACACCCAGGGATGGTGACTGCACCACCTCCCCGGGCAGAACATTCCAGAACTTTATCACTCTTTCCATAAAAAACCTTTTCTGAATATCCAACCTGTATTTCCCTTGGTGCAGCTCAAGGCTGCGTGCTCTGGTTCTGTCAGTCCCTGGAGACAGAGCCCAGCCCCAGCTGAGCACAGGCACCTTTCAGGAGCTGTGCAGAGTGATGAGGGCACCCCTGAGTCTTCTCCAGGCTGAGCAGCCCCAGCTTTAGGGGTGGAGAGGGGGCAGAGGAGCTCCCTCCTCACACACCCAGCCCCTAAACCAGCCCCAGCCTTTGCTGTCACCTGTGCTGTGACCTCCTGAGATGTCCCCACCTTGGGAGAGCCCCCCATGCCCCACTGCCCCAGGGAAGAGCCTGGCCACGTCCTTTCCCTGGTCCCTTCCTACCCATGACCCACAGCACTGAAAATGCAGCCCCATTTTCTGCTGGAAAGGGAAAAGTGGCTCCCACCCCGAGCCACTGAGCAGTGGCAGGCACTCGCTGCTGGGAAAAGTTTCTTTATGGCACAAAATGAATGAGCTTTCAGACCTGCTCAAATGGAGAACAGAGCTGGAAACAAGGTTCCTGTTGGTGAATCTGTAATTCAGCTGCTGGTTTTAAAAACCATCCTGCAATGTCCAGACTGAGTTTACATTTAATGCCATTTTCATTTGTTAAGATTTTTAAATTTTCTCCTGCATTTCTGACTCAGGGTGTCATTAGTGCAGCAATTAACCAAATTTGGTGGCCAAACACACCTGATGAGCAGTCACTACATCCCAGCACTGACTGATTTCCAGTTCCACCAGCCACAGCCACAGCTGGGTGTGCACAGATTTGTACACACACCCTTCTGTGCCTGACTGGCAAGCTGGGGTGAATCACAGATAACGCTCCATTCTGCTTAAAGAGCCCTTAAAAACAAACACTCTTAAATATCAATATTAGCACTTAAAAGAGGTGTTTCCTTGAAAAAAAATATTGTATTTTCAGAGCAGGGATGGCAGCCAGGACAGACAGACAGGGTCAGGGCTCTGGCCTCTCTGCCAATATTGTTCCAGCAGAAGGGAAGCAGCCCAGAGCACATCCTTCCACTGCTCCAAGGCTGTAGCTGCTCCACCATTATCTGCAGCCTGTAGTAATCTCCAATCGTTATACTTTAATCTGTAAAACAGACAAAGAGCTTTTCCAGCCTTTCATGTGCTGAATGACAGGCCTCACTCTCTCCCCAGCATTTCCTCTGACTCACTCATTACAGGCTATTTTAGAACGTGCTAATGACAAAAAAAAAATACATTTTGATCTTTACTCTCGTGAGTAAATAAACTCCCCTTTGGGGTATTTGGAAAGGATTTCTTCTCTTCCCACCCCATGTCCAAGAGGTCTCTATGTTCTGCTCTGCATTCTGTTTTCACACAGAAACAAGCAGGACTCACCCAAGCTGTTCATGCAATAAACCTTTCACTCCAACTAGGATCAGGGACACAAACCAAGCAAGAAAACCAAATCACTGATTTTATCACCATGCAAGGAATTTTTTGCCCCTTTTTGTGAGCTGTCCTGCACACAGACTTTGCTCTCCTCCCTCTGTCTGCAGCCACAGAGGAGGTGGAATGAGAGGAAAAGCCATCTCTGCCAGGGTCCCAGTTGTGGATTTCTCTGGGTCTGGATTGAAGGCACCTCAGTTCACGTTTGGACTCAGGTGTTTATTATTTCTTATCAATAAAACAGTCTCACTGCTGTGAGTTTGGCTGCTTTTCATCAGAAGGCACAAAATGGCCAACAACCTCTTGTTACAAGGTCTTTTAAGACTAAACTGACCTTTCTCCATGAATGAGAGTCAAAGTCGGTGCTCCCCTGGGGGTCAGGGCACCCCAGAGCAGACAGAGAAATATTCCCAGTGCTCTGGGTTTCCACAAGTCTCCATCTTCCCAGCTCTCAGGAAATACACCTAAATCTTTCAGAGAAAAAGAATTTATTGCCCAGTTATCAGAAGAAATGAACTTCTTCCCTCCTTGCCCAGCCATGAAGATGCTGTCAGGATTCAGAGGAAGAAGCTGACACTGACCAGACAGAATCCTTTGTTTGAATGGAATTTATCCATCATGTAGGAAATGTATGAATATGCAACAGGCTTTTGCTTTTAAGGGTTAATCCTCTGTTAACCTCTGTCCCTTTTCTGGCTTATTTTGTCCAGAAAGAGGTACCTGGACTGTCCCTAACTCTTTGTTTTTATTGTCTTGTATTGTCCTAAATCCTAATTTTCCAAATGGTTATTACTCTAATTATATTACTATTTTCATAACCATTTTATTACTATCAAAACTTTTAAAATTCTAAAAACAAGTGATTGTTGTTTTTCACACTGTGCAACCAGAGCACAGCAGGAGCTGCTGCGGGGGCAGCCCTGGGGAGCAGAACCTGCACAGCACAAGTTTCTGCCTCCAGGCTGGTTCCTGCTCCCTCCAGGACAGCAGTGCTGCTGGTTTGCTTCATCCATATATCCTGCTGGGCCTCCCACACATTCCTTATTATTCTGCCCAACATCTGTTCACAATTTGTTTCTAATTCCTCGCTCTGCTCCTCCCTGCCCGACTCTGGACGTGGAGTTAAATTCTTGTGCAGAGCTGGGGCCTGAGGAGCAGG
Source organism: Pyrgilauda ruficollis (assembly GCF_017590135.1). Classification (NCBI taxonomy): domain Eukaryota; kingdom Metazoa; phylum Chordata; class Aves; order Passeriformes; family Passeridae; genus Pyrgilauda; species Pyrgilauda ruficollis. Next base: position 3,169,939 of record NW_024526377.1, read on the forward strand.
AGAGCACACCACTCATGCCCCGTGCCCAGGTGGGTTTTTTGGAAGGTGGGTTTTTTGTGCAGCTGCCCTGTGAGCCACCAGGGCACTTGGATGGGATGACAGGTCCCTCAGCAGCCCTGCACTAAATGCCACCAAGGTGGCAGCTGCTGTGTGCCTGCCCCAGAGTTGGCTCATATCAGCATTAAACAATCTTAAAACCAACTTCTCAAAGGACAGAGCCAGTGCTGAGTTGTTCTGTGCATGCACAGGTGCAAGTGAGAGCCAAGCACTGCCCTGGGTTTGCAGAATGCTTTGGATCCTCTGGAGCAAAAGGGAGATACAAACTCCTGGGTGGGTGCCAGGTGGTAATGGTAAGCAGATGGCAGGAAGGCTGCTGAGAGAGGATGGGTTTATTTACTTGCTTATTCATTTAGAGACCATATTTTGGGGAAAGAAAATGAGCGTGGCTTTGTACATCTGCACCCAGAGAGGAGAGGCAGGGGCCAGGGCTGCCTGGGCCTCTCCCTGCTCTCCACGGTTATCTGCAGGTGCACAGGGATGGGGTCCTTCACCCCCAGCACAGTCCTGCAAAGCTGGGCCTGATCTGAGTGCAGAGCTGGGATATGAAGCTAACCATGAGCACATCAGAGCTGCAGCACCACGCACTGACAGGGGCTGCCTGCCTGCAGCTCTGTGTCAGCAGCCCCAGAGATGTTCCTGGCCCCTGTGAGGAATCAGGAGTCCCTCTCCAGCAGCCTGCTCTCCCCTCGCTGTCCCTGGCTGACAATCTTTCCATACAAGTGCTCAGAGTGAGGATCCTGCTCTCTGCCAGCTTCACACCCCCATGAGACCCTTCTCTCTCATTGCACAACAACTCCTCTCTGCCTCAAAAGTGTCCCCAGTGACAGGACATCCTGTCCCACCCCCAAGTGCTTTAAATCTCACCTCCAACACTGGAGTACTGCCAAAAGAGCAGGGAGCCAGGGCCAGGAGCTCCTGTTCCAAGCCCAGAGCAACCCCGGGGCTCTCAGGGCAGGTGGCCCTGACAGTGACCCCAAACATCTCGTGGTGGCTGTCAGAAGGAGGTGCCCACAGGACAGCACCTCCACAGCACACAGAGCTGATCTCCAGGCACCTGCCCTTGCTCCCTCTCGCTCCCCCAGAGCTGCTGGCTGAGGCACGAACGCTTTTGCCTTTCAACTTGGATTGAATTACGAAATAATTAACTCCACAAAAGCTCAGGAGTTACTTGGCACACGTGCCTGTCTCACGCACTACTGCCAGCGTCCTTTTGTCACTCCACTGGCTTTTGCTGGCTGTGCTGAGATGTCATGGAACTCCACACCCCTTCCCCTTCCACTGCATAGCATTTCTGGGGTCACTGGTGAAGGCACCTCAAGCCTGACCTCAGGCTCAGCCATCCTCATCCTCGGTGACCCTTTAGTCACTGGGATAACAGAGGGACCTGGCAGAAGGGAGGGATCCAGGCTTCCCCTGCCCTGTCCTTCCCAGCGGGGTTTTCTCTGGGCACTGAGGGGAGGGTGGTGCTGACCCCTGCCCAGCCCTGGCACCTTGTCCCCAGCTCAGCTGGGACGCTCTGGGGGTGCCACTGCCCAGCAGCACCGCTGCTAATGGAGCTTCCCTTGCTCCCTCGTGTTTTTGCTGTCAGGAATTAGCATTAATTATCTCTGTCCCCTCCAGGGGGAATACAAAACAAAACCTCCCGCCAGCACACGCCACCTCCGCTGCATTCAGCCCCGCTCGGGTCCCACAGAGCCGCTGCACGCCCTCCTGCAGCTGCTGCTTTGGGGTGCAGAGAGGAGGGATGGCTGGAGGGGTGATGGTGAGGACAGCTGGGCAGGAGAGCTGGGGCAGAGCCTTTGGAAAGGAACTCCCCCAGAAGCCACAGAAGAGGATTTTGGGAGCCAGCAGAGGAGGAACTGGGTGGGGAAGAAGCATGGAGCCTGGCAAACCCTCGTCACCCACGGCTGGGGGTCCAGCCCCCGCCACGCGGGGTGAGCCACCCTCTGCTCCCGGAGCCGTACCTGGCTCCCACCCTGCTCCCACTGTACGTTTTTCCCCTTCTTGATGAAAAGAAGATCTTTTCTGATTGAACTAATTACGCTGATTGAATTTCCTCCCTCTCTGTGTCTCTGAGTGTGAAAGGTTTCCTTAATTTGATGGGGGTAATTGTTATGCACACACTGTCAGATGTTAATGCAATTGTGTGATTGACAGGTAATCAGCGCATCAGCTGTACAAAAAGAGTGAATAAGTCTGTAATTTTATTTCCCCTGATTCCACTGTGTGGGATGGCAGGAAAATCTAAATTAGCAATCAGGGAAGGCAGCCCTGCTGCAGCGCGGGGGATGGCTGGGGCTGGCATTGCCCGGCTCCGAGGGGCTCAGCTGCAAACACCTGCGGCTGCCGAGCCCCTGAGGAACCTCTGAAGGAGCTGGGGTTGTTTAGCCTGGAGAAGAGGAGGCTCAGAGGTGACCTTATTGCTCTCTACAACTTCCTGAAGGGAGGTTGCACACAGGTGCGGTCGGTCTCTTCCACCGGGCAGCACTGGCAGAACCAGAGGACACAGTCCCAGCTACGTCAGGGGAGGTATAGGTTGGATATTAGGCAAAAAAAAAAAAGTCACCAAAAGGATAATAAAGTACTGGAATGCTCTTCCCAGGGAAGTGGTAGAATCACCATCTCTGGATGTGTTTAAAAAAAGGCTGGACTTGGCACTTGGTGCTATAGTGTAGATTCTGAGTTGAGGTGTTAGGGCATAGGTTGGACTCGATGATCTTAGAGGTCTCTTCCAACCTCATGATTCTGTGATTCTGTGATTGATTCCCTCCTGCGGCTGCTTCGCAGGGCTCGTTGTGTTCCCTTGGCCCCGGAGCTGCTCTGGGGCAGCGTTTGCGCGGAGCGGGAGCTCGCTTCCGACAGAGAGAGGCAGAATTTCCTCACAAACCCCGGTGCTCGAGTTGCTCCGAGGAGCCGCGATCCTCGCAGAGTCCCCGGGCTTTGCAGGGGGAGAATCTCTGGGGCAAGAGCGCGCCCTGCCACAGCCGCCTGCAGAGAGCGAGGCAGAGGAGAGAATTCTGTCCAGGCGCTCCCTGGGCTCGAGGGGAGGGGAGAAGGGCAGGGCAGGCAGCAGCTCGGAGATTTTCGCTTTGCAGCTTCCATGGGGCTGGCAGAGCTGAGTGACGGGGGAGAAGGAGCCCGGCGCTCCTGACAGCGCTGCCCGATCCATTTACTGCTCCTTGGCAGCTGCTGACGAGCCCCAGACAGGCGGGAGGGAGCGACGCCAAGAAATCCCTCCAGAACATTTCCAGGAGCCTTCTTACACATTTTCATTCTTTCGTGAGACCCCGGTGTAATTTTTTTTGCTCATTTCATAACCCCGGCACACATATCTCCGTGCGCGCACAGCGATGTGCTCTCTCTCAGCCCTGTAATTGTCTGCACGCTCCGGGCACGGCACGGCTGGGGGACAGAAACGCCATCTGAGAAAACCATTCCAAAGGGGATGATCCCTCCCGGCTGTCCCCGGGAGCTGGCATTGATCCCCGGTGGGTGACACAAAGCTGTGCCCCTGCTGCTGGTGCATCCTGCCGTCCCCCCTGGCACTCCCCACCCCCGGAGCGAAAGGAGAAGGAGCCGCCCCTCCCCAGGATAAAACAGGGCTGGGGGCTTGGGGACCCCCAGCTCGGGGGGGGGATGTCTGGTGGCAGACAGTAGGAAAAGGGAGAGGCAGCGGGACCACGAGCAGCACCCACGGAGCGCCGGCATTAACATAAAAAAGGGTCAAATCCCTCGTATGAAGAGCTGCGAGTGAATAGCTACATTTACCATTAGTAAGATTTATCTGAAATACTTAAAATCCCTTTTAGAAGGATTTTAGTCTTTAGGAGGCTGGTTCTCTCCCCCAGAGCGTGCATAAACCAGGCTATTCAAGGGGAAAAAAAAAAAAAGAAAAATCCTTGCTGATTGGGATGCTGAGCGCTGCCCTGCACTTCAATGGGATTGAGCAGGGGATGAGCCAGCGAGGAGCTCTGCCCATCACTGAGATGATACGGGAGACTCAAGGAGCTTAGTGGTTCTTAGGGAAAGAAACAGGGTGTGAGAGGAGAAGATTAGAGCAGGACCTCTCTGTAGTCAATAAACCCCAAGGAAAAGCAGAGACGGAGCTGGCAGAGCTCCCCATGTACTGTGGAACATAGAAAGCACCATCTCCAGCTAAAAGGATGTCTGACATCGGAGAAAATTAGGCAGATATTTTTTTATCCAGCGTAAGTCACATGCAAAATAAATTGTAAAGAGCGGCAGCAGGAGCAGCTGGTAAAGACAGATTAAAAATCAGATTCAGACAAGCATCTCCAGGCAAAAAAGATATTTAGGATTAAGCTGCTAATTTGTAATCACAGATGGGGACGGGGCTGTGCTGTCAGGCAGTGCACACAGGCTGGAGGAGGAGCACAGGCACCGCCGACGGAGCCAGGAGCGGGGGATTGCACCGGGAGGAAAATGCCCGCACCCAGGAGGAGAATTCCCATGCCCGGGAGAAGGAAAATTCCCATGCCTGGGAGAAGGAAAACTCCCATGCCCGGGTGAAGGAAAATTCCCATGCCTGGGAGAAGGAAAATTCCCATGCCTGGGAGAGGGAAAATTCCCACGTCCGGGAGAGGGAAAATTCCCACGTCCGGGCGAAGCGGGTTCTTTTGGGAGGAGCAGAAATAGTGCCCGAAGTGCTGCACTGGAGCAGGAGTGCCTGTGCTGCCGGAGCCAGCAGAACTGTAGGTGGCAATCGCATCTTGCCGTGGGGGAGGCAAAGCTCCGTCCGCAGGCTCTGCCCGAGCACTGCGGGCTGGGGAAGGGGCTGCACAGAGCCCCCCGGCCACTGCTCACACCTGTCAGGAAAATTAATCCACAAACACCTGAGGTTTATGTCCAAAGATGAGACAGAGGAGTCTTTTTACTTTGTTCCAATAAAGGGAGAAGCCATGGGGCATTCCCCTGGGGTCTCTCAAATTTTTGGAGGATGCAGCCTCCTTTTTATCCCAATTTCCCAGCTGTATTTCCCTGTTCTCTTTCCCCATTTCTGAGGTACTTGAGAGGTTCAGACTTCCCAAGACGCCTGATACTAAAGATTCCCCTCTAATGTACAACCATCCCTTTTAATTTTTAATTCTTACAGAATTTAGGGGGTTTTCTTCCCCATTGTTTCTTTCATCTTTCAATATCCAGTTTCATTTATCAGCAAACCTAAAGTTTATTTGTAAAGGCAAATATATTTTTCCATTCATCAATCAGTGGAATCTTTCCCATGGTTTCTTTTATCTCCCAGTGCTGGTTTTATCTACCAGCAGACCCAGAGCTGGTTTGTAAAGACAAATCCACTATTCCTCTCACTCCTGATATCCTGTGATCCAAGCTCAGATCCAAACCAGGAGAGGGTCTCTTGTTGTTACACACTCGCTGCTCTGGAAGAGCCAAGGTTACTTTCTGAGCAAGGGGGTTTACATTTTCCATTTTAAGGGGGGGCTTCTGCCTTCCTCAGCAGACACCTGTCTTTCCAAACCAGGACAGCAGGGCATCATTTCCAGACAACAAAACCTTTCCCTCCAGCTGCTGAGCCCTTGCAGATTCCATTTTCCAGCCGGGTCCAGGACAGGACCTCTGCCCTGCACACACAAGCCACACCCTGGGGACACTGGAGAGGTGACAGATGGCTCAGCAGCTCTCTGTCACCAGCACTGCTGGAGCATCTCTCACTGTCACCTCCCAGCAGGTGCTGGGGACAGCCAGGACCCCTCTGTGTGGCATGTGTAGAGCAGGACAGTGTGGGCAGTGCCTGACACGGGCTCCATGTGGCCTTGGTGCCACCAGCTCTGCCCTGCCCTGCCCAGCTCACTCGTGCCCGTGGCGGCTCCTGGGGCTGATCATAATTCCCTGGTGAGGACCAGAGGTGCTGAGGCAGCCCCAGGGACACCTGCAGGAGGTGACAGCTCCTGCCAGGGGCTGCAGCACTGTTAGGGCTTGTGACACTCACACCCTCCTGGGGACAGTGTGACACTCACACATTCCTGGGGACAGTGTGACACCCACACCCTCCTGGGGACAGTGTGACGCCCAGAGCCCTCCTGGGGACAGTGTGACACTCACACCCTCCTGGGGACAGTGTGACACCCACAGCTCTCCTGGGGACAGTGAGACATTCCCACCCTCCTGGGGACAGTGTGACACCCAGAGCCCTCCTGGGGACAGTGTGACAGTCACAGCTCTCCTGGGGACAGTGTGACACCCACACTCTCCTGGGGACAGTGAGACACTCACACACTCCTGGGGACAGTGTGACACCCACACTCTCCTGGGGACAGCGTGACACCCCCACCCCTCCTGGGGCTGTCTGTGCTGGAAGTGGGACCCCTCTGGCTGCCAGCCCAGTGTGAGCAGCCGAGGCAGGTGAGAGTGTGAAGTGTTTTGTGGATTTTAACAGCATCACAGCACTCCAGCACACGGACAAGAGCCTCGGGTGAGAGTCAAGAGCCATCCAGATGGTTTTCTCTGCCCTGCAGCACCTCGTGTCCTTTCCCTGCCTCTCCCCCAGCCCTCTCCGAGCTGACTGCCTGGGGCTAATGGTTTCACTGCAGGCTGCTGCTCTCTGCTTTTCATTTCCACAGCAGGAATTGCAAAGAATCACAGAATTCACAGAATCACAGAATTCACAGTCACAGAATCACTGGGGTGGAAGAGACCTTCAAGACCACCGAGTCCAGCCCAGCCCCAGCACCTCAACTCAACCCTGGCCCCCAGTGCCACATCCAGGCTTTGTTAAACACACCCAGGGATGGGGACTGCACCACCTCCTGGGCAGAACATTCCAGAACTTTATCACTCTTTCTGTAAAAACCTTTTCCCTGATATCCAACCTGTATTTCCCTTGGTGCAGCTTGAGGCTGTGTGCTCTGGTTCTGTCAGTTCCTGGAGAAAGAGCCCAGCCCCAGCTGAGCACAGGCACCTTTCAGGAGCTGTGCAGAGTGATGAGGGCACCCCTGAGTCTCCTTTGCTCCAGGCTGAGCACGCCCAGCTCCCTCAGGGGTTCCTCACAGAGTTTGTGTTCCCAGCCCCTCTCCAGCCTCATTGCCTCCTCTGGACGTGCTCAAGCTCTGGGAATCCAGTGGAGAAGCCGTGCTGGTGTTCCAGAATCTCCCGATTACATCCAGGTAGGAATGCTTGGCTCCTCCCTCTGGGCTCACATCTCACAATGGGATGCTGTAGTTCTTATCAGCCCCTCCTTCCCAAACTGAGGAACCAGAACTGGGCACAGGAATTTTGTCTCCTTTGCCTCCCCCAGAGCTCTCCTCCCCACCCAGGAGCGAGGGGCTGGTGTGGCTGATCTGGGGACAGCTCTGAGCATCCTTCCTGTCAGGGCACTGCCATACCAATAAAAAACCAGGAAAAGAAGCAGGAATGAAGGATTCTCTCTTCTCTAATCCCCACCTGACCTCTCCCTTCCTGGGGAGGGTCTAGGGGCAGTGAGGAGCCACCATCATTGAAACCATTATCTTCTCCCCATGGTTTCTGTGGGTCAGTGCTGTAGCAGGCACCACTGTGGCTCCCATTGGGGAATCCTGGGTCAGAACCTACAGAAAATGGAGCTGCTGAAAACAGAAATTCCTGGAGGCCGCCCCTTTCTTCAAAATATTTAGAATTTTTGTCAAAAAAAGGCTGACAACACCCAAACTGACTTTTTTGGACTGGCTTCTCATGCTCTGCAGTTTTCAGCCAACATTTTTCAGTGGGTTTTGGCAGAAAATCTTTGGGTTTTGACAGTTGTTCTTTTCTCAATGACAAGCTGACATCTTCCACTACTTTTTTTTTTTTTTTTTAAGAATATCTGAGTTTTGGTTGTTGGAATTTGACTCGAGAAGAAAAGAAACTGATTTTCACAAACTCTCCAGTAATAAAAGTGAAATTATCAGTGGTCTATGGTTGTGTTTGAGGGTGCCAGGGAAGAGACGAGAATCTTGACTTCATGTTTCAGAAGGCTGATTTATTATATTATGATATTATATTAAATGCTATATTAAAAACTATACTAAAAGGATAGAGAGAAAAGGATCTGTCAGAAGGCTAGAAAGGACAGGAAAGGAATTAATAACAAAAGCTGGTGACTCCCAGAGAGTCCGAGCCAGCTGCATCTTTGATTGGTTATTAAGTAGAAACAACTCACAGGAACCAATCAAAGGCGAATTTGACTCAAGAAGAAAAGAAACTGATTTTCACAAACTCTCCAGTAATAAAAGTGAAATTATCAGTGGTCTATGGTTGTGTTTGAGGGTGCCAGGGAAGAGACGAGAATCTTGACTTCATGTTTCAGAAGGCTGATTTATTATATTATGATATTATATTAAATGCTATATTAAAAACTATACTAAAAGGATAGAGAGAAAAGGATCTGTCAGAAGGCTAGAAAGGACAGGAAAGGAATTAATAACAAAAGCTGGTGACTCCCAGAGAGTCCGAGCCAGCTGCATCTTTGATTGGTTATGAAGTAGAAACAACTCACAGGAACCAATCAAAGGCGCACCTGTTGGTAATCAATGTCCAGACCACATTCCACAGCCATCAGATAGTTAATTGTTTGCATTTCTTTCCTGAGGCTTCTCAGCTAGAATAGGAGAAAAATCCTAGCAAAGGATTTTTCATAAAATATCACAGCTACAGAGGTCAGGATGATCTGATGTGCTGGGAGAGCCTGGGCAGGGGAAGGGGAGTGGGGAACAGAGCGCGAGCTTCCCATCCTTCACAGCCAGGAGCACCAGATTTACTCGTGGCATTTCAAACACTTGTGCCACCACTTCCTTCTGCCTCCAGGGCTGCAAATTCATTCACTCCTGCCAAGGCCTGGAAAGAAGCGAGCAGCTCACTCAGAGCTCTCAGTTTCTGCCCTGGCTTTGGGGTCTCCTCCGGTCCAGATTAAGCATCACTGAGCTTCTCCTCACACTGAACATAAATTGAGAAGGTATCAGATATCACCTAATAAAAACAGATTTATTCCCCCAGAGCAGTCCTGGGAAAAGCCCTAAATGCCTGTGGATGAACTACGGTCTGAGGTGCCTTCAGACCCAGAGAAATCCACAACTGGGACCCCCACATTGCCCCTACTCTGGGCACGACCAAAGTATCCAGCCTGTCCCTGTCACCTGCCAGGAGTGCACATTCCCTGAGCTCCAGCTCCTGCCTGACCTGCCATGCTCAGCAGAGGGAGGAGGATGAGCCCAGCTGGGAGGGCCTTGACTGTCACCCTGTGAATCATCAGCATTAATGTGGCCCTGACATGGCTCTTTACAATTTACTGCGTGTGATGGACTCGGGGAACGTCGCTGTTTTAATTACAGCCAGGCAAGATTGGTTATGCAAGTCAATAAATCACTTGGCTGCACTGATTAAACAGGAGTAATATTTTGAATAAGTGACTGTCTCAGGAACGATCATTACAGTATTACATTATCATTCTCCCCTGCATGTATATTGCAAACAAAATTAGATGGAGATGTCAAGTTGCACAGAGACTAGACACTAATTAAGGCAAATGCTGTGAGGCCTTTTCCCCCTCTCTGCAAAGGTGAGACTCTGGAGCAATGACCACTACGAGCACCTGCACTCAGTGCCTTTTTCCACCTGTTCTCTGGATTTAACACTCACCTGATGACGAGGCCAGCAGCTCCTGGGCAGCACCTGCAAAACAAGTGGGCAGATGGAAGGAGGATTGGAGGGAATGTTCACGTCAGGCAGAAATGAGAGATGTCCTTACAGGAGGTGGATGTTCTGCCAGGGAAGGAGAGTGCTCTCCATGGCTGGAGAGGAGCCCAGCCCAGCCCAGCTCCCCTTCAGTCCACCAGACAAGGGCCACTCTTGGGTTCCCTCGGGCTGAGATGATCCCCAGGTGTGTTGAAAGTCTCTTTTCCCCAACCCAGCTGTCGAAGAACTGATCAGGAGTCTTCGGCTGTAGTTCTCAAGGTTGTTTATTATTTTTTACCTAAAACATTTTCTGTCTGGCCTGCCAAGGTCTGTTCTGCAGGTCAGTCTGAGGCACACTGCCCTCCCACAGGGCTAGTGTTGTCTTTTAGACTCTAAACTATGTATTCAATATTTACAGTTATGTTCCAATACCTATCACCTATGTTAGACAGTGACTTTCTACTCTAAACCAATCCCAAATTGCCACCATCACCAAGAAGATGGAGGCTAGGAAGAAGAAGGAAGAACAGCACAACACCTAAATTCCTCCATCTTGTCCCCTAGACCCCTGTAGTGAAATTCTCCAAAATTCCACTTTTCACCCAGTGACAACTACTGTTATGCTACTTAAACTTTTGTGACTTGTAATTCTTCATACAAGGTTGGTAATTTGCTCCATGGGTCAAACTCAAAGCCGCAGGGGTTTTTGTCTGCCTGCCAGGGTCTCTCACCCCCCTGCCAGGGCTTTGAGCCATCCAGGGCATCCAGAGGGTTCCAACAGGCCACATCCTCACAGACAGTGTGTGATGGCCCACATTCTGAACCAGCTGAGAGACACCATCCAGGGATCCTCCCCAGTCCTAAGCTCTGAGATGATGAATTGCATCAGACACTCCAGGAGAACGTTATTTATTTGATCTGATTTTTACAGAGAATTAATTTTTCCGAAAGTACCTTGAAGAAACATTGGCATGTTCATTAGATTTATAGCTTCTTCCTGAGTAATGACTAATAGATGAAGAGTCTGAGCCTGGTCCCTGTGAGGCAGGCAGAGTCTCGTGGGAGGGATACACTGAGTGAGAGAAAAGCCTGTGTTAGACTGACTTCTCAAAATAACCATAATGGTGTGTCTTAGCTGGTTGCCAGAAGAGAGACAAGAGCATATCATCAAGGTGAAAGACTTTCTGATGAGCATCTTTCATGCTGCAGAGCCTCAGCCAGGTGCAGGAAAGCTTCCAGCTGACCTGAGGTTAAATCTCACATCAAACAGCGAGCTCATCAGCCTGTTCCTGCTCCTCCAAAGTAGCTGGAACAAGCTGTGGGGCTGGCCTGACTCCAGCAGCTTGGCAGCTCTGACCTGCCCCCTTGGCAGCCCTGCTGTGCCCCCAGAGCTGGCAGTGTCCTGCCCTCCTGGTCCGTGGTGTCCTGGCAGGGCTGAGCCACGAGCGGCGGCTCCTCCAGACTCACATCCTGTCACCACCTGCACAAAATTGATTTTTTAGCACCAGGCAGATGGGTGTTAAAAGTCAGGAGTGCAATTTAGGGGGTTTGCAGCAGCCTGGAATGGTTTCTTTATCTATTTTTTATTGCTCCAGCTTTTCCAGTCCCAGCTGACACATGCAGTAGTCAGGGCTGCTATCAGTTACTGCTGCCTGCTCCTGGCTGATGATGATTCCCACACCCCAAACCTTTGTGGGGGACTCAGGAACACATGAGTGGGTCTGCTCTGCCTTGCCTCACCTCTGTCATCCTCAGTGTCATCAACATCCACAGCCACAAATCTGCCAGCACCTCCCTCAGCAGCCCAGGGATCTCCCTGCTGTCCCCATACAGAGCCAGACCCAGACACTGCATATTCCTCATGCTGCAAGAACGGGGTTTGGTTTGCACTGAGGGAGCCCTGGCCAACCACTTCTGCTTGGCATCAAATGGCATTATCAATGAAAAGAGAATTTTGACTTATAATTTGCCCAGAAATTGCTCTCTGGAATGACTGATGTCCTGTGGACTACCAGCAACAGAGCTGAGCTGCTCCTGCAGAGCAGGACAGCAGTGCCAAACTGCAGGTGAAAAGCACTTCTCCTGCATCACAGTGATTAAAATATGGTGAATTTTTCAGGTAATTCCAGTGTCATTCATGCTGACTTCAGACCATGTCTCATTTTCCTTGCAGCACTATTCAGATCTCCAGTGTGCTAGCTACACACTGAGATTTTAGCATTCATTTCCATCCATTTCTCTTTCTTTTCTTTTGCCTTGCGGGGCTTAGAAAGGGTCAGGAATGTCAGTTCTGTGTCACAGGCTGCATTGCACACCACCACAGCTGCTCCACCAGTGCAAACACTTGGATTCCAGCCCTGGGAAATGTGTGCATGGCTCAGGCTGGGGCTGCTGCAGCACTGGGGGAGGCAACATCAACGGGGGCAGTCACTGGGGCACTCTGCACCATAATCTGTCCCCAGATTTAGTCCCTGCCTGCGTGGTGCTGCCACAGGGTCACCCCAGTGAGGGACATCCTCAGTGAGGAGCCCGAGGGGCTGTGCTGACAGGGGGAACAGGCAGGTGAAACATCAGGGGCTGGTCAGAGCACACAGGGGGCAGAGGGGAGGGTTAAACCAGTCTGACAGCCAGCCCTGGCTCTGCAGAGGCATTTCTTCCTGAGAGAGCCTCATCTGAGCTTAGCTCATGCAGTAAAAACCGAAGTGGGACATTAAAGGATTCACAGAGCAGCCAGCAGTGCAGTGAGACCCATTGGAAGGACAGAGGAAACGAGGCCATGCATAAAAACACTCACAGCCCTCAGCAGCAGGCAGGGACCCAGCCAGGGGAATACAGGGATGGTGTCCCCACATTGCTGGAGCCAGACACAGCACTGAACCTGATGCCTCAGGATTTTAACTTTTCTATTTTTCATCTATTTGTAATCCTGCAGTTCTTTAGTGCATAACTCCAAACTCCACACACAGTGTGAGCTGCTGCTTTCCCATTTTGGGCAGACACAACAATTCCTCTCCAGGCCTGGCAATCAAGGACACCTCACTGCCTCAGGCCTGAGAGATGGAAACAAAAGTGAGTTGGGGGAGCAAACTTGGGGTCAATGACTTCATTAGCTGAAGCTGGAATTGGAAGATGAACCCCCAATATGCAAATGGCCCAAACTTATAAAAGTGTGAAACCTGTGACCCATTGTCCATTTTGGGTGCAGCCCCTGGGAGCTTTGTGTGCCCTAAATGCACCTGAAAGCCCTTCAATAAATAGAACTGCTTTCTATTCCTTTAATTTTGTCTGGCCTCTGTTTTTAGGTAGCCCAAAAAGGCATCAAACCTGCTGAAGGTCTGCCCTGCCCGGGGCCCTCGGGTCAGAGTCCACCCCCCCAGCCCTTCCCAGGAATTGCTCCTCCATTCCTTTGGTCCTGCCCCCTCCCTTGCCCTACAGCCCCTTGTTCTCACCTTAATTGGATTTCAGGGCTCATTCCCAATTATGGGAAGGAGATCAGACCTGTGTTCCCCCTTCCTCCTTCCTCTCCTCTCCATCTCCAGCCTCAGCTCTGCAGGGGTTAAAACACAGATATTGCCTTTCTGCTCAGTGAACCAAGTGATAGGATTGCAGTTAATGGTAATTTGAACATGTTTGGTCAACTAGAAATACATAACTAGATTGAAACATGAAAATGCCCTATGAATTTATACAACTGATGCATTTGAATGCGCTCAGCTGTTAACTTCATTGCAAGAAGGATGGGAGAAATAATTTGCAACAACCCACACATTTTTTATTGAACCTTTGCAAATAGGAATAATGTATCAAACATATCTCTGTGTCTGCCTCACACCTACAGACAGCAGCACTGCTCAGGTATGAGTCAGCTGCAGCGTTCAGGATCTGATGGCAGAGGTTTTCGGATACAAAGGATTTCTCTCTCATCTGACCTCGTTCCTTTGATAGCCAGAGCTCTCCCAGCAGCTGTGGGCACACAGACAGCATCTGCTTCCCCTCCCTCCCGCCTAAGCCAGGCACCTCACTCTCAAGTTTAACTTTGAGCTGCACAGTGACCACCAGGCCACCCTGCTCGGCCATTCTGTCACTCAGAGGAGGCTCCGCCGGTGTCACCACCACCTGAGGAACAAAGGATCTCAAACCTCCTCCCCACTTGTACCTGCCAGCAATCCCAGCTGGATACACTCCCTTTTTTGTAAGAAATGCATCAAAGAAATGCAAGCCATGGCTGCCTGTTCCTCAGCCTCCACGGAAGGAGGTGGGAGTAGCTTGAGCTGGGATCCTGCATGGAAATTCATCCCTGTGCAGAGCTGGAGGAACTGGCTGGGATGTTTCTGCCAGGAGCTGCTCCTGAAATGGTTTTTCAGACCTCCCATCCCATCCCATTATCCCATCCCATTATCCCATCCCGTTTCTCTTGTTCCCTGCTGGGTCCTTTCCCTGCCTGTTGTCACATGCCCTGGGAGGCAGATGGAGCTCTCGGATGGCCCATCAGAACAGCCCTCACCAGTGAGTCCCAGAAGGAAAGAGGGGATGGAGCTGGGGCGTGTGGTGGGGCTGGGGCTCAGCACCCCCCTTGCTCATCAGCTTGGGAGGCTGCAAGTCAATGGGCTGACAATAAATCCTGCAGCTCTCCCTATTTCAACGTCACCATTTTCTCCTCTCATCTTGTTAGAGGGTGTAATTTATGTTGTGTGTGTCCATTTACCAGCCATTATATCCTAAATGAAAGAAGAGATGAAACATATTCTCTATTTAAAGCTTCCAAAATAGGCCTGATTAATATGTCCAATTGATTGTTCAGCTGTTCTACTTGCTAATCTGCAAAAACTAATTAGACAAGTGGGAAACCAAAATACTGGGTCGTTTCCATTGTGTGCTAATGAATGTTCTTCGGTTTAGCAAATGTTTTGTTTCCACCATGGAAAAAGAATAACACTGGAAATGGATCTGGCTGCCATAGTGGGAAAGCTGCACCACCAGTCAGATCCATAATTGATATGTCTGACCAGGCTGGCCTACAAAAAAACAGATATTGCCTCTCTGGGAAGCCTGTGTTTGGGGCCAGACTGCAGACAAGCTTTAGGGTTAAATACATTAAAAAAAAAAGGCTCTTTATTCAGATTTCCAGGCTCACAGCCTTTCTTGCCCTCTCACATCCCCACCCCAGCTAACAAACCCTTTTTGCCCCAAAGATGCCTTTCTGAAGGAGTCCTAGAGGGACTTCAGGTATTCTAGAAAGATCCTCTCCTTTCCTCTAGAATTCTCTCAGAGATTGCTGCTTTCAATTCCCCATGTGCAATTTGCTGCTGAATAAGTGAATTTGCTCTTGGTGTTGCAATTTGGAGTGCCTGCACATCGCATCCCTAATTGTTCCAATTACTAACGAGGCTGCTGGGAGCCATGTGAGCTCAGGCCTTTGCTACCTTAAAATGGGCTCCTAAAAACAGGGACACTAAAAATGGATCGTTCAGGTCAGAATGAGAAGCAGAGAAAGCCGTGCAGGATGTGGGGAGGAATCTGTCTGCAGCCCAGCAGCCAGGAGAAAGCGAGAGCTCATCTCCAAGTTTCAGTAAGCCGAGGAGAGGTAGTTGAGATGCAAATGTATGCACTTTGTAAATAACCCTTTTACTGCAGGTTAAAAGCCAGTTTCTGGAATTACATACGGAGGAGAGACAATTAGAGCAACTCCCAGTCTGTGGCTCGCCTCAGATCAGCACGTGTGGCTCAGCTCAGCAGAGTAAAGAGCCCTGATCAGCTTGATCCTCTCCTGTTTGATCTGGAACTTACACAATGAATATCTAATGCCTGCCTGCTCAGTACCCAGGACTCCTTAAACTGAATAACTGATTCCATTAAGAGGGCATTAGCTCTGTACGCTCATAATTAATCTCCTCGAGAGAACTAATAGTTCAAAAGACTCGCATGGAGCAAGGACATTTTACATGGCACAGCTCGTTTTTCCCTAATTGATTAATTTAAAGGCATCTCTAGAGCCACGTTCTGTGGCACAGAACCTCTTCACCCCACACACGTGGGGAAAAATAAGTAGTACAGCACATTCCTCAGGTGCTGGCAAAGCAGAGCAGGAGCTCAGCTGAGTGGGTCCAGGAGAGATTTCAGGAGCCTGAGCCTGCAGTGCTCAGGGACAGCTGGGAGCAGCACCCCCTCCTTCCATCCCACAGCTCTGCTCCATTCCCTGGGGCTCTCCTGAAGAATTTCAAAACCAAGAGAACACTTTAAACACCCTCACTGCTGAAGTGGCAAAACGCTGTGGCTGCTTCTGAGGAACTGCCCAGTGTGTGTGCTGCAGCAGGCATGACACACTAAGGACTAACCACAAGGACAGCCAGCTAAACTGAAAACCAGAGTGTTTGCTGCTGGAGCCAAACATCCCTGCAGCCTTCAGCCACGGCTGACCCCAGCAGGGCTCACGGCACTGGGTGTTGCCATCATGTTATTTGATTAACTTCTTATCATCTGAATTAAGCAAGGAGTTGTTTTTCCAAATAGTGCGGCCACAGGAAAGATGAAAACAACAAATCCAAGCCTTGAAACAAGCCTTTGATGCTCAGGAGATGCTGGCAAGGTGTTGTAGCAGGATCTGCTGGATCCTGAGGGCATCAGATACTGCAAAACAGCCCCAAAACAGTATGGCTAAAAGCACCAGCTGCACTTGCTCTTGGATCCAGTGGGAATAGTGATGGAGTGCCCTTCACAAGACCCTGTGGACTTGCAGTGTGGCAAAACTCCTGCTGCACCCTCCCAACCTCCCCTGCACCTGCTCCAATTCCTGCCCCTCTACCAAGGTTTTACCTACAGGTTTACCAAGGTTTTACACACAGGGCATTTGAGGAAAAGTTTGAGCCTTGAGGAAAAGAGGGATGTGCCTTGGGAGGCACAGGGGCTGCCTGGCTGCAGTGCTGGTGCTATTTATGCCTCGTTGGCTGTTGCATCTTTGGCAGAGCTCCATGTGCTCGTCTCAGAACTGGGGTTTAGTTCCAAGCTGGAGCTGTTTTCACTGTGTGCCCTGCTCTGCCCATGCAATCTCCAACGGGGCTGTTCCCACCCCAGGGCAGGACTGGATTGTTATTGCCATCAGCCCTGTCTGTGTGCCAAGCCCTGCAGGAAAATCTCCATCACACCTGAAATGGTCCCACAGGGACAGGAGCCCCCTGGCACCAACATCACAGAGAGGCAGAGGTACAGAGAAAGGAAAACACCTCTCTCATAAATAAGAAGTGTTTCAGTTGAAACCAAATCTTTCATTCTGCTCAGAGCCAGGTACCAGCTGACCACCCCAAATTTCCAGTAGTGCCCAAAGAAAAGACAGTCTCCAATGGCTGCTGCAAATGCTACATAATGATCTCCTGTTATTTAATTCTCTGAGAGCTTTGATAGCTTTCCATAAGTCAAGGTTTATTTCCCTTCCCTTGAATGTCACGCATAATTCTTGTGGAAATGTTTATTTGCCTAATGCAACTTTTAGTGTCCAGGTTATTTATTCCTTCCATTTGTCAGCTAAAAGAAAGCCCTCCTTAGCCTCCAGCCTGATTACTTACAGTAATGCTGTGGCTCAGGCTCTTTCATCTTCTCACTGTGACTGAAATGCATTTACAGCTGAATGGATTATCACCAAAAAAAAATCTAATTTTAAAAAGTATACTACATTTTAACACACTTTGCATTGCACATAAGTAATCTGGGAGCTAAAAGCTAATCAGAAACTTCTATTTTGTTAACTGCAAGGATTAACCAATAAAGGGGACGTGCATGGGGACTTTCAGAATGAGGAAACTGCTGGGTTTTCTTCTCTGTTATTTATGTGACAAGTCCCCACGGGGCCTCGCTCATCACACCTCCCTGTGGATGCACAGGTGCACAGACCAGTGTGGCCCCAGGTTCATCCAGGGGCTGACAGCTGCTCCACAGCCCAACATCTTTCCCAACATCCCAATTTCCCAACATCTCAATATCCCAACATTCCAACATTCCAAAATCCCAGCATCCCAACATTCCAACATCCCAATATCCCAACATCTTTCCCAACATCCCAATGTCCCAACATCCCAACATCCCAGTGTTCCAACATCCCAACATTCCAACATCCCAATATCCCAACATCCCAAAATCCCAGCATTCCAACACTCCAACATCCCAATATCCCAACATCTTTCCCAACATCCCAATGTCCCAACATTCCCAATATCCCAGCATCCCAACACTCCAACATCCCAATGTCCCAACATCCCAACATTCCAACATCCCAATGTCCCAACATCCAAACATCCCAATGTTCCAACATCCCAACATTCCAATATCCCAACATCTTTCCCAACATCCCAATGTCCCAACATCCCAATATCCTAACATTCCAACATCCCAACATCCCAAAATCCCAACATCCCCGCATCCTAACCTCTCAATATCCCAAAATCCCAACATTTCAACATCCCAAAATCCCAGCATCCCAACATCTTTCCCCACATCCCAACCCGGCTGCCATTCCCAGGGCTGCCCCTGCCACTTCCTGGGGCTTCCCACCAAATGTGCAAAGGTCCTTTCCAGGTGGGAGCAGCTTGTCCCTCTCTGCTCCTCCTTCCCACAGCTGGGTCCATCCCAGCCCGTGTTCTGCAGTGTCTTCCCATTCACAGAATCCCAGAACCTCTGAGACTGGAAAAGATCTCCAAGAGCATCGAGTCCAAGCTTTGACCAAACCCCAACTTGTGACCCAGCCCAGAGCACTGAGTGCCATGTCCAGCTGTTCCTTGGACACCTCCAGGGATGGGGGCTCCAAACCTCCCTGAGCAACCCCTTCCAATGCCTGACCACCATTTCCATGAAGGAATTCTTCCTAATGTCCAACCTGAACATCCCCTGGAGCAACTGGAGGCTGTTTCCTCACATCCTCCTGCTGGTTTCCTGGGAGAACACTGACCCCCACCTGGCTACAAGCTCTTTTCTGGAGCAGGAGGGTTAAAGTCCCTCACCAGAGGTGCCTTGGGGCCCCACAGGCACTCCCTGTCCCGTGGGAACACACAGCCCACCCTGCCCAGGAGCCCACTCACTCATCGGCCTCCAGAACACCGAGCTGGTAAGAAAAAAAATGAAAAATAATCCTGCTAGAAGAAATTACTGTATGTCAAAAATAATACTTTGCCCCCGGACTTTCTGCTCCCACTGAAAATGAATCATCTTCTGGCATTAAGCAGCCACAGCTTTGTTATTAACAATCAATACCATTACAATACACCTAAAACTTGACTAAATGCAATTATGGCACATCAAAGAATGTTACAGCTTAAGGGGCTTCAAAGACTTCTCAGCAAGGATCCTGAATTCCTGGCCTTGGCTCCCGCACCCAGATGGAGGGAGAAGTCACCTGTAATGCTTGGTGATGCTCAGTGACTGCATCCAGGGGCACCAGGGGGATGGACGGGGTCACAGGAGCCAAAGAACCATCCCATGGTGGCTCATGGCCTGGGAAGATTCATTTAGAGTCCATCACGGTGAAATTAACCCAGTGCAGAACAACAATTAGCATAACAAGGCCTCCTGGGGTTCATTAAAAAGGAGCCTGGTACAAGAGGAAATTATAGAGTGAGGTCTCTCAGTGCTGGGCTGGTTGTGGCCTCCCTGGACACAGAGAGGGTGATTTGGGATTGGGAATGATCTGTCTGTGGGATTGTTTTGATGCGCTGCTTGCGATGCATTAAAAGCTGCAACTTAGGGCTTAGTGTGAGAATGAATTGGACTCGGCACGCCAAGCTGTCACCTGTGCTGAGAGGTGTGAAAAAATTATGAGCTGCTTTGTGTGGGAACTACAAGTAGTGCTTAGTGCCAGGAATAAACACAGACATTTGAGCTGGGAAGTTGAAATTAAGTTGTACACAAAACACAGATTTATTTGGTGTGTTTGCAGGAATTGGCAGCTTGTACAGTTTCACCCATGGAAATCAAGGCTCCTGCCCATCATTCATAAAAATAATCACATCTATTACCTGCCTTGCCTGCAGCTCCAGGTATTTGTACATCCAGCCCTGTCTGCCCCTTCCTGAGCTGGATTGAAAAGCCCAGAGGGCAGAGCCAGCACAGTGGCTCAGTGCCCACTGTGCCCTTCATTCTTTTTCTCTCCCAAGTAAGTGAACTCTGAACTCAGTTTGTCCATCCATATATATTTACAAAAATTTAGAAGTTATTTTAGAAAACAGAAGGATGTTGCTATTACATTTAGCATTTTTTAAATTAAACTTTATATGAAAATGTAAGCTACTATAGAAATATCATAATGGCTCAATTTTTGAAGGCTGAACATAAGAAATGATGAAGTATTTGAAATGTATTTCAGAGCCATTGCTAGGTCTCTGGTGGCTTCCTCAGGTGAATGGTTCTTGCCACTCTTTGAAAGCATAGTCTGTCATATCAGCATTGGCTTGGATTTTCTGGAATGCTTAGAATTTACCATGTTGTGCATTTTGTTCTGCAGCTTTGGTGTTTTGTTAGAGCCCAAGTTCCTGGACATCCTCAATAAGAATGCCAGTGCAAGGGATGAGTGAACCCAAACTGACAGAGTGGGTTTAACATCCCTGAGCATTGTGAGAGGAATAGTGGATTTGTCTTTACAAACAAGCTGTGGGTCAATTGGTAGATAAAACCAGCACTGGGAGACAAAAACAAAAAAAAACCAAAAAAAACAAAAAAAAACAAAAACATGTGAGAGGAATAGTGGATTTGTCTGTACAAACAAGCTGTGGGTCAACTGGTAGATAAAACCAGCACTGAGAGACAAAAAAACAAAAAAAACAATGGGAAGGATTCCACTGATTGATGAATGGGAAAAGATATTTGCTTTTATAAATAAACTTTAGGTTTGCTATAAATGAAATTAGACATTGAAAGATGGAAGAAACAATGGGGAAGAAAAACCCCTAAATTCCACAGGAATTAAAAATTAAAAGGAGGGTTATACATTATAGGGGAATCTTTGGGATCAGGTGTTTTGGGAAGTCTGAACCTCTCAAGTACCTCAGCCAATGGGGAAAGGGAGAAGAGAAATTTGGATAAAAAGGAGGCTGCAAAAATTTGAGAGACCCCAGGGGAATGCCCCATGGCCTCTCCCTTTATTGGAATAAAGTTCCAGGACTCCTCTGCCTCCTTTCTGGACATAAACCTCAGGTGTTTGTGGATTAATTTTCCTAACAATTGTGAGCAGTGCCAGGTGCTGTTGTCTGCTGGATCCCTTTAACACCCCTGAACATTCTGTGTGTCTGTCTGATGGATCCCTTTAACACCCCTGAGCATTCTGTGTGTCTGCTGGATCTCTTTAACATCCCTGAGCACTCTGAGCAGTGCCAGGTGCTGTGTGTTTGTCTGCTGGATCCCTGCATGGGCAGCCTCAGGGCTGCTGCCCCCAGGTGATCCCTTGGAACACCTTCAGCCTGGCAGGTGCCTCCTGCTGAGCACCCCCAGCATCCTGCTCAACCTCAGCCCTTCCTCCTCCTCCTCCTCCTGCTGCCCCATCACCTGCAGCTGCAAGCAGAGCAGTTCATGTCCTGTTTGCTGTCTGTGCTCTTAATGCAACAGCACCGAGGGAGAAATGTTTCCTATTTTTAGCTTTGTAGGGAGTGTTTTCTTCTGGATGAGCTGCCACAGCACCTCCTGCTCGCCGTGCCAGGCCTGCTGACACCAGGCACACCTGGGCACACACAGAGGGAGATGAGGGGCTCAGCTGGGCCAGCAAACCCTCTGGCAGAGAAGGGTCAGCTCACACCAGCGGCAGCTCGGGTCTGTGATGCCATTCCCACTGCTGGGAAGAGCTGTTTCTGCGGGGAAAGAAAAGACAGAAACAACATCTGAAACTTCTGAAGGCAGGCTGCTCTTTCAGCCTGCAGTTCTTCCTTCCAGCTGCCTGCTTTTCCCTGGAAAGAACAGGAACATTTTTCACCTGAACACTGCTTTTGCCACATCCAGGCTCAGCCTTGGGCTGACTCTGAGAATCTGTCACCCTCCCCAGGGCTGTGCCTGCTCCACCAGCACTCCTCCTGCACTGGTGACACCCCTGTGCTCTGCATGGGGAGACCAAGCAGAGCCTTTGGTACCACACCTGCTCCTGTCACCCTGGCTGGGCACAGAACAACCACAGCAGCCTGGGGAAATGCAGAACAACCACAGCAGCCTGGGGAAATGCAGAACAACCCCAGCAGCCTGGGGAAATGCAGAGGGGCCATGGGCACCTCGAGGCTCTGTTCACAGAATTCCCAGAATCACTGGGTTGGGAGAGACCTTCAAGATCATCGAGTCCAACCCAAACACCTCAACTCAACCCTGGCACCCAGTGCCACATCCAGGCTTTGTTAAACACACCCAGGGATGGTGACTGCACCACCTCCCCAGGCAGAACATTCCAGAACTTTTCTGGCAGTGCTGTGCTCCCCACTCAGGCTGGGGTGGCCAGCAGGGTCCTTGGGTGATGGCCATTGACCAGCCTTGGGGCTGTCTGGTCTTATGGACCTGATCCCTTGGAACTTGGCCAAAAATTCAGATTTTTCCAGTCAGCCTCAGACTGATTTTTCAGTTTTTTCAGATTTTTCAGTCAGCAATTATCTGGTGTGACTCAGCAGCACCAGCAGGGCTCTCCTTGCCTCCCTTCCCAAAGCCTGTGACTATGGCCAGTAAAATGGTCCTTTGGAAGGACCTGCCACTTCTAACTGACATTTAATTGCTCTTGCAGCTGGAGGAGGAATGTCACAGCGCCGAGGATTTCCAGGATCTGTTCCTTCTATTAATTCATTACTGTAGGTAGTGTCAGGAAAATTAATCCACAAACACCTGAGGTTTATGTCCAGAAAGGAGACAGAGGAGTCCTTTTACTTTATTCCAATAAAGGGAGAGGCCATGGGGCATTTCCCCTGGAGCTTCTCCAATTTTTTGGAGGAGCCTCCTTTTTATCCCAATTTCCCAGCTGCATTTCCCTTCTCTCTTTCCCTATTTCTGAGGCACTTGAGAGGTTCAGACTTCCCAGAATGCCTGATACCAAAGATTTCCCTCTAATATGCAATCCTCCCTTTTCATTTTTAATTCCTATAGAATTTAGGGTTTTCCCCATTGTTTCTTTCATCTTTCAATGTCTAATTTCATTCATCAGCAAACCTAAAGTTTATTTATAAAAGCAAATATCTTTTTCCATTCATCAATCAGTGGAATCCTTCCCATTGTTTTTTTTTTTTTGTCTCCCAGTGCTGGTTTTATCTACCAGCTGACCCACAGCTTGTTTGTAAGGACAAATCCCTCATTTCTTTCAGTGGGAGGAATCTTCCCTGAAATTCTGGGAGTGAATCCAGCAAGGATGGGACCAGAGCAGCATGGATGTCTCTGCTGTTTCTCCCTGAAAGCACAGGGAAGAGAACCCACTTGTAGAAATCTCATTATTTTGATTTAAAATATTCCATTGCAGCTGGTTGGTCATAAAGGAATGCGCAGAATCATTTTGAAAATCACAGTTGCTTTTTTTTTCATGCCACAAACATGCGGGGAATACAATGTGAATGTCCTGGGTTTACTGTAATAGGGAAATTGCTGAAATCAATCAACCAGTGGGAAATGCGAGATCCAGGAGGGACCTGCAGGTTGTCTAATGGAAAGCATTAGTATTTTAAAAATAACTGTTAAAAATGCACTGACTTCAGCATTAAAATTGCTTCTATTAACACACATCGTGCTGGCACGTTTCAGCATGGATTGTTTGCCTTGTGAAACACTCTTGAGCCCAGAGCTTGCACTGCTGGGGGCTTTGCTGTGACTGGGATCAGGGAAGAGCCAGGGAGGGAAATTTTGGGCATCCAGACACTTTGAAAACTGTTGGGGCTTACCTAAAAGCAGAGGTCAGAGAGAATTAAAAGAATAAGAGAGGATATATTTATTGAAGGGCTTTCAGGTACATTAAGGGCAGACGAAACCTCCCCAAGGGGCTACACCCAAGATGGATAACAGGACACAAGTTTTTCAGATAATTATAAGTTTGGTTCATTTACATATCAGGGGTTAATCCTCCAGTTATAGCTTCAGGTAATGAAGTAATTTACCCCCAGTTTGCTCCTCCCAACTAATTTTTGTTTATACTTTTCAGGTCCTGAGGCTGTAGGGTGTCTTTAGATCTCAGGCCTGGAGGAATTGTTTTGTCTGACCAAAATGTGAAGACACTAACTAACACTTTATATGGAATTTAGAGTCATACTCTAATGCAATACAGGATTTGAAAAATATAAAAGCTAAAATCCTAAGGCATCAAAACCACAAGACAGAGCAGGGCTCTGGGAGCCAGCTGCCCAAAGAAGAACCTGGCCAGAAACGTTGTCCCCTGGTGTCCCCAGGTCACCCAGGAGGGACGAGCCAGCTCACCCCCGCCTCAGCTATTTTAAATCACAGACCTGCAAACAAGGGGAAGGAGGATTTGCAGAGGGGCTAGTGTGTAATTAAACTTTAAACATTCAAAACTAAAATTATATCTTCCTTTATTGAAAACAGGCATTTAAGAGCTCACAGTCCTGGAAGCATTGCAAGGGTAATGGCAGCCACTCATTAGAGCAGACAAAGGAAGCACGGGCTCTAATTTGTCTTTAGTCAACTGTCTTGGGCTTGAAGGCCTGGGGCTGGGGAGGAATGCTTCTGAAGTAATGAAAAAATTAAGGGGCTTCTAAAATTAAGCAAAATTATTTTACCTCTGATGCAGGAGGTTGATCTAAATATAAACAGAAAGAAAGAAAACGCTCTGCTACTTATATAAAGCTTTAGGAAAAAAAACCTAAGAACTGGTCTTTGCACTGTTTTCTGATTTTTATTAAGTAATTCTATCAAAATGACCAAATTGATCAAAAATTTCTTTCTCGGTTTTTATTAATTTGCCAGAAGTATTTTATTTCAAACCTGCATTCTTGACCATTTACCTGTTACCTAAACAGTCCCTAAAATTTACCTGTTACCTAAATGGCATCACTTGGCAGTACCTTTTAATAATTCAACCTTCCTAAGAACATTCAGGTTGTAGTTTTCCATTGATTCTAAAGGTGAAACAGAAGCCCTCATCCCATCCCATCCCAGGTGTCATATCAAAGCATTCACCTTTTAAGATTTTTAAGACTTAAGACAATGTTGGGCCTCAAGAGAGGCCATTGGAATCTAAGGATCATTTCAAGGGATTTTGGATTACTGACACCTAACACGTTCACAGTCTGCAAAATGCTTTGTGGGAGGAGACCCCATCAGGTGCTCCAGGAGCATCCCGCAGCCCAGAGGAAGAGCAGATCTTTTCAACACCTGCCCTGCTCGCTCCTGCCATTGTCAGCACGGAGTGGCAGTGAGCTTCCTCCCCTGCAGCATCCCCTCCCTGAGCATCCCTGTCACCATGATATTTTCTGGAAAAATTCCCTCGCCCAGGATTTTCTCCTGGGAAGATGAGAAGCCTCAGAAGAAAAGAAAAACAGTAATTACCTGATCGCTTCTCCCTGTGTTTTGCTGCTTTGGAATGTGGCAGGTGCATCTTTGATTGGTTCCATGTGAGTTGCTTTAATTTAATGACCAATCCCAGTCCAGCTGTGTCGAGTCTCTGAGCAGTCACAAGTTTTTATTTTTTTTTTTTCTTTTCTAGCCTTCTGTCTGTATCCTTTCTCTATAGTTTAGTTTCAGTATATAATTTTCTTTTAATATAATATAATGTCATAATATAATAAATCAGCCGTATAAGAATAAGGAGTCAGATTTTAATCTCTTCCCTCGTCCTGGGACCCTCGCAACCACACTTCCCTCGCCCAGGATTTTCTCCTGGGAAGATGAGAAGCCTCAGAAGAAAAGAAAAACAGTAATTACCTGATCGCTTCTCCCTGTGTTTTGCTGCTTTGGAATGTGGCAGGTGCATCTTTGATTGGTTCCATGTGAGTTGCTTTAATTTAATGACCAATCCCAGTCCAGCTGTGTCGAGTCTCTGAGCAGTCACAAGTTTTTATTTTTTTTTTTTCTTTTCTAGCCTTCTGTCTGTATCCTTTCTCTATAGTTTAGTTTCAGTATATAATTTTCTTTTAATATAATATAATGTCATAATATAATAAATCAGCCGTATAAGAATAAGGAGTCAGATTTTAATCTCTTCCCTCGTCCTGGGACCCTCGCAACCACACCACACCACATCCCCCTCCCCACACACCTCCTGGGGCTGCGGGACCCCTGTCTGTGCCCCGTCTGTCACCGCAGACAGAACTCACTCTGCACCCCCGGGGAACGAAGCAATCTTCAGGGCTGGAATGGTCTTTATGGATTTTCCCTTTCCTTTGGCGGAGATTACCCGCTCGGTGTTCGGGAGCTGCACACAAAGGCTTTAACAACGCCTATTGTTGGGGAGAAAAACATCCCCCATCCGGCTCCCATCGCTTCATCCGAGCCCTTTGAAACGCTGATTGTGCTCCAGCACAATGAGAGAACATCATGATGCGAGACTCCGGGGAGGAATCGAGGTGAGCTTTGCATCAGGATGGAAATAAAGGATTATTTGCCTGACAAAGCAGCAAGCTGCTCTCTCTCTGCGGGCACTTTCCAGGGTGCAAATACCCAGGTCCAGAAGTAATTTCTCCTCCAGCCAGCTCCCTTTCACTTGAGGCATGGGTTCGGCCAGGACAAAGAGAGCCAATACAGGAATGTGTCTGAAATCACCAAACCTTGGCTTTTGGGGCTCTGGGAAACCCCTTTGCTGGAATTTCTGTCAATTGCTCTGAAGGATTTCCCTGTTTGAAATGCATCGATATCCAGCTGCTTCCTTTCAGTACAGCCTCTACACCCATCTCTCATTCTTTATTTAGTGACTTCTTACTTCTCTACCCGCGATAATAGCACATTGCATTCCCATTAATGCCGAGTTAATTCCTCACTATTGGTACCCAGAGATTTAATGAGTGCTTACTTGCTTTAAAATAATTATTTTTATTGTCAATCACGCAAGTGGATAAGGAGAGACTCAATGAAATGATTTCTGTAGCTCACAGGCTGGCTGTGAGATGATCCCCTCCCTGTGAACTCAGCTGTGCCGAGGCATTGGAGCTGGGCAGAGCCCACTTCTGCCTCCTCTGCCTCAAAAAGTTTGTGGTTTCTTTTAAAAATATCCATGGTCTTGGTAAATGTGACCACATGAGCAATGCCATGGCTGACTCTCACAATAAAAGGCAAATATCATGGATATATGTTAGGAGAAGTTTTATAGATGTATAGTTATGTTTTACCCCTTGTGCTGTTCTCAGGGGTGCCCTGGGTTTGGGACATTTGGGAGGGTGGGCTCGTTGCCATGGCAACAGCTGCCCCCCAGTCAATGTGTCAGGCAGTGATCTCAGCACTGGGCAGGGAAGGAGGAGTCGATGGACAGAACTTTGGGAGAGGCCAAAGGGTTAAAAGGGGAAACCTCCATGGTGTGGGTGAGCACATGGTGGGGAAATCTTCTGCACTTAATATTTGCTCTATTCACTCTTCTGTTGTACTTTTGATAAGGTTTTAATAAACCTTTTAAATTTTTTTTGGAAGTGAGTAGCACTTCTCACAAAAGCAAACCAGTCTGCAGGTCCGTGTGTTCCCAAATAGCCACTCCAGTCCCTCTGGGTTCTGGGCCTCCAAGGCCAATGTTTTCTGCATTCAGAACATGGCAAGAAGAAAGCAGCTGAGGCTGGAGCTTAATGAACACCCGGGCTCTGCCTTAGGATCATCCACCGAGTGCTCAGCTCAACCTGCGCTCTGGGAAATTAGCCACAGATTTCATTTTCTCAGGGAATGTCGATTCAAATCTTGTGCCTGTTTCTGAGAAACAGTTTCATCTCCCACAATGCCACTTAGGAGAAGCAAGAGAACTTTATTCCTTGAAAGCAGATGACAGGTCTCTGTGTGTGGCTCATGTTAACAGCACGGGAGAGAACTGCCTGTGGGATCCATCCCAGCCCTGTGGGGAGCTGCTAAACAGCTGCTGCCTGGGATCTGCATGCCCCACGCTGCCTCCTTTGCACCCCTCCGCATGGCCAGGCATCCCTCTGTGCCCTTCATCCCTCTGTGCCCTTCATCCCTCCCTGCCCTTCACCTCTCTGTGCCCTTCATCCCTCCATGCCCTTCACCTCTCTGTGCCCTTCACCCTCTGTGCCCTCCATCCCTCTGTGCCCTTCACCTTCTGTGCCCTTCATCCCTCTGTGCCCTTCACCTCTCTGTGCCCTTCAACCCACTGTGCCCTTCATCCCTCTGTGCCCTTCATCCTTCCATGCCCTTCCCCCTCTGTGCCCTTCATCCCTCTATGCCCTTCACCCTCTGTGCCCTTCATCCCTCTGTGCCCTTCACCCTCTGTGCCCTTCATCCTCCGTGCCCTTCACTCTCTGTGCCCTTCATCCCTCCCTGCCCTTCATCCTTCCATGCCCTTCATCCCTCCGTGCCCTTCACCCTGAAAGAAATGAGGGATTTGTCTTTACAAACAAACTGTGGGCAGATAAAACCAGCACTGGGAGAGAAACAATGGGAAAGATTCCACTGACTGATGAATGGAATGAGAGGGATTTGTCTTTACACATCTACTGTGGGTCTGCTGATAAATAAAACTGGATACTGAGAGATGAAAGAAACAATGGGAAGAACCATTAATTCCATAGGAATTCCACTGATTGATACAAGGAAAAGAAAAAGGGGGGGGGTGTACATTAGAAGGGGGTCTGTATTAGGTGATTTGGGAAGTTTGTACCTCTCAAGTACCTCAGTCAGTGGGGAAAGAGAGAGGGAAATGTGGCTAGGAAATTGGGATAAAAAGGAGGCTGTGTCCTCCAACAGCTTGGGAAATGCCCCACAGCCTCTCCCTTTATTGGAATAAAGTTCCAGGACTCCTCTGGCTCCTTTTTGGACATAAACCTCTGATGTTTGTGGATTAATTTTCCTGACAACCCCTCCATGCCCTGCAGCACCATCCCACACATCCCCAGCTCCTGGCTGCTAAACACTTCAACCTGTTCCAACCCCAACACCCTTCAACTCCCCTCCTTAACAAGAGAGATTTTTCTGCAGGAAGCCTGGCAGCCCCTTCATCCCAGCCCCAAGGGCTGAGGAATCCCTGGCCCTGAGAGTAAAATGCTTAAAATCATTAGTGCCTGCTCTGTGGCAGCCGATTACATGCAAATTCCTGCTCGGTGATTAATTTAATCTCAGAAAATGCCTCCACTGCTCACTTTGGGGGAGCTGATGAAATAAGAGAATTCGGTTCTTTTCTGAGTTGCGTTCTTGAAAAGCAAATTTTTGGCTCAAAATGAAGTTTAATTTAATTACAAGATTAAACTCTCTTGTACTGGAAGATGCAGGGGTGCCTTTAAAGTGTCAGGAGAGCAGCCATGGCAGAGGAACAGCCCCGTGGCTCCTGGGCTGCCAGTCCCAGCACCTAGCCCAGAATGGCAAGTGCCAAATAAAATGAAAACCCTGCAGCCTGCTCCTGCTCTTTACTCATCAGCTCAATGTGACTGAACAAAGGAGTAAATTACCTGTTCCTTCATAGAAATCTCCGTGGAGGAAAACTTGAATTTGCTGGATAAACCCCACCTTACGTAGTGCTGATCTTTTAAATACTGGTTGGGAGGTTCCTTTGGTATTTCTGAGGATGGAAAGCACACCTCAACACAGAGCCCTGGCAGAAACTGGGGGAGGACACCAGAATCAGCAGGTCATGCTCTCCTGTGGCTCCTGTCACTCCTGTCCTCTGTGGCTGGTTAGATTTTCTTTAAGGCACCCAGGCTCCTCCTTTTCACATGAACCAGCCAGATAATGTGATGGATTTCCTGCTCCACAGGCCAAGAAAGCAGTGCTCCTTCCCAAAATGCCTCAGGGCTGCATAAAACCATCATCAGAAAAGGTAAAAAACCGTCACAAACAATTATTTATTGACTTATAGTTTAAGAAAATGTTGTTTCCTCTCACTACCAGAATATCATGAGATCCAGGCTCTAATGCTATTGCTCCCACTCTTCAATCAATAACCTCCACAATAACTCAGCCTCACTCACCCCAGCCCACATTTCCAGCCTCATTTCTCAGTGCTTTTGACGAGCCCTGGAGAAGAAAAGGATGTGGAATTACACCAACCATATTACACACGAGTGATGTGAAAAATGCCTCAGCCCCTGGCACCCAGCTGCTCCCACAGTCAATAAATTCAGCACTTCTGAATTTGAAGTTGAATTTCTGAATTTGAATTTCTGAATCTGGTTTCTGCTTCTTGCCAGGGCCACACCACACCTGGAAAGCACCATTTCCTTCCTCAGAGCAGGTGTGTGGTGGGAGGGGATGGCCAGGGGTGCCAGGAGAGCCCAGCTCCTCCATGGCTGGGCTGGTGATGAGGGTCATCATCTCTGAATGCCAGCCATGCTCCTGATTTCCTTCTGAGTTTTGTTTCCAAGCTCTTCATATTACAACAGGTCCTTTGCTCACAGTGACAGTTCTGCAGTGTCCCATCCCATCACAGCCTCGTTTAATTTGGTATTCTGAGGTGATCAGAGCTGGGATTCACTAATTCCTCTGGTAACCAAGAGGCTGGCAGGGAGAAATTCCCCTCCTGCTGCACTGCTCATTTTTGGAGTTCTGTCAGGGAGCTCACCAGGGGAAATGGGGGAAGCCTGTAATTAATAAGTTATTCCAATAATTTAGATTTTCTAAAACACTTAACTCTGATTCTGGAAGGTCTCACCCATCTCTCAGGCTCAGACCTCACTGTACCCTCTGATCAAAATCCATCATGACCTGAGCATCACTGCCCTGGATTTGGCTTAACAAAAGCTACATCCTCTCCTCTATGAATGTCATTAATAATTACATAAAAAATGCACCTCATCTTGGGATAAAATAAATATGTGAATAAAAGACAGATCTAATAAACCTGGACAGAATTTATGATTTTTTCAGCCATCGCTTTGCCAGAGATAATGTTGCACAGTAAAGCTGATTTGCTGGATGAGAACCATATAATTTATCCTGTCAGGGAACATAAGAAATCTTGTCTATGAAGGGGATGACTGATGGGCTCATGGAAACTGGCAGGGAAGCAAATAAAATAATTTTGTCTGTTAAAAATATCTAATTATCATGTCCTTGTTTATGACAACGCATGCGGGTGAGGGCTGTGTCAATACCTATAACAGAGATTTCTGCTTTATGCTGAAACTTTCTTTTCATTTCAAACTTGGAGAATTTTTAAAGCTAATAATTACAGCTGTTAGCTCTTTGCACTGATGTAAGAGCTTATCCCCAGGAAAAAGCTCTGGGACCTGAGCTGACACCACCCAATCCCTGGGAATTTTCTGTGTGAAAAGCACAGGTTCAGGTCAGCTGAAACCAACCAAACCCCCGTGAAACAGCCTGGGCTGTGCTGGGTGCTTGGGTGCTTCTGTTTGGCCATTCCCATCCCACTCCTCAGCAGCTCCACAAAGGCTTTGCCATTTCTGCTGCCCTGGTGGGAGCCACAGCACTGCCAGGAATCCAAGCTGCCTTGGGAAGGTGAGGATGTGACCTCTCCCAGTGTCCCTGAGCTCCAGGGTGTCCGTTCTCCCTGCTCCTCTCCCCACTGCTCTCACGGTCCCCAGGTTGTGCCAGAAGAGCTGTGAGCAAAAGGGAGAAGAGAAGCAAATTGAAACAGAGAAGTGGAAAAAGGGTGACCTGATGAGAAGAGCTGTAAAAATCAGGTTTTTTGGAATTCTGTGAAGAGAAATAAAAAAATATGTCTTACAAGCCACTGGAGCTGAGAGCTGGAAAGGTCAGAGGTTTGCCTTTGCTGTGCTGGAAGCTCTGCTGATCGCTGTCTAACAGGGTTCACTGGTGAGGAATGGCTTCAGTGGCAGGGCCCCTTCCTCCCTGGGAAGTGCAGACCTGCCTTAATAACACCTTATTCTGCAAAAAATTCCACTTCACTGGAGCATGTGTGGAAGGGGCTTTGGTTTGAATGAGGATTGATACCAGTCCTGCAAAGCAGGGCACCTGCAAAGCATGCACTCAGTGCCAGGGTTTGCTGAGGTGTCAGGGAACAGGTTGGACTCGATGATCTTGAAAGTCTCTTCCAAGAGACTGTCATCCTGTGATTCTGTGATCCTGTGATTCTGTGATCCTGTGATCCTGTGATCCTCTAACCAGCCACAAACCGAGGTGTTTGTACCCAAACTGCCTCCAGCTGTGCTAAACAGCAGTGTCTCACCAGGCTGGTTATTCTGCAATAATCTCAGGGAAAGGGCAGAGCTCCTCTGGCCAGCAGAGGTTCACTGCCAGGTGGTGAAACCTGCCTGAAGCTGGAGCCTCGTGTGGGGGCTAATTGCCATTATAATGTCTGATTAACTGACAGCTCACAGGAGCCAGCTCTGCGCTCCAGGGGGAGAATCCAGAGCATTCTCCTGCCCAGAGAAGGGGTGGCTGGATGGGTCCCCAATTCTCTGAGGCCAGAACTCCTGGCTGGGAGCCTGGGGCTGCAGTGGGACACCCAGGGCAGCTCTTCACAGCCCCCTGCCCACTGCAGGGTGCTCCTGGTGCTGGAGCAGAGCAGGACCACCCTGGGGGCAGCCAGGGCAGGCTGGGGGGCAGATGCTGATGCCTTGAGTGGCTCTCTAGAACAGAGTTTAAACAGAGTTAATAGAATAAAGTGGTATTTATTAAAGGCTTCAATAGATACACCTTGGGCAATCAGAAGCCTCTGAGAGGGGCTGCATCCAAGCTGGACCATGGTCATGAGTTTTCCAGACAATTATAAATGCGGTCCATTTACACATCAGGTTAATATTCCAGTTACAGCTTCAGGTAATGAAGTCACATACCCCCAGTTTGCTCCCCCCTCCCCAATTCACTTTTGTTTATACCTTTGGGGCCTGAGGCAGAGCGTGTCCCTTGGATCTCAGGCCTGGAAGGATTGTTCTGTCTGACCAACATGTGAAGAGAGCTCACTCTACATGGAGATCAGTTATACACTAATGCAGTACAGGATTTGAAAAATATAAAAGCTGACATCTTAAGGCATGACAGCCGTGGCCTGGCACAGCCAGGCAGGGAGAGGGAGCCCAGGCTGGCACCGACCCAGTGCAGGTGCTCTGCTGGGCAGGGCAGGGCAGGGCTGGTGGCTGCCCCCAGAGTCCTCCTGCCAGCACTGTGAGGAGCTGTGGCACTGTTTTTGGAAGGTGCAGTAATTTTGGCATCTATTTTCCCTGCATTCCCTCTGTTACTCTCACATCCAAGCTGAGAATGACACGGAGGAGCTGTGCTGCCCCCACCCAGGTGAAACCCTGCCGGTGCTGCCAGCTAAAATGCCAGGAGAGAAACTGAAAATAATAACTGAAAATAACTGAAACGGTGCAATAAATAAAGGGGATTAAATCCAAGCAAAATCAGGTGGCATTTATGTCAAGCATCTTCTTTGCAGATTACTCATGTAGAAAATGTGTCCACATCAGCACAGACCTCAGTTTGGCTCCAAGATTAGATAATACTCAGGCAAACAACTCTCATAATTCTGTGTTATGTGCTATCCTCTTGGCTTCCAGAGACACTTCTGCACACAGCTGCATGCAAGGACACAGAAATAACTGTGTCCCCCCAGGAGGAGTCTGGGGTGGGCAGGAGCAGAGCAGGCACAGCACAGGTGTGGACATGGCCCAGAGTCACCTCCCCAGCCCCAGGAGGGAAGGTGATCTTACCTGAGGTTATTTTATTCTGGAGAACACTCATTTAGGGTTCAGCTCGTACTAATTAGTGGAGCATCTCTTTCTAGTTTGGTAATGTCACCTCCCATGGCATCAGCACCCATCCTGTCAGTGCTGCCCACCAACATCCTGAGCTCAGAGCCACCCTGCTCAGCTCCAGCTCAGGGTGTGGACATTCCCAGGAGAGCCTTTCATCACGTGGCTGCAGAGTTTAACAAGGCCAGGGCCTCACTGATGTCCTCAAGCACCACCAAGATGCTGAAAATCTGAGCACTCTAAGAGCAGAAACATCCTCACATCATCGCTGTCTGGCTCGCAGCAAGACAGTCCAGGCTATTCTTCTTGGGAATCTCTTTGGAAAGTGTACTTTGTGGTGATAAGGGCTAAAACTGTTTTATTTTCCCCTCTCCCTGCTGGTTTTGGCTCACGCCCTGTGTGGTTCTTTGTGTCATTTTTATAGTGACTTCTAACAGCCTTAGTGGAGGGAGTGTGATTTACTGCGAGAGACAGGCTGGCTTTTGTCAGAGCTGAAGTGGAAATGTTCCCATTGTTGAGACTTGATGGCACTTAGCTAAATAAAATCATGTGGGAAACGAGGAAAACACTGATAGTCTCTTTGTATAAACAGTTATTTCTTCCTCAGAACACCGCTGCTACCCAGTATTTGCATCCTCCAGCGGTGGCTGCTGCGTGTTCAGAGCCTCTGCTGAGGACACACCACACACACACCCTGCCTGGACATCCCTGGCTGCTTCCAGACAAATTCTGGTGACCAGCCCCTGCCTGCTGTGGGGGTCCCACCCTGCCTGGCCCCCCAGGAGCTCAGCACTGCAGCAGGACCACGGGCAGGCTCCAACCTGGCCCTTTGCCAGTGTCAGAGCAGGAGGAGCTCTGCGGGTGATTGTGTTGATGCCTTAAGATTTTGGCTTTTATATTTTTCATCTATTTGTAATCCTGCAGTTCTTTAGTGCATAACTCCAAACTCCACTCCCAGTGTGAACTGGTGCTTTCCCATTTTGGGCAGACACAACAATTCCTCTCCAGGCCTGGCAATCAAGGACACCTCACTGCCTCAGGCCCTGAGAGATGGAAACAAAAGTGAGTTGGGGGGAGCAAACTTGGGGTCAATGACTTCATTAGCTGAAGCTGGAATTGGAAGATGAACCCCCAATATGCAAATGGCCCAAACTTATAAAAGTGTGAAACCCCTGACCCACTGTCCATTTTGGGTGCAGCTCCTGGGCTTTGTCTGCCTGAAATGTACCTGAAGGCCCTTCAATAAATATAACCTTTTATTTTTCTCTTAATTTTGCCTGGTCTCTGGTTTTGGGCAGCCCCAAAAAGGCACCAGTGTCCCCCTTTTTGCACAGCCTGGGATGCTCCAGCAGAGCCAGGACTCTCCCAGGACCCACCAGCCCATCCCCTCTGGAACACGGCACTGGCTGGAGCCAGGGACCCAGGACAAGAAGAAAGAAAATCCAATTAAAAGATCCACTTGCAGATGGACACTGACTCAGAGTTTCATAAATAAAAGCTCCATTTCCTCCTCCTGACCCGGCCACAGGCCCCAGCTTAGCCATGACCCCCCGAGGCAGAGGCAAAGGCACTTTTTCCTTTTACCTGTGCTGGGCTGTCAATCTCCCCCTCATTAAAGCTGGAGCTGGATGTCAAAGGTGGCAGCTCCCTGCTACTGAATTCCACCCCTCAGAGCACACGTTCCCCTCTCTGGTGCTCCGTGTTCGTTAAGGTTCATTTTCAAAGAGGCCGCAGCCCGTGCTCCCAGCGAGTGCAAATGCCAAACTTTGCAAGAGATGAGGGGAAGATGAGGAAGATACCACCATCATACCCTCTTTAAAAATTGATAAAAATAAGATTAACAGATGCCTCTGGCTGCGAGGCTCCAGCGCCGGAGCGTCGTGCCCGCGCTCAGCACATCTCCATGGCAACTCATGTACGTGGCCTGGATAGGAGCGTCAGGAATTCCGGGGTTCTGCTGGACTTTCAGGGGGGTTTGGTTTGCTCAGAGCTTACCCCAAAGCTGTGGGGGTAGGGAGGGTGGGCAGGGGAGCAGTGTGGGGCCTGTGGGTTTCCAACAGCACTGTTTCTGCTGGAATTACCCAGGTAAATCAGGTTTGCAGGCTTGGGAGGTGTCGGGGAGAAGACTGGCTTCGTGGGTGGGACGGGGCAGACACGAGCAGCATCGTGTCAAATCCCAAAGACTCCAATTCAGGTCTGGATAAATGGGTAGATGGTGTTAGGGAAGGTGGGCAGGGGAGCAGTGTGGGGCCTGTGGGTTTCCAACAGCACTGTTTCTGCTGGAATTACCCAGGTAAATCAGGTTTGCAGGCTTGGCAGGGAGAAGACTGGCTTCGTGGGTGGGACGGGGCAGGCAGGAGCAGCATCGTGTCAAATCCCAGACAGCGACTCCAGTTCAGGGCTGGATAAATGGGAATATGGTCTGAAGGAGCCAGGGAGTCCCGTCCCTCCAGGCTCTGTGGCAGTGCCAGGAGTTTGCAGGGGTGTGGGTGCACCAAGGGCCCTCCTCCCTCCCACCTTCATCCCCCAACACTCCCCACCAGAGCCTGGCTGTGCTGCTCTCCACCTGCACGCAGCACAGCATGGACCCAGCTGGGTGGAAATATTCCATTTGATGCTCCACATCCCCTTTTCAAGGTTTCATCTCCCTCCCTCATGCTGCTCCCTGCAGCTGGAGCAGTCCCCCACTATTGTATTTGTGGGGTGCCCCAACAAAGGGAGAAATGATGAATCTGACTCCATCTTATCAGAAGGCTAATTTATTACTTTATTATACTATATTATACTAAAGAATACTATACTAAACTATACTAAAGAGTACAGAAAGGATACAGATAGAAGGGTAAAAAGATAATAATGAAACTCATGATTCTCTCCAGAGTCCCAACACAGCTTGGCACAAATTGGCCAATGAGTGAAAATAACCCACAGCAGAATCCAATAAAACAATCACCTGTGTGTAAACAATCTCCAAACACATTCCACATGAGCACAACACAGGAGAAGCAAACAAGATAAGAATTGTTTTCCTTTTTCTGAGGTTTCTCAGCTTGCCAAGAGAAAAATCCTGGGCGAAGGGATTTTTCCAGAGAATGTGAATGCCACACCCCACCTTTAGCAGCCCTCAGCCAGCCCCTTCCCTTGGCCTTGGCCCTGCACAGCCTTGCTTTGAGGAGCCTTTGCCCCACAGCAGGAGCCCAAGGCAGCATCACACGTGGTGTGTCCCCTCCCTCTGTCCCCAGCTCTGCCCACAGCAGGGATTTCCTTCCACCTCCTCTTCCTGATGGTGTAACTCTGCACCTATGGCACAAGTGCAACATCTCCTCTTTAGAGAGATATTGAGGGTCCAGATATTGAAGCAGGAATACTGGAAATCAGAGGAGCCATTTAATCCCCATGAAATTTCAAGTGCAACACCAAAAAAACCCAAGCAAAGAGCAAAGCTGTGGGAAAGCTTCCAAAATTACCCTCCCAGCTCAAACCAAGGTGATTTACTTCATCCCAGCTTTGGCCACCACTATTTCCATGTTTAACATTCATGTCCATCCAAACTGCCCTTTCCTCTGGAGGCTTTACCTATAAAAAGTAAAATCAGGGGCCCCTGACTCAGGGAATGATTGGCATCTGACTCCCTTCATTCAGAATGCTGAACAATTGTTTTATTAATCTATATTACATTTTACTACACTATATTAAAGAGATGCTTTACTACAAAGAATACTAAAGAAAACTCATGACTGTCTCCCAACAGGACACAGCTTTTTCTAATTGGCCAAGGAAACAAAACAATCTTCAGCAGAATCTAATTGACAAATCACTTCAGGTAAACCATCTTCTTAACACATTCCACATGTGTAAAACAACAGGGACAACAAGCAGAGATAAGAATTGTTTTTCTCTTCTTCTCTCTGTGCTTCTTCAGGAAAAAGCCCTGAGAGAGAGAGAATTATGTCTCTCTGTTCAGAATGTGAATGCCACATTTACCTTCCTCCTGAGGATGACTCTGGCTCAGCTCAGCAGGTGCTAAGGAGCTCACAGCCCTCCTTTCACCCCTGAGAGCTCAGACACTGACAGAGACCAAAGCTGAGCAAGTCCAGGTAATTCTGTTACAGAGAACAGCATTGATTTGTTGTCACAAAACATTTGTTACCTGAACAGCATTTCCAGCTGAAAGGGGAGGAGGGAAAAACCCTGCTGAAGTTGAGAGTTTTTGCAAATCAGCCAAACTTTGGTTTGCAGCTGAGAACATGCTCTCCAGCAGGGAGAGACAGAATCTGCTGATGTTGGTGCATATTCCCCTGATAATGAGGCAGCTTTTGGTGAGGATGAGCAGAGCAAACCCAGTGTTCTCACACCAGGGGGGATTTTCTCTTCCCTCTTTGCCCAGCCCATCACCAGCCTGTCCACCCAGGCTCTGCTGGTGCCCCTGTGATGGCACTGGCCATCCCAGCAGCACTGGGAAGGATTCCCTGGATGCCTCCTCCTCTTCCTACAGTGTCCACAGGGACTGACAGCAGAGCAAACTGCTTCTTTCAAGCTAAGGAGGCTGTCCCAGGGGCTGGGGAGGGTGCAGAGCCCACTGCAGGGCATGGACTGGGAGAGCCTCCTTGGGAGAGGGGGAAATGCTTCCCCCTCCCAGCCCTGTGATCCCCTATGTGCTGCAGAGAAGTTACTTTTGCTTTTAAGTTACATTTATTTGAATGGAAAATCCTCAGCTTAAATTGCAGCAGGTTTTGTGATATTTAATATCCAAAGCTGGGAAAGGTCATGTCTGTCTGAAAATAAAATGAGGTTTAATCTGGAGATTGTGTGTGGCAGGTTTTTTATGAAAATTTGGTTTAGAAATAGATCTTAAATCCATAAGGTCACTGAGAGGAAGGTTTTTCTTTCTCAAAGACTTATCACTCCCATATCTCAGAGGAGCAAAGGATAATTCAAAGAGGAAAACAAAATCCTGTGACTTCCCTTCTTTTTATTTCTGCACCTGCACCCAGAACGCTTCCTTCTACATCCATTTGTCACACTGCTCCTCTTCTGTTTATTTGAATATCTGTGTTTAGGGTGTGCCAAACATGATTCTTTGGTTGCATTCCTCCTGACTATTTGTCAGTACCTTCACGTTGAGTTCACGACAGCACATACCACAAAGCAACCTCAAGAGGACTCAAAGAGGTTTTTTCCAAAACCCCAAATGCTAAACTGCATTTTTTATCCTCACTACTGCCTCAGTCCTCCAGTCCCTCTCCAGAGGATCCCTGTCCAGCAATCCCATGCTCTGGACATGGCCATGGCATGGACATCCTTGCACAGCCCTGCTGCCAGCTCCAGGCTCCTCTGCCTGCACGTGAGCTGAATTCTCCTCAAACTCTCCTTTCCTCACAGACCAATAGAGGGGTCCCTGCATTTAACCACTGGTGTTCTCAACAGCAGAACCAGGATCACACAGAACGTGAGGTTACATCACAGGGCAGTGTGAGGGTTCCCTGATGCCTCAAGATTTTAGCTTTTATATTTTTCAAATCCTGTGCTGCATTAGAGCATAACTCTAAACTCCATATAAAGTGTTAGTTACTGTCTTCACATTTTGGTCAGACAAAACAACCCCTCCAGGCCTTAGATCCAAGGACACTCCACAGCCTCAGGCCCCAAAAGTATAAACAAAAGAGAATTGAGGGGAGCAAACTGAGGATATGTGACTTCATTACCTGAAGCTGTAATTGGAGGATTAACCCCTGCTATGTAAACAGACCAAACTTTTATCTGTATGAAAAACTCATGATCATCTTCCATTTTGGGTGTAGCTCCTTGGGAGGCTTAATATACCTGAAGGCACATCAATAAATATATCTGCTTTTATTCTTTTACCTTTGTCTGGCCTCTGTTTCTGGGTAAGCCCCAAAAAGGCACCACAGCACCCAGGGCAGCAGACAGAGCACAGCTGGGTGGTGGGACCACCACTGTGGCCAGCATCCATCAGGCCCCACCAGCCCCAAAAGACAGAGGCTATCCCCTGGAGGTATCTCCCTGGGCTCTGCTGAGCCTTTGGTTGTCCCAACTTTTCTGTGCTCGTGCAGTCTCCAACCCATCAAAAGCACGTGGGAGGGAAGCCTTGTGTCACAGTCATATTTTCTGGAAAAATCCCTTTGCCCAGGATTCTTCTCCTGGGAAGCTGAGAAGCCTCAGAGAAAAAGGAAAACAATAATTATCTGATTTGCTTCTCTTGTGTTTTGCTGCTTTGGAATGTGTTTGGAGATTGTTTACCCACAGGTGATTGTTTCATTGGATTCTGCTGTGGGTTATTTTCACTCTTTGGCCAATCAGGGCCAAGCTGTGTCAGGACTCTGGAAAGAGTCACAAGTTTTTCATTATTATCTTTTAGCCTTCTGTCTGTATCCTTTCTGTATTCTTTAGTATAGTTTAGTATAGTATTCTTTGATATAATATAGTATCACAAAATAATAAATTAGCCTTCTGAGACCATGGAGTCAGATTTATCATTCCTTCCTTCCTATGGGAGCCCTGCAAATACAATAGCTCTGCTCAAATTCCTGTTTGAGCAGCACAAATTTGGGGCTGCAGCCTCTCCTTTCCAGCAGAGCACCCTCGAGGTGCCCCAGCCCTTCAGCTGCTCCCAAAGCTGAGCAGTTTACCCAACCTTTTAGTGGTGTTCCTGTCACTCTGCTTGATCTCGTTAAGAATCAAAGAAGGCAATTACATCCTTAATCTTGTTCTGTGAAACTGTAGCTGCAGATAAAAACCACCACGGGTAGCACATACCAGAGCACGAACACAAACAAGAGACTAAAAATGACAACTGATCTTTGATGCTTGACTTAAGGCTCCTAGAAAGGAGCTTCAGAACTCCCAGGAACTTCAGATCCCTCTAAGACAGCTCGAGTGCAAGCTGCAAACTCACGGGCTTTTTTCTGGCACTTGTGTACCAAGAACAGAAAACCTTATCTTCAGGCCTTTCTTCTAATTCTGGATACGCTTACTAAGACAAGTAGAGATCTGTGAGATTTCAGGGCGCAAAGGGAAAGGGAAACAGAAGAAAAGCAAAAGCTAGGAAAGGAATTCCAGCTTCATCAGTACAGGGCAGAGATGAAGCTCAAGGAGTTATGTCATTTGGTTTGCTGAAAAAACATTGTTCTCACCTTGGGAGAAATCCAGCACACTGGCAGCTCTGTCTGGGATTTAAAAACCTCACTTTAGCATTACAAGGCCTATTCCAATCCCACAGCAGAATGTGTTTGGCTTGTGTGTTGTTCTTTGGGGCTTGTGTGCAGTCGCTCCTGACACAGCCCCACGGGAAGCCAGGTGAGCAGCCCCGGTGATATTTGCTTTTCACTAAGCACCTGAATCCTTGCAAAAATATCTGCTGTAAAACAAGAATTACTGCAAAATAGGAATTGATGTTCCAGGTGATTGCTGGGTCCTGGAGCTCTGATGGGAAGGGCAGCACTGCATGGGGGGATATTGTAAATGCAGGTGCACCAACAAGGGGAGAGAGTGATGATCTGACTCCATCTTATCAGAAGGCTAATTGATTACTTTATTATATATATTATATTAAAGAATACTATACCAAAGCATATAGAAAATATTCTTACTGAATGCTAAAAAGATAATAATGAAAACTTGTGACTCCTTCCAGAGTCTCACAGCTTGGCCCTGACTGGCCAAAAAGTCAAAACAACTCACACCAGAATCCAATGAAACAATCACCTGTGGGTAAACAATCCCCAAACACATTCCACATGCGAGCACAACACAGGAGAAGCAAATGAGATAAGAATTGTTTTCCTTTTCTCTGAGGCCTCGTGCTGCCTTTCAGCTTCCCAGGAGAAAGACTCTGAGCTTTGAAAAAAAAGGGATTTTTTCACATGCCACAGGGGGACATCAAGCCAAACCCATGCACCCCTCAGCTGCCACGTCCCTGTCCCTGCTGGGCTGACAGAGCAGGCAGAAAAACACAGCTTGTCTGTTCCAGTGGGGGGGGAGGTGGGGACAGGTGTCCCCTTGAAAACAACAAATGCAGATAGCTTAAACTGCATTCCTGTTCCCAAGGGATCATGCATAATTCAGTGCTAACGGAGGCTACGCAGACACTTCAAACCAAATGTGCTCAGATCTCAGAAATCACCGAGGGGCTGCTCCCTTCCAAGGAAACCTTTTTCATGGGGAGCTGAGGCCACCAGCACGTGGAGCAGGACCAGAGAAAGCCTTGGAAACCTGACAGGCTTCAGAACCAGCCCCATCAGCTCCCTGGGGCTGTGGGGACTCAGGTCTGGCAGCATCCCATCCAGCTCAGCTACTGCAACACCATCCCCAGCTCTGCAGCACCCATCCGAGCACCCACACAGCCCTTTGCCACCCCAGGGCCCCTCTCCTCCTGCCACTGCTGGATCCTGGGGCAGAAGAAGGACAGGGGGAGGACCCCGTCACATGGCTGAGCCCAGCAGGCCAGGGAAGCATTAAAATCGGCGTTTGGAGAGGAAATGTGACACCTGGTTATTACACGACGGAATGGAATCAGCCAAGTGGTAAATGCAGCTCTTAAATAGGTTTTGTGCTCCCCATTAGCTGCTGTGATGTTGATTAGTTCTGACGGGGAAAGGGCTGGGCTGCAGCTTCCCCAGTGAGGCTGTGCCCCTGCCTGGGGCTGGGGAAGCTGTGGGACCACCAAGGAGGTGAGCAGGACCCACCTGCAGCATCCTGCACCCATCCACGTGTGAGAAATGATACTCGCTGTCAAAAATTTAAAAGGTTTGTTAAAAACCTTATCAAAAGTACAACAGAAGGCTGAATGGAGAAAATATTACAGCGCCAGGAGCAGAGGATTTCCCCACCATGTGCTCACCCACACCATGGGGGTTTCCCCTTTTAACCCTTTGGCCCCTCCCAAAGTTCTGTCCATGGACTCCTCCTTCCCTGCCCAGTGCTGAGATCACTGCCTGACACCTTGACTGGGGGGCAGCTGTTGCCATGGCAACGAGCCCACCCTCCCAAATGTCCCAAACCCAGGGCACCTCTGATAACAACACAAGGGGGTAAAACAAAA
Source organism: Pyrgilauda ruficollis (assembly GCF_017590135.1). Classification (NCBI taxonomy): domain Eukaryota; kingdom Metazoa; phylum Chordata; class Aves; order Passeriformes; family Passeridae; genus Pyrgilauda; species Pyrgilauda ruficollis. Next base: position 3,212,470 of record NW_024526377.1, read on the forward strand.
CTATAAATCTATAAAACTTCTCCTAACATATATCCATGATATTTGCCTTTTATTGTGAGAGTCAGCCATGGCATTGCTCACCTGTCACAGATGGAAGCCCAGCAGCTCCTGCACCTGCCTGCCCAGCTGCTGACCGTGGGGGTGGCTCCAGCACCCCACATTTAGCCAGAGGTTGTGGTGCCCTCAGGACAGCAGGCACTAAAAAGGAGCAAACAGCAGGCACAAATCAGGGGAAACTTCTGGGCTTCTGTCATTTCAGTTAAGGGAAGGCACCTGGCAGGGAACAGCAAACACCAAGCACCAGCTCTGGAGCTCCAGCCACCCACTACAAGTGATTAGTCTCAAATCAGGAGTCTGTTTCATGTAAAGAGCTAAATATTATTTCTTAGTGTTTACAAAACACGAACAGGTGGGAGGGAACACATGGCTGCAAGCACTGGGCAGACTGAGAGAGGCTGTCTGTCCCCACAGCCCCCCTGGGCAGCCCTGATCCTCTCCCATCCAGGGACAGCCCCCCTGCTCTGCTCCCAGTGACTGCCTGCCGTGCTCCCAGCTGCCCCCAGAGCACAGAGTGCAGCCAGACCCCTCTGCTGGGCACCCTGGGCCCTTCTATTCTTCTTAAAGGAAAACAGACTTGCAAATGATAAAGGCATTAAAAAGGAGAAAGATCTCCTGCCCATTTATTTCACTGGGCACCCTGGGCCCATCTATTCTCCTTAAAGGAAAACAGACTTGCAAATTATACATCCTGGAAGCATCATCTCCATCACTGCTTCCTCCTTAGCTGGGTTTGGGTGGGATTTCTCCTCTGTGTGTTTGCACTGACCTGGGGCATCCTCCCCTCCTCCTCGGGGAGGGATCAGCCAGTCCCAAACTCAGAGATTTTGGGAGAGAAAAAGGACACTGAGGTCTCCTGTGCTGATTCTGCTATCAGCACACCTGTGAGCCCTGTCACAGCTTTATCTACTGCTCTTACTCTGCATTTTTTTGTTCTTTCAGCTAAACAGGGTTTGTGAAAGGTTTTATCTCCATTCATAGCTTCTAATAAAACCAGAGCTCAGATTTCCTCATTGCTTTACTTCGCCCTCCAAGCTTGCCAGCATTCTTCAGATTTTCAGAGTGATCCAACAACTGCTTTTATTCTTTTCACTTGTAGTCAGCGCCCTCATGTTTTCCCAGGATAATGCTTATTAAAAATGCATAAAGAATAGAGGCTTATGGAGAAAAAAGGCAAAGAAAAATAATCTAGTTAATTGGAATTTGGAAAGTGTGGTACTATCACGGGTTTAAAATCCAAACCAGATTTCCAGCCCCAAGCTGGTTCCATTTGCTTTGGCCCAAACCTTGTTTTTAAGAAAAGTGTTTAACAAAAGTGTTAAAGGAAACATCAAGTTTGAGTTTCTTAAAATTCTGCAGTAAAGATGTTCAAAATGAAAAAGCCATTTTGATTCAACTTGTCTGACTTCCAGGCTCAATGGCCTCAGGATAAATCTTTACTTTCCATTTCCAGTGCAGGGGCAGGTTTGTTCCTTCCCTGGAAAGGAGAATCCTCAAATGACAACAATGGCAAGCTTGTAATTTCCTTTACTCCATAAACAATCCTTTGTTTCCCAGTAAGATTACACAAACCCGAGTATTTTAATTGTGCTGTAAGATCGTTCAAAATAATAATAATAAAAATTCATGGATTTATTTCCTTTTAAAATGAGAACATTTATTCAGAGTGAGTAAAAGCCCCCTTTGCCTAGCAGGGGGCTGAGCACAGAAATTGCTTTTTTAGGAGAGTAGCTTCTGCTCTTTATGCAAACACTGATATATGGCTGAGGCACTGGGTACTTCCATTGTCTGTTTATGAACTTCCAAGCCTAAAATCTTCCTGTTCAACCCAGTACAAGGCATTGCCCTACAGGTGGGAACAGGATCCTTAACTGGTTACTAAACCAGCAGCTCAGAGGAGCAATTCCTGCAGTGCCCAGAGAGAGCCCAGCCCTCAGTGCCAGATGTGCACACACCAGCCCTCAGTGCCAGATGTGCACACAGCCCTCCCCCGTGCCAGATGTGCACACACCAGCCCTCAGTTCCAGATGTGCACACAGCCTTCAGTGCCAGATGTGCACACACACCAGCCCTCAGTGCCAGATGTGCACACAGCCCTCCCCCAGTGCCAGATGTGCACACACCAGCCCTCAGTGCCAGATGTGCACACACCAGCCCTCTGTGCCAGATGTGCACACACCCTTCAGTGCCAGATGTGCACACAGCCACCCTCAGTGCCAGATGTGCACACATCAGCCCTCAGTGCCAGATGTGCACACATCAGCCTTCAGTGCAAGATGTGCACACACACCAGCCCTCAGTGCCAGATGTACACACACTGCCCTCAGTGCCAGATGTGCACACATCAGCCTTCAGTGCCAGATGTGCACACCCCATGCCAGATGTGCACAGCCCCAGGTTCCCTGGAAGCCTCTGGCTGGACTGAAGGGCTTTGCCAGTGTGGGCACTTGAGAAGAACAGAAGGAAACATCAAACAGCCCGTGGGTTTTAGTTCCATTGTCTCCAGCAATAACTCCCAAATTCAACAGATGTGCTGCACTTTTAAACCCTTGCTTACACAGAACAGAACATAACACATGGTATTGCTTCCAAATTTATTTCTTCCAAATTTATTTCTTTCCAAATTTCTTTCTTCTTTCCACATTTATTCCTGAGCATCAGGACTCACTCTGCTGACACAGAACCCTCTTCACTTCTACTTTAAATGTCACTTAGCTGCTGTGTTGGAGTTTCAAGTGTTCCCTCTAATTTGTGGTATTTGTGCACAATAATTGTTATTCCTACTGCACTTAGCAACACCCTTTGAGAATGAAGAAGCACAAGTCACTGTGTACTCACCAGAATAAGTTTTTACACAGGAATATTTGAATGCCAGTTGCTAAAACCCAACCTAAATGTGCCAACACAGCAAACTCTGAGCGGAGCTTAAAGAAGCTGGAAATGCAACTCTGCTGAAGGAACCCTGGGTTTAGATGAACAGCTCTGTTCCTTCTAGCTGCTTCTAGAAACATGAATTTTAAAGTGATTATTGCAGCAGCTTGTAGCACTGCACAAAAGAAATCAGATGGACTACTCCAGGCAGTGTGGCAGCCAGGAAACAACAGCATCCTGGGGAACAAACCCAAATCCTCCTTTGCAGGTGCGAGCAGAATTGCCTGAAGGGTTTCACACAATCAATAAAATTTCACTGCAGATGGATCCAAGCTGGAGCCTCCTTTCCTTCACTCTGAGTTCAGGTGATATTTCTTATGGAGGTTCTCACCAGGGCCTCGTTACTGGGGATTCCAGCTGCTGCCCAGCCTCCCCTGCTCCCATCCTCCTGCCTTGGTGAGGTTTTCAAACTGGATCTTTAAAGTGTCCCTTAAAAATCAAACACTGCCAGGGCTGTGACACTGGAGGCAGAGGTGTATTTGTGATGGTTTGTTGGAGTCCAAAATGCAGGGAACTCTCAGAACTTTGGGGCTGTAAGCCAAAGCTTAGAATTAAACTCAGGATTTGATCTGAGACCTTGGAAAAGGCTCCCAAACTGAGGTGCTAGAAGCGAGAATGTGGATTTGTAGTTTAAAGCAGAGACAGGTTAAGTTAAGATGAAGAAGGTTTAGAGTTTTAGAGTTTGGGATATAGAAGAAATAAAAGTAGTTACAGAGGCAAACAAGAAAATTAGAATGCAGTACTGTAGGTTTGTGTGCCATAACATGATTGGCTGACACTGTAGCATGGGTCCAGAAGATGAAATATTTAAGGATTGGGTCAAAAACATAAATATCCTTGTTGTCAGTATTTTATTAGTCAATAAATAAAAGGCTCCCAAACTGAGGTGCTAGAAGCGAGAATGTGGATTTGTAGTTTAAAGCAGAGACAGGTTAAGTTAAGATGAAGAAGGTTTAGAGTTTTAGAGTTTGGGATATAGAAGAAATAAAAGTAGTTACAGAGGCAAACAAGAAAATTAGAATGCAGTACTGTAGGTTTGTGTGCCATAACATGATTGGCTGACACTGTAGCATGGGTCCAGAAGATGAAATATTTAAGGATTGGGTCAAAAACATAAATATCCTTGTTGTCAGTATTTTATTAGTCAATAAATACTTAAAAGGTCTTGTAACTAAGAGTCTTGTGACCTTCTGAACCTTGCACCCACAGGCTGGGCTGTGGGATGGTTCTGCTCTTCTGGAGGGATCTGCTCCTCCAATGTGTTGCCCCTGGCTCCTCCCCCTCTTTCCAGGACAAAAAAGGCAATTTGGGGTCAAACAGCTCTGCCTTTGAACAAAGGCTGTGGCTCCATCCAGCTGCCAAACCCCAGGTTTTCTGCAGATAAAACCACCAGTCAAATCTCTGACAAAATCCTCTTTTCCCAATATGTTTATATTTACCACAAGCTGCTCAATTTTCTTTAATGTGGCAGCAGTCACCCTGACAGGGCACATTTGGCTGAGACTCCATGCTCTTAAAATGTGGAATCAGAAAGTTCTGGTTCCCACAGCAACCACAGGTAGCAATTATCTCGGTTCTGGAAATTTCTAGACTAGAAAGAATATTTGCTTTCTGCAGCCCTCAGTTAAGTGCACGGCAAAGGATATGTCTGTGTGCATCAAAATGAATTTATTTTTCTTTTGCTGTGTTTGTAGCTCTGTTTACACCTTAGAAATCTTTTCTATATCAACATTTTTGGACAGTTTTTTATGCCTGCTACAGAACACAGAACCTCCTAAAACACATCACGCTTAATTTATTTCCACTTAGCTCTAGTCATTGCAACAAATGCAATTCATTGCACTTTCTGCAGCACGTTTCCCTCTGTACATCACATATAATGAATATCACCACAATAAAATTCATAGTTTGTGACACTCCTGATTAATACCAGCTTTTCACGAAGAAGAAAGATTACTGCAGCCATTATGAATTTATACAGATCTTGCTTTTTCTATTAGAAGACACGCAGTGATGCAGGCTGCTTCCAGAAAGAGAAAACCTTTTCCTGCCTCTGATGGAACAAAGACAGAAACCCAGAGCACGAGGCCGTGTTTGCCCCTGCCCACGCAGCTGGACAAGTGGCCATGGGTATTTTCAGCAGATTTACACACTTTAAATGTCATTATCTCAACAAAGAAGGGAAGGAAGAGCAGTGTAGTGTTTCTGCTGGGATTTTTAAGGACTTGCACATCTCTCTGAATTCCCCCCAGAACATTACTATGATTAACAGGCCACTGGCTTGCTAGGAGTTTAGTGGTTTATATTTTCTTTAATTAGCCAACCACTCCTAATGAATCAGTCATTCTTTATCTCCAGCCCCTGATCTCCTGAATGCAGAGCAGGAAGTGCTGAGCAGACACCAAGCTGCTCCCTGGCTCCTTTTGGGAGATGCTCTTGCCCCTGGAGGAGTTCAGTGATGCCCAGAGAACTCCCTGTCACTTCCCACAGTTAAACACTCGCTCTGGGCTGCAAATTGCTTTTGGTTCCTCCCTCCCTGGCCTGCAGCACTGCTCAAATTCCAAGGAAAATGACAAAGATTGAAGCCTGATTTCCAATCTACTTTTGCTTTGTGTTTGCAGGCAGCGCTGTGCCAGCAGCCCCTGCTACAGCTGCTGTGTCCACTGGGGTCTGAACATCCCTGCTTCTGCCTTCCCAGCCCTGGAGTCTGCCACAGCTGCTCCTCCCTGAAGCCTGGTGGGAGAAAAGGGATAATTTCTGCCTCCCACACAGCAGGCAGCCTTCACCTAGTGAGTATCAGTGTTGCAAACTGTCCTGATGGCTTTAGTGCCTTCATGATGTACTCGGCCCTCTCAGAGCCAAGATGCAGCACTTGATTTAAATTTTTGCTGTCAGATCTGATTAAAAATTAAGTTGAACACAGTTGTAGGGAAACAAAATTAACATTCTTTTTGAGTAGCACCGTGTAATTTAATGCAACAACTCATATAATTGAGTCATGCAACTACTAATCTATGTCTAGAGGATCCAAAGGTTGGGAGCAGGCAGGGACACGGTGCTGGTTGAAGGAGCTCAGGCAGAGGTACAGGCAGGAGCAAAGGAGCATTTCACCACTCCAAACAGAGGAAAATAAGCAGCATACTGAAATTCCACAGGGTGGAGTTTCAAGAAGGCAGCTCTAACTGGGCACTCCCTCCTTACAAGACAGATGGAAATTTCCATCCTTACTTTCGATTCAGGATTTTTGGAGAGCACTCTTGGAATCTGTGTTATTAAGGAGCTCTGGACTTCACTGTTTGTTTTCAGCACAGCTCAGCCCTGTGGTGCCAGCCAGCCCCCAACCCTGTGTAGCAGGAGAACCTGCTACACACCTCATTTAACACTCCATTCTGAGGCTGTGCTGCAATCTCAGCTCCCATACCCCAGAAACAGCCACGAGGAGCCATGATCCAAGGGAAGAGAGGGGAGGGACAGCCCATTTTCTGCCCAGGGCCATCCAGCTGCAGCGGCTGCCCTCGCCCACCTAAGGGCAGGTCCCCACTCTGCACCCAGGGCAGCACCCAGGACCCTGCAGGGGAGTGGGCACCGATGCCACAGGTGTTAGAGGTTACCCAGACAGTGCCCAAAGCCACACAGGGCAGTGATGGAGCCAGAGGGTGAGCTCAATACCCTTTGTCCCAACATCACAAACACGAAATCACTGCAGTTTCACAGAAAGACATAGTTACAGACATCCATTGAGAAACTCATCCCCTCTCCAGAGGCTGAGCACTCGGGACAGTTTTCATTTCTTTGCAGCTTTCACACTGAATGGAGACAGTTCTGACACTGGGATTTCAATTCAAGGGCCATTTAGGATTGAAAAATAGAGACAGGTTTATATACAAAATGGGAGCATTTCACAAAAACTCTGTCTCCTGCTCACTCTCTGAGAATTATTGTCCCTTATTATCCAGCAACAAAGGGAGGATTCGCTGCCTTGCCAAGGTGAGCACAATCAGTCCTCCTGTCATTCTGCAGAATGGAAAAGGAAAATAACATTGACCTGAAACCTGAGCTGCGGGGCTGAGGATGCCGTGGAGCTCTGGAACCCTTTTGTGTGCTGCTCCCTGTCCCTCCTGGGCAGGACTGTGCAGGGAGAGGGAGGGCACAGTGCAGCTGCATGGCCCAGCACTGAGCTCAGGGTGTGAGGCTCACACAGGCAGGACAGGATGAGTCACTCTGTGACAGGGACTCTGCTCAACGTGGCAGCAATTTTTCGCCATTAGCAGCGTTCTGCGAATGCCATTCAAACTGCCCATCATTCCTGCAGGTATTTTTGGCTCTGAGAGAGCTGAGGTTCATTGTATAACCCACTCATCCCCTCAGCTCCACGGCTATTTATACCCCCGTCCTCACAGGCAGGAACAGGGCTGGCTCTGCAGCCAGCTGAGGGCTCAGCAGCTGCTGGTCAGCAGGATGCCCCTTCTTGCTGCCTTCTGCTCACCTTCACAGACTTGCTATAAAGCAGCTTAACATCAGAAATTCAGAGCCAAGGTCTGGGCCAGGCAGCCTTGCTTTGATCCAGCTGGAGGAGACAGAGGTGCAGGAATGGATTTGGGAGTGATTGATCTCCCTGTCCCGTTCCCTCCTGGCAGGAGCTGTCAGTGCAGCCTGCCTCCTTTCCCCTGCCAGATGCAGAAGGGAAGGAGATGCTTCTCTTGGGGAAATTTCAGGTCGTGCCCTGCTGCCCCATCCATTTCTGCCCCCCAGAAGGAGCCAGGTCCTGCCCCAGCAACCTCATGGGGCAGTGACAGTGAGTCCAAAATGCTCCTGGGCATGGGCACACCTCAGGGGGGTGAACACAGGGGTTACACCTGTCCTGGGCATGGACGCACCTCAGAGAAAGTGAACACAGGGGTTACACCTGTCCTGGCGTGGACATACCTTAGAGAAAGTGAACACAGGGGTTACACCTGTCCTGGGCATGGACACACCTCAGAGAAAGTGAACACCTGCACAGCTGGAGACTCTGCTCCAAGCAATGGGGATGTCACTGATGCCTTAGGGTTTTTGCCTTTATGTTTTTCAAATCCTGTCCTGCATTAGTGCATAACTCTAAACCCCATATAGAGTGTTAGTTTCTGTCTTCACATTGTGGTCAGACAATACAATCCTTCTAGGCCTGAGATCCAAGGACACCCTAAAGCCTCAGGCCCAAAAAGTATAAACAAAATTGATTTGGGGAGGGGGAGGAGCAAGCTGGGAGTATCTGACTTCATTATCTGAAGCTGTAATTGGAGAATTAGCCCCTGATCTGTAAATGGACGAAACTTAAAATTGTCTGAAAAACTCATGCCCATTGTCCATCCTGGGTGCAGCCTCTGGGAGGCTTTGGCTGCCCAGGGTGTGTCTATTGAAGGCCTTTAATAAATCCCTACTTTATTCTCCTGGCTGTGGCCAGCCTCTATTCTAGGGAGTCACTCCAAGGCACCGTCCCCAGTTCTCTGCAGCCACAGGGCTGAACGAGGATCCCTTTGATGGGACTGAAGGCTGAGCACAGCCCCTCTCCCTCCCTGTGCACAGAGCTCCAGGGGGGAAACCACATCACAGGCAGAGCCTGGGAGCAGCTGTTGGTGCTCAGTACCCATCTCACACGTTAGAGATGGTGATTTCTGTGCAGGTGAGTTTTTGTAGGCATCACAAACATCTTCCTGCCTCTACTGAAGGGCACTGTGAGATCCTGTGCACAAAGCAGAAATGAACCAGATTTGGAATCATGACCCAAAGCCTCAGCACACAGCCTCTGGGAGGCTTTGGCTGCCCAGGGTGTGTCTATTGAAGGCCTTTAATAAATCCCTACTTTATTCTCCTGGCTGTGGCCAGCCTCTATTCTAGGGAGTCACTCCAAGGCACCGTCCCCAGTTCTCTGCAGCCACAGGGCTGAACGAGGATCCCTTTGATGGGACTGAAGGCTGAGCACAGCCCCTCTCCCTCCCTGTGCACAGAGCTCCAGGGGGGAAACCACATCACAGGCAGAGCCTGGGAGCAGCTGTTGGTGCTCAGTACCCATCTCACACGTTAGAGATGGTGATTTCTGTGCAGGTGAGTTTTTGTAGGCATCACAAACATCTTCCTGCCTCTACTGAAGGGCACTGTGAGATCCTGTGCACAAAGCAGAAATGAACCAGATTTGGAATCATGACCCAAAGCCTCAGCACAACATCCTGCACTGTCTCAGGACCACTCAACAGGAAAACAGGCACAGAGATGGTAAAACTGCCAATTCCTCCCCATGCAGCAGCCACACAGGGCTTTTAGGTCTATTTTCCATCAAAGTGGATCTAACAAACCCACCTGGAGCTCACTGGCAAACCCTGCTGTGGGCCACCCCTGCTCCCAGAGCAGCTCCAGAAGTGCCAGGGCCACAGGAGCAGCTCAGGGAGTGCAGCAGCAGCCCTGGGAGGAGCAGACACTCGATATCCTGCTGTTAACAGGCAGCCAGCGGAGCTGCAAGACTCTCTAAGTGCCTTATTAGGTTTTATTAATTCTTCCCTAGAAAGTGCTGCCAAGATAGGTGTTGGGCAATTATCTGCAGACAGAGCTGCCACCAGGAATCAGCATCTGCAGAGAGCCCTGTGGAAGGAGCCCTGGTCCCTCTGGAAACATTCAGTCAGGAGAATTTACAGTGAGTGAAGGGAAACTGGTGAGGATTGCAGCACGAAGCAGCCAGGGCTCTGTGCCCCCAGCAAACTGATTTGTTTGGAGTAATCCCCCACTCCACCAACAGCCCCCAGCCCCAGAGACTGCAGCCCTCTGTGCTGGAGCTGAGCACAAGGTGGGAATTATGATGCTTCACCCCTAAGCCTGTAAAAACAAAGAAATTCTGTCTCTTCATGCCCTACAGCTGAGGTTTCAATGGGCATTTCTGCCAAACGAGGCTGAGGTGGGATACAGACCTGCTAGCTGGTCACCTGCTAAAGAAAACACCTCCCTCTGAATGCCTTCTACCTGTCAGCTCCAATTCTGACCCAGCTTCTCCCCTAATCCACAGGCTGCAAGGTTTTGGGATGAGAGGTGGCAGGTTCTGTCTCCTGAAGCCTGGAGGATAATTTGGCTGGACTGGCCCCTCAAGACCTGTCTCTGTCTGGACCCAAAAAGCAGCACCTAAGCAGGACTGGCCCCTTCAATGCTGCAGTCACAGCCAGCAGCTCCCTGCCAGCCTTTCCAATGCTGGAAATTGCCCCCAATGGCTCACACAGGCTGTGAGAAGCAGGGATGCTCAGGGGCCATGAGCTGGAGAACTTTGTGCCAGGGTCTGCAGTGTCACGGTCACATTTTCTGAAAAACCCCTTCACCAGGATTTCTTCTCCTGGGAAGCTGAGAAGCTTCAGCTTCTCCCTGTTTTGCTGCTTTGGAATGTGATTTGGAGATTGTTTACTCAGCATGTGAATTGCTTTAATTTAATGACCAATCATGGTCCAGCTGTGTCGAGGCTCTGAGGAGTCACGAGTTTTTATTATTCATTCTTGTTAAGCCTTCTGATGTATCCTTTCTCTGTAGTTTAGTGTAGTTTTAGTATAGTATTCTTTTAATATAATATCATAAAATAATAAATCAGCCTTCTGAGAACGTGGAGTCAGATTCATCTCTTCCCTCGTCCTGGGGACCCTCACCAACACCACAGTGCAGCCCAGCCCAGCCCCAGCAGCAGCCTCACCTCACCCAGAGAATTCCCTTTGTGTCAACCTGAGGAGCAGAGCAGCTCATCCCACTGTAACAGGCATTATTCATTCATTGCTTAGCAGAGATATTCAAATTCTTCATCCTTAAAATTAAAGCCTGGCTCTTTGAATCCTGCTCAAGGTGTCTTACCCCGTCTCCCTTCCCTGCCTGTGGTTCTCAGCTCCAGAATTCACACAGGCTGCACAGTTTTGCCTTAGGTCTTTAACAAGAGGAGTTTTGCCACTGCTTATTATCACTAAAATTATGTGTCACCTTGGGTTTTCCTCGCTCACTTTAGCGCATTCCGCTGCTGTCTCCTCCATCTATAAAAGGAAACTTTATGGCTCTTTGCTCTCTGCTTCTTAAAAATTGCATGCAAAAAAGAAAACTATCTCTCTCTCTCTTCTTTTTTTTTTTCCTTTCTTTTGTTGTTAATATGCAGAAATAGTTTGTGTTGCACATTCACTGCACAGTGACCTTCTGGCAGAACTGCACAATTGTTCCTGGCTGATGTGAACAAGGTTTTACAGTGGCAAGAGAAATACTGGGGGAAATGTAGATTCTGCACTGACTTCCCACACCTCTGGGGCTTTGCTCCACACCTCGTAAACAAAGGTTTTGTTGACCTGTAACACTCTCAATCCTGACCTCCTTTTAATGCCTCAACCCCAAAATTAGGCACGTTTGTCTGCAGCTACTGTGGGAGAGGGATCCCAGAGGTCCCTGCTGAGCTCTGTAAGGATACAGGGATGTTACCAGATGAGGAAATTTAAGCCCAAATTCCTTAACAGTTTTTCAGTGAAGAGTCTCATCCCACAAGGCTGTTGAATTAACCTGTCTGACATTTCTTTTCTCTACTGGGACAAGAAAAGCCACTAAATAACAGCCCTGCTATTCCTTAAACCCAAGGGACAATCCAGGAAGAAAAACAAGCATAAATCCCAAAACAAGGAAGGAATGCAGAGAATCCCAGCCTCCATAACCAATACAAAATTAATTTTTTTGTTCTATTTGGCTGCTCTGTGAAACCCCGAGTGACACAGCCTTGAATGATGCACCAAGGACTCCTCCAGAATTTTATTGTCTCTCATCATTAGTACCATTTTCACAACTTTAACAAAAAAAAAAATTAAAATTAAAGATTGAGGTAAACTGAGTCACTCCTGCTTGCAGCAACAGCAGAAGTGGATGTATGGAGAAAAACTAAAAGTATGTGTGTGTAGAGTGACATTTCCCACTCTCTGTGGAAGTACTCTCTGTACTTCCAGTCAGGAATTTTTCTGCCACCCAAGGACATCCCTTCCCATTCATGGTCCTCCACAGCATCCAGTACCAAAGCCCTCCTTGCTGTGAAAACAAGCATTTCCCTCCATTTTACAGCTCCAAATTTGGAGAACAATCTCCAATTTGGAGAACACCAAATGCAAATCCTCTGCACAGAATATTGCTGCTCCCCCTCTCCTTCCCAGAGGCAACGTTCAGGTCTGTGTGACCTCAGGGGCTACCTCAGCCCTTACAGGCTCTCCAAAATCTACCCTCAGATTCCCAGGCTGATCCCTTTAAACTATTCTCCTGTGGATCCTTTCATCCTGAGAGAGCACAGTTGCCTTCCCCTGGAGTAACTGGGATACTTTTGAAGTTGTTTTGCCAGCATCCACATCGAGCTGGGCTCGGTTTTAATGACATCGCCACGCTCCTCTTACACAGCTACAAAGATTGTTTTGATACTTCAAGAATATTTGACTTGCTAGTCAAAATAAAGTACTAGAAATTGAATAAAAACTACCCTTGAATACAGAAATCACTTATTAACATGAACTTGTTCTGTAGGATAGGATCTGGCCTGACTTCCCAATTAGCTCCGACACTGGAGTCTGCTGTCGGAGCCAACTGTGCGAGACACGGGGCTATTAATTAACTGCTGCAGTTTTCCTCAGCTTTTGTCAGCTCCTAAATTGATTTTTCCCTAAGTGACAGGGTGTGTGGCTAGAACAAGGGCACAAGGAGCTCTTCCTCATTCCAGGGCTGAGCACATCCCCAGGGAGCAGAGTTATCCCAGAGCAGGGCTGGGACCCCCTGCCCAAGGACCTTCCTCCAGCTCAGGGAGTTACCTGAGTACAAAGCCCACAGAGCTGGTATCAGACACATTTTCTAAATAAAAAGAGGCACAGAGGTGCAGCACCTTGATCCTACAGACTCACAGCTGTTTCAACAGGCACCCAAAAATTGGAGAACAGAGAACACCCCATCCCTACTGCAGCTCCACACTGCCAAGCCAGCCTGTCTCATGCTATTTTTTATTATTACTATTATTGCTGAGATGCAGATGAATTAGTTCTCTCGGGGCTTTGCACAATTTTTTATTTTGCTAAGCTGCATTTTCTTTTCCAGAAGCCTTATTTTGATGTAAATCTTGTAAACAGGGGACTGGTTCGTTCAAATGCTGAGCACAAAAGCTCTTCCAAAGGAGTAGATCAAAAGTCTGCAGTTGGCTTAATGAAAGACAGACTGACAATTAGGCTGGGCAGAACTGCGTGGATGGGGGGGAAGGCAGATTTAAGGGTTTAATAACTGCCTGAGAGCACATGGAAGGAGAGATGCAGAACAGTGAGAAGGGGTGGGGAGGATGAACCTTTCTTCATTTTTGCTGTCCTGAATGCCCTCGATGTAAAATGCCCATTGTTAAGGCTCATACAGAAAGGCTGTGCACATGCTAAGTGCTGAGGCAGATAGAAAATTGAACAAAACTGGAAATATTGAACCATTTAGAAAAAATTGTTCAATATTTAAAGTGTTTTCTTTCAATCAGGTGTACCCATTGTGCTTTCTTTTCAAGCTGTTGCCATTCCCGAAATGACTACCAGGGGATAATTGTGGTACTTTTCACAAATGAAGCAGAGACAACACAAGAAAAGCAGCAGAGCTGTCAATATCATGGCCAGAACACACAGCTATTGTCATGCCCTGACACCAAAGGCATCGATCCTCCCTCTGCTGCCACTGACAACAGGAAAGAAAAGAGTGGAAGGATGAGGAGGGCTCACTCTGGCTGGGCTGCCTGCATGGCTGAGGGGCAAGAGAATGCTCTTGGCTGGGCTTTGATTGGTCCTGAAAGTTCTTTTTGCTTTGTTTTGAATTCTGCCATACAAATGGGATAAAATAAAATTGCTGGATAAAACCAGAGTACAGTAGAGCCCAGTTCATCATCACTGGAGCCCATCCTGGAGAACTTGTAAATGAATTAGTGCTGTCCCAATGTGCACAGTTACTGTGGCCTGGAGGAGGTTTCTGAGGTGGGAACACACTCACCAGCACCACGAGTGTGTTCCAGGAGCTCCTGAAACAAGAGAGATTGCCATGATATTAGAACCAAAAGTAGAGTAAATGGAGGAAAAGGGATGTCAGATCACGTCAGTTTTACAGAAGCGTTCACTCCCTTTTGAGTCTGAGTAATTTGCAAAAAATTAAAGGCCTGATGAACCCAAAGGGACTTTTAAAGATGCCTGGCACACTGCAAATGAGCTTTGCTGATGGTTGTGTGGAAGGGTCGTTTGTATCCGGTGTGAGTAAATAAAAAGTTTTGCATTAAAACTGGCAGGGAGGGTGAAGCTGGATGGCCCTTGGCCAGCAGGGATGTGACCACACACCCCACTTGCCACAGACGTGGCTGGGGCCTTAAGATATTAGCCTTTCTATTTTTCAAATCCTGTCCTGCATTAGTGCATAGCTCTAAACTCCATATAGAGTGTCAGTTACTGTCCTCACCTTTTGTCAGAAAAAACAATTCCTCCAGGCCTGAGATCCAAGGACACCCTACAGCCTCAGGCCCCAAAAAGTATAAAGAAAAGTGAATTGGGGGGTGAGGGGGAACTGGGGATATGTGACTTCATTACCTGAGGCTGTAATTGGAGGATTAATCCCAGATGTGTAAATGAACCAAATTTACTTCTGTCTAAAAATCTCCTCACCTGTCAGTTATTTTGAGTGCAGCCTCTGGGAGGCTTTGGCTGCCCAAGGTGTATCTGCTGAAGGCCGTTAATAAATCCCCACTTTATTCTCCTAACTCTGTTCTAGGGAGCCCCCCAGGGCATCATCGCTGTGACTGGATGATCCCTCCAGTCCCTTCCATCCCAAACCATTCTGTGCCTCTCCCACGGCACCTTCCCAGCCCCCAGAGCTCACACAGGGACAATCCTGAGCAGCACAGGCAGGAAAAAACCAAACAACAAACCCCCCAGAAGTTTTATCTGAAAGCAGGGCCCAGAACATCCTGCATGTTAAGCTCTGCAAGCTCATCTCGGGATAAAGTCAAAGAGTTAATGTGGAAGGGAAAAAAGATCCTGCGTTGACTTTTATCTAATCTTAGCTGGACACAGCAGATTATGCAGAACACTACAGAAAGCAGCATAAGCATTTCCTTTGGTACTTGAAATAATTCACATTATCTTAAAAATAAATCATGCCTATTGCCCCTTTGAAGTTCTGTCACTATTTTTAATCGTGGAGCTGGGGCTTGGCTTTTGAGGTGAATTTGCTAGTAATTTATGCTAATAGATTTCTGTGCTGATGCTGTGTGCATCTCTGGATCTGTGGAGATGCCAGAGCCACGATAACCACGGGAACATCAGCACATCTGCACCAGCCTGAGCTGGTGAGCAGAGCCTTGCTGCTGCCATGGCCTGAGTCCTGTCCCCCCCTCAAGCTGCTCCAGCTCACACATGCCCTTCCTAGAGCCAAAAACATTGCACAAATGTGCAAAAATCTGAGATTTGTAGTTTCCCCTGATATGTCTTTTCTTCCTGGGCTCCTGATAAGAGTCTTGCGTCTTTAATTTTTTGGTTTTTAGCATCTGTAAATGCAACAGCTTTCATTGTCACTTGAATGTCACTGGCAGCAAACACGGATTTTCCACCTCTCATAATGCCCTGGCACGAGGCCGTGGCACATTCAGGGATCATTTCATCAGAGGCATAACACACTAATCTGCTCAACTCCAATTATTTAGCCATATGATCTATGTAAATCTGACCAGCTTGCAGCAGCTTCAGGCCTTGACAGGTTTGTGGGTAATTTTGATCCTGCGATTATTTTGGCAGTTTTAAATCTTCACCACTAACAGGAGGGTGTGAATAACCAGCCCCTACAAAGCAGTGCTCTTGGAGAAGCTGATGCTCCAAGGGCTGAGCTGAAGCACATCTGGTATTCCAGAAAACCAGAAACACACAGATGTTATTTTTGATCTGGAATTTAACACTCCCAGCCAGACTCTGCCAAGGACTGGCTGTGCTCATGGCACCAGGAAATGACCATCCTGGCCCAAAAAGATGTTTTTGATAGCCAGCACAATGGCAGATGCAAGTGGCTCCCCTCAACCAGAGCCACATCACCCTCCAGGTGATGCCAGGAGAGGAAAAATAATACCTGGTTTCACATCATATTGCCATTGGCAATATGGGAAATATTTTAAAGGGAAATATTTTAAAGGAAAAACATAAACATTCCAGAGTGACTCTAAGCTAGCTGGTTGCTTTGGTTTGGTTTACCTCAAACACCAGGGCTGTGCATGGCTCTTCAGCCTCTCTGAGCCTGTGCAGGAAGCTCAAAAAGGGAAAATGCTCAGCCACAGGTACCTGGCCCAGCCCACCTGGCCAGACCCCACCTGGCCAGACCCCACCCAGCCTCCCCCTCCTCACAGCCAGCACAAAGCATCCTCACTGAACCAGCTTAATGTAGAATTATGTGGAATGAATCCCCTCAGAATACCTCACCTGTGAAGGGTGATTACATCTCATTTTCATGTAAGGAGGGCCTTAAATAACACCAGGTCTTGCAGGCTTTGCCTGTGCCTGCGAGGGGGAAGGATGGATGTGTAACCTTCATGGGTGAGGGGCTGTGTATTTATTGTGGGGGAATGGAAGAGCAAATAGATCTGTTTGGAAGAAAGCAGGGGAGCTGAATCCCACACACGCTGTGGATGCAGTGCAATAATTTTTTGGTTCTGGGGAGGGAATGCCTCTGTTTGCCTCAGGAAGGAGCCCTGGTCTTCTGAGGAGTCACAAACTCCCTCAAAACCAACACCTAGGAGCCACAGAAAGGGCATTTTCATCTTCAGGCCTAACAATCATTTAGGAGCTAGACATCTGAACTCTCTGTTTGCAAATACAAACCTAATATTTCATAAATAAATGGTTTAATGGCAGCAGCTTTACAGCAGAGGAAGGACAGTGAGGAGGAACTGGTGATAATCCCAATATTTGGCAGAGAAGCAGAAATGAATTGCAGAGCTGGCAGCAGCACATCCTGCCTTCCTGCCAGGAATCAGTAGTCTCTGGCCTGTGAGCTTTCTGTTGGACTCTGGATTTAATTTTTTACCCTTCTCTACAAGATCAGTGAAATATCCAGATTCAAGGCACTTTGTGTCCTCTTTTCCCCAAGTTCTAGTTCAGGTCCTGTTCCTTCAACTCTCTCCTACAGAAACAGAGATGTGAAAGAGAGAGGAAAAGCATTCATAAATCCTACATTAATAACCAATATCAAATTCTACTAGAATTTGCTCAAAAGGAAAGAGAATCAATTGCAGTCTGTTCTCAGTTCTTTAAGGCAGCCTTATATTGTTTCTAACGAAACAAAAATCAATATGAAATTCTTCTTATGGTTCATTTTTTAAATCTCAATACCAGCTGGGTAATTTGGCTGACAATTATGAATGATCTGTTGTGTCACCAGCCTGGGCTCTGCAGCCCAGGCTGCAATCATGTGTTATTGCTTGCAGGTACATCTCTCACTATTGGTTCACTCTCCACTTTTCCACAATGATCATTCAGAAATAAAGGGAATTTGCTAATCAATCCCATTGACTTGAAAGCAACAGTTATTAATGCCTTCAGTTTGTTGCTGGCTTCTAAACTTTTCGAATCCATTAGCTACAAGCCCCCATTGATTACAAACACACCTCCACACAGCATTGCCTTTCCAAGGAAAAAAACAGAGCTTTTTGACTCCCTTTCCACTGGAGGCACAGCATGGTGGGAAGCCAGCACGAGATGAACAGGTAATTTCACCACAATGACTTCCTTTGTGAGTAAAAGTGACAAAGCTATTTTTGAAGTGCCTCATTAAAGATGACTTCATTTCATTTCCAAACAATGTATTGTTCTCTTTCCCCTCCTGCCTTCGCCTCCCCAGATCTGTTGCCCTGTTCTTCTAAGTTCTCCTGAGCCTTCTGATGTTTACATTCTTGTAACGAACTTTCTCACACTCTTTATGTAAATAATTAATTGTTTTGCATTCCTTTCTGGAGGAGGACAGACTTGATGGACTGTTGGTTTGTGCAGTGTCATTGGAGAGGTGGCACTGTCACCCTCCAATCCACTGTCACTTTTGAAAATCTATAAATGTTGGAGTCAGAAATTAAACTTCCCTTCTTTTCCCTTGGAGGTCCCAGCGTGTGTGTTGTTTGATTTCGTGTCCTGGAGCGATGCAGATCCCCACATGGCTCCACAGCTCCTTTCTCCTCAAGGTTTCCAGAACCACCAGAGGTTCTCCTGGGCCTGTGTCCTGGCAGACCTACTGAGGTTCCAGTGCTGGCCAGGTTTGGTCAGGCTCTGCCAGCAGCCTTTGGCTGTGCTCCAGCTGCCCCTGACACCCTGAATTAGGGGCTGCACAAGGCAGCACCCACAGGGCTCAGAGCACCCACCACCCTGTTGGCAACCCAGCTCAAAAAACCCCTTTTCCCTTTCCTGGGGAGCCCAGAGTCCCCAGAGCCATCCCAGCCCCAGCGGGACCTGTGTGACCTCTCCCACACTGGCACCACAGCATCTTCCACTGAGACTCACTCTGAAAAACACATCATGGCCATTTTCACTTTCAGACACAGACACAGCTTTGCTTGGAAAAAAAAAAAATTAGAATTGTTTCTCCCAATAAGAACATCCTCCCACCCCCAGTCCACCTCAGCCAGCCCTTCTGGAGCAACAGGAAATTTGGAATACATTATTTTGGAACAACATGCAATCAAATGCTTCGTGTCACCACTGAGATGCTTGGTCAGCACTGTCCTGGCTCTGTCCCTGCTCAGGCAGATTTGTCCACATAAGATGAGGAGGGAGGGAGAGGAAACATCCTCCTTCTTCAGGGTGGAAGAGGGGTTTGATGCCTGCCACTGTTAAAGGATGCTTTTCCTGGGAATTTGCCCCATTTACACAACCCTGGTTATTTTTTTCCCCTAACAGGAAAATGACATTTAAGTGGCCGAGTCTGAATTTAGAGAGACACTGTCAGTCAGCACAGAGCTATGGGAGAGACTCACCAGCCTCTGCTCTGAAGTAGGTCACAGCAACTGTCACAGAATCCCTTCAAACCCATTTAAAATCCAATAAGTCTAAGGAAAAAGACCCGTGGAAATGTATCTAATTTGCAAATCACATTGGCTGGGCTCAATTCTGCAAATCATTTAAACATGTTCTTAACTTGACACTAATGAATCAGCTTAGAGAAGTCAAAGATACTTGAAGATCAGATCTGAAGTGCTCAGCATTTTGCACCATCACTTCCCACAAGAGGCAATGTTACTCCAACAGACATTGGTGGCAGTCACACCAGTCACACCAGTTACTCCTGTCACACCAGTCACACCAGTCACACCAGCACAGTTACACCATGCAGGGGAGCCCCATGCTCCCCCAGCTGTTTCAGCCTTGAGCCATCTCAAGGTTTACCAGGTGATAATTAAAAAATAAAAAATTTAATTCTCCAAACAGGAAACTTTGCCATTTTTCAAGTGCAATTTACAAGATGCTGAAAGGGATCATTGTGTTTCATTTTGTGAGGAAGAAAAAAAACCAAAACCACTTTATAATTCTCTGGCATTCAGATGCCCTAAATATATCCAGCCCTGCCAGGGAAATATCATGCTTAGAGCAAGTCTAACATTAGCTGCTTCTCCTCTCAACTGAAAATATTCCTGAAAACATCTGATGGATCCTAAGAGGATCATTCATTCTGCCCCAAAGGCTGTACTGAAGCAACCCAGAGAGGGGATGGGATGGGATCAGCACTGAGGGAAGGTGAACGTGCATCCAGGTCCCACAGCACCATGCCCAAAGGCAGGAGAATGCATCCCTTCTACTGCCTCTGATTTGCAGCACAGCCCCCCGAGGGATGTGCCTCCCATGGGCTGGGTTTCCTCCTTTTTATGGGGTGTACAAAAAGAGATCAGGATTTGGAGAACAAGAGGTGATGGCTTGGACAGATAGAGGGGAAGTGCTGATGAAATTACAAGTGCTTTGTAATTTCCAGTAATTGCCAAAAAGTGAGATGTGGTGCCTTGGCCTCTGTGCTTTGCCAGGTGGAAAAAATAAATTCTTGATGTGAATAAGGGAGGATGAGCAGAGCCCTGGAGGCTGCCTGCAGGCACCTGTGCACCGAGAGGAGCCTCAGCGAGGAGCAGCATGAACAAGGAGATTTCTGCAAGTTCCAGGAAGCTTGAAGGATTCCTCACTGAGACAGGACATGGAAAACCATGGCCCTAAGGAGAGGAAGAGCACGGATGGTGGGGCAGAAAGCTCCTGCACCAGAACCCAGCCAATCCACTTTTTGTCCCCTGGTAAAAGTCCGGTGTGATACCAAACAGGCTGGTCTGCACTGGGTTCAGGCTTGGGAAGCACATCTTACCCCTGTCAGGAAAATTAATCCACAAACATCAGAGGTTTATGTCCAAAAAGGAGATAGAGGAGTCCTGTAACTTTATTGGAATAAAGGAAGAGGCACGGGCCATGCCACCCTGGCACCCACAGAAGACCCTGGCTGTCCACGGGTGGGCAGTCAGTCCTGCCCTGAGCCTGCTCCAACAGCTGGGAGGATGAACTGTGTAGGAAAGTAACTCAGCCCTTCTTGGGAGAGGGGAAATGAGCAGCAGTGTTTTTCCTTATTAATGGCTTGTGATCTGGAGCATGTGATGTGTGCATGCAATGGTGGACTGGAGAAGGAATGAGAGAAAGAAATTCCCTGAAGCCATTTCTGCTTATCCTCCTTCTTGCTTTTGGAGCATCCTCAGGGATTGCCCTTCTCACAGAGGAGTAGCTTTGGAGGAGAAAGAGGGTGACACAGTCTCAAGGAGCTTATTTACAAGTGCTCTTTTCTAAAGATCAATGTGTTGAGCCTGGTGAAGAACGATTTCAATTTTGCCTTGAAAACTTGGATCAAACACTGCTGACGATGCAAACTTCCCTGCCATCCAGAGATTAAACTTGTTCTGCTGTTTTTAATGGGGGCCTGAGTGCTTTGCTTGCCAGAGGCTCTCAGCACCGTGCTCCCTCTTGGAGCAGAGTCTGAGAGCACCCTGCAGAAATAATCCAGTTGTGACTGCACGCTGCTCAGGAGGCTCCTGATGCGTCAGCACCGAGCTGGACCCAGGAGCTCCCCACAGGACACAACTGCAGAGCCTTCAGAAAACTGGGAAAACTGTGCAAAGACAAGACAAAAAACACAGCAGTCGAACCAATTTGATTTCATTCTAGATCACGACAGGCTCTTATGACCTTGAACAACAGACAGTGATGGAGAGCGCGATGGCAGAGCGAGGACACGAGTGTCCTGTGCAGTGCCTGAGTTTACAAGAGGTCTATATTCAAACATCCAAAGCAATTTACAGCCAGAGGTACCCTTGGCACACGGCATCTCCTGGGAGCTGGCTGTCTGGCTGAGGCTGATCACCCTTGACTTCACCTAGAGCTGCTCACTCCCTGAGCCAGCAATCAATCCTGCAGGCTGCTGGCCCCTGAGGCTGGCTGCTTGGGAGTGTGCACTCAGGAACTGGAGGGAATGACCTGCCTCACCTCGTGCCACTGCACCTGCCCTGTGAGGTACATCACCCACCGGGGTGAGAGGAATGAGGGATTTGTCCTTACAAACCGGTTCTGGGTCTGCTGGTAGATAAAACCAGCACTGAGAGATAAAAGAAACCATGGGAAGAGCTGGGCCTACATCATGGTGATGTCGGCCCAGCCTACATCATGTCCCATGCCTTTTTGGGACAACCTAAAAACAGAGGCCAGACAAAATTAAGGCAATAAAAAGCAGTTATATTTATTGAAGGCCTTCAGGTACATTTCAGGCAGACAAAGGCCCCCAGGGGCTGCACCCAAAATGGACAATGGGTCAGGGGTTTTCACACTTTTATAAGTTTGGGCCATTTGCATATTGCATCTTCCAATTACAGCTTCATTTAATGAGGTCATTGACCCCAAGTTTTCTCCCCCCAACTCACTTTTGTTTCCATCTCTCAGGCCTGAGGCAGTGAGGCCTGCACTTCCCTGAGGCAGTGAGGTCTGCTGCACCAGCATGCAGCACATTTTTAAAAACCGGTTTGTTTTCCATCTCTTGAAATTCATTTTCTCTGTTTTCCTACCACCCTTAAAATGCCAAATAAACATCAGATTAAAAAAAAATTAAAAGCAGCATTTCTTCCTTCCTCTGAATAGTAATACACACTCTCTAGGCCTTGATTGCCAGGCCTGGAGAGGAATTGTTGTGTCTGCCCAAAAGGGGAAAGCAGCAGCTCACACTGTGTGTGGCGTTTAGAGTTACACATTAAAGAATTACAGGATTACAAACATATGAAAAATATAAAATCCTGAGGCATCACGGGGAGCCCTGGGGCCCCCCAGCCAAGGCTCCTGCCCCTTCCTGAGCCGCTCTCCACCGCCCTCAGCCATTGGGTGTGCTGCTCTCTCTCTGCCTGCTCTTCATTTTGCCTCTGAAGTGAAAAGCCTTATTAAACTCATCCTCAGTCACTTCAGAGTGGCAGACGAGGCTGCCACGCTCCGCCAGCCGCTGATTTATTAGTCACTTCTGCAAGACTTTAATCTACTCGGAGGGTTTTTCCTTCTCTTTTCCCAATTCATAAATGGGTATCTTTATATTTAATCTCTAGTCAAACTATTCTGTACTTGACCTTTAAACTGCTACATGAGGGTGTGTAATTGCCTCTCTCCAGGCCACATCTGCCCACTAGGAGTGGCTGAGCCCCAGGAGAGCAGAGCTGGGATATTTTGCTCACCCCCACTTCCAAGTTCACTGAAATATTATATGAGGATTGTGATGGCTTTCCTGGAAAGAGATATATTTGCTTCCAGTCAATGCAGAAAGGCACCTGACTCCCCTGGTGGGATGTAGAAATAAGTGCTAACAGATCTATTACGTGTGATTTTGCCCTTCATTTATTAAAAAACAGCCACTCAGCCCAGTCCAGCATCAGCCTCCCCCCATCTTGGACAAAGTGGGCATCACGCCGCCAGCCAAGTCTTGGATACAATGAAATGCCTTGGGGATAAAAAACATAAAATTAAAATTGTGCGGAACACATAATTTTGGCAAGACCTTACTCTCCCTTCCCCCAGGGAATGCTTATAAACCAAAAATAGTTATGCAAAATTATGCTTTTTTTGTTTTTGTTTTATACTGTAAAAAGGCAACACAACGTGCTTCTCTGTGTACAAATGCTTTAAATATCAGATGTTTACTGGACACAGTTCTGGCTTTTCCTTTACATTTGAAAAAAGCAAATGCCTCCCATGGAAAAATTATGGAAATAAACTAGGAAGAGAAGCTCGTTATTTTTCCAAGGGATTTTCACACCAAGTTTCAATATGCAAGTCACGCTCCCACCATGGAGGACTGTGCACAGATACAATCTAGTGAAGATTTTGTGTACACTGTGTAAAATAAAGCCACTTCA
The DNA here is from genome assembly GCF_017590135.1 of Pyrgilauda ruficollis. Classification (NCBI taxonomy): domain Eukaryota; kingdom Metazoa; phylum Chordata; class Aves; order Passeriformes; family Passeridae; genus Pyrgilauda; species Pyrgilauda ruficollis. The sequence continues at coordinate 3,235,898 of NW_024526377.1, forward strand.
GCTTCATTTTGCTTGTGCTAAGAGCTGCTTAAATGTATTATTCTTCTGCCTCGTCACCAAACAGAAACAACACACAGAAACAGCAGCAAAATTAAATTAAGGGATTTATCTCCAATTTAGAGCCACGAGAAGAAAATGTCCTGTATGAGACACCTCCAGAGCCTCTGCTGGGGGATCTTTGAGCCCTGCATCTGCTGCGCTGCCATAAGGAACCGTCTGGAAATGGTTTCCAAAAAAAGCCACCCACAGCTTGGCCTGAGGCACAGCATCTTCCAGCCTCTCCTCCAGGGGGATGTCAGCAGCTGCCCAAGGTGCTCAGTGGCACCAGCCAGTCTCCCAGCAGCAGCAGCAGCCATCCCCAGCATCACTGGTGGGATTTGGGAGAAACAGGAAAACCAGAGTGCAGCACATTTTTAAAAACCGGTTTGTTTTCCATCTCTTGAAATTAATTTTCTCTGTTTTCTTGCCACCATTAAAACACCAAATAAACATCAGATAAAAAAAAAAAAAAAAAGCAGTATTTCTTTCTTCCTGTGAATAGTAATACACATTGGAAGCCTCCCACACTTCCCTTTCAATCTACAAATCCCCACGTGCTGCACAATCTCCTTCCCATGGGAAAGGACCTGAACCCATTCATTGCTTGCTCAGCTGAGAAGTGCCAGAATTAACCTGGTGCCCAGACACTGGCAACTGGGAATAAAAGGGATTGAACTGATCCAATGGTCTGGTTTAGGAGGGGTCTCACAGCAGCTTAAAACAAGGCCACTGGAAATCCCTGCTCCAGAGACTCCTGTCTTGGTTTGGAAAGCCAGGTGTCTGCTAAGAAAGGCAGGAGCCTTCCCTGAAATGGAAAAATGTGAACCCCCCTCCAAATTGCTAAAAATTTTAAATTAAGGGGCTCTCAGGCAAAAATATGGGAGCAGGAATAACAGTTCTTTATTAGGGAAGAAAATAAAAAGATAAAATAAATAATGCAGTAAACTAAAACACTGACAGGGTCAGAGCACAGCCTGACACCCTGTGGGTCAGGGTGCTGGCAGCAGTCCCACTGGAATTGTGGCTCAGCCCTCCTGCAGTGCCAGCTGTGGTTCTGCTGGAGCAGGGATCCTGCACAAGGCTGGAGTCTTCCTCTGAAGCTCCAGGGGAAGAGGCAGCTGCTGTTCCTCTGGGAATGCAGGGGAGAAGCCGTGCTGGTGCTGCAGAATCTCAGATTCTATCCGGGTAGGAATGCTGGGCTCCTCCCCTGGGCTCACATCTCCCATGGATGCTGTAGCTCTCATCAGCCCTGCAGGGACATTCCACAGCCTGTTATCAGCAGATGTCCCCGGAGGGAGGAGTGGCTGTGGAAGAGATAAGGAAAACTGCCCACTGAACAGGAGACAGCTGCCATCCAGATGGCAAATGGAATACAACTGGCTTGGCAATCCAGGACAGCTCCTCACACCCCAGGATCAGAGCTGGGAGGGAGGAACTGGCCGTGGTGGCTGATGGAGAGGTTCTCCCTCCATGCAGGCACACTGCTTTCACTGGACACAAACAAGCCTGAAAAACCAAACATTTGTATTTGAGGATGGTTTTCTGCACTACCCCCAGCCCTGCTGCCCATCAGAGCTGCGGGCACTGCCCACTGCAGCAGGAAGCAGGGACACAGCCAGGAGCAGGCAGGACACTGGGAATTGCTATTTCATTATCCGGGCAGGACAGTTATTAACCACTCATTCCCAATCTTTGCATGGGTAATTAACCATGTGGGGAGCAAAGAGCCCTGTGCACTGCCAGGCTGGCAGGTGCCCAGCCTTCTGCTCTGCCAGTTGGTACCTTTGTTGAGGAGAAAAAGGAGCTGCCCTGGCTGGGTGTGTACAATGGACACGTGCTGGGGCTGACAGGTCACACACAAATCATGTGAGAGTGGAGCAGAATGCCATGGAGCATACCAAGTTTCTTTGTAAACTGGTTCCATGCAAAGATAATAGCGAGCAGAGGCTAATGCTGCAGTCTCTAATTTTCTTGTCTGACTAAGCAGGCATAATTTACACCCATCAGTTGCAAATGGCTTCTCCCACCAATCCTAAAGATAGAGGACTTTTTTTTTAAGGGAAAAAAAAAAAAGGAAAAAAGATGATTTCCTGCCTCTGCAGAAAGAGGATGGAAAACACATGCAAAGGCTGTCTGACACAAATATATATTTTTCACTCAGCTAGTTCAAAGAGATCATCTTGTAGCCCAGAAACAGGAGACCTTGATGGAACCAACTGGCCAAAACAGCTTCTTCTGTCAGATACGAACGCAGGGGGTGATAAAGACAATAATTTGAACTGGTCTTACTTAGTCATTTGCTCCCTGTTGCCCTTTTCAGCCCGTTTGACACGCTGCAATTGTACAAATTCAGCTGCTGCTGCACGAGGCTGACAATCAGCCGGGATGCACGTGGCTCCATTCCACAAGCCCCGGGGGATCTGTCACCTCTCAGGTGCCAGGACAGCTCTGTCCTTGCTCACAGCCACACATCACATCCAAAAAGGCCAGGCAGGTCTCTGCAGCCTCCCTTGCTCACCTTCCTGGAGTGGCTCTGTCCATTGGGAAGTGTCTGGTCCAGACTCCCAGAGCACCAGGTTCAGACCAAGATGCCCTCAAAGGCAGGGGCTGACCAAAGGGGCCCTGCCAGGGGTGCCCAGTGAGTGTTTGGCTGCACAGCATCCATGCAAGAGCTGGCACGGGTGGAGCTGCCCCAGAGCCAGGGGGGCTGAACCATCTCCCAAACTCCCATTTCCCCGTGCCACCCAAGGGTCCCGCAGCCCCACTGTGCCCTGCCAGTGGGAGCAGGCAGACCCCCAAGGTCTGGCATCCCTGGTGCCAGGGCTGGGTGCTGCTGCTGGTGCAGAGACCCTGCTGGGTCTGTGCCAGGTGTGTGACACTGAGCCTGCAGGGCACCCTGGGACAGGGCAAACTGCGGCAAAACTGATTAAAATAATAACAAGATTCACACCCTTTGTTATTGTCTCGTTCAAAGAGGCTTCATTAGCCTCAGCCACACCAGCTCCAGGCAGGAAAGTCCGGGGAACCTCTCTGGCCATTGTTTGAAGGGTCACTGTGCACTCCCAGCACAGCCCTTGTCTCACCCCCATTTCTGCTCGGCTGGAAAAGGGCAGAGGAAGAAACTGGTGCTGCAAACACCACCGCGGGAAGGAAGGAAGGGCCAATTCGCATCTCCTGCCAGCCTGGGGACGTTGGGGACAAGCTCTCGTACCTGCTCCCAGCAGCTCTGCTGGCTGCGAGCAGCTGACGGTGCTGGGAGCCGGCAGGTCCCGGCTCCCGCTGCTGCGGGGTGGGATTTGCACGGCAGGGGTGATGCCAACCGCATCTGAGAGCACCGAGAGCGCCCTTTGATGTGCTCAGGCACACGGGCCCCAGCGGGGCTCTGCTCTGAGCTCCGGCAGGCAGCCCAGCCAAGGAGGGAGCGCAGCAGTGCTCCCAGCCCCTTCCCACTCTCCCAGCTTCTGTGGGGCGTCGCTGCTCTGGGTTTGACAGGAGCTCGCGTTCTCCCAGCGCGTTCTCCTGACTTTCACAATAATGTATTCAGCAGAACTGGATACATTTCAAACCAGCTATTATACCACGGTATGTTCCAACACAAATATATGCAGTGTAGCGAAGCAACAATTCCGCGAGCAGCGCACAGACTGCAGAAACCCCACATTTCCTACCCCGGACAGAGCAGCCACACCTTCACCACGGGAATTTATTAGAGAATAAACCTCACAAAAACCAAAGCGGGAAACCACCCCACTTTGGAATCAGCTGCCCAGCAGCACAGCACACGAGTTGTCAGCACTCCCCTCTGCCCCGGCCCCACCTGCCTCCATCCCAAGCACACAAACCCTGCTGCAGGCAAGGCACGAACACAATGCCTCTCCCTTCCAGATGGAATGCCGAGTAAAGAAGTGGGAATTTTCCCCTCTTCCCTCCGCCCCACAACAAGCAAGATGCAACACAAATTGCAGTGAGGCGAATGCGGATGGCTGGGGTTTGCTTTTGCAGGAGCTGCTGGAGCGTGGGTGGCAGCGTCCCCTCATCCCGGCTGCTGGCACGGAGTTAAAGCCTCTCCCAGAAGAGGCACCGAGCAGACCCAAACTCCTCGGGCAAATCCAGCTTCTCCTGCGGCACTGCCGTGCCCAGCCCAGCTCAGCCTCAGCGCTCCTCAATGCCAGCACAGCTCCCGGATGGCTACACCCCAAGGAATCCTCCTCACAGTATCGAAACTTGCCATTTAAACCAGCAAACCTGCCGTGGCACAGCTGCAGGAGCCAGAATGAACCGGAGAGTTGGAGTGCGGGGAGGAAGGAAAGGAGGGATCCTTCATAATGGATCTGTGAACCGCGGGCTTCAATTCAATTTAGCGAGCCATCAATCAAGCTGCGGGTGTCAGAGCGAAGGGCCGGAGCCGGGACGGTTTCAGTAGAGGGCACTCAAGTCCCAGAAATCCACGTTTCCCAGGTATATTCCCTCTCTGATGTTTTAGGAGCCGACTTCGGCACATGAATCTCGGTAATGCGAGCGCTGAGCCTCATAACTCAGATTGATTGTGGTTCTATTAGACCTGATGCATATAAATCTAAACAAAACACATGAGGATGGAGCTAATTCCAACGAACCAGTTTAGATACCATTACAGAAATAAAGAGAAGCCTCTTTTTCTTCATTAGTATTGAAAAATGCTGTAGCTATAGAAATGCTTATGTCTCTTTCTGCCAGGTTCATAGTTCTGCTGCTGCTCTAAAGCATTAGTCTGATTTGAAAATGTATTTCGTCAATCAGCATTTTCCTCTAGATATTAATAATCTCAACACTATTTTCCACTTTTGCAAGTGGTTCCCTTTCATATTCAAAAATAAGAAGTCTTAAATCAGTGTCTTGAGAACACCCATAAACCCACAGCTTTATTTGTAGGTGAGAGGACCGAATTTTTTATGTCTATAAAACCCCCATAAGATGTACACAATTTTGAATCTGACCTGTGTAATACCTGGAGCTCTAAATACCACAAATATTCATTGTAAAAACAGCAGTATGAAAAAATAACATCCAAATGTCTTCTCAACAAACTCAAAATAACGAATCAACTTCTCCTCACTGGTACACTATGTTCACAAGTTATAAATATACCAAAGTTTGCATTAATTGATACACTCTTAAATGATGAATTACCACATTAAAGCTATTTTCACAGCACTTATGAACTGGGCAAAGATCTTGTATTTTTAGCATCGCTGTAACAAGTCATCCAAAGCCAAAGCCTTTCTGCTACCTTTGATTGTCCTCAAGGCACAGCCAAGGATTCCTGAAGGAAGTCCTGACTGGTGTAAATCCTGCTCCCCAGGCCAGCATCCCACTGGGCAGCACTCACCTGTGCAGCAGCACTGAGCCAGAGCTCTGGGCACATGAAGAGCGCTACCAGCCTTCCAGGTTCTTCCTTCTTCTGTCCAGCCATCCTGCCTGTGCTGTAATTGTCCATCACAACCTGGCTCTGGCTCCAGGGGAAGTCTGGCCTGGCTGCTGAAGGTCATTGCTCACAGGTCTGCAGCCCCTCCATGGGCAGCAGGTGAAATTGAGTCTTTTATAGGGCAAAAAAAGCCCCAAGCAGCGATGGTGCAACACCCAAGAGAAGTTTCCAAAATGCCCTCTCTGTAATCCTGCCACAGAGCAGCCCTGGGATGCCCTGGGTGCTGCCCAGAGAGAGGAGCACTGCCAAGTGGCATGAGAGGGACGGGCTGGGGACAGTGTGGGAACACAAAGAGAGGGAGACATAGCAATGGTGGGTTAGGGATGGTGTGGGGATGTGGGAGTACAAAGGGAGACACAGCCATGTGGGCTGGGGACAGTGTGGGAACACAAAGAGAGGGACACAGCCATGGTAAGCTGGGGAGAGTGTGGGGATGTGGGAATGCAAAGGGAGGGAGACACCGCCATGTGAGCTGCTCTGCTGAACACCTCAGGTTTCTTTGGGAAGGAGAAGCCATGAAAGCCCACGAGCAGCCCTGGAGTGCTCCTCTGCCTGTGCCCAAGCTCGACTGATGTGGTAATTTCTGATACAGGGCTGTTCCTGTCCTGCCCTCTCTGACCTACGTGCAGGAGATGAGGACTGTCCATGACCTCTACACACCCATCTGCCACTAATCAAATAATTTAATACAAAATAAACTATTTGTGCTGCTCTGCAGTAGGATCCAGAGGCTGAAGCTGAGGTTGGAGCCTTATCAGTGCCTGGTACTGACAGAAAGGCAGGAAGCAGCATTCCAAACTAACAGAATATTTCCTCCCAGCTACAGTTTAATTTAAACGCTCCACAAAATCAAACCTCTACTCCATGTGCTGGAGTCTGCAAAGAGCAAAGAACAGCCACAGCCGAAACAGCCCTTTTTACCTGCTCACTCCCAATAGCTTTGTGGGGCTTTTTTATCTGCAGGTGCAAAGAGTCACCAGGTTGTGACATTTAATTTTATAACAAGTTCACAGAAACAGCTGTCCTTCACTTAAGCAGTATTTAAAGAAATTTTCTTCCATGCCCTTTTGCTAAATCTTATCCGTGTTGGTGTCAGGAGGGATAAAAATATCCTTAACACGAGCCAGTCTTTTCTGTAACCGTCTTAGCGCAGGCAGGGAGGTTCGGGCTGGGAGCTGGAGCCTCGGCCCTGCCCACAATCAACACCAACAATCCCCCTCCTCTGAGACCGAGCTTGTGGCAGCGCCTGGAGGAGGCCGAGCAGCCCCTCTGCCTCGGGGCTGAGGAAGGAGTAAGACGAGGAAGAGGAAGGAGTAAGACACAGTGCTGAGACCCCAGGCCACGCTCAGCTGCACCTTCCCAGCGAGGCACCGGCCACACCACGGCCCAGGGAGGCACCGAAACATCCCCGGGAGGGGCTGGTCCTGCCCCGGCCGTGTAGCCAGAGACTCTTCCAGCTTTTCCTTATGATCCCGTGCTGATGACGGCTGTCACACTCCCCGGCCAATCCCCCACTGCTGCTGCTGTACCATCAGCCAGAGCCCAGGCACCACTGCAGTGGGCACGCAGGGAGTCCCCCGCCTGTCCACCTCCCCGCAGCGGTCCCGCACTCGCTGTTTGCTGGCAGAGGCGACACGCAGCAACTTCTCTTTGAGTTGTAGATCAATAATGACTTGCAGTGTTTCTCCTCCAGTCCACACACCCCGGCTCCAGGAGGCTGCTCCGGGATGGGGCTCTGGAGCAGAGTGCAGGACGGTGATCAGCATTTCAGGATGCCGAGCTTGCTGCTGGCAAGGAAAATTAAAAAGATGAGCCGATACAGAGTAATAGTATGTTTGTAAGAAAATTAAAGATTTGCTCTTCAGCTGTTCCAGGCTGGAGTTAGCAGACAGCTGGCAAATGGGAACGATTGGAAATGATGGAATAGATCAAATTATTTAAATGAGAAAAAAAGAAATTCACCCTAGCCTGGCCCAGCACGTTGACAAAGCAGCTCCCGGTCCGCTGCACGGGCAGCCCTTTGTCTCTGTCACCGAGGTCATTAAACTCCCGGCTGCGGAGCGCGGGCCGGGCGCCCGCCGCGGTAGCCCTGCTGCAGCGGCCCCTGCCCCTCCCGCCCCCGGGACGCCGGCCCCAGCCCCAAACCCCCTCCCCGGCCTCTCCCGGCGCCCGCCGGCGAGGACACCGGGACCCCGGGGTCATAAGGGACCCCCGAGCGCTTGGGGGACACCGGGCACCCCGCCATCTGCGTGACAGGGCTCCGTCGGGGGCAGAGGGAACAGAGACGCTGCCGGGACCCCCGGGGCCCTTTCGCCATCTCCCCCCGCCCCGCGGTGCCCGCCGAGGGTCCCCTTGGCATCCCGCCCCGCGCCCGCCGCCGGCGCTGCCCTCGCCCCGGGGGAGCGGGCGGGTGCCGGGGTGTCAGCGGCGTGTCAGCGTGTCGGGTGTGTGTCGGGTGTGTGCCGGGGTGTGTGTGTGTCGGGGGTGTGTGTCAGGGGGTGTGAGTGTGTCGGTGTGTGCACGCTCCACTCCGGGGCTTTGCGCGAGCCGCGCATCAGCGGTAGGAGGGGACAGAGCCGCTCCTGGGGCGCACCGGCAGCCCCGGCTCCGCAGGTGCCGCCCGACCGGCACCGGCACCGCACGGCTCGGAACGGCCCGGCTCGGCTCGGCTCGGCACGGCGCGGAAAGGAGCGGCCGGAGCTGTGGCTGCCGCGGGACGGGCCGGCGCGGCCGCTCTAAGATGTGCCATGAGCCGCCCGGCCCCGGCGCCGAGCGGCCGCTCCGCCTGAGCCCCGGGCAGCAGCCGCCCGCGTCCCCGCTGGCCCTGGGGCCGTAGGGCCGCGCCGGCCCGCGACCTCCCCAACGATGCCCCATCTCTGGCCGGCGCTTCGCCGCGTCCTCTGGGAATACTGGGCAGCGCTCCTGGTCGGCGGCTTCTGGGGACAGAGCTCGCACGGGATGCCGCATGTCATCCGGATCGGTAAGGACCGGCGGCGACGGAGGGAGAACTTCGGGGCCGGGGCGGAGAGAGCGCTGCCCGGGGCCGCGGCGGGGGATGCGGTACCCGGGGCTGCGGGATGCGCTGTCCGGTGCCGGGGCGGAGGTTCCCCCGGTGAAGGATGCCCTGGCCGGTGCCGGGGCGGCGCGGCGAGGCGGGGGCTGTGTCCCGGAACGGAGCGGGCAGCGCTCTCGGTGCGAGCAGCCGCCCCGGGCGAGGTGCGAGGGGGGTGCTGGGCACCTTGCGAAGAGGAGAGGAGAGTGCTGTCCCTCTGGAGAGTGGGGTGCTGATTCCCCGGGGAAGGGGGACGCTTCGCTCTCGGAGAGGAAGAATGCTTTGCCTCTGGAGAGGGAGGATGCTGAGCCCCCAGATGGGGGATGCCGAGCACCCGGAGAGGGGGGATGCTGATTCCCTGGAGAAGGAGGATTTTTGTTCACAGAGATGGGGGATGCCGAGCCCCCGGAGAGGGGGGATGCGGAGCTTGTGACGAGGAGGGCTGCGGTACCCGGTGCGAGGAAGGCTGTTGAGCCTGCGGCAATAGGGTGCTGTGCAGGGGTGCTTTGACCCAGGGCTGGATGTGCCCAGAACAAGGGACAGACAGCCCGGGGGGGCCCGCGGCACCGAGTCCCGCTGCCTGGAGGATGCCAGTGGGCTGGCTCAGCTGCAGCTGCTGCTGAGGACCAGGCGTGTTTCATTAAATTGCTGAGGTTCTGGGGAAAATTAATTTTTAATAATGTTACATAAAGTAATTGCACAGATAACATCCTGGGAATGAGTCTGCGATCTTTCTTTTTCTAATTAAACGAGATACTTGTTTTAATCATGTCATGTAAAGAACGGCGCTGATTTCTGTTACATCCCATGCACTTTTACCATTGGTACACATTCCCAGGGATTTGCTGTCTGCCCACTAAAAATTACAAGGACAGGTTTACCTGCCTTTTGACGGTTCAAATTTTAACTCAGAAAAACCAGTGAAAACGGAATAGATTTGTGAATAATTTTAACTGGAAAAAAAAAAAAAAAAAAAAAAAGGTTCCTACTTATGCTAGTGCAACTGCACAGCAGCAATGTGAAAGCCAGAAAGAGAAAAATGCTGCTCCTGAGGGATAGGTGCTTTTTGAAGTGAAACACTGTCACCTCCAGCACGGCTTGAAGTGTCTGCATGGCCCAGATCATCTCATGGACAAGGGCTTGATTCCTGCAGGGTGAGCATCTGGTCTCCCCCAGACTTCCGTGAATGGGGCACTCCAGGCAGATGTTATCCCGTGCACATTGTGGTGCCAGAAATATTGGTGGAAAAGGTTAATGGATCTGCCTCCGGGCCTGGGGCCCTGGCGGCTGCTGAACTTTCACCAGAGCCAAGCTGTTTAGTATGCTCAGCCTCCGCCTGGAACAGCTGGAAATGTTTTGTGCCACACAAACCCGCTCCCAGGAAAGCTCCGTCGCTGCTGACAGGGCGCGCTGGGCTTCGCCAGTCCCACTGCAGGAGCGGGGAGGAGGTGTCCTGCTGGGAGAGCCCCCCCGTGTGTCACCAGCCTGTCCCCAGCGAGCACCGCAGTGCTGTGGCGGAGTTTCCCCTCCCCGGCAGGTCCCAGGGCTCAGATCGCCTTTGGGACCGACAGCCGAGTGCGGGGGCTGTGGCAGCTGGGCTGCCGGGCTGGCAGCTCCTCCTGCTTTGGGCTTGGCAGCGGCGGGCCTGATTCTTGGTGGCCAGAGCCGGCTGCTGCCAGGCTGGCGCTCCGAGGAGGCGGCGAGGGGCAGCTGCAGCTGTGGCAGATGCTCGCGGGGAACGGGCTGAGGCCGCTGGGGCTGGCGGCTGCTGAGACTCCAGGGAACGCTCGGCTGGCTCATGGGGGATATTCAGGCTCAGGACTATCCCTGGGGGCTCTGTGGAGATGTTTAGTCTCGACTCTCAGTGCCTCAGTTGTCCTGAAAATGGATTTTCTAGGCTCAAAGCAATTGCACAAAAGGACAGAGGAGATTTCAATGCAGAGATTGCTGCTAGCCCTCCACAAAAGCACTTGGGTCTCCTGCAGCTCTGCTCCCTTTCACCGGGTAGGGAGGGAGGGATGGAGGCAGGTAGGCAGGGATGGAGGCAGGGAGGGAGAGATGGAGGCAGGCAGGGATGGAGTCAGGCAGGGAGGGATGGAGGCAGGGAGGGAGGGATGGAGGCAGGGATGGAGGGATGGAGGCAGGCGGGCAAGAAGGGAGGAAGGGTTGCCCGCTGGAGGAGCACAGCTGTGCCACTGCCAGCACTGCCGTGCCTTCCACAGGAATGGTCTTGCTTTACCTGCTGAGAAATCCCACAACAGTCAGCCCCTCATCGAGCCACCTTCTTGATCAGTAAAGTAAGAAACTTAAAAGATTAGAAAAAGGCTTTAATCGGGGCTGCAGGGAGATCTGTGTTTACCTTCTCTCTCAGCTAAAACTGGCATCATTTTGTGACCTCTTTTTCAGCCCACTGAAAAACTGCAGCTTCTTGCCCTGCATTAATTTGTGCAAAGCTTCCCTGGCTTTCAAGTAATTATTTTAATTATTAGGTTATGCCGAGAAGTGCAGAACACTTAAGTAACTATTGGTTTAGCACTGAAAATCAAACCAGAGAGAAAGCAGGTAACTTCTCAAAGCTCTCTTTTTTCCCTGTGAAGCTGACTATTAAAATAAATACAGGGAGAGATATCTAAGAAATGGAAGAAAAAGCCAAAAGCGCTCTTTCTCCCACCAGTAAAATATAAATATTTAATCTACACATCTAAACATAATCTATACATGCACTCGTACAAAGAAAATCTGTGCCTTGTTACAGGATGCGCTTTTTAAAGCAGGAGTTGGTATCTGAAGCTTATTCAACAGCTGCTCGGTTATTACGCAATCTGTTAAATATTTGAAAAAGCCGTATCAGAAAACACCACCCGAGTGCTCAATTCAGCTCCGAGTTCCCTGGAGCAGAGGCAGAGGAGGGTGCTGCTGTGAGGAGCTGCCCGTGCTCACCCCCCTGAGGGATCCTGCGCTGCTGCCCGCCCTCACTGCGGCTGAGCTCCGGCACATCACACCTGGTACCACGAGCTGCTGAGCATTTGCAACATCGCAGCTAAAAGGAGTGCCAGCGAGGTGTTATGGGGCCGTGGAGAGCCCATTTGGCTAACCTACACTCGGATTAAAAAGCAGATTAAACGCACAGACAGAGCCTGATGCCATTTTGTAGAGCTGGTGGCACCGTCCCTAACAAAGCAGGGCGGGATGGCTGGGATGGGCAGCGCAGCTGGAGCAGGACTGGTGGCTCCAGCAGACCCATTCCAGCCTTCTGCTTTGCTGAAGCATCATCAGGAATTCCTCTGAGTGACTCTTTTGAGGGATGGTGTGTCAGTGACACACACGTGCGGATCGGATGCCAATGGGATGGGATCAGTAAATTGTCAAGAACAGACCCCTGGCACTGGGCAGGCAACAGGAGCTGGATTTGGGGGGTCCTGAGTGGGCTTGCACTCAGGTGCTGCTGAGAAGGTGACACCACGCCGCCCTGCTGCCATCATTGCCCTTGGCCACCCCACTCCTGCCAGTAATGCCCTTGATGTGCCCCCTCTGTGGGCAAGGGGACAGGCAGGGTCCCAGCCCACCCCTGGGTCAGCCCAGCCCCAGCTGTGTGCCCCTCTGCAGGAGGAGTGTGCCAGGCCAGGGAATGGGTTCATTTTCCTTGCTGCATTTTAAAAGGCATCACCTCCACATCTGGGTCCTCACTTTTGTGCCAGGTTTTTCACTGAGGTTCTATTCCTGCTGATATTTGTGGCAATAATCCCACTTCAGGCATGTGTGACAGTCCCACTCCTGTATCTCTGAAGTCGCTGTGAGCAGGATCAGTCTCCAGCAAAGCTTTTAAACAAACAACCCTGCGTGAGGAATTTATCGGATTTTATTTCTTGTAGTGTCTCTCTAAGCTGTGTTTGCATAGAGAAGGGGTCAGAGCATTGATTGTTTGTATGATTTGCAAGTAACACAGAAAATACAATCAAATTGGAATCCGTGTGAGAAAAATATCATTGATTATTTACACAAATACATAGAAAACAAATTCTGTGGATAATTATCCTGCTCTCTGTGATTGGCTTTTCTGAGGCTTATTATGCCTGTCAGGAATTTTATTTTGAAACCACCTTCCCACACTCTGCAAATGAAGTTGTATTTTTAAAAATAAAGCAGAAACAGGCTTTTCCAGGCTGAAAAGGCAGCGCCCAAGGGCTGGGAGCTGCACAGCCATGGGGGACATGAATGCTGGAGTGGGAGTCCTCAGCAAGGCAGCTCCAGGGTTTTTCTGCTCAGGTCGTGCCTGGTGACCAGAGTGGCCAGTGTTCTCTGGGGAGGCTGGCAGGAGATGGCACCAGGGTGGTTTTAAATCATTTATTGCCTTTGTAGCTTCTCCTGCATTCCCCTGGGCATTTCTGTGACCGTGCACCCACTGCTCAGGCATTTCATGGTTGATAAAGTTATTTCAGGTCACGAGACGCTTTGTGTGTCAGATAACACATTCTGGTAATTTCAGTAGGATAGGAGGGCGGCAGTGTAAATTGTTTGGTGGTAAATGAATTCTGAATACATTTGAATAACAATGTTAACTCTTTATCGCAGAACAGTCTAATTATTTGATCTTGGCATTCTCTCGAGAACTTCATACAGGAAATTAAGATCAAACCACATAGCAGAAAAGAATAGACTCTCATTTATCACGAGGCAGGAGAGACACCAAAGCAGACAGCACCGTGCTGGGCTGGTGCCTCGGGGCACTTGGACACCCTCGGGCTGGGGGCAGCAGGGTGTGGGCACGGCTTGAGGGCTGAGGGAGCCTTGGAGGGCTGGTTGTGCATGGAGAGAGGTGGCTGCACATCTCCTGACACTGGGACACGGTGACACACACCGGGATACCCTGACACACCCTGGGACACCGTGACACACACCAGGACACCGTGACACACACCAGGACACAGTGACACACACCAGGACACACTGACACACACCAGACACACTGACACACACTGGGACACACTGACACACACCAGGACACACTGACACACACCAGACACACTGACACACACTGGGACACACTGACACACACCAGGACACCGTGACACACACTGGGACACACTGACACACACCAGGACACAGTGACACACTCTGGGACACACTGACACACACCAGGACACAGTGACACACTCTGGGACACACTGACACACTCCTGTGGCATGGCACCTCCTCTCGTGCTGCAGTGTCACCTCTGGTTTTACCACCAGCAGATGCAAATCCTCCTCTATGACCCGAATGTCTGCATCTCGGGTGTTTTCATTAATGAACCCGAGCAGAGGCTGATGCTGGGAGGAGGTTCCTGTGGAGCCTGCCCGGCACAGCCCGCACGGAGCGACACTGAACTCATTCTGCCTCCGGCAGAGCTGGCTCCCTTCTCCCGGGCAATGAGGCGCTCTTGGGTACAGAGCAGCACTTCCAGGGAATTAGCGCTCCTGACGGAAACCCAGTGCTCCTGACGGAATTAGCGCTGCTGTCGCGATATGCGCTGGCGCCCAGCCGGGCCCCGCATCGGCAGAGGGCAGTGCCCCGCCGCGGCTCCCGCACCCTGCTCCCGGGGCAGAGCGGATCTCCAGCGCCGGCACCGAGCTGGGCCAGCAGAGATGCTGGAGATGCTGGAGTCCCCTCCCGGGGCAGAGCAGATCTCCAGCGCTCGCACGGAGCTGTGGAGATGCTGGAGTCTCTTCTCCCCGGGGCAGAGGGATCTCCGGAGCTGTGCCAGCAGAGCTGCGGTGCTGGAGTCTCTCGTGGAGGAGACACGGTGGCAAATCCGCCCGGCGCGGTGTTTGTAGCCAGCATTAAGCCTCCTAATCCAGTGTAATGTGTGTCTCCCCAGTTTCGCCATCTCCTTCCCCTCCTCTCGGCTGCAGCTTTACGGCGGTGCTGTCTGGTCTGTTCCCTGTGCACAGCAGAGAACGGGCGTGGAAGTCTCTGGGAAAGGCAGATAGCAAGTTGAAAGCACCAGAGCCATGGGCGAGGGGGGAGAGAGGCAAATGGTGAGAGGAGCTGAGGGCTGAACGAGAGGATAAGAGCTGCTCTACGGCAGGAATAGATGTGGAACAGGAGTGCTGTGCCCCTTAGAGAATCCAGCTCGGTTTGCCAGGCAGGGATTGTCGCAGTGTGGGCCGGTGCAGAGGGGATTTAAATGGGAGGGGGGCTCATGCATTGATCCATTGATTAGTGTTATTGACAGTGAAAACAGGGATGATGTGCTGCTATTTACCACTTGTAATAAAGACTAAAATAAATGCAGGTCCTTAGCACAAGCGAGAGCTCTTAAAGCAGGTGGAGGGCTCAGCTCATTGCTTTGTCATTGCTCCTGCACCAGCTTTTCTTTGTGGTTGCATTTTTAACCCCTTCTGCCTCCTCTCAACCCCCTTTGCTGTGCTGCCCCCGGGGCAGGCACAGCTTCACTGCTCAGGTTTGCACTGTGACACTCTCACCATGCCAGCGTTCCCTGGATCCTTGTGCTTTAAATCTGCAGCGAGACACTGAGCATGAACACACAAATTTGTGACTGCTCTGTTATTTCTGGCAGGGAAGATCATCAGGAAAACGTGGTTCAGCTGCAAACGGCTGAGGAGAGCGTGGGGTACCCCTGCGTCAGAGGCAACCCCAGAGCTGCTCTGAGCTTCCCCCACGCTGCTCAGCTCTGCAGCACTGGCAGGAAGAGATGAGAGCAGACACCAGCCTTGGGCACCACACAGTATCTGTATTATTTCATACTTTAGTCCAGGGACCTTGTAAGACTTCAGCTTTTCTGCTGTGTCCCCAGCCAACAAACTGCACTCCCGTGTGTGGGGTCGGATTCAGAGAATAAAAATCAGAAGTGGGAAGTAGTGAGGGAACAACTGGCACATTCTGTATCAGCTCGTTGTGCCTGGGACATTCAGCACAGCAGTGTGACCTGGAAAGCAGCAGGAGGGACTGGGCTTCAAAAGGCACGGACCGTGTGGGGACGTTTGGAGAAGTTTTTAAACAGACAGATAAACCAAAAGCTTAGACAAAACAGACTTAAAATTACATAAGTGTTCAGACAAATTCTTGAATTTGGACCTTGCACTTTGCTCATTGCTCTGGAAATTGGGCACTGGGGATCCCCTCTAAGGGGTACCCAGCTCTCCTGGCACTGCAGCACTCAGTGTTACACAGGCTTTTGAGACAAAGTCCAATTTATCCTTGGAACCTGCAAGCTTCAGGAGCACCAGCTGTGTGGAATGGTGTATCCTGCCTCCAGTAAGGACTGGGATGAGGCCACAGACTGCCCTGGCAAAGGCCACTGGGCGCTCATTAGCTGGTAATGACATCTGATGGTTGCGGCATGTCCTTTGTTCCAGTGGGGACCTGGGGGTGAACAGCCCAGATCTCTGAACTCACCAGCTCCCAGGTGAGTAGGAACGTACCTCATTCCTAAAATAACAGAGCTGGTACTGCAGAACCCAAACTTGATTAGAGCTGTGGAAGTGTACAGGGAGAGAGCCGGCGTCGCCGTGGGCGGCTTCCCCCCACTCTAATGAATAGATGGCTGTCAGCTCGCACTCTTCTCCCAGGATGGAACAGTAAATAAAATCTGCTATAACCCTCAAATTTAGCAGAGTTACGGCTGTCTATGGGAACTGAGGTGTTAGACTTGTTGGTTAGTTCTGCAGTGAATTCAAAGCACTCTGAGGGAAGTCACCGCAGTGATTTTAAATTCCACCCCCTGTGAGACACCGTCCCTGCCTGGGTGCTTGGGCTGAGGGAGATTTTCCTGCTGCAGCAGAAGTTTTGTGTTGGGAACAGGGTGGATTCTCTTCTGAATGGAACAAACAGCCACGGCACCCGCTCAGCAGAGGAGACAAGGCTGGATGTCATAGAATCTCAGAATGCTTTGGGCTGGAAGGGACATCAAAGCTCAGCTCATTCCACCCCCCTGCCATGGGCAAGGACACCTTCCACTGTCCCAGTCTGTTCCAAGCCCTGTCCAGCCTGGCCTTGGACACCTCCAGGGATGGGGCTGATGTACCCCTGGGGCTCTGTCAGATCACCCACCCACTGCTAGCACGAGGAACAGCCCCTCAGCCATGCCAGGGAGGCTCCCTCCCTACAGAGCCTTGGGACAGACACCAGTCCTTTAGCACTGCAGAACTCCCAGATGATATTCTTTTATCAGATGTGCAGCAAAAGGTGCATCATGATTAGCCTTAACAGCTTAAGCTTTTTCTTTGCCTGTGCGAGACAGATTTATAATATTTTCCCTTTCTTTTTTAACACTGCATTCTTAGCACAGACAGTGATTTATTGAACAATCAATTTCCTTATCTACGTAACACATTCAGGTGATCCATCAACGCCAGATAATCAATCCAGCTCGGGATTTTAAGTGTATATATGTATACTTGTATATATATTTTCCTCCTGTACTGTTGTCAGGCCAAGTAATGTCTCCCTTTCTTTGCTCCTTTCCTTTCCCAGTGACTTCTGTTTATGGTGTGTAAAAGAAACCCCCCAACGTTATATTACACCTTGTAAGTTTTACGGTACTTGAGAGGTTTATGTGCTATGAATGTAAAGGGCAATGCAATAACGCAAAGGGCAGTGAGACATTTTTAAGCGCAGAAGGATATACACAGAGCTGAGGAGATAAATCTGGGTGGATAATCGTCCCACTGTGTCTCTCCTATTTATGAGAGGAAAAGACATTCACTGCAAATCATGCTTCAGGTCACTCGTGCTCTGGTCTCTGCTCTGCTCTGCATTATTGGCTGCTTTAACTGCTCTTAATCTGCTTTGGGGTCTCTGCCCTGGCTTGGAGCTGTGTCCTGGCCCAGCACAGGGGGCTCAGCCCAGGTGGGGTGTGATTCCCCATGGCTGGGGTGGTACACTGGTACAGCTCAAGGACGGGTGTGAAAAACACCAATCACTTGGTTTAAAATTTTAAAAGTTTAATAGTAATAAAATGGCTATAAAAATAATAAAAAATAAATAAATAAAAAATATACATTATATTATATAAATATATAAATAAAATATTTTTAATATATGTGTATATATAAAAATTAGAGCAATAAGAATTTGGACAGTCAGAGTTAGGACAATAAAGGACGATAAAAAAGCAAAGAATTATGAACCTTTGGATGTTTTCCTCAGAAAAAGCATGGCTCTCTAACAAAGGATTAACCCTTAAAAGCAATAGCCTGTTGCATATTCATATATCTCATACATGATGCAAACATTCCTTTCAAACTGGGGATTTTTCTGTTTATTTCCATGCCCCTTCATCTTGTAAGTCATGGTTTGGCTCTGTGGAGTCTGAAAGGAGGTAGAAGGAGCCTGGTTCTTCTTGCAATATTTTTTCTCTTGGGATTTTAGTGTCTTGTTGCTGTTATCTCTGTGTGAAGAATTTCTTGATTATCTTATCCATCCCTTGAGCTAGTTAGAAAAGCATCTTACGTCTCATAGTTTCTATTTTAATATTATGTTGTAGCCTAAAACTATATTTAACACACCACTTAAAAGGATTAGTACAGCATAACTTTCTAACATAACACATATAATATTTATTTTAGTATTTGCAAAAAGCCAGTCATATAATACATGTTTTTCACAACTGGGCTACGTGGAATTTGACGTTTCTGTCCTCTGTGAGTTGGGAAAGGGCTGAGCTAGGGAAGGAACTGTAGGAGGGAGTAAGAGGAGTCACAGCTGCCAAGTCTGGAGCTTATGGGTGGTTTAGCTGGGAAAGAGGAGCCTGGGCTCAGCCTCCCACAGTCTGGGTGTTCACTGCTGGGGTTCGGGCTGTTCTGAGAACAGGTCTGGGAACTTCAGCTAACGCTGTTCCTGCAGGAGAGGAGCTTCTCAGGGCATTCAGATTTCTGAAACAATCAATCCCTGAATCCCTCTCAATGTGAATATTCAGAATTCAGCATTTGCGATTAGCAGTAGAACTGGAGACAAAATGCCATTATTTTCAGAGGCCAAGATAAGTTGTACACAAAGGTCACTGTCCCATGTGCTTCGTTCAAAATCCAATTTGTTTTTTGGGCTTACGATGGCAGAAACACTGATGATTTTGCTATTGCCACATGTTAGGTACTTTCTGTGCAGGAAAAGATTTTGCTTTAATTCCTTTCAGTTTTAACTGTCTGGCACAGAGATTTTCCTGATTTGAAGCATCTCATCAAAAGTTGAGAACTGAAAACCTCGTGGTGTGGCAGAGCCCCATGGAACTCCCAGGAGTAGGAGCTGGTGGCTGCTGTCCTGCTTCCCATGGTGACAGCAGCTCTCCAGAATGTCCCTGGGACGGGAGGAGGGGAGAAGAAGCTGCAGAGAATCCTCAGAATCCACGTCCCTCCCATCCAAGCAGTTCTGCAGAGCCCAGCACCTCCTGCAGCTCCAGGTGCCGTTTCTTTCAGCAGCAATGCCATTACCATTTTAAGCTGAACCAGGGACCTGTAAAAAGGGTGTTCTTGGTTTAAATCTCTGGTCTATAAAATCTTAAGGACCTGCTCTTTCTTTATAGGGAAAGAAAACCATTTTCTTCCTCATTTTATGCACCTTTCTTCTTGCAAATTTTTATTTCTGCAAAAGCAGTTTTTGTCATCTTTGCTTAGACAAAATTCAAAGTAAGACCCTGGATGTTTTGCTTCAGGGTGGCATCTCAGCTTGGCTCATAATAATTGAATGGAAATAGGATCTGCAGTTTTCTCTCCTATTCATCTACATCACAGCAAAAGGGTTGTCTAGAACGGGGGTTGCAAAATCTTAGATGAAGCTGATAATATTTTTTAAAATGCAGGGCTTGTCCCTGCACAGTTTACCAAATTTCCCTTAGGTTAAAGTTACAAATAAGGTGTTGCATACAAGAAATTCTCAGTTCTTTGAGCAGCTACTTCTACCCTGTGGTGCATTCCAATAGCCAGAACTGACTTTGGATGTGTGCCCATCTATTTATAAAGGATCAGTAAATAAAATAGTCAGAACCATCTTTACTTAATTTTCTTAGACATTAATGCAGTGGTTTCTATTTGAGTGCTTTTCTTTTCTGCAGTGCAAATTCATCTATGAAATGTGGCAATTTCAGTGGCTGCATCCATTTCCTCCAGCTGAAGGGAGAGCAATTGGCACACGGCACCCAAAATCCAGCCTGAGCTGCAGATCTCCCTCTTTACACTTTGGATTTGCATTTACTTCAGAATTTTTCCGAGGCAATTCCCACCTAACTGACTGTCACTCCCTTTTCTTTCCTGCTCCAAGGATCACACACACACAGAGTTGGTGCCCCTGGCACAGCCACTCCCTCTGTGACTTTCAGCTCAGATGCTGAACTCCCCTCCTCATCCCCAAGCCTCAAAAGTGGAGGGAAGAGATGAACACAGCTGAAATCCTGAACAAGCTGTACTTCCTGGTATTTTAAGAAAATGCTGAATTTTAAGAAAATTCAGTTTCCAGCAGCTGGATGAGATTTTCACTTGGGAACAGAACCCCCAGAACGTTCCTGGCTTCCTAAAGATGCTGGGAGGTGCCACCAGCCTGGGTGACAGCACTGGTGACACTCTGAGCACCCACACTGACCCCACCACCACGTGCACATGATTTAAAGGGAAGTTTCCCCCCAGCCTGGTGCCCATGGCAATATTTAATGCTGGCCCAGGCACCTGGTCTCTATATTCTGTGTTATTAAGGTCGTTCTATGTGGTTACACGACTCTTTGTGCTCTGTGAGTGTTTGTGGGGAAACCAATTTCCATATGAATTATGGAAGTTGATACCAACAGGGCTGTAATTCGTAAATTGTTCTGACAGCAACATTTTGTAACAGAACACAGGGAAACCAGGGTAATAAAACTTGCCATTAAGGGAGTGGACTTTTGAGTCCTAGAAAGAAATCTTGTCCAAGGATTATTTATGATCATTGCACACCAAAATGTGTTTTTGCATTTTTATTGCTGGCAAATTACTTGTAAACCCACCAGGGAGCTAATGATTTTTCCTCTGAGGCCATGCAACTTCGTTTTGGTTTATATATAGCCATTTCTGCCACCAGTTAAGCTGTCACTTTTGATTTAGATTAACAATAATTATTTCAAAGTAGCTCAGGTGTTAAAGGGTTAACAGTCCTTTGACTCCAGCTGACAAAATCTACAGGACAGTGATTCCAAAGGAGAAAGGTGGTGCCTGGGCAGGTTTTCCTTGGATCACTGTAAAGGTGCTAACCACCTCTAATGGGGAGCACGGATTATTTATGTTCTTCTGCAGCTCCTCATTAATTTTTCAGAGCACTTGCTTGAAGAGTTCCGACTTCTGGGCTCCTTCATTAGTGTTACCTGTTCAGCAGCGTGCAGCAGGGGAGGTGACACTTCTGAAAGGAGCATTTCTGCTTTCCAGGGGGGAAGCAGCAGCAGGAAGCTCTGCACAAGGAGCTGGGAGCAGGGGCAAGGTTTTAGAGAGGTTTTGGCCTCCCCAGTAGGGCTGGCTGGTGCAGGGGCTCCTGCCCGGTGGCTCCTGTGAAAAATGCCAATCGCTTGTATTCAGAATTTTAAAAGTTTAATAGTAATAAAATGCTTATAAAAATAGTATTATAATTAGAGTAATAAAAATTTGGACAATTAAGATTAGGACTGTAAAAGACAATAAAAACAAAGAGTTATGGACAATCTGGGTGCCTCTTTCTGGGCAAAATAAGCCTGAAAAAGGATATGGTTAACAGAGGATTAACCCTTAAATGCCATAGCCTGTTGCATAATCATACACCTCATCCATGATGCATAAATTCCATTCAAACAAAGGATTCTGTCTGGTCAATGTCAACTTCTTCCTCTTCTCCAGGGCTGAGCAAGGCAGGAAGAAGTTAATTTCTTTTGATAAAAGAGCAATAAATTATTTTTCTCTGAAAGATTTAGGTGTCCTGTGCCTGTTTTCTGGTGTGGGTACCTCATTTGTTCTTTAAAAAAAAAATCCCACATACATAGTTTCTATTTTAACATTATGTTATAACCTAAAATTATATTTAACACACACTTTAAAAAATTAATACATCATCACTTTCTTACATAACACATATAATATTCATTTGAATATTTGCAAAAACTCGATCATTAAATATGCATTTTTCACACTTCCATCTCCCAGGGCTGGTTGCCCTTGCTGAGCCACCCTGGAGCCCTCCAGGGCAGTGGAGCTGTCCCAGCCCCTGGCACAGGGTGGCTTTTCCAGCATCACTGAGGGGTCCCTGTGCCAGAGCCTCAGGTGTTTCAGAGCCCAGGACATTCCTCTGACTGTCCTGGGTGATTTGAGACCCTGGCAAGGGGCTCAGAGACCTTGGCACGGAGTCAAAAACACCTGTGCCTTTGATTTTAGTCCATGGAAAAAGTTGTCAACTTTGTGTGATACAGATAAGGAGAAATAAACAACCTTGAAAAGCAGAATCAATGAATCTCCACTTCTTCTTTGGTTGCAGGGCTGGGAGAAAAAAACTTCCTAACACCTTGGGGTCATCTCGACCCCAGAACCCCATCACAGGTGCAGCCATGGCTGCTGCTGCTCCCACCCTGCCAGCCAGGCTGAGTTGTTCAGCTGTGCCCCCGATGTGTCCCCCAGGTGTCACCAGGGCCTCTGTGCTTTCACCCACTCCTCCTGGGGATGTGTTCACCCCGGCTGCAGGGAGCAGCAGGGAGCTCAACATCAGCCTTACAAAGGTCAAGGGAGCACTAGATTATTCCTCGCCGTGGCTCCCAGTGAGAGTAAAAGATTTTAAAACCATAGAAAATTCGGGGAGTTAGAAAGAAAGTTAGGCTTAGTAGGCCCTGGGAAAACGTTAAAGGTAGGCCCTGGGAAATGTTAGACCTTGTGTTTGCTAGATTATGTGAAACTGCACCTGTGTAACCAGTGTATGATAAATGATATGATTGTTAGATGCGATGGTTCCTTAATAATTAGATGTAATTATTGTTTAATCATAAGAAGAATCATGAGAAACTATGTTCAAAGGTTTGAGGGGGATCACGAGAAACCCGTGCTTGGACGAAATCAATGTATACAACAGAACAATGTAAGTTTAATAATTAATATGTAACTTATAGAATGATAGAATATAAAATATGTTCAGCCTGAACCCATGTCAGAGTCAGATTTGGGTCTGTGTACCCCTGACACCCAGAGCTCTTTAATAAAAGCACCTGCATATAATCATTCTGTGACTGTGTGTTCCTGAACCCTAAAACCAGGGTGATGACAGCTCTTTTTTTTGTGATGTGCAACCTTGGACAGACTTTTCTGGTGCAATAGAGGCAAGAGCTGCCCCCAGGGATCACTCAGTGCCCACCCACTGTTGTCAGTCCAGCTGGCATCCCCTGGGCACGAGTAGCAAATGGATGGAGATGTTTGTTAGATTTTGGGGGTCGTGGGACATTTGTACATTCATTATCAAAGTCAGTAATGACTAATTGCATTTTTGATCGTAACAGAGCGTTTTGTTAGAGCCACATTTCCTTTATGGATTTTCAAAGCCTTATTTTTAGAGAAATAGTTTTTGATCTGTTGCTGGCTCCTGTTCTGCTCTATTACAGACTCCCTGCATGGCTTTGAACAAATGACTTTGCTCTTCTGTGCCTTAATTCTGTACTTGTAAAATAGGGCTGAGCACACTACCAGCTCCTCTGGGCTGTGGGAATGGGAAGGGTTTAGAGCCTGCAGATGTCAGTAGCTGAGCTTGCCACACCCAGCAGGATCTTTGAGGCAGAACAAACAGATATGAGCAGGCACAGCCCTATTACCAGTGAAATACTGAGATTATAACCCAGGACTCTCTGGCTGGAGCAATTCTGGGAAAAAAAAAAAAAAGACTATCCTAAATACACTTAACTGCTTATTTAATGTAGATTTTAAAAGTTATTTATTGAAATTTAGCAACTGTTTACTCAATCCAGTACTGGAAAGCCTTTAAAACATACTCTTAATAATCCCTTTGTATTTAACTAATGTACAATAGCGTGTGCTATTACATTGCAATTACATCCTATTTGAGACACTTAATTAAAAGGGAGGCTGTAATGAGCTCCCAATTGTTTGGCTCCTCAGCCAGACCCACACGATGGAGGATTCTGCCTGTCAGCGGGTGCCAGGCACATCCTGGAATGACACAGTGGCAGCGTGGAGCTGCTCCATGTGAGGCTGGGTCTGTGTGGGGCTGGTCTATTTGGGGCTGGGTCTGTGTGGGGCTGGTTCTGTGTGGGACTGGGTCAGTGTGAGGGTGGGTCTGTGTGGGACTGGTCCATTTGGGGCTAGTCCATTTGGGGCTGGGTCTGTGTGGGACTGGTCCATATGAGTCTGGGTCCATTTGGGGCCTGTTCTGTGTGGAGCTGGGTCCATTTGGGGTTGGGTCTGTGTGGAGCTGGTTCTGTGTGGGGTTGGGTCTGTGTGAGGCTGGGTCCATTTGGGGCTGGTTCTGTGTGGAGCTGGGTCCATTTGGAGCTGGGTCTGTGTGGGGCTGGTTCCATGTGGGACTGGGTCTGTGTGGGGCTGGTCTATTTGGGGTTGGGTTCATTTGGGACCAGTTCTGTGTAGAGCTGGGTCCATTTGGGGCTGGATCCATGTGGAGCTGGGTCCATTTGGGGCTGGATCCATGTGGGGCTGGGTCCACGTGGGGTTGGATGACCAGGGTCATGACCCCACAGGGCTCTCAGGCTGTTGGGGATCGCTCCCACTCCACATGGGATGGCTTCAATCTTCTCCTCCTCTCTGAGAGAGAGGTTGGACCGTGGATACTTTATGATTCTGGGTCCCAGAGCTCCCCAGGACTGGAATGTCACAGGTCAAGGGTGCTCTTCAGAAGCAGCCCTGGCTTCATCGCTGCCATGGGAACCAGCACCAGGCTCTGCCTGCAGGAGCCACCTCCAGCTTTGGCCACAAGTTCTGCTGTGGAAGGGCAGCCTTGGAAGGTGCACCAAGGCCAGAATGCTGCGTGATGTTCCTGGGAACCTTGGGAACCCTGCTCTGTGCCTGAGCAGCACATGGTCTGCCCTGCTCTGCCCTGGCCTCTCCCACAGCTGGGAATCGTAAATCTGGCACACACAGTGCCATGCTGGGAATCATAAATCACAGTGCCGTGCTGGGAATCACAAATCTGGCACACGGTGCCGTGCTGGGAATCACAAATCTGGTGCTGGTGTGGTTACCCTGCCTTGTGCCAGGCTGCCATGGGCTGGCTCTGTGCAAGAGCTCTCAGACATCTGTCTGCAGCCAGCTGCTTGCCATCCCACCAAGTGGCTGTTCTGCTTCTCTCAAACAAAAAATAATAACCCAAGCCCCCTTTAATTCAAGACTGTTTGAAATCAGAAGCGACAACAGCTTTGTGCTCGCTCCGTGGCGGGATATGAAGTTAATTTGTATAAGTGATTCTTTTGCTCTTAATTTATCAGCCTGAGATTCAGAACTGAGGAACACAGGGACCCCACGAGGCGTGTCTGAATCTTTCAGGAGTGGAGCTTGTTTATTCAAGTGCTTAAATATAGCTCTTAATGGTGTGGCTGATCCTGCAGTGCAGTGCAAGGAAGGCAGGATAAGAGATCCTGCTCCCTGGGTCACTGTCCAGGCCCTCACTGTGGTGCCTGTGCAGCCCCCCAGAGTGAACCAAACCCTTCTCCCACAGAGAACTGGTAGAACAAGGACAAGGGGATCTGTGTGCAGCTGCTCTTCGGGTTTTGCAGGGGATTTTGAGGCCAGCTCAGGTTTATGAGCTGCCCATGAGCCCAGTGTCATAAAAATCCTGGTTTTCCCTCTTGTTGGATTAAGGTTTTTTTGGGTTTTTTTAAAATTTTTTATTTAGAGATGGAGTAATTGAGAGGTGTTTTTCACCTCTCTACATTCTCTACAAATCCATTTCCCACACCCTCTCAGCTCTGCAGCTGTATTTTGTTTGCAGTCTAAATCTAATAAGAGGATCAGTGGAGGTTTTGGCAGGGAATGGTCCCAGTCCTGGGAGTGGTGACTGATGCAGCCACAAGTCAGAAATCCAGGACAGCAGCCCTTCCTCCCAGGCATGGGCCAGAGAAGGCTGTTCCCTGGTATTTTGGTTAGGAAAGGAAGGATGCTTCCAACTGAAAGGGAAACAGAAACCTCCAGGTGTTTTTTGTTGTTCCAACTGCTTTAAAATGATGTTTAGATTTCACGTATCAGTAATTACATGCACTTGGGTGGTATTTAATGCCAGCCACTGATGGATGCTCTATAATCCTATAGAGAGAGAACACGTTTGTTTTCTGGGGCTAACTGCACACAATCTGTTATTGTGTGATGTTGAATACTTTGAGGGTTGGTGCCTTTCAGTGTTGAGCATAAAAGCCAGGCCTCCCTGACAATAACCTCCATTAATCAGGCCTCCCCAGTCCCCAAGCCTTGGAGACTGCCACGTCCTCTTTGTACACCAAAGCTTGCCAGGATTCCAGAGTGAAAAACCTCCCACCGATCTCCCCCTCTTTCATTTCTTCTTTTTTTGGTTTAAACAGGAAAATAGCCTCCCAGTACAGCTCCCACTGCTTTAGCTGCATCTCCACACGTTTCTTTTAAACTAACTGACAGCTTATGGTGGGAAGGAGAAGCAGCTGCAACTTGCTGGGAGCGGGGGAACTTCACTTCCAGAGGATTCAGCTCCTTTTGTTTTCCACAAGAGCTGTTGAGTGCTCAGAGCTTTAAAAAATACGGCCACTCATTCAGGCTCCTGAAATGTGGATTCAGGGCAGAGGTGTTCTGCAGGCTCCCCAGAGAGCTGGAAGCAGGAATGAAGATCCCCCAGAGCCCCACTGGCTGCTGTGCTTGGCTACACTTCCACAAACTCCCATGGGAAATGAAATTTTGGTGCTCCAGCTCAAGTTTTTAATCACTGTTGGAGTCCTCACCTGTGCTGTTTGATATATCCCAAACTCCCCAGCTGCTCTGAGTGGATGGGAATGACAGAAGGAGAGGACACAGCCTTAGGCTGCACCAAGGGAAGTTTAGGTGAGATGTTAGAAAGAAATTCTTCACTGGAAGAGTGGCTGGGAAATGGAATGGTCTGCCCAGGGAGGGGTGGAGTCACCATCCCTGGAGGTGTTTAACACAGACTGGAGGTGGCACTGAGTGCCGGGGTTTAGCTGTGAGGAGCTGCCAGGGTACAGGCTGGGCTGGGTGATATTAAAGGTCTTTTCCAGCCTTTTCCTCTGTGATTCTGTGATTCGGGACCACTCCAAAGTGAGCCTGCTTTGGCTGAGGTGCTGAAGCATGCCAGGGCTTCCAGAGTGGAGTCACTGCAGGGCAGGGCTGGGCTGGGGCAGCACTGCAGGGAATGGGAGCTCTGGGTGAGAAAAGCATGACCGCGGGGCTGGGGAAGGAGGTGGCAGTCACCTGGCTGAGAAAGGGGGTTTGAGGAGAGCAGAGAGTGCTCCAAACACCATCCTCTTCCTCTTGGGCAGCTCCTGCAGTGAGGACGAGCAAGGTCCCAGCTCCGCCAGCCCAGCACAGCCGAGCCACTGTGGTCAGCCAGCAGCCAGATCCCCTCAGGCCATGGTTTTGTGGTGCTCCTTGGGGAGAAGGGCCCTCCACAATGGTTTAAAGCGTGTTGGAAAAAGCCAGAACACGCAAAAAAAGCCAAGCAAACCCAGACTGCAGCTGGACACTTTGGTGTTGAGCAGTGTGTAAGCTTGACCTCATCCAAGCTGTATTTTCCTCCTGAAGTCAGTCCCTGCCTGTCCTTCAGGGGCAGTTTCTCAATGGAGAAGAGACTCCTCTGAGTTGCCAGCCAAAATAAACCTAATTGTTGCATTGTGTCTGAGCAACTCTGAAAGTTGCCAGTAACAGCTATCTGAGACCATCACAATCAACATAATTTTGGTCTTAATTGCTAAGTATTGCTGTAGAAAGACTGGTTGTCTTTCTGCTCCAAGTCCTCACAGTTGCTCTCCCAGGTTTCAAGATGCAGTGAAAGTTTTTGGGTTGGTTTTTCTTTTTCTTTTTTTTTTTTTTTTCCACACTACGTTTCAAATGCTTCATTGTCAAACTGGTTAAAAGCCCTTATTTATAAAACGTGTGCGTCTCTTTCAGCTTAACTGAAAAGGCATTAAAATAACTGCAGCTGTGGAAAGAATAATTACAGCGAGATTTTGTCAAGGACTCTCTTGTCTGATGTTGCCATCTGTGACATGGTGAATGCAAAGATCATTTGAAACATAGGCAGTTAATGTAGAGAATAATTTCAGAGCTTTCGATATTTATGGTAAATTATTGAAGTTTATTGTTTGGTTTTATGGCCTCATTATTCCGTGTCATAAGGATCTCTGCTTTTTGTGTTGTTCTGCACTTCGATTTCCACTTTGTGAAGAAAAGAACCCTGCAGTAAAAGTAACACTTCGCACATTTCAGAAATGTTTCAAGGAGACATCATACTAATCAGATTATTTTCATGCACCTCAATATCATCCTTGATGCCTTTAAAAAAAAAATCTGCAGAGAAAGATCTTCATTTTGACCAGGTGTTAATAGTCAGTCCTTCAGGCATGGGCAGTGACAGGGGCTGGTAAACATTACAGACTTGCATTAATTTTCTCTTGTCTCTTAGAATATTGTTTCTGAGACTCCCTCTGAGAGGACATTGCTGCATTATTTCCTTCAACAACCCCTGACTGGCCAAATTAGGAACAGACTGTCGCACTGGAAATGAGTAATTGGCTGCCAGAGACACAGAAAAGGGGACTTGGCTTCCCCCAGACTGGCTGCTCTGAGCACGGGGCTGGTGCTGGAGCCAAGTTCGTGTGCTAATTAACCAAATGAGGGCATGGCCAGGCTGGGGCAGCTCCTGCCTGGGCACTGCCAGGCTCCCCCTGCTCCAGCTGGGTGTGTCCCATGTCACCTGCACGTCCTGCCCCGCAGCAGGGTGGGGAGAGCACCCCTGTGAGTGTTTCCCTCTAAAGATCAGGGGCAGCTCCTGCTCTGGGCTCTGAGCAGGGTGTGAGCAGCTGTGTCCAGGGAGGGTGACCCCAGCAGGAGACTGATGGGGCGAGGGCTGAGGCCTTTATGGGACTACCTAAAAACAGAGACCAGGCAAAATTAAAGGAATAAAAAGCAATTCTATTTATTGAAGGGCCTTCAGGTACATTTAGGGCAGACAAATCTCCCCAGGAGTACACCCAAAATGGACAATGGGTCACAGTTTGGTCCATTTTATAAGTTTGGGCCATTTACATATTGGGGGTTCATCTTCCAATTCCAGCTTCAGCTAATGAAGTCATTGACCCCAAGTTTGCTCCCCCCAACTCACTTTTGTTTCCATTTCTCAGGCCTGAGGCAGTGAGGTGTCCTTGATTGCCAGGCCTGGAGAGGAATTGTTGTGTCTGCCCAAAATGGGAAAGCAGCAGCTCACACTGCATATGGAATTTAGAGTTATACACTAAAGAACTGCAGGATTACAAATAGATGAAAACTATAAAAGCTCAAATCCTGAGGCATCAGGGTCACCCTGGGTACAGCACCCACTGTGCCAGTTCATCACTGTGGCTGCTCACAGCAAACCCCCCCAGCCTTTCTGTGTAGTGCAGGGGATGCTGCTGCTCACAGAGGATGAGGTTTTCTCCTTCTGGGGAACTTCATGTGGCTCCATCTGAAAAGCATCCATCAGCACTTTCCTTGCAGGTGCTGCACAGCACATCCTCAGCAGCACTGTGCAGCACAGCAAGTGCCTCCTCCACCAGCTTTCCCTGCTCCTGCAGCACTGCCACAAGCCCAGGGATAGCTGAGACAGCCCAGCAGAAGCATTTTGTTTGATATGAACTTTTCAGTGGGATTGGGATTGTTTTTCCAACAGCTGAGGCTGCAGCTCTGCTGTGTGCTGGCAGTCCCGGGCAGCTGCTTTGGAGAATGTGGAGCAGAGCTTGGGAGGGATCAGGAGCCACCTGCCTGCCCCTGCAGAAGAGTCTCTTCCCACCAGCCAGCCTCCTGCACCGGCTGTGCGTGCCCTCTGCAGCTGCTCAACATCTGGATCTCTGTCTGGCTCTGTCCACGCCGAGGAGGCAGTGGCACACAGCCTGAGCACCCAGAACTGCTCCACCGGGCACAGCTGCTCCAGCCAGGAGCTCTGCCCTGCAGATACCTGCTTGTCTCCAGGAGAGGGTTGTGGGCACTTCTGGAAACCACCTGAGGAGCTGAAATGCTGCAGGAGGTGGGAGGGGAGGGTCAGGAGCCTGCAGTGAGCAGATGTGCAGCAGCAAGTGTGCAGCAGCCTGGCCTTAGTGCAGCCAGCAGGGCAGAGGTGGCAAATTCAGTTTGCCACAGCCCAAATGCTGTGGGCTTACTACAAGGGGAACTAAACTGGGAACAAACATGAGGGTCAGGGTTTAGTAGAGAAGAAACCAGGTAACATTTATTTTTCTATCTATAATACAGCCCTGGGGCAATTCCCTGTTTGCCCTCAGCCATCCAGGGGCACAAGAATCCCTCAGGAGGTTCTCCTGAGCCTCACTTCCCACCTCAGGCTGTACAGGAAGCTTTGCCACATTTAGCTCAATCTTTCACATTTCTGTACCTAAAATTAGACACTGCTCCATCCCTGCTCTCCCGGAGTTCCCAGCCCTAGGGAGGTCGATGTCTGCAAGCACATGAAGAAATATTTAAAGAACAACATTTGCAGACCCCTGGAAGCCAGACACAGCCAGGTGTTCCTTTATTTAGAGGAAAAGTAAGTTTGTGTACGCAGGTGGTTTATGCTAGTTAGTAAATTTTGGTAATTTGTCTGTTCCTGGTAACTTGCTTTGCAAAACAACCCAGCTCATTTTGGAAACAAATGAAGCACATGGATTCAGAGCTGATGAAACACAGGCAGGACAAAGCAGTTCCCCACTAGGGACTTTCCTTTCCCTCTGAGCAGTGATGGTTTCCAAGCAGTAGAATGTCAGGGAGTGAGAGCTCCCTGTCCAGCTCAGCCCCAGGTGGAGCAGGAACCTGGTCCTGCAGGGCTCTCACCAGGCTGGGGGTGCAAAAAACCACCACTGGGAGCCAAAAACCACCACTGGGAGCCAAAAAACACCAGTGGAGACAGGAAAACACTGGAGCTCCAAGACAGCCTCAGGTACTGACAGCAGGAACATCATCTTTGCGATTCCTGATTCCTTAAAGACTGTTTCAGTGGTGGAAATGTAAAGCCCCAGAAATCTCTCCATGCAGTGACCAGAGGTTTATGTCCAAAAAGGAGATAGATGAGCCCTGTAACTTTATAAAGGGAGAGTCTATGGGCATTCCCCTGGGATCTCTCCAATTTTTGGAGGATGCAGCCTCCTTTTTATCCCAATTTCCCAGCTGCATTTCCCTTCTCTCTTTCCCCACTGGCTGAGGTACTTGAGAGGTTCAGACTTCCTGAAACGCCTGATCCCCAAGATTCCCCTCTAGTGTATAACCCTCCCTTTTAATTTTTAATTCTTACAGAATTTAGGGGTTTTCTTTCCCATTGTTCCTTTCATCTTTCAATGTCTAATTTCATTTATCAGCAAACCTAAAGTTTAATTGTAAAAGCAAATATATTTTTCCATTCACCAATCAGTGGAATCCTTCCCATGGTTTCTTTTCTCTCCCAGTGCTGGTCTTATCTACCAGCAGACCCAGAGCTGGTTTGTAAAGACAAATCCACTATTCCTCTGAAGGTGAAGCACATGGTCAAGGGCCAAATTGGCTCTGCCCAGCTCCTGCACATAGGAGACAAGGCCAGAACCTTTCCTGATATGTGTTTACAGCCACTGTCTCAGCCCACGAGGTACCACTGGCTGGTTTTGACCCCATGCTGTTGAAAGCCCTGAGAGGCAAAGCCTCTCTCCAGGATCCCAGAGCCCCCTGGGTCTGTGCCAGCAGCATCCACTCCCTTTGTCCATATGTTTCTTTTCCCTGTGCATAAAGGCACAGATGGCCAAGCCCTGGGGACAGGCACCCGAGGTTTGTGAGGGCACGTGTGTGCTGGGTGTGAATGCACACTTATCTGAGCACAGCCCGAGCCTGTGCTCACTGCTACCACTGCAGCAGGGGCTACCCAAAGTGCCAGACCTGGTGCCAGCCCACAGGGAGTTTTTCAGCTCAGTACAGCTGCAGCACACCCAAAGTGCCAGACCTGGTGCTGACCCACAGGGAGTTTTTGAGCTCAATAAAGCTGCAGCAGGTTCTACCCAAAGTGCCAGCCCTGGTGCTGACCCACAAGGAGTTTTTCAGCTCAGTCCAGCTGCAGTGGAAGGTGTGTGCAGAAATCTCTGTGTGTGTAGCCAATTCTTCTCTCACTCGTGAGGTCCTTGGACCTGAGGGATGGATATGAGGAAAAAGCTTCTGCTCTGCCATTCCTGGCTGTGCCTGCACCAGGTCTGCTGACAACACCACTGAAGGACATTAAAGATTTCAGGTACTTCTGTTCTCTCTGAGTGCAGTGCTGGAGTTTGACACCATGGGAGCTGCTAGGGTGATGGGATCTGACAGCTCTGAAACAGCCCCTGCAGTACCAACTGGCCAAAGTGAAGCTCTGTTGTATTTGCAGGGAATGCCCCGACAAAGGCAGGAATGATGAATCTGACTCCATGTTCTCAGAAGGCTAATTTATTATTTTATTATACTATATTATATTAAAGAATACTATACTAAACTATACTAAAGAATACAGAAAGGATACTTACAGAAGGCTAAAAAGATAATAATGAAAACTCGTGACTCTCTCCAGAGTCCCGACACAGCTTGGCCCCAGTTGGCCAAAGAGTCAAAACAACTCACAGCAGAATCCAAGGAAACAATCACCTGTGGGTAAAAAATCTCCAAACACATTCCACATGAGCACAACACAGGAGAAGCAAATGAGATAAGAATTGTTTTCCTTTTCTCTGAGGCTTCTCGGCTTCCCAGGAGAAAATTCCTGCGTGAAGGGATTTTCCAGAGAATGTGAATGGCACAAAGCTCTGCACCACATCCATCTGCAGTGGGACAGTGCAGCAGGGAGCTGCAGGAGGACATTTGTGCCCCTTGTGGGCTCCAGCTCTGCCCAAGGACATTCACAGCAAGAGCACAGGGGATGAGCAGGGCAGTGCTGCCAGAACAAGGCATGGACACGGGACTGTGCCACCTCTGCCTCCCTGCCCCAGCTGTGGACAGAATTCCCAATGCTACACCACAGTCAGGGAACCCATGCCAGCAGAAACTGGGGCTGCTGGCCCAGTTACCACCACAAACAGGCAGGAGAAACCCTGCACTTGCTTGTAAGCAAAGAGTCCTCGTGCTCTTTGGTTTCTTTTCCTCTGGCTCTCATACTTGTTAACTCAAATTAACATTCATAGTGCAGAAGCCATTGGAACATGCCTTCCAGACTCACAGACATTCCTGCTATGGTCAGGATTAATCACAAGGGATAATTAGAGTATTAAATGAAATAATTATAACATTATGACTCTAATAACCAAATTCATGGATATTAGCTTTGGAGAAAAGACAAATAGAGGAACCAGAGAAGTTTTGATGGATGCCTCTAGCTGCATTTTTTTTACTTCGCATTTTTGATTTAAAACTCCCAAACATCTTCCACACTGAGACAACTTCCCACAATCTGAAAGGGCGAGGTAGGGCTGGAGCCATGGGGCTGCTCCTGCAGAATATCCCCAATGTTTGCAGCTGCAGAAAGCTGAGCATCCCAGCACTGGGGAGTGGGGAGCACCCTGATTGCCCCTGCACCAAAAAGCCTCAGGGCTGGGGGGACAGAGCTGCTGAAATGGTGGAGCTGTACCTACAGAGTGATTTGTTTGTGTGGCAGTGCCTGCTCTGCCCTCTGGGTCCAACACCTCCTGCCAGCGAGGAGATGCCTGGCAGGTCTGGCTGCAGCCAGCTCTGAGCCCAGCCAGCTCAGCTCTGTGGGACACCAGGCTCTGGCAGCATCTCCTGGCCCCAGGCGTTACCTCCTCTGAGAAAATGGAGATTTTCTCTGCCTCGAGGATGTGATTATTGTATCTGACAGAGCCCTGAGTGCAGCCAGGCTTAGCTTGTCCTACAGGACAGCTGCTGCTCTCCAGGGATGCAAACCCTGGTGGTCAGGGCTCCTTGGAGCCCAGGAGGTTTCTGTGACACTAATGTATTCTCAGTCTCTCTCCTGTATTCTGTGTCGTGCTACAGAGGAATAAATGAATTAATTAAAGAATTATGCAATTGCAAATGTTTAAAAATACCAAGTACGTACATTTCTGGGAGCCTACACAGCCCTGTGAGGGGCTGGATGGGGATTGGCACATGTTCCCAGGGAAGGGAACAGGGAAAGTGCTGCTGGGAATGCAAGCTCTGCTGCTCAGTGCTCTGCACACAGCACAGGCAGGGCACTAAAAATGCAATGAAATCTAAAATACACAGACTAAGCAATTTCATCTTTCCAACAAGCAATATTAATTCTAGATAATAAATTGGGATTTTTATCATATGATCCCTGGATGATTTAGAGTACAGCCAGATTTACATTAATATTGAATGTTTCCTCTCTGAGGCAACAAAAGACAGAGTTCCTTTTGGTACCTGGAAGCAGTTCCCACGATCTGGGGAAGAAATCTCAGTGTGAACTACTAATATGCCATACTCCGTATATAACCTGGTATCTGCACTTGCAGTCTAGATAGTCTAGTCGAAATTTTAGTATCACTCAGTTCCAAAAAGAGACAAGACTTGGGGAGCAGTTGCCCATCTGAGCGTGCTGCACATGCTTGGGCTGCCATGGGCCACACACCCCATGTCCCTGCACACTCTGGCTCTGCAACAGCCTCAGCTCTGTAGCAAGTCCCTGCCTGAGGAATACATTACACCACTTTAATTCCAGAATTTCTTCGTAATATTAAATTATAAGTTTGTTTTGGTTTTTTTTTTTTTAGAGTTCTGACAAAGCAGTCAAAATCCAGTTGCAAATGCTCTGCTGTTTATTGATAGCTCCGTAATACAGGCGAGGTAGGATGCCAGACAGCTGCATTTCCTGGCATTTAAAAAGAATTCACTGTAATGTATTGTAATGCATTAGCATAATAATTGGTAAGCATTCGCAGATGAATAGTTTACTGACTGATAGATTTTGTACAGAAACTGTGAAGGTTACATGGAGGGTGAAAACATTTCACTGTGTCAATGAACATACTTAATTTTTCTGGAAGTGCTATTTAAATTGTGCGGCGCTGGGACATTAGCATAACAAAGCCACAAGGCGCGGGTTTGTGCCGTGATGGGGAGCACTGCCCTGCCGGGCTCCGGCAGTGACCCGTGAAAGGTGGGCTCGGGGTGCTCCCAGCCCGGCACCGGAACGGCAGAGAGAGGGGCTCCTCCTGTGCTGCTCTTCTGCCTCCCATCCCTGCGCGGTTCTCTCCCATCCCTGCCCTTCTCCCTCTTGTCCCTGCTTTTCTCCCTCCTGTCCTGCTCTTCTGCCTCCCATCCCTGCCTCCCATCTCTGCCCTTCTCCCTCCAGTCCCTGCCCTTCTCCCTCCTGTCCCTGCTTTTCTCCCTCCTGTCCTGCTCTTCTGCCTCCCATCCCTGCGCGGTTCTCTCCCATCCCTGCCCTTCTCCATCCAGTCCCTGCCCTTGTCCCTCCTGTCCCATCCCTTCTCCCTCCTGTCCCTGCTTTTCTCCCTCCTGTCCTGCTCTTCTGCCTCCCATCCCTGTCCCTCCTGTCCCTGCTTTTCTCCCTCCTGTCCTGCTCTTCTCCCTCCCATCCCAGCCCTTGTCCCTCTAATCCCATCTCTTCTCCCTCCCATCCCTGCGCTTGTCCCTCCAGTCCCATCCCTTCTCCCTCCTGTCCCTGCTTTTCTCCCTCCCTTCCCTGCCCCCTGTCCCAACCCTTGTTCCTCCTGTCCCTGCACGGGTCATCTCTTGTCCCTGTCCTTGTCCCTCCTGTCCAACCCTTTGTCCCTCCTGTCCCAGCCCTTGTTCCTCCTGTGCTTGCTCTTCTCCCTCCCTTCCCAGCCTTCCTCTCTCCTGTCCCTGCCTTTTCTCCCTCCTGTCCTGCTCTTCTCCCTCCCATCCCAGCCCTTGTCCCTCCTTTCCCTGCACTTCTCTCCTGTCACTGCCCTTCTCCCTCCTGTCCCATCCCATCTTCCTCCCTTCCCTGCTCTTCTCTCTTCTGTCCCCGCCCTTGTTCCTCCTGTCCCAACCCTTCTCCCTCCTGTCCCTGCTTTTCTCCCTCCTGTCCTTGCTCTTCTGCCTCCCATCCCCGGGCGGGTCCTCTCCTGTCCCTGCCCTTCTCTCTCTTGTCCTTGGTCTTCTCCCTCTCTTCCCTGCCCCCTGTCCCAGCCCTTGTCCCTCTTGTCCCTGCACGGGTCCTCCTCCTGTCCCTGCCCTTCTCTCTCCCTTCCCGGCCCTTGTCCCTCCTGTCCCATCCCTTCTCCCTCCAGTTCCAGCCCTTGTCCCTCCCATTCCTGCCCTTCTCTCTCCCTTCCCTACCCTTCTCCCTCCTGTCCTTGCTCTTCTCCCTCCCTTCCCTGCATGGGTCATCTCCTGTCCCTGCCTTGTCCCTCCTTCCCTGGCCTTGTCCCTCCCTTCCCAGCCCTTGTCCCTCTTTCCCATCCCTTCTCCCTCCTTCCCAGCCCTTGTCCCTCTTTCCCATCCCTTCTCCCTCCTTCCCAGCCCTTGTCCCTCTTTCCCATCCTTTCTCCCTCTTTCCCAGCCCTTGTCCCTCTTTCCCATCCCTTCTCCCTCCTTCCCAGCCCTTGTCCCTCCTGTCCCCGGGCCAGCTCCCCCTGCCTGCTCTGCCCTCCCGGGTGCCAGAGTTTGGATCCTCTGCTTCGCTCCAAGTCTGATGAGCAGCAGCTGAGGGAGCTGGGGCAGCCCTTGTCCCTCTTTCCCATCCCTTCTCCCTCCTTCCCAGCCCTTGTCCCTCTTTCCCATCCCTTCTCCCTCCTTCCCAGCCCTTGTCCCTCTTTCCCATCCCTTCTCCCTCCTTCCCAGCCCTTGTCCCTCTTTCCCATCCCTTCTCCCTCCTTCCCAGCCCTTGTCCCTCTTTCCCATCCCTTCTCCCTCCTTCCCAGCCCTTGTCCCTCTTTCCCATCCCTTCTCCCTCCTTCCCAGCCCTTGTCCCTCCTGTCCCCGGGCCAGCTCCCCCTGCCTGCTCTGCCCTCCCGGGTGCCAGAGTTTGGATCCTCTGCTTCGCTCCAAGTCTGATGAGCAGCGGCTGAGGGAGCTGGGGGGGCTCAGCCTGGAAAAAAGGAGGCTCCGGAGGGAACTTCTGGCTCCCTAAACTCCCTGGCAGCAGGGTGGGGCCAGGTGGGATCAGCTTCTTCTCCAGGGGACAAGGGACAGGATGAGTGGAAACAGCCTCAGGCTGGTCCAGAAGAGAGTCAAGTTGGACATCAGGAAGAATTTCTTCATGGAAAGTGTGATCAGGTGTTGGCAGGGGCTGCCCAGGGAGGTGGTGGAGGGTCCCCATCCCTGGAGATGTCCAGGGGATGACTGGAGGTGGCACTGAGTGCTCTGGGCTGGGGACAAGGTGGGGATCGGTCACAGGTTGGACTGGATGCTCTTGGAGAGCTTTTCCAGCCTCAGTGATTCTGGGATTCTGAACTGGTACGTGTCAGTGGGCTGGGCAGTGTTCTGGGCTTGGAGACAGCCCATGGTCCTGACCCTGGGGGTCACCACAGCTCCTGTCCCGTGTCCCCAGAGCCACCAACACTTTGTCCTCCAGAGCTGAGCTGTGAAGCCCTAGAGCAGGGCAGCTGCAGGAGCAAGCTGAGCAGGAGAAGTGGGCAGCACCAGCAGGGTTTGGGCTCAGGGGAAGAGGAAAGATGCAGAGAAGAGTATTTAAATATTCATGAAGTGCCATGTGTGTGTGTGCCTGGGCTGCTCCTGTCAGGGCACAGGGACAGGGACCTGCTAATGGACAAAGCCTCATCTCAGACTGGGACATCTTGAAAGGCTTGCACAACTCCCAGGTTTTCTCTGGGTCTTCTGAGGTCTTGGGCATGAACAGACAACACCTGGGTCCCCTTGAGAAATGCACATTTCTGAATAATTCACAGCCTTTGGCTGCTGCCTCAGTCTCCTCCCTCTTGTACCACAGTGACAACTCTGCAATTACCTCAGAGAAAACCAAAAAGCCAATTGGAAAGGACACAGCTGAGTTTTTTTGGACAGAAAGTTTATGGAAAGCATTTAAAATCAGATTTTCACTTGCCATTATATGTGTTAATCCCACTGTCATCTAGAATAAATTGGGAAAAACAGATGTGTGGAGGAATGAGATATTCCAGCATGGGAGAAGACAAAGATTTCACCTGCTCTGGCACCAGGTGGTGGGAGATCAGACACACAGACCTTGCCTGCTGGGGATCCCAAACTGTTTCACCACACAGTTAATGTTCATCTCCAGAGCAGGAATATGGGATTTTCTAAAATCAAAGGAGATTTTTGTCCAGGTGATAAACCCAAAAAGTCT
The DNA here is from genome assembly GCF_017590135.1 of Pyrgilauda ruficollis. Lineage (NCBI taxonomy): Eukaryota > Metazoa > Chordata > Aves > Passeriformes > Passeridae > Pyrgilauda > Pyrgilauda ruficollis. The sequence goes on from NW_024526377.1 coordinate 3,273,874, forward strand.
TCTTCATCATATCCATCTGACCTGTAGTTTCTACCAGAAACAAACAGATTTTAAGTGTTTTAGGATTTCATCTGAAAGCCTCGTGGACAGACAGATTTGCACAGGTACCTCGTGAACTGTGGTACAGTTCAGTTCATTTCTTCCAGAAATGATGGAAAGATGAATCAAACCTTATTTATAGGGATCTTTTCTCTTAACATTTGTGGCTTTCATTTTTCTTCCCTGGGAAGTTCTTGTGGCATAAAGGGGGAAGCTGCAAACAGGATTTGTACTTAGCTTCAACATTTGTCATCAACAAGACGCCCTTCTGTAGATTTTTAAAACCACCGTAAAACATGAAACACATGGGATATAAATAATGGATTAGGAAAATCTTGCTAGAGGTAAGAATATGTAATTGCTAGAAGAGGTTCCTTATTTAAGAACAGGAATATTTAGGATTTTGGGGGAAAAAAGCCCCTGATGAGGAGTCCACAGACAGACAGGCAGCTGCATCCCAACCAGACCCTTCCATGCCTTCCCTCAAAAATGTCACATTAAACAATTAAACAACTCTTCCTCCTGGTATTTTAACTGTGAATCTTCTTCTTGATGAGCTGTACACAAACATGACCCATTCAACTCCCTGAGTCTGACTGGAAATAAGGAAATGGAAATGCAGTTTATAGTAACAGATTTCTTCTGACTTTACAGCTGCAATGTGTTTCATTAACACTTCTGCAGCAATTTGCACTATTAGGGACACATTTGCTTCCAGTAAGAAGAGAGAAAATGTACCACTGTGGAGTGTAAGGATGGTGTCAGCAGCCACTGCCTCCCACGGGCTGAGCAGGCCTGGGGAGCTGGGATGGAGATCTCTGGGCAGACACCTCATCACTGGGTCCCTCTGATATAAATATAAATATAGAAATTATATACAAATATATAAATATATAAAATATATTTTATAATATAGAATAAGATATAAATATATAAAATATAAAAGCCTTTAGCTTTTATATTTTCCATATATTTGTAATTATTTAGTGTATGACTCCAAACTCCACTCACAGTGTGAGCTGCTGCTTTCCCATTTTGGGCAGACACAACAATTCCTCTCCAGGCCTGGCAATCAAGGACACCTCACTGCCTCAGGCCTGAGAAATGGAAACAAAAGTGAGTTGGGGGAGCAAACTTGGGGTCAATGACTTCATTAGCTGAAGCTGGAATTGGAAGATGAACCCCCAATATGCAAATGAACCAAACTTATAAAAGTGTGAAACCTGTGACCCATTGTCCATTTTGGGTGGCCCTGGGGGGCTTTGTCTGCCTGAAATGTACCTGAAGGCCTTCAATAAATATAACTGCTTTTTATTGCCTTAATTTTGTCTGGTCTGTGTTTTTAGGTAGCCCAATAAAGCATCACCAAACAGGGCAAGAACCCCAAAAACAGGCAGGCACATCCAGGCCTGGTGTGGCAGTGGCTCCCACAGCAGAGTTATTCCCAGGCAGCATTTCTAGAGGCATTTCAAGAATTACTCTGAGGGGCAATAAATTTTTTCTCATTCTTTCTCCCACATTTCCTGTACCTGTAGTATAACACTGCAATTCCTGCATGTTTCTTAATAATTCCACTCCATTTTTGATGTGAGGGAAGAAGAGAAAACACCCTCCCCAGAACACTCCAGAGGAGCCTTGCTCTGAATCACATCTCTCACAAGACCCAACACTGTTGTGCTCCACCAAGGCAGCACCAGAGGAACTTCATGCTCCTTGTGCTCAGTGAAGATTTCCCAGGAGTTCAAAACCAGTGGAAACAGGGCCAGGAATTTTGGGCTTTTTGGGCTTTGGGCTTTTGTTGTTGCTGCCTCTGCCCTGGCCCTGCCCGCAGCATGAAGTGTTGCAATATAATTATAGCTAATTCTGCACATCACATTCTAAAAGAGAGGGCATAATGTTGTGAGATGATGTGTAACAGAAACAATCCCTTATTCCTGGATAAAACCTCCAGTGAAGGCATGAAATTCATCCAGCAGGAAGGGAAATGATGGAGGCAACTGGAGCTCTTCCAGTCTGGAAGGGGGAATTGGGGCAGCAGGTCTTGCAGTTTGCTTGAGAACAGCTATAAAATGGCTTTTTTTTTTTTTTAGCTGAGAACTGGCTTTGGGAAAGGGCTGGATGGCAAATGGAAAAGGTACAAAAGCACATGGCCAAAGGGAGTCTGGGTGTGCTGGGTGGGAGCTCAGGATGTGTTAAGGGACTGCAATTTCAGAGGGAAAAACACATCCTGACACCAAAACGCTCGTTAAATTTTACTTCTGGTTCTTCAAAGGAAATCTATTATTTATTTCTGTTCAGATATATTTAATAATTAGCTGAAGAGAAAGCTAGCAGCAGATGGAGACATTCCTGGGGACAATTTGAGTGCTGAATGTTTCATGATGAACAAATGTAACTCGCAGCCCTTTGCTTCAGACAGAAGGGGGTTTGCAGAAAATGTGGGAGGTGGCAATATTTTTTTTTTTAATGCTGTTTGTTTAGCAAATAAATTGTACTTTATTAAAAACACAAATTTTTAAGTCTTCCTGAGGAGTGTGTTAAAATCCATGTTAACATCTCCATGTTTTACACCAGATGAAAGCAGATCATTCCCGTGAATGAAAATGATGCTAATCCCTGGATAATGCAGACAAAATCCTGAGTGCAGCTGTGAGTGGGTTTGCCTGTGACAGCAGCACTTCCTCCTCGCAGGAAATCCCTGCAATTTCAGGAGAGTTGGCACTTCTGCTAATTTTAAACACGAAGCTTAACATATTTTGCATTCAGATGAAGACCCCTGGTGGGGTGGTCTTTGCTCCAGGCTGGACTCATCATTCCTGAACAGAAAATATGATTCCAAGGATTTTTTTTGTTAGAGGAGGGTGGACCTTGCACAATTAAATCTCAGTAAAGATGTATGAATATTACCCAAACCTAGGAAAAACCCACTATTTTCATTCCATTTCCTTCAGTTACTGGGGAATGATGTGAAGAGGGAGCTCAGCCTCCTGCAATCTCCCCTCTGCACTTTTTCATGGAAATACATGCTTTCTCCCTCGAAATTTAACAGCCTCTCCTCCCTTCCCTGTAGCATTAAAAATCCCCTGAAATTCGAATTTTTAAAGTTTGAATTCTGACAGTGTTTTAAACATAGTTTGCCAAACCCACTGATGGTCTGTAACTGCAGAGGGCAGGAGAGGAGAGGAGAGGAGAGGAGAGGAGAGGAGAGGAGAGGAGAGGAGAGGAGGTCTGGGGGTCCTGGGATTCCAGCAGGAGCTGTCTGCTGCTGGGAGCAGGGTCTGGAGAGACAGACTGCCTGGCTGGCACCAGTGCCTTAGGATTTTAGCCTATTTTTCAAATCCTCTTCTGCCTTAGTGCATAACTCTAGACTCCATATAAAGTGTTACTTACTGTCTCCACATTTTGGTCAGACAAAAAAATTCCTCCAGGCCTGAGATCCAAGGACACCTCACAGCCTCAGGCCTCCAAAATAAACAAAAGTGAGTTGGGGGGAAGCAAACTGGGGTATTTGACTGCATTACCTGAAGGTGTAACTGGAGAATTAACCCCTGATATGCAAATAGACCAAACTTATATCTGTATGAAAAACTCATGACCACTGTCCATTTTGGGAGTAGCTCCTGGGGAGCTTTGTCTGCCCTTAATGTACCTGAAGGCCCTCCAATAAAGACATAAAGATATAAAAATAGAAATAAATAAATATAAATATAAATATATAAATATATAAATACATATATACATATATATATTATATATAATGACTATATAATATATAAAAATATAGAAATACATACCTCTATAAATATATAAATATATAATATGTATCTATATAAATATAAATATACACAGCACTATGTAATATATTGATATACAAATATATAAATATAAATAAATATAAATATATAGATATATAAATATACAAATTAATACACAAATATATCCTCTTTTTTAACTTTGTCTGGCCTCAGTTTCCAGCTAAGACCCAAAAAGGCATCAGCACCATCCTTTCCCCAGCACGTGGCAGTGCTGGCAGTCCTGCCCAGGGCACAGCAGTGCCACGTGCCACGCTGCCTGGGGATGAGTTAGTGCCCTCAGAGCTGAGAACATCCCAGAATATGGACTCTGGGAAGTGGTATCCATGCTGGATGCTCTGCACAGCACACTTGGCTGCCCCCATATATACTGGGTAATAAATGCCCCCTTGGTAGGAGGAGATGGTATTTCATTGCAAAAGTAAAAAATAATAACGAGGGAAAGTGCTATCTCAGCTCGCTGCATAAACAGCTCAAATAAGCAGTATGCAGGCATATCATTTGGAACCCAGATTAATAATTTCTGTTCTGAGTGGTGGTAGCTGGCCTGATTTATTGTGGTGATGGTGTTACGGCCTCAGACTTTATTGTCCTTTAAATTATACTGCAGTCTATACAGGAGGCAGACAGGGATCTAAATCAAGTGTTATTGCCTGTAAATTTGGAAACAAATAGTAGTTTTTTCCCCCTTTAAATCACTGAGTTTGTGTGTTTTATAAGGTGAATGTTACGACTTTTTATGGGACCGAAGTTTTTGTTTCCCCACCTCTCTCTCCCATCCCAGCCCCGGGGGATTCACAGCCTGTGCCTCTGCCTCCTCTCCATTTTCCAGCACACTCTGAGAGGGGCTGAGATCTGCCCTGTCAGGGCACCATTTATTGGTGTTTGTTTTATATTGGGCCCTTCTTGGGGCTCCCTGGCTGGGGGAAACCCTCCTGTAGCAGTTCTGTGCCAGGAAAAAGGAGAGGCACGGGACTTTTTCAGTCTTCAGCTTCTTTTTACTGCTATCTTATCTGAAGTCGTGCATGCTGTCCACACCAGGCTCAGAGTGCTGGAAAGGCACCACAAAATGGCCAACAATCTCTTGTTACAAGGTCTTTTAAGATTAAACTATCCAGTTAAGAACTGGCACCTAGATTATTTTCCCTTTTAATCCAATAACTGATCCCAAAGAGCTGCAGTGTGGACTTTTCTGTCCAATTACAAAATGCCACCTAAACCCATGAAGAAGGAAGAATAAGCATGAAGGAGAAACCCAGGACAACACCCTGTGCCCTCCATCTTCCTTCCATCCACAACACACTAAAAATCCCAAAACCTAAATTTCCCACCTAAGTGATACACCTACACTACTCTCTGTAAAGTATTTCACACTTTTGTGGATTTTAGTCTATCTTGAAGTTTAGGAAACTTTCTCCATGAATGAGGGTCAAAGTCAGTGTTCCCCTGGGGGTCAGGGCAGACAGAGGAATATTCCCAGTGCTCTGGGTTCCCACACTGCACTTTTGGGGTTTCTGCTCAAGGAGGGGCTTTTAATCCAGCCCAAAGCCCACACCTACAGCGGGGTGGCAGTCAGGCACTCACTGGCTCTGCTGCTGGCAGGGAGCCACCCTCAGCAGCCACGTACACAAATACCAACCCCGATTCTGCAGAAAGCACACCCACTGTGGGAGCCTGCTGGCACCATGGGCTCCAGTGCCTGGGCATGGGGCAGCCCAGCCAGGAGGTCACTGGGGAGCAGGGGGTGACGCTGAGCCCCCCCAAGCTGTGAGACCAGAATTCACCCACAGGCACTGCTGGCTGCTCGTGCTTTTGTCACCTCACACCTGGATTTTGTGTGGCTCTAGGACACAAAATAAAATCACATGGACACTGGAACCTCCAAGGTAAAAGAAGGGGAGTTTAATTTCTGACTCCAGTATTTATAGATTTCCAAAAGTGACAGTGGATTGGAGGGTGACAGTGTCACCTCTCCAGTGACACTGGGCAAACCAACAGTCCATCAAATTTCGCCTCCTCCAGAAAAGAACGCAAAACAATTAATTATTTACATAAAGCGTGTGAGAAAGTTCATTACAAGAATGTAAACATCAGAAGGCTCAGAAGAACTCAGAAGAACAGGACGACACCAGACCGTTTCTGCCGTGCCTGTGGTCCTGCTCAGTGCATTCAGTGTCCCTGCTTGCTCCCTGGGGGCACGGAGCAGAGGTGGGGGCAAAGCAGGGACCCCCATGGCAGAGCCACCAGGGACAGGGACAGCAAAAGGACCCTGTCCCAGAGGGGCTCTAGAAACCCAGGCAAAAGGCAGCCGTGGCTGTGAAGAGCTCCTGGGGCTGTAAAAAGCTGAGAGAGAGAAAGGACAGGCAGGGAAGGAGAGGGAGGGTGGGAGCCTTGTGATGCAGACGGAGGGAAGAGTGGCTGGAGTGTGGTTACCAAGGGACAGCATATGGCACATTACAAATCCCTCCTTCCCCGGCTGCCCAAAGCACAGCATTCCAGCTCTCAGCTCAGCACAGAGGGAGCTGGGCAGATCCCTCCTTCCTCACACAGGGACTGAGGGCCCTCTGCTCTGTCCTGCGTGGCTCAGCCTTGGACAGCTGCAGAACAGGCAGGGCAGGGACACTCCGAGTCCCCAGCCTGTGGCTGGAGCCATGGGCAGAGGATTCAGAGCATTTTCACACATCAGTTCTGGCTGTGATGCTGCTTGCAGACCTGGTGATGATGTATTTGCCTGGCCTCCTCTCAGGCAAGAAGAAAAATGGGGAAGGCAAAATGTTTCTGTATCTTTAGGCTTGGAACAAATCACTTTTATGGTTACCAGAGCAGCTGTAACCATTAGGGAATCCTGGTGGCTTGAAAGAACTGCTAAAGAAAACCTTCTTGAGCTCCTGTGACACTGGGTGGAGATGCTGTGACCATGGGCTGGCCAGTGTTGGGGACCCTGTGGGGTCCTGTAAGGTCACTGCAGGCACTGGCACTGCTGGGGTACGAGACAAGAGGGGAATCCTCCCTTTCCCAGTGTTCTGGTTCCATAACAGATTTGTAGTAACACCTCTCCTGTTCAGCACAGCCCAAGCCAAAGCCCTGCATGTAAATAAACATGAGGAAAGCATTTACTATCACATCTGCATATTTCAGTTGAGCAAAGGTCGGAGTTACGCAGGGAATGAAATGGCCTTAAACTGCAAAATCCCACTCAGTGACCCTTCCTGACCTCTTCAGTGCTCAGCACCCTCATGGAGGAGAAGCAGCTGTACCTAAACATGTAAAGTTCCTGAGACTTGGGGTATTCATTGCTCCTGCCATGCTTTCAGGCTATTCAGCAGCTTCTCAGCCATGCTGTGCTTTAGCTGAGAGGCAGCTCCAGAGAGCTGAGCAGCCCCCGTGAGCTGAGCCACACGCACAGGCAGCACAGGCAGTTGGCCTACAGCTCTCTGTGTTCTGAAGTGCAGATCTCTACTCAAGAGCTGCAAAAAAAGGTGTAAGATGCCACCTTTCCAAGGTGTCAGTGTCCTAAAGACAATGCTAAGAGGCCCCAGCCTTGGATGTGGCAGCCTGTGCCTCACCTCCCCTGTCTGCCTCTTTGTTCAGGCTCTCAGAGCGATGACACAGGCGCTATCAAGGCTGAACTTGAGACGACAGCCAAGTTTGGAGCTCCTGCTTTTTGAGTGGGTTCATAAATTCAGCATCACATGGTTTACTTTTTCCCTTTAGAGATCTATAAAAAGCAGAGTGCATGGTGCCCCAGCGGGGCTTTGGCACAGGAATGGTGCCATTGTGAGAGCAATCTCCCCTGGCTCCTGTTTTAAACACCCTCCTGGAGTCCCTCTGCCCACGTTCTGGTGAAAGCACTCCACAGCTTAACAGCTTTGACATTTTCATTTCTGTTTTCCTTGAAACCCTTAACATCATCTGATTGAGCATTACAGCCTGTTTGCATCCTGTTGCCTGCGAATATCCATCACAAGCCCTCACGCTGGAAGCACGAGGCGTGAGGCTGTGACAGAGCTGTCCTGATGAACCGAGGGATGGCAGATGAGCTGCTGCAGCCCCTCTCCGAGCTGTGCTCTCCTCACAGACCCTTCTGCAGATCATTTGCTCTCTGGCTAATGGCTCCTGGCAGGTAGCACAAGAGCCTGTTTTTATTTCATGAGCGCTCCGAGGCTGCTGCCAGGGCTCCTGGGCTCTGCTCTGCCAGGAACACAACTTTGCACTTTTCTTCCATCAGCTGCTGCTGCAAGGGCATCACAGACCCTGTGCTGCTCTGTGTTACCCCTCAGCATCTCATTCATGGGTACAAGCAGTCGGGGAGTATTGTATTCACAGGGGACCCACGTGGCAGGAATGATGAATCTGACTCCATGTTCTCAGAAGGCTAATTTATTATTTTATAATACTACATTGTATTAAAGAATACTAAACTATACTATAAAGAATATTCTAAAGAATATTCTAATATTCTAAAGAAACTACTAAAGAATGCAGAAAGGATACTTACAGAATGCTAAAAAGATAATAATAAAAACTCGTGACTCTTTCCAGGGTCCTGACACAGCTTGGCACCAATTGGCCAATGAGTCAAAATAACCCACAGCAGAATCCAATGAAACAATCACCTGTGGGTAAACAATCCCCAAACACATTCCACACGTGAGCACAGCACAGGAGAAGCAAATGAGATAAGAATTGTTTTCCTTTTTCTGAGGATTCTCAGCTTCCCAGGAGAAAAATCCTGAGTGAAGGGATTTTCCCAGAGAATGTGAGTGTCAGAGGGCAGTGAAATGCAGCCTCACCAGGAGTTGTCAGGAGATGGAGCCCATGCCAGGGAGCCTCCTGACTAAAGAGCTGCTGTTCTGTTATTAATACCCCACACATCTACACATTCAGGCATTAGCAAGCTGCTCCTCACAGCTCTTCTCAGATCTTGTCCCACAGCTCTGGAACATGCTGTTCCACAGGAGTCTGTGGATGTGACAGACCCAGCTGAGGGGAGCTCGGTGCCTCGTGCCACTGGAGGTGGCAGCCACAGCACTGCTCCTGTGCCTCCCCAACCCAATATCTGCCCAGGGACTGCCAGGGTGGGGGCCAAAACAGCACCCAGGTGCCTCAGAGCTGCACCTTGTACCCCAAAACAGCACCCAGGTGCCTCAGAGCTGCACCTTGTACCCCAAAACAGCACCCAGTGTCCTTAGAGCTGCACCTTGTACCCCAAAGCAGCACCCAGGTGCCTTCAGAGCTGCACCTTGTACCCCAAAACAGCACCCAGGTGCCTCAGAGCTGCACCTTGTACCCCAAAGCAGCACCCAGGTGCCTTCACAGCTGCACGTTGTACCCCAAAACAGCACCCAGGTGTCCTCACAGCTGCACCTTGTACCCAGCCCTCATCTCCCCCACAAATCCTGTTCTGTTCCCCCTCTGCCCTTGGCTTCAGCAAATCCCTCCCAGACAAAGCCATGGCTACAGAGTGCCTGGCAAGCAAGAAGCTTTTCCAAGCCCCATTATGTGTTCAAAGGTGCTGGACATCAGAAGGACTGCACGTCCCTTTCATTGCATAGCAACTAATCCTGCCAAAATGATGATGATGATTGCCACAATTTCAGAGCTCTGGGTGTTCCTCCTGCAAGAGCAGCACAGCAGAGGAGCAAGCAGACCACGCTGTGCCACCAGGGACAGGTCAGTGCTCCCTTCATGGGATGCCAGGTCTGTGTGCCAACACATCTGAGGGATCCATTCACCTTTGATCTCTGTTTTAAGGTCTCATCCTGTGAGCAGAGAGTCAGCCCTGGGTGTTCTGCCAGCCTTTGCACGCTGTGCCCTCAGCACAGGGGTTTGTACACCAGCAGGGATGGCACCTCAGTGCCTGCACTCCCTTTTTCTTCCATTCACTTGGGGGTCCAAAGCGTGGCAGGGTTCAAAGGACCCCCCGTGTCACAGCAGCACGCTATCATCTCTGGGAGCATGATTACAGCCAGGGCTGAAAATTGCACAAAATACCTCCCCAATGATGAAGATTGCAGGGAGGCTGGAAAATTACCTTTTTCATTATGTCTTAAAAACACTGCAATCTCAGCCTGTTTCTGAGATTCCAGGAACTGGTGTGTTGTTCAGAACAGCACTGCTGGAGTGGGCTTGCAGAGAGCAAAGCAAATGGAGCCTTCTCCCAGCCAGGTACATCAGGACCCCTGTGACCCCTGGTTTTAAATCCCAATACTCTGAATTTGCCATGGTTGTTGAAAGCTTTCTGCAGCTCCCACTAAACGGCAGGAAATGCTGGAGGGGGTTTAAAAGAGGAGAAATTGGAGCCCAACAGATGCTTTTGCAGGCTCTCAGAGGTGTTCCACTGCCCTGGGCTAACCCAGGACTGGGGCTGCAGAAAGGACTGCACTGGAGAAATGCAGGGCAGTCTCACAGCTGGGTCTGTCCCCTCCGGGGTGCACTGGGAGTCCTGCAGAGTGCTGGGGTCGTGCAGCAGCTCCTGCAGCAGTGCAGATGAAAGGAGCCCTCATTCCCATCAGCAAAAACCATCCTGTGCCACGTGGCAGAGGACCCACACTGAGGTGGGAGCACTGAGCTGCCAGCCCACGGGTGCACTGTCCCTGTCCCTGTCCCCTGAGTCAGGTAAAGCCAGCAGCTCTGCCACTGCCTCCTCCCCATCCACAGGTGATGCCTCAGGATTTCAGCTTTTCTATTTTTAGGTAGCCCCAAAAAAAGGCATCAAGGGCTGCCTGCTCCATGGGCACGGGGCAAATGTGCTCTGTGGCTCCCTCCAGGCACAGGCAGAGCACAGGGGTGGGCTGGCCAGACACCCATGAGCATGGACAGGGCTCAATCCCTGTCTGGCTCAAGGAAAAACCTGCTCAAGACTGTCTGGATAAGGTTCTTCAGAGCCACAGAGACAACTACCTCTGTGCCAGCCAAAGGGCATCTCTCACAGCCCTGAGCTGTGTTTGGGCTCTGGGGTCAGGGATGGGCACACCAGGAAAAGACTTTGCCCTCAGGGAATTGGAAACCCTCTTCCCTGCAGTGCAGCACCCAGATTCTCTCACTGGAACATCACAGAGGCTCCAGGGGCTGAGGTGCAGCTCCTCAAGCTGGGGAATCTTTCTAAGTAACTTTCTGGTCCTGCACAGCTGCTCACACAGCACTGGCACCACAGCCCTGGCCAGCAGCTCCCAGCACTGCAGCCCCCAGCCTCAGGGAATGTACCAGAATATGGAGATAAATTTTATTCAGCAAATCAGAGAGGAAAAGGGCTTTGGCTGGGAGCCCACCCTGGCTCATGGCTGAATGGGAGCCAGCAATGAAATTAAAAGGCAGAAACAAACCACAAAAAGCATTGTCGAGGAAAAGGAAAAGTAGCACATTGGTAACAACAAAGATAAATGAGAAATAAAAAATTGATAAGAAAATCTAAAGGCATCCTGATAGAATATCCATGGTCAGCATGGCAGAGGAGAACAGGTGAAACCCTATGAAACTCTATTGAACTGACAGGACATTGTTTGAGGAATATGATGTAATTGTTGTTACCAGTGCAGAGAAAACCAGGAGAATATTCAAACAGATTTCCTGATCTTTACATGGAAAGAAAAGTGGCATCCAGTGCCACTGAGGGAGGCTGAAGTGCATTTCTCCCCGTGGGTACTGGGGAGAGAGCCCAGACTGCAATTTTAAGGAGAAACTAAAAACTCAAGAGCTGCCCTGAGGCTTGGGTGATGACCTGGAGCAGCTCTGGGTGCAAGGGCTGATTTCAACAAAAAGTGTAAAATCTGGAGAGCTCAAGGAGCTGGGAGAGAGTGGTGTGAGAGAGGGGAGAGCAGGAGGAGCCGTTAATGCAGGCTTGGCAGAGCTGCCAGGAAAGTCAATTACTGGAGCATTTAGCAGTAGTGTAATGCTGCTGCACACATTTCCATGGAAAACAGTTGTCAAATAAGTCTGACTTCACTCTCTGATGAGGTTTGGGATTTGGGTGATACAGCCTCTCTTATCCAGTGCTGGAGCTCGGTGTTGAATGAGCCTGGTGCAGGTGAGTGGCATAAATAGTGTGAGGAGCTGTTTGGGAGGATGGGGAATGCACAGAAACTGGAGAGGTGCCTCTGCAGGTGCATGGCCAGGCCAGGGCTCTGAAGGGGCAGACTGGCATTTCTTGCTTTCCTGTCTAATTTTAGTTGGGGGGGGAATATAAAAATTACTGTACCAGTATCTCTGAACCCTCCTTAGAAATTACATCCCCTTGGAGCAGCTCAGGTGGAGAGCTCACACAATTTTGGGAGCCAGGGGTGATGTCTCTGGTTTTTAGAGTGCCAACACCACCCTGGCTTCGTACCCTAGAACAAAAAATTGTATTCTGGCAGAAAAGACATCCAAGGGCTATTTCTTCTCCAGTTTATGTAGTTTAATCCTTCTTCCCCCCACCCCAACTGCTCCACTGCTGGGATGTAACACATCCCATGTGTCCCTGCACCAAGAACTCCAAACAATGTAGTCTTTGGAGGGCTGTGAACAAAACACAGCACATTTGTGAGGCACTTACTGGTGCTGCTATAAAAAGTACTTCCCGTGAAGTGTGCTAGTGTGGCACAGCTGCTCAGGTCACCACTGGTGCTCCAGACACACTTCCTCTGCCTGAATCAATTTTTGGTGTCATTTTTAGCATGCAGTGAATCTTATTTCTTGCAACAGTATAACAGTAGGGCACTAAATAATCGCATTAGGGGAGGTGAGAACAGATGCATCTTGTTTTTGAAAACATTTCAATTTCCAATTGAATCAGCCTGGTGAATTCATGCTCAGATATTCTGTGCTGTAGGGACACTTAATAATAAAAGTTCCTTTCACTTGCTTTTCCAGGGCACAAATCTAATACATGACTGTCAAACTCTGGTCGCTATTGAATTTACACTGGCTTTTTCCTGGCTATCAAAAGCAACCAAGTGGCCCAACTCGAGCAATTTGTGGCTGCTCAGAGGAGCTGGAGTTCCCCTCTCAGCCAACACAGCCATGCACATCATTTAGAAGGCTTCAATTTGGTTGATAGAAGTCAAACTCTTCCAGGCCAAGGGCAAGACCCCAGGAGATGCTGGCAGAGCTGCCAAGGGATGATGCCCTGGCTGGAGGCAGAATGAGCAGGTGTGGCTCTGGGCTGGGCAGGAGCTGGCACTGCTCACACTGGGCTGCTGCTGGCTGGGACCAGCCTGAGCCCCTGCAGGGCAAAGTGGTTTTTCCTTCTGTCAGAACGAAGCCAATAGCATCCCCCTGGCTGGAGGCACCAGTCTCAGACTAACAGGCATAAAAAGCCTTTTTTAGCCGAGTTTCTGAAGACGAGGCATTTGAAGTCGGCGTCTCCGATTAGTCCCGTGGCAGCTGAGCACCTGTGATTACGTGCTTTCATTAGATTTTTGTGTTAATTGAAAATGCTTTTGAAAGCCATGGAGTGCTGTTGTGCTGCAGCCTCAGTGACCTCAGCCAGGTCTGAAAAAAGGAGCTCTTTCCTTTGAAGCACCCAGGGAAGAGAAGTCTGGCGCCAAGATGCTCAGAAAATTTGTTCTATTATTATTTTAGAAGCAGAACAAACAGATTTGGCACCAGCAGCAGAGAGCCTGGCCCAGGTCAGTGCTTCTTGCCTGGGCTTTTTCCATTCCCACAGGAATCCACAGGCATCTCCCAGCACTGCCAAATGCTGAGGGGCTCCAGGTACCCAGAGAGGAACTCAGCTCAGGACAAGTCCTCCCTGGAGCTGAAAGGACTTTAGAAAAGAGATTTCTTCCCTCATTTTCCCTGGCTGGAGAGCTGTAGTGAGTCAAGCTTGCTGACAGTGATTCAACCCTTTCAAACACCTGCATTTCTTTCTTATTTAGCGGGATCCATCCAAAAAGAACTCAACAAAGACACAGGGTTTCATGCAGAAATCAAGTAAAAGCTATCATACAATTTTGCTCTGATGGGAGGCAAATACAGAGTCATTTGGGCTGAATTTTCCTTTAAGTTTCTTCGGAAATGAAACCTGAGATGGCAAGGAGGATGAGGGAAATTGCTCCTCTGTATCCCTGGGAGCTGAAATTGCTGAGCACTGCAGAGCTTCACCAAATCCCCTTATTCAGGACACACTCCTGCAGCATTGGTAGATGGGACAGGGCTGAGATTTGAGAATGTCACAAGCAGCACCACGAGCAGGCAGGGGCTCTTTTCAATCCACCATGTGCATAACAACCCTGGCAGGCACAACATTTTCAAATATTCTCAATGTAAAACTCTTTTTTTTTTTTTTAAATGAATCTTGCCATGTATATGCTGTGCAGACAGATAAGGGATAATGTGCTCAACACAAGGTAATAATTCTTCATCATGTGAGCTCCTATATTCACAAACAACCTGCAGCTGAGCAAATTAAGTTTAGACAGGTCCCAAAAATACCTATTTGGTCATCCACCAGAGCAGAGAACATGCACTGGGCAGCTTCTGAAGAGTTCAGCCCTCTGTATGTCATGAGATGACACAACCAGGGGTCAGTGACCACTCCTTCAGCACATCTGTCCAGCAGAAAAGTGACTCTGAGTCAGCACAACAAAGTTTCTCCTTCCTTAAGATGTGCCTGTGGTGGATACCCCCATGCTTTCTCCAGGCCAAGGCTGTGGTGGGATCTACATCTCTGACAGGGGTGGGAAGCAAAGCTCCTCTGGCCTTTGGTCACTGCTGACTGCACTGTCCTGGGGCACAAGGTCACCCAAACACACCACACTCAATCTGCACCTGCAGGGCATTTTAAAGAATGCACTTTAAAAATGAAAGTGCCTGCAAATCTAAGACACCCCAGAGCACGAACGTGTCGGTGGAGTTTGAGAACAGGCTCGACAAATAATGGAGCATCTGTCTGCAAAAAGCAGACAAAGGGAATAATCAGGCCTGGGCTTATTTTTATATCACAATTCACTGGTGCAGTGTGAGTGTCTGTGGCTGGACTCCTGATAAGCAGCAGGCAGGCAGGACGTGGTGACCAGCTGGTGCTGCTGGCACGGCTGCCTGCCCTGCAGCAGGACAGAGCAGGGCAGGAGGGGAAACCACAGCAATTCCATGGCAGAGGAGGGAAGGGGCAGGCACTGAGCCCCGGAGCACAGCCAGTGTCACTGTGGCACTCCATGGGTGGTGGTGGACCCCTCACTGCTGCACCACACCATGCCATTTTTGATGATTTTTTACCTTTTCTTTTAATATACCTTGGATGAATTCTCAGTAACATGCCCTTAACATGCATATTTGTAGTTTCTTAAGTCTAATAACTTAACATAGTCCTAATATTCTGTTAAGTAAGGAGACCAAACATCCTAAAGGCCTTGCAGTTGGGAGGCTGGAAAGTCCTATGCTATCTTGAAAAACCAAGGTTCCCTCCAAAATACATCCTTTAAACCAGGATTGGGCCCATCCAGGGAGGAATTCTTTGAAATAGGAGGGTGTCACACTGCTCATTCAAGCCTCTCATTGGGGGATCTTCATTAGATATGCTAATTAGGAAGGTCTATTAAATGACATACAAGATCTATTGTGTGTGTGCATTTCAGCACGCTCCACCTTGGCAAAGTGTTGCACCGTAAGGATCCTTATTGAACACCAAGATAAAAACCCTATAAGGTTTTTATCCATAAGGATCCTTATTGAACACCAAGATAAAAACCCTATAAGGTTTTTATCCATAAGGATCCTTATTGAACACCAAGATAAAAACCCTTTATCCCTTTTATCCATAAGGATCCTTATTGAACACCAAGATAAAAACCCTTTATCCCTTAACCGTGTCTGGCTGTTAATTTGGCCTAAAATTAACAGGGAAAGGCACCACCCACACTGCTGTACCCCACAGTGGGGCTGCTGTGCCCTGCCCTGAGCCCTGCCAAGGCTCACAGCCCCTCTACCCTGAGAGCACGCAGCAAACTAAAGAGCCAGAAAAGCAAAGCACTGCCAGAGAGAAGAAAAACGACCCAAATGTAAGTGACAAGTGTTGTTTGAATAGGAAACAGTGTCTCGCTGAACTCTGCACATAAAATGAGTGGAGAGAGTGGAAAATGTCTGAAGCAATTTGCAGGAGTTTATTGAATGCCCACAGGGAGCTCCAGATGGTTTGTGTGGCCAGTGTGGCTTTTGTTGCTCATGCAAAAGCTGCCCTGAGTTTTCAGGAGCGTTCGTGGTGGCAGCAGGGTTTGCTTTCCTCTCTCCCTGCCTGCACTGGCAGGGGGATTCTCTCCCCACTGAAGCCCACAGGGACCCCTCTGTCCTCCCCACTGCCACCACCAGCACTGGACAGGGGGGACACGCTGTCCCTGTGCAGCACGTTGCTGTTCCTCCCCCTTCCCTGTGTCATTTGGGAGTCAGAGGCTCGTCCTCAAACCCGCACTTCTGTTTTTTATGATGCTTAAAGATGTTTTTGTGGGCTCTTTAACGAGGCAATCTGTTGTCATCAGGCTGTTCCAAGGGGTTTGTAGGCAGGATAATGCTCTGGCACAGCATTTCCTGAGGGATGAGATCCACAGGGCTGCTCCTGGCTCCTGTGACAGCTCCAGGCACAAGCCTCCACCCTGTGCCCCACGAGTTTAAAGACATCAGCTTAAAACCTACAAGATCCCCACACATCCTGTCAGGTACAGTACAGCCATTCCCTGCAAACCCTTCCCAAACTTCTCTCCACCTCGGGCTGGAGAACCAAAGCCAGACTTTCAGCTGGTGGAGGAAAAATGACTTCCAGGGCCGGGGGAGGCAGCAGCTCTGGGGCAGCCTGTGATTTTGTGAAGCACCCCCAAGCAGAGAGAAGCCCTGAGTCAATTATACATCCAAGCTATTCTTTCCTTGCAGCTTCTGATCAGCCCCCACCATATGCTGTGCTCTCACTGCGTTCTACCTAAAGTAGGAAGAAAAGTATTCGAGGTTTGGGGTTTTTTTCAGTCGTGCATTTTTAATTGGACTATAAATTCCACTTTGTTGTGTTCTAGAATGTTATTTTTATTTTCCAATAGAACTGTCTCTTCTTTGATGAGGGCAGAGATTTATTACCCAATTTCCAGCTTTATGTCTCCCTTTTGGTCTGTTGTTTTAGCTGTTTCCTGGTTGTACAGACAATCCCTTTCCCCATCTTTTTATAGTTGAATTTCCTCAAGTCCTTGTTTCTGCACTACTCATTAATACCCACTTCTTTTACTCAGTCTCCTCAGGATTCATCCTGGATCCATCCACACACCTACATTTCCATTTTATATCTTCTTGAGGATGTCTCTGAGCTTTCCATAATTAGACAAGATATTGTCACTGAGCAGTGTGATGTTACAGTGATTTTATGGCCGTGTTTATGCTCTGTCCCCATGCCCAAACCCTGCACAGAATTACTGAAAGGCCATTGCATGTGTTTATTTTTATACACCCATGGAGAATGTCACATCACAACTTTCAGGAGAAGCCACAGCCTCTTGCCCAGGACCCTGCCAGGAGCCTGAACCAGTAACTGCTGTTTGTGCAATTTAAGGAAAATGGAGCCAAAGTTAATTTCAGCACAAATACCCTGAAACCTGCTAATTAAACCAACTCCCCAGTGCTCTGCCCTAAAATACCTCCTCATTAATAGGCAGGGCAGCAGGGACACAAGTAGGACACAGCTGTGCCCTGGCAGAGGCTCTCCTGGCTTGGACACTGCCAGCCCAGCGTGGGGCAGGCATGGAGAGCCTGAGTACCCGCCCTGGGCACCTGGAGAGCCTGAATACCTGCCCTGGGCACCTGGAGAGCTGAACTGCCCTGGGCACTGCCCTGCACACCTGGAGAGCCTGAATACCTGCCCTGGGCACCTGAGAGCTGACCTTCCCTGGGCACCTGCAGACCTTGAGTACCTTCCCTGCACACCTGGAGGGCTGAACTGTCCTGGGCACTGCCCTGCCTGGCCCCCAAGAGCCACAGCAAACCCCAGCCAGGCTGTTCCAAGGGGTTTGTAGGCAGGATAATGCTCTGGCACAGCATTTCCTGAGGGATGAGATCCACAGGGCTGCTCCTGACTCCTGTGACAGCTTCCTGTGACAGCACCAGGCACAAGCCTCCAGCCTGTGCCCCACGAGTTTAAAGGCATCAGCTTAAAACCTACAAGATGCTGGGTGCTGGCCACGCTGCAGCCAAAATAAGCCCAGGGCTGCTCTGGTGTGGTGAGGTGACTCCAAGGGACAATTCAGGTTTTAATTCCAAGCCCTGCACTGCCCACGGGGCTCAGTTTCTGACCTTTCTGCACACAACTTCTGTGTTTATCTAAGCAAAGCCTTTTTTGCTTCTAAACTAAAGAACCAACCCACATCCTTCACTATTACTTCAGTCTATTTATACAAAGTGTAGCTCTGTGCAGACTTGAAAGGTCACAGGAAAACCCAGGGAGTGAGTTGGCCCCATCGGTTCTAATACTGCTTTGACCTTGGGAAGATTCCTTGTATTAATCCAGGAAAAGGCACAGTTATTACTATCTGATTCCACTTTAAAAATGAAAATTTGCAGAAAGATTCAGAAGAGAGAAAAGTCTCCCCCCTTCCTTTGGAAAAGTGTTTCCAGTGGGGACGGGTGAGCAGCAGGAGGAGGAGAAAAGTTCAGAAAGGCATTTGTGTTTATCCCTTTAGCTCCACAGACAGCCCCCTTGTTCCTCTGTGACCTTTCACTTGCACTTGTCCTGCAGAGCCAGACCTTTGTGTATCTTTGTTTCAGCATTTCAAAGCAGGGATTATTTGAAGAACACTCAAGGAAAAAATAAGTTTATAATACTCATGCAATATACCCTGTAAGAATATGTTTCAAAATACACTTGAGCAAGATGAACAGTGCCTGCTTGGATGAGTTCTGGGAGGGAAAGCTAAAAATAACATTATTAACAGTAAAATCTGTGAAGGAAAAGAAACACACATGGCTGCACTGATAACCATGGCCCTTCCTCAGCTCATGGTCCATCACTGTGACTGCCCACCCCCCTGAGCAGAGCCACCAGCCCATGGGGACATGTCTTGGTGTCCCCAGCAGAGCCATGAGTGGGACAGGAGGGCCACAACATGCTCAGCAGCCAAAGGCAGGTGTGTGACACAGGAGCTGGGGCACCCTTGGCAGCCAAAGCCGCCTGTCCCCAAAGCCCTGTGCTGCCAGGATGGGCTGGGAGTGCTGCCAGCCGTCCCTCAGAGAGGGACAAGGGAGTGAGGGTGGGCTCTCTCTGACCAACTGCAATATTCACACTTCCAGGGGATTCCATTGACCGGCTGCAGCTGCCAAAGAGATTAACCTGGATGCCCCTGGGGTTTGTGTCTGGATTACTCTAGTGGAGGAAACGAGGAGTTGGGGTTCTCTTAGGTGAGGGGAGAAGGGGAAGGTGAAACTCACGGCTGAAACCCATTCAGTTGTTTCAGCAGCACGTTAATGAATGAAGTTCAGAGCAGCTCTTGCATCAAAAGAAACCCAGGTGCAATAAACAGTTCCACATGCTAATCCAGTCAGGGTTTCTGTCTTCATCTCCAAGGGGACTGCAGGATCATCACTGCATTAAGGCTCAGCTAAACAAAGCAGGAGGAGCAGAAGTTGTAGCTGTAGGATTTTTGGTTTCATCAAGCCTGACATCTCTGAGATAACACATAATTTTCATCTCCATTTGAAAGCACTAATAAAAATTTGTTAGTTCAGCATGAATGCTTTGGGAAGAACCTCCCAAATCCACAAAACTGAACAAAGAGCTAGAATTCACTGAAATGAGCTCCTGTTTATTGGGGTAGAAGCATTTTATTACTGAAGATGGGAAAGGATCACACCTGGAGCTCCAGCCAGGACTGGCTCCCTCATACCTGCCAGGAGGGAGAGGATCCACACTGAGCCAGGGTCACTGCTGATCTTGAGCAGAAAATCATTTTCCTGGGCTTAATCCTACCACCTGCAAGCTCCAAAAGTCCCATCCCTCCTCCCCTTGCCTTCTAGCTGGTGTCTGTTTTTTCTCTTTGCACTATAAAGCTGGAGCATTCTCTTTTTACTACAAAGCTGAGCGAAGCCCTAAGCTGGGTTATCCCCATCATTGTCTGGTGAGACGTGACTCAGGTCAGGCCTTGCAGCATTTCCATAAACAGCACTTAGGAAGGGAAATAATTCACACCACATTTCTTGTGAGTATTTGCTCGAGAGGGACCTGAGCAAAGCCTGGAGATCCACAGAGCTCCCTGCTCTGGGGAAGGCAAGGTCACCTCTAAGGCTGGGGCACCCCAGTGAGGGGTGCAAGGACAGACCCCACCTCCCTTCATGGTTTAGTTTCATATTTTTTCTGCAGTGTTGCTGCATTTCAGCAGCAAGGCCCCGCCACAGGAGCTGGAACACCACCACTGATTCATATATTCTCATTATTACTGCTGCCTTTTTTGGCTCACCTAGAAAGAGGGGCCAGGCAGAATTAAGAGAATAAAAGCAGATATATTTAATGAAGGGCCTTCAGGTACATTTAGGGCAGATAAAACCCCCTCCAGGGGCCACACCCAAGATGGTCACAAGTTTTTCAGACAGATATAAGTTTGGTCCATTTACTTATCAGGGGTTAATCCTCCAATTACAGCTTCAGATAATGAAGTCAGATACCCCTAAATTTCTCCCCCCACAATTCTCTTTTGTTTATACTTTCGGGGCCTGAGGCAGAGGATATCCCTGGATCTCAGGCCTAGAACGATTGTATTGTCTGACCACAAAGTGAAGACAGTAGCTAACAGTCTATATGGAGTTTAGAGTTCCACACCCATGCAGTACAGGATTTGAAAAATAGAAAAGCTAAAATCCTAAGGCATCATAACAGCCCCAAGATGTTACTGGTGGATTTTAGCTGAGGGGATCCCACAAAGCAGGGGAACTGCACACACTCACCCTGGCAGAGCAGCCAAGGTCAATAGCAGCTGTAGGACAGCACAGATCAGGGCAAGAGGACACAACCTGAAAGCCCTGTGCCCCCTGTCCAGCCCCCTTGCTGGGATTTTGCTGGGACTCACGTGTTTGCAGCAGCTTAATTCTGAATATTGCAGAGGACAAGTGGCAGTGACCCGGCACTCCATCTAATGAGATTCACGTGCTGCTGCCCAGCACAGTCCCACTTACTGCTGGGCCAGAAGATGCTAGAAGCATCTTTTCCAAATAGCTTTTAAATATATTACACGCCTCAAGAAGAAAGTGCTGCAAGAGCCGGCGGCTGCAGCGGGGGGTGTCTGTCTGCAGCATCCTCTCTGCATTTGCCTTCACATGGACAGCTCTGCTTATTAATCTTGATTTTTGTCACTTAACTCAGAAACTGAAGGTATCACTCAAGTTCTGCAGCAGTTATCTGTAAAGGAGAGGAAATTCAGGGATGCTGTCCCCAGTTCCAGTCCGTGGTCCAGGCACGGAGCAGTGACCCCATGGGGCTGTTCCCTGCTGCTCATCCCACACATGGGAGGAAGAGGAGGAGGATTGTTTTGCCCAAGTTCATGTGGTTTCCCCCCAGACAATCTGCTTACTGTACAGCCCTTGTGAGAGGAGGATGCCAGCTTGTGTTCACTGATTTATAAATAGGGTGGGAAATAGGAACCCTTCACTCCTCAGTTTTCCTGTCAGAAATCTCTTCCTTCAATATGCTTTTTAATTAAAGTCAAATTCAGCTCAACTGCATGCTCAGCTCCTTTTGCAGCTCCCACTCACCAGTATTCCTTTTTCTCAAGCTTCTTCAGACCATTTTTCCATTGAATTCATGCTACTCCCAGTTTACAGCTCCCAGTTTACACCATTACAAAGGAGATACTGTCACACCTAAAATGTAAGAAATGACAGGAAAAAAAAACCTATTCCAGAAAAAAAAAAAAAAAAAAAAAAAAAAAAAGAAGTCTCACTTCAATCAGTAGATCCATTAACCCTTGCAGAGACCTGCCTGCTCCCTGGAGCAGTTTGCTCATTGGTGCTAACGAGGCATGAGTTATTGCTCATGTTTATGATAGGTTGATGTATCCCATTAATTAGCTCTGCATGAATCAATGGAAGCCACTGAACACATAATCCTTGGTAATTCATAACTCTGGAGCAGAGGAAACAGTGTCCTCAGCATTAAATAAACAGCAATCATGATGATGAATCTCAGAATTCCACACAACAGCAGGGCTCCAGGGTTGGTGTGAGCAGCTCCAGGGTCAGGTCAGTGCTGAGCTGCCAGTGGCACAGTGACATCCTCTGTCTCGAGTGACAAAGGGCTGTGTGAAGCACTGCACAGTGACTAACATTCTGTTTTAACTGGATTTGGATCTCTTAATAAAGCTTTCCTCTTCCACCTCCTCTAGAATTGGAATGCTTTTCTAATTCCCCCTTTTCTGATCTACCAACTAATAATTTACCCATTTTAATTTGTGATTCATTTGTGTTTAGTCATAATAATGAATATTCAGCTTCATTAGCAGATACTTGGTTCAGTTCCTACTGAGACACTCAGCTCTGCCAGGGTGGCAGCTGGATCATTGGCAGCAGCTCCCTGTGGCAGTGGGGTCAGTGACAGTGAATCCCTCTGGCAGTGGGGTCAGTGACACTGAATCCCCCTGGCAGTGGGGTCAGTGACACTGAATCCCCCTGGCAGTGGGGTCAGTGACACTGAATCCCCCTGGCAGTGGGGTTAGTGACACTGAATCCCCCTGGCAGTGGGGTCACTGGCACTGAATCCCTCTGGCAGTGGGGTCGCTGCCAGAGGATCCTGTAACAGCAGGATCTCCCTTCGGAGCAATAGCCCCCAGTTCTGTAGGGACATGGTGCCCATGGCAGTGACACGGTGCCCATGGCAGTGACACCATGCCCATGGCACTGACCCTGTGTCCATGGCAGTGACACCATGCTCATGGCAGTGGCATCATGCCCATGGCAGTGACACCATGCCCATGGCAGTGACACGGTGCCCATGGCAGTGACATCATGCCCATGGCACTGACCCTGTGTCCATGGCAGTGACACCATGCTCATGGCAGTGACATGGTGCCCATGGCAGTGATGCCATGCCCATGGCAGTGACACGGTGCCCATGGCAGTGATACCGTGCTGATGGCACTGACCCTGTGTCCATGGCAGTGACACCGTGCTGATGGCAATGACATGGTGCCCATGGCAGTGACCCTGTGCCCACGGCACTGACGTGATGCCCATGGCACTTGGTGCCCATCACCTCCCTGGAGCAGGGTGCCCACAGCAGGTGCTGCCCTCCCCAGAGCTCAGCCCTGGGCAGTGTTTGGGGGCAGTTCCCTCCCATGGCACGACCCAAAGCCCTTTTCCCAGCACGGACAGCACCAGGACCCTTTCTGCTGTGAGCACCCAGCCCTGCACGGGCACTGCCAAGCCCTGACCCTGGGCAGAGAGGCAGGAGCAGGATAAACCCAATGCCAGGGCAGGCTGGGCACCCACCACGGTGCCAGGGACCCCCAGCCACCCTCCCTGAGCCCAGGGCAGCGCTGTGCTCAGAGCACAGCACCAGCACAGCCCCACACCAGCTGCTCCTCCAGGGGCAGCTGCTCCTCTGTGAGCCAGAGCAGGTTTCTAAAGCTGTTTTTGATCATTTAGGGAATGTGGAATCCCTTTGGAGGAGAGCTGCCAGGCAGGTCCAGCACGTCCCTTCACATCCCCTGGTCTGTGTGTGGCTGTTTGTAAACCAAGAGTACAGATGACAGGAAAATAATGAAAGCATTTTTCAGAGCAGATCCTTTTTGTCATTCCCTTTTTTTTTTTTTTTTTTTTTTCTTTAGTTCCCTGGAATAAAATGCTGCTTTTAAGCCAGCAAATCTTTCAGCTGTAATTACCCTGGGCATTCACAATTGAAAATTAAGAAATGGGGGGAGAGGGTTAAAACAAAGGGAGGGAAAATAACCATTCATAAAATATATTGAAGATTGTAGGTTTCAAAAATGCCCTCCCCAGGCAGACCTTTTCCATCATAAAAAATGTCAGTCAAGGTAGATTGGGAAAGAATTTTTTAAAAATTGTGAGCTTTTATTCTAACAGGTCCCTGTGCTGCCCCCACCTCCTGTGCCCAGCAAGTGCCACATCCTGGCAAATTCTGGTTTTTTCTCACTGCTTAAGAACACTAAAACATTCAAATAGGAAAAAGGAAAAGGCAAAATCAGCCTCTGAATCTCCCAATTACACCTCTGGCTGCCCCAAGCACCAGCAGCAGGGGCAGGTCAATCCTGCAGAGCTCCACACTCCCCCTGCATCCCACACTTCCTGGAGACCTGTTGAAATCTATTACAGACCTTTGACCTCTCCCTACAAAAAGGATTTTCTGAGGAGAGGAGATGGGATTAAGCAGAAACAATTTTCCCAGGGCACTCTGTGGGGTTTTTTTCCCCCCCTTCTCTGCTTTCTTTTAAAAAGAAGATGCCAACAGCAAAGATCCTCACAAGGTTTTGGGGCTGTCAGCTCCTGAATGGAATCCATTCCATCAGTCAAATTTAGCAGCTATCAGGAGCAAATACTCAGCATGTGGCAAAAAAAAATCTTGTAAAATGGAACTGTTAAATATTTAGGGCAGATGACAAACAATGTGTCATAATATTTGCAGAACTGCATTTGCCATTCAATGCCTTGTCTTAGTCAAGGCCCCAATTTTTGGAAGCATCAATGCAAGAGTGAGAAACAAGTTGACTGTTGGTGTTTAGCTACACTGTGAATGGAAAACAGGATTTAATGCAGGTTTCTTATGTCTAATATATGCTACATACCAGGTGGGTATTAACATTTATTAGCTGCATCTTAGCAATGAATATTGGAGAAAAATTTAATTAACATGCAATAATTGGCATTTTAATTTAGCTTGGCAGGTCTGTGTGCAGCCAGTGGGCTCTCCCAGTGCAGAGCTCAGAGAATTGCAAACTCCAGTTTACCTGGGAAGACAATTATTTTCCCAAAAGAAGAGGGTTTGGTTTCCAGCACCCTGTATTCAGTTTACAGTGAATTTTCACAAATGAAGCAGTAGGACCCAGTTTGCACTGGGATAAATGGGAAGAACCTGCTTGGCAGAAGCTCTGCTCCCCAAACTGAGGAGGGGGGCAAGGGGCCAGCCCTCAGCTCTCCAGCACATAGCAGAGAAATCCAGAGTATTTTACCACCCTGCAGACTTTGATAGAAGCCTGGCACGAGGTGGGATTTACATTTCAGTGTGGCCTCACTCCCTGCTCTGTCCCTCACCCCAATGGACACCCCAGACCCCTCCACAGGGCAATAAAACCCCACAGAAAATTCACTTCCAGCCATGCCACCTCAGCCCTGTGTTACACTTCTACAATAATTTGAAGCTTTCAAATTATTTCCCCATTTCCCCCCCATATATTGCAGTGTAACACGTGCTCTCAGCTCAAAGCGCTGCCATAAAAGTGACATTTGAGTGTGCCTGATTTATCCAGCCTCAGTGATTGCCAGGACACGTCTGCCTTTAGGCTGTTCCAGTGAGGTTTTGGGGAGTGGGGCAGGGATGGCCATGGGGGGACTGGTGGCACAATCCAGTCCAGCACGGGGTGGCAGAGAGTGGAGGCTGGAATTGACACCGTGGTTAAATTCTGGGCAGCTCACACACAAATCTGAGCAGGTCAATAATCCCAGGGAGGCCAGAAACCTGGTGAGGAGTGCCATAGTGGGAACAAGACAAGCACAAGTAGCCCAAATCTGCCAGATCTCCCTTTTGTAGAGAAATAAACCACTCAGAGCCCGTGGGAGCCTGTCCCAGCCAGGAGGGCAGTGGTGGGATGTGGTGTCACTGGGAGATCAGCCCTAGGGGAGTTGTGAGCTGCCACTTTGGGAGATTTGCATTTCCTGTGAGTTGAATACTGCGTAAATTAAAAGTTTCATGGCATTTCCCTTGCCTTTATCTTGATGGAAATCTGTTCCTCTGAGATTATGATGCCGCTTTCTTTTTTTTGTAATTAATTGAGCTGTTTTAAAAAAAAAAAAAAAAAAAAAAAAAAGCAAGCCCACTTCATTTTAATCATGTGTCATGCAAATTAGAAATTTAAATATCATTAAGAAATCTGTTGCTAACTTAATTTATTTCTGCTGTAGCACCACGGAAGGCTTTTGATCTGAGATTAGCGCTTTGATCCGCTCCCTCGGTCGGGGTTACGCTCCGGCGCCGCGCTAAACGCTCTTCCTCAGATGTCAAACGTGCAACACCAGAACAGCTTGTTCAAAGCGTGGCAGAGGAAACGCTGCCAATTAGGCCAAACGAGGAGGGTTTGCAAGGAGAAGTTTGTTTCTAGGAGCCACAGTGTGGTGTTTGTGAGGATGAGGGGAGAGATGAATCTGACTCTATATTCTTAGAAGGGTGATATATTATATTATATTATATTATATTAATCATGTCATGTCATATCATGTCATATCATGTCATATTATGTCATGTCATGTCATATTATATTATATTATATTATAAGACTATACTAAAGAAACAGAAAGAATATATCCGAAGGCTAGAAAAGAATGAATAATAAAAACTCGTGACTCCTCACAGAGTCACTTACAGCTGGCTTTGATTGGTCATTAAGCAAAAACAATTTACATGGAAACAACCAAAGATGCACCTGTTGGTAAACAACTTCCAGACCACATTCTAAAGCAGCAAAAACAGGAGAAGAGAATCAGATAATTATTATTTATATTTTTAGTCTGAGGCTTCTCAACTTCCCAGGAGAAGAATTCC
Organism: Pyrgilauda ruficollis; assembly: GCF_017590135.1. Classification (NCBI taxonomy): domain Eukaryota; kingdom Metazoa; phylum Chordata; class Aves; order Passeriformes; family Passeridae; genus Pyrgilauda; species Pyrgilauda ruficollis. Next base: position 3,300,424 of record NW_024526377.1, read on the forward strand.
TGGGGAAGGGATTTTTCAGGGAAGGGATTTTTCAGAAAATATGATGGTGACACCACAGCCTGTTCTGTTGTGCTCTGGCTCGTGGGGATGAGCAGTGCCAGCATCCAGCTGAGGATGCAACAGGTCATCCCCAGGAGTAGTGACAAACCTTTCCAGACCTTCCCTATCTACTGTTCATTAAAAACACAACCTGCCATGTTCCATTAATTCCTCATTTAGTGCGGGTAAAGTGCTGATACATACATTTTAGCTCCAGTGGTTTTAATCAGTTAATTTAACCAGAAGCATTAATAATGTATTGCTTTGCCACTTGACTGCTCATCTGTTAAGCAGCTTATACATAGAAGAATGTCACCCCCTGTGACATGAAGTGCCTAATTCAGAGCAAATGAAATAGGATTTTGCATATTCAATACAAAAAATGAGAAAAGAAGGAGACACCGTCTCCTGGGAATGGCTCAACCTGCTGTGATGGGATTTCTGTCCTGGCAGGTGGGAAATCCCTCCTCGTGGGACACTCTCACACTTTGCGTGTCTGATTTTCTGCTTGAATTCATTTCCTTGGCATTACTCAGCAAGTACCTGGCTCTGCCTCCTGCTGCACCATGTGGTGGAATCAGAGGCACTGGGAATGCATCTCTGTCCATCAGCTCCTCTCCCAGCCACCCTGGGGTCCCAGGGACACCCCCAGAGTGACCAGACTGGGGGGCTGTGGCAGGGAGGTGACAGCAGGACTGCTCCCACTCAGGTTTGATGATGCAGGGTCACAGCAGCTGAAATAAAAACCTTCCTGGTCACATTTGAGGGTGTTTGGGGACAGGGAGCTCCTGGACACTGGGGGGATCACCCACCCCACTGTGCCTGTCTCTCCTCTGAGCTCATGAGGGATTCAGGCTCCATGTCCTGCTTCTTCCTAAGGATATCAGGCAGCAAATCCAGCCGGGTGTGCTGGGGAGCTCAGGAACACCCAGACCCAAGCCCAGGGGGGCTGTGCTCAGCCCCTGCCTGGCTCCCTTTCTCTGCAGGGCATCGTGGGCACGGGGAAAGCTCCTGGGTGGGCAGGTACATCACGGGCTCCATCCGCCCCATGAAACTGGGGTCCTCAGCAAAAGCAGGTGGAAATGCCTTGGACCTGAGAGCCAGGGAGGCTGCCAGGGTGGGAGCAGCTCAGGGACAGGCTGGTGCCGTTTTGGCTTACACAGAAGAGATGCAGGGCGAAGGCAGACACGCCGGCTCTGAGGTTAATCCTCTCCCGCGGTTGCAGGCAGATCCTGCTCCTGGGTTTTTAGCAATCAGCATCCAGAGCGAGGAGCTCCCGTGGGCAGGGCCAGCCCAGCCCCGAGCCGCCAAGCCCAGCGCAGGGGCTCTCTTGCGTGATGCGCGTTGATGAAGCCTGAAATTGCTTTGGATCCGTGGCTGTGCTGCATCACATTAAGCAGTGCCACGCTGAAGTGACAGGGCCAGTGCATGATCAGCAGCAGTTGAAGGGGACAGGGACTCAGATCCTGCCGCTCTGTCAAAACCCAGAACCCACTGACAGACCGCAGGAATTATTTTCAGCCCCTTCCCAGAAGGTTTGTCTCAATCAGTTCACAAGTTGTGCTGGCTGCCTTGGCGTGGAGCAGCTCCGTGGCCCTGCTGCAGGGCACATCCCAGGATGCTGCCTCTGACACACAGGGCTGGGTGGGAGCCTGTGGAGGGCTGGGGCAGGGATCCACTGCACCTCTCTGGCAGCAAGGGCTTCCCAGGAGTAATGAGGGTTGTGGAAGTGTGGGAGCCCCCAGGTGCTCCTGGCACTGCTTTCCTCACCCATCACTTTATGGGGTGGGGTTGTTTCTGTTTGGGGACCAGCTGGCATCAGCACCAGAGCTGGGGGCTCTGCTCTGTGCCAGGTGAGCACAGGACCAGCTCCTTGGAGCACACTCCTGGAGCATTTCACTGCAGCAGCTCCCTGGGGGAAGGTGCAAGGAGAGATTTCTTGTGAATAAATCTGTCGTTGTTTTCCCTTTTTGTTTTGCTGATGTTTATTGCCTTCTGGATTTCCCTGCTCTCTCTGCATCCTTATTATTGCACCTGAGACTGCCACAATCCCGCAGGATGGGCAGGTTCTGGGAGTTGAAGCCCCATTCCCAGACACAACTTCGTGCTCCAGGGAACTTTCTTTCACTTCCCAGCAGTGTTATCTCATTTCTCTATATAATGCTGCTGTATAAACAGCAGCTCTCAGGGGGCCTGGGCCATGACAGTGAGATTGTCCCCACTGGATTTGTCAGCCAAGCAGCAGTGTCAGGTTCTCCAAGCTTTCCCAGGGAGGCAGCTCTGTGAGGAAGACTCTCCATAGATTCTCCACTCTCTGCCTCAGGGAGCTGTGGAGCAGCATCCTGCTGGAAAAGGCACTAAATTCTGTGTACCTGTCCTCATCGGCCCATTTGCTAATACTGTCCCCAAAACAGAGTGATTTGTCCTCAGAAGAGGGCAAATTCCATGCCTCAGGAGGAAACAGCAAAAACATTTTATAACCTCAGAGAAAAAAAAAAAACACAAAAAACACAGCTTTGGGCATGGAAGGGCTGTGAGAGGGAGCGGGAGCTCCCGTGTCCCTGAGGAGCTCTGCCAGCTCCATCCTCGGTGAGAGCTGTCTCAAACCAGGTATTTCTTCCCGGATGTCACATGGAAAGAGGCTGTCAGAGCTGTCTAAATGTGTGAACAACACTGTCAGCGGGGGAGAGAAAAGTGTTATCAGAAATAGTTGTTCTTCAAAGCTAAGTAACTCCGTGATTTATAAGGAATAGAAGATAAGAGATCACACCGCACGCTGAGGGCTGCTGGAATTTTCTTTCTGAGAATGAAAGCTGTTTGTTTTGGTAAAAAGCAAAAGAGGGGAGAAATGAAAACCTAAAATACTTTGACTTTCTTGACTTAGCTCTTGACAAAGCTAAAAATAACTGCACTGGCACCGAGCCCATGCAGCCATGTCCTGGGATCACTGGAGCAGGGGAAGAGAGCTCCCAGCCCATAGTCCAGGGGTCATTTACCATTCCCAAGGTTTTCCAGCACCATCCCTGGGGACACAAGAATGCAGTGCAGTTTTGCTGTATGCAGACAGAGCTGGGCCTGTTCGGATTGCCATCAATGGGATTTTAGGTGTTCTGTGGGATCCAGGTTTTACCCTGAAGAGAGGCTCAGTTTCTGCTTCTCTGAGTGAGAGCTTCTGCGGTTTTCAGCCAAACTTCTCCTTGTGCCAGGCCAGGAACCTTCTGCCTGCCCAGCCCCACTACTGCTCCTCTGGTCTAGACCCTAAGGGAGTTTCAGGCACTTCTCTGGAATCTCATTTCAGATTTTGAAAACTCCTCACCTTAACAGCAACATCGAGGTCATCAAATAAAATAACATAAAACAGTCAGACATGAAGCTGATTGTAATTAGTGTGTTTTCCCATATGCTGGCTGATATTCTCCAGAGAGCAATTAGTCTGCTTTAAGAGTAAAAGACAACTGAATAATTATTTAACCTGCCTGGGATTGATTTTAAAATCCGAGAAGTCAGATATAATAATGGATTGCTTCATCAAAAAATATGTAAAATAAGTGATAAGGGTTGGAAGCCTTCAACAGCTTGTGTGAGGCATCTCCTACAAGGCTGACTCCCAGTCCTAGATCCCACTGCCCCAAAGGCCCCCCAAACATGGCATAAAAAGGTTTCCAGAGAAAAATATCTAAGAAAACAAAGCCAGCCTGAATTGATAAACTTCAGTGCTGCAGTGGGGAGACCTCGGGCTCTATTGACTGGTCAAGGAGCAGCACACATAAATCAGGCAGCAAATCCTCTCATGAACCTCAGGAGGATGTCACAAAGCATGACAGACCTTGTCACGGACATCTTTTATCTCTCTGCCAAGCCATGGGACAGGAAGAAAGAAGGAATGAGAAGCTGATTCCTGCACAGACAGGAAAGAATGGGAAAGGCCACGAGCCCCACAGAGCATCCAGTGATCTCCAGCATGGGAACTAGCTTCCAAAATAGGTTTAGACAGGGACAGCAACACTAAAGGAGCCCCAGTTCTACTCTCTTGGGTGGGATTTGTCAATATGAGGAGTATAAAAGTGGAGACTTTTGCTGTGAGCTTTTCACACCCATCGACTCTCATCTCTGTGAAGCCAGGTGAGGTTTCTGCCCAAGGCCCCTGTGGGATCAGCTGGAGCTGCCCACAGCTGTCCAGCCCTCAGCAGCAGATTTCCCAGCCCTGCTCCTTCATCTCTCCTGCTGAGGCTTGCAGGGCACCCCTGGGGTCCCCCAGCCCACCATCAGCCAGCTGATGTCACACCCCTCTTGCTCTCAGTGCCACGAGCTGAGCGTCTCCATTTTGCTCAAATGGAAGAACTGCAACAATTATTTTCATAATTAGCTGGCTTTGCAAATTAATGCCAGTTATGCTGTGTAATCATGATGAAGATTATGCATTAATCAGCTGTTTCAAGCCAGTTATTAGGCTCTTTAAATAAAGATGGGAGTGAACGTCTCTGAAGGAGCGGCGCGCAGCCAAGAGCGATGTGAGGATCCAGCGGGGTGTGCTGTGCACAGATCTGACATCAGGTGCTCCCAGTCTCACCAGTTTCTGAGCTGGGGCATGCTGTGGCTGCCCTCAGCACCTCAGGGAGATTCCCAATGTCCCAGAGTATTCCTGATGTGTTCCCAGCACTGGGAAACACACAGAAACACATCCCTGCTGCCTGTCAGCTCTCTCATCACCTGGCCCTGAGCTCAAGGTGCTGGGTGGCTGCACAGAAAATTCTTTCCTGCCAAAAAGCCTATTACATCCAGCTGGATGTCTGGAATGGGAATTTATTTAGGATCAAGCACCAATAATCCAAATTCCCAGCCCTTCTGTATCCTTTCATAATAAGACATGCTCCAATGCAACTTTGAAAGCGCTGGGCTGGGAGAAAGCCTAATGCCAGCTAGTGGATAATCAATGTTACATTTACCAGTTATCACTTCAGGACAATGCTAGAAAACAAAAAATCCCTGGCTAAACAGTCTGGACAGGGAAGCTTTGAACAGAGAGGTGGGGTGAATCTCACACTCACTTTTGTTTTGTTTATTGCATCTGATTTAATATTGTAAATGAACTTTCTTCTGCCCTAAGAAACTTAAGCTGAGCTGCCAGCATATGCAAACTTTGATGTGGATGAATAATTTTCTTTGCACCAGTCAAAACCCAAATGTTTTGGCATAATCCAGTGAGAATGAGGCACGTGGACAATTCTGCTACACTCCTGCCTACGCTGCTCAGCGTTCTGGGTTGAAAACCTGCCCATGAGTGAGTGGCTGAAAATCACGTGAGACTGAAATGACACTCCAGAATGAGCACTCAGCCTCTTTTTTCTTTATTCTTCTGCCTATTACCAAAATTAGCACTGAGTTCAGTGTTTTTTTTCTAGCAGAGACATGCAGGAAACAGATCAAACTTATTTTATGTCTATGAATGGAAATTAATTCCCACCCTCGCTTCACAACTGGGGACAGGATGCACAAAGACTGCAGAGGGAGAGGAGGAAAGGGACTTGTCACAATCAAGGGGAGCAGAAAGTCAGAGGCTTTTTGCAAGTCCTTCTGCTTCCTTGCTGAGAACATCTCCAGCCATCACTCCTGTGCCTCACCCATGGCTCTGGTCACACTCCTGGGAGGACACCCAGAGCATGGCCATCAGCCAAGTTGTCAGCTTGGCTCTGGCCAAACTGGAACTCCTGGCTAGCACCAAACTGCCACAAAACTATAGGAAATGTGCTCAGGCTGCTGGAGGAGGATTCATGGCATTGCCTGAAAGCCAGCAGGGCTGAGCAGACATCTGTTGTCTACAAGAAAACATTTGAGGACTATCTTAAATTGAAGAGGAAGGTTTTTTCCTTCTGCTAATGAACCCTGAGACCATCTGTTACCAATTGTACTTGCTTATTTCGCTCATCCATTAATTATTTTGCTTTACTTTTGAATAAGATAGAGCAAGGTTTGTGTCTTTCTGTGGCTCTGTGAGGGGCTCAGGGTGGCTCCTGCATCTCGGAGACAAGGACAAATCATTACATAACCCATGCCTGCACCAAGTCACTCCAATTAGAGTGGCTGTCAGTGGGAACTGAGGACAAGACTCACAGACACAGAGCCAAGAAACCCAGCGATGCTGTGACATGAGCTTGTTGCCCTTGGGGAGGTGTAATGGCATTAACAACTTTTGAACACAGGAAAGCTGCATCCGAGATGTGCATTACTGAGCAGAGGAGCTGTAGGGTAGGCAAATCCAGAAGTCTCTGCTGGTCTGAATTAAAAACTTGGACAACTAAACATGAGGAACAATAGAAAAGGAGAAGGGGGCTGAAAATGGCACTGAAAATAACCAGCAGCAGCACTGCCCTGCCTGTCTCCCGTGCAAGGACCAGATGGGTGATGAGGCAGGAGGATTTCAAGAGGAGGGCAGTGCAGTTTTGTATCCAGTGACTCCCCAGAGCACAGAGCATGGGCAATAAGCCTGTTCTCTTCCCATGGTCTGGTCCTAAAGTTTTATGGGAAGCCACTTATCTAGCTTGTAAAAATATTCCAAGACTTTAAACCACCTGTTACTGCCCCACAAAGCTGCCACCCTGAACATTCTCATGGACCAGAATATAAGAAAAACTCAAATCTTCACATCTTCATTTCAGGGCAGGATGGGTCCTCAAGCAAGTCCTGCTCCACCTGCGAACATTCCAAGAGTTTTCTCATCCCTGCTGCATGAGTTTGTGAAACAAGCTGTGGCTCAAGGGTGGATTTTTTTGTCTTGCAGGAGGAATCTTTGAGTACGCAGATGGCCCCAACACGCAGGTGATGAGTGCTGAGGAGCAAGCCTTCAGATTCTCCGCCAACATCATTAACAGGAACAGAACTTTGCTGCCCAACACAACCCTGACCTATGACATCCAGAGGATACACTTCCACGACAGCTTTGAAGCAACTAAGAAAGGTAAGAGCAGAGCAAACTTCTGAGCAGTTTTGTGGCCATTTGTTCAGCAGAAGAAAGGTCTGGTTTCCTGCCCAGCAGCTTGTTCTGTCCTGCTCTCACCAGTGATCTGGATGAGAGCTCCTGCTGGAGCTGACCTTCCAGCACATACATACAAGGGGAACAACTACCTTTTTTGCCTCTGAAACCTCAGAAAACTCCTTTCAGCATTTGCTCTAATCCTGAGCAAAGGTCTGGAGGCCATGCCTGTGTTTGTGCTGCTGCATCCCTGGCAGTATTCACATCCATCGTGTGGATGTTCTGTTCTCTTAATAAGAGTCACTTTTGATTACTGGATAACAGCAGCACACTTGAATTGCTGAAGGGGAGGGACTGCACAGCAAAGGCTGCGAGCTGGTGACCTGAGGGCTCGTGGAGTTTGATTCTGGCTGGGGAGAAAGGAAACCTGCTGCCTGAGCTGGCAGCTATTGGAGGGACATCAGCAGGAGGGAGCCCTCTGCTCCCAGCCAGCCCAGTGGCCCCCTGTCCCTTTTCAGATGGTTTTGTGGTGGAGACTCCCTCAGAGGGGCTTGGCACTCCTCTGTGCCTCTACCCAGCCCCTTTTCAGATGGTTTTGTGGAGGAGGCTCCCTGAGAGGAGCTTGACACTCCTCTGCACCTCTACCCACCAGTCTATACCCACCTGGCATAAATCATTCTCCCTGTGCCCAATCACTGCTGCAATTACCCAATATCAGTGCTGGGTCAGTGCCCACAAGTGTCTGGGCTCTGCCCATGGCTGCCCCATGCACAGCCCCCCCCCAGGCTTTCCTGACATCCCTTCCTTGCCCCTCCAGCCTGTGACCAGCTCGCTCTGGGGGTGGTTGCAATATTTGGACCTTCCCAAGGCTCGTGCACCAACGCTGTCCAGTCTATCTGCAACGCCCTGGAAGTGCCCCACATACAGCTCCGGTGGAAGCATCACCCTTTGGATAACAAGGACACTTTCTATGTCAACCTGTATCCTGACTATGCTTCCCTGAGCCACGCCATCCTGGACCTGGTGCAGTACCTGAAATGGAGGTCAGCCACCGTGGTGTACGACGACAGCACAGGTGGGTAAAGGAGGGGCTCAGAGAAGGAATCCTGGAGATTTTCTGTCCTGGGTCTCTTTGGGAGCTTTTCCAATGAACCCTCTCGAGAGCCAAACGATGCCCCGTGTAGTGATGGGTTCCCAGAGCTCCAGACAGTGCTGTGGGAGGCCCTGGGAGATTTCTAAGCATTTCATTCACAAAGCTCCAGCAATGGGGCCGTGAGCTGGCAGAGGGTCATGGGGGGGTTCATTGGCATGGGGTGACCTTCTCAGCCTGGCTCTTTTGGCACTGTGGTGCCCCTCTGCAACAGAAAAGCCCCTGTCCACAGCTGCCATGGAGGGAGCAGTTCCCAGCTAAAACCAAAAGCAGTTCTGGAAAGATTTTTATGTTTTCTGGATAATTCTGTAACACAGAGCTGGCAAAGTTCTTCATGTAAGGAAAGCTGTTGATGGTTAAACAAAACAAAGTGCTGCACAGCTCTAGATATAGACCCCCCAAAAAACAAAAGCCACATTGGATAGCCTGTCCAACCTAATTTCACTAAACCAAATGGTTTCTTTAGGGGAGGGCTGATGAGAACACAGTTTGACATTCCTGTTTTGCAAATGTGGGTCACAGTATGTTCCCTTTGTGGCATATTCTAGCGTGTTTCCTCTGTGCAGAGGGACACGCTTCTCTCTTCCCCCTTGCAATAGGCATCTGCTGAAATTCTCCTTGCAAATCAGATTCCAATAATTCCTGCTCAGCTGCGTCCACCATGGCCCTTGGCCTTGTGCAGGAAACAGAAATGATTTCTGAGGGTAGTAGGAAGTTACGAGTTGTGATTAAGTGACCGTTACGATCTACGCGACTCATAAATCCAAGTGCATATTCATTTTTTCCTTTTGCTGCTGTGCATGGTAAATATGCAGATTTTAATTTGTTGTGCAGCTGATTATCACATCCTGTCCTTTCTCAAGGGCACATCTGCTTAAGGAAATTCTCTGTGATCCCAGAGGTGTCTGAGGTTAGGACCAACCTGCTGTTCTCCCCTTCCTACCCAGTGCAGGGACCCATCCAGCTCTACTGGCTGCAGTGGTGGCAGGGAACCACCAGGAAAAGCCGTTCTGTCCTAGAACAGCTCCTCTGGGGTCAATGGTTGACGTGTGGCACCTTGGCTTTGATTTGGCAAGGGCCTTTTGAAGGAGGGATGGATGGATGGATGGATGGATGGATGGATGGATGGATGGATGGATGGATGGATGGATGGATGGATGGATGGATGGATGGATGGATGGATGGATGGATGGATGGATGGATGGATGGATGGAATCATGGATGGAATCATGGATGGATGGATGGATGGAGGATGGATGGATGTCAGTCCTGACCCCATTCCGTGGAGAACAGGGGAAGCACTGAACTGCTGTGGCCCAGCAGTGGGAAGGCAGACCTGTAACGCTGTGGGTTTGTCTCTGTGTGACACCTGAAGGCCTGATACGGCTGCAGGAGCTCATCATGGCCCCGTCCCGCTACAACATCCGCCTGAAGATCCGCCAGCTCCCGCTGGACACCGACGATGCCCGGCCACTGCTGAAGGAGATGAAGCGGGGCCGGGAATTCCGCATCATCTTCGACTGCAGCCACCTGATGGCAGCTCAGATCCTCAAGCAGGTGAGCAGGGGGCCAGCAGGACAGCAAAGTCTGCTCATGGGAGCCATGGGTGAGGGGTGGCTCATGGAGCTCATGGGTGAGGGGTGGCTGTGATGAAGAGTGGCCCCACCCTGGCTGCAGCTTTCCCTTGGCAATCCACAGCCGCACCAAAAGCTACAGCATGTCCATCCTCCAAGGACACTGCTGGATTTCTACAGAAAATGGTGTTTTCACTGAAAAACTGGAAGTACCAAAAAGTGGCTGTGGGTGAGAACAAACAAATGTTACAGGAGGAGAAGGGGCTGTGCTGAATGCAGCGCCCAGCCCAGGCTGGTGCTGGACAATTCTGTGGCTCTCCCTGCAGCTGCACAGCCCCAGCCTTCTTCCCTCTTTCCCCTTCTCCCTTCATTCAAGCTGGCTCTCCCAGCCAGGAGGGACTTCATCCTCTGTCCTTTCCCCAGCAGCGTCTGCAATTCTTGGACTTTAAGCCAGATGTCAGTGATTTTCCATTCATTTGGGCTCCCTCCTTTCTTCCTCCACAAGTTCCTCCACTGGAATTCTTGCTGCTCACTCCAGCTCCTCCTCATTCCTGAGTGCCTTTGGGTTTCAGGGTCCATGTGAGGCAGAGGAAAAGGCTCTCACAGAGATGCTAAAAACCAGCTGGTGGAAGTGTTGCTCCTATCAGCCCAGCATTACACCACCACACAGACTAAATAAATCCCTGCAGGGATGAGAAAGCAAGCACAAGGCAAGAGCCTTCTCCTGCAGCCTGCATGACACAAAATGAACTTTCCAAGTTCAGACAACTTGGAAAGCCTGGGAGGGATTATTATGGGAAGCAATAGAAGGGGCTCATTGTCTCCTGCCAGTTATTTTCCTGTGCTGGTTGTGTTTGGTGCTGCTCACTTATTATACAGTTTATTATAGCTTATTGTGCCATCTGCTCAGCTCATCACCGCTGGTGCAGAGTGAGGAAGATGGAGGAGAGGGGGGACTAGGGGAGACAAGTCTCTCTAAGTCCTTCTGGCTGGGTTTGTGTGTGTGTGTCGGGGTTTTGTCAGGACCTGAAGCCATGGATTTCAGCTTAGCAATAAAAGACTGTGTATTTTTACTCAAGGAAATACTGGTGTATTTTTCAGAGTCTGGGAAGTTGCACAAACCCAAACCACAGCCTGACTGCTCTCTGCATGCCTGGCCACTCTGGTGTGTAACATCAAGCAGGTTCAGAGCAGTGCACCACGACCTGCAGGTCACCTGCACCTGCTGAAGACTAGGAGGTGTAGAAACCTCATATTTTCCTCACTTTTCTACCTGTAGCAAGAAATGCATACCTAGAAGTGCCACTTTTATTTGTGAAACAACTCTTTTCCACTGAAGGTACGAGCTAGGCAAAGTCATCTCCTGGAGGAGGGGAGTCTGCTTCCCTTCACAGCAGCACAAGAACAATGCATAGAACAACTAATGGACTGAAAAAAAAAACCCAAAACAACCCAAGGAGGAAGGCCCAGGATTCTGTTAATGCCAGAATCTGTAATATTCATGTTTTATTGCTATTATGTGTCTTTTGTAACATTTTGGTCACTACACCAGTCAGCTCTGCAGACATTTGGCTGGATGGAGTCCCTGGAGTCTTCTGGCCTTGCTGCCACCCCCATGGATGGCAACAAGGCTCTCACAAGAATCTTGCTAAAATTTCCACTCCTTGACACTGATTTTCATTGCACATTTTCAGAAAACCCAGAAGGTTTGAGCACCTGCAGCCTGTGCTGGTTGAGCAGCTCTGACTGAGCAGTGCACACACCATCGTGCCAGTCAGGATCTTGCTCCCCAGAGATTCATGATTCCATGCTCCCACAGCACAGCACTGATCATCTGGGCAGGTTTTTTAAACTGGAGTAGTAAAAACCACCAAGGATTAGTAATCCATGAGTAACACCACATGAGGCAGCACAACTATACAGAGATTGTCACCTACTGCTCCAGCCTGGGTCTCTTGGTGAGCAAACCATTATTTTGCCCTCTTGGAAAACAAATAATTTTAGAAACCTATCACAGAGTGAGTCCTGCTTTTGAGGCTTTCCTGTTATACCCCAGATTCTCCATCCTTCCTCAGTTTTGGTCCCTTCTTCTCACTCCAGATCTGTTCCCAGGCTGTCCCGAGCAGCCTCTGAGCTCTGCAGGGCACAGCTGTGCCTGTCAGCTCTGACAGAGCTCCTGCTCTCATCCCAGCCACTGCCTCTGGCTTATCCACCAGGATGATCATTTATTCATCTCCCCACAAACCCAGATGCATCCTGCCCCAGGCTGCCAGTGCTGGGAAGCTGGAGCTTCCTTCTGACAGTGGGTCCGGGCTCCTCAGCTATGGCCAGAGTGATCCAGCTGTAGAACATGAACTGGATTCAGGATCTGACTGTTGTGCTCAGGAAGGAGGGACAGAGGCAAGAGCTCCATGTACTCACTGCACAGATGGGACTGAAGGTGGGGATGCAGAGCCCCAGAGGTGCCACTTTCTTTGTGAAACAACTCTTTTCCACTGAAAGTACGAGCTAGGCAAAGCCATCTCCTGGAGGAGGGGAGTCTGCTTCCCTTCACAGCAGCACAAGAACAATGCACAGAACAAATAATGGACTGAAAAAAACAAAAAACAAAAACAACCCAGGATTCTGTTAATGCCAGAATCAGTAATATTCATATTTTATTGCTATTATGTGTCTTTTGTAACATTTTGGTCACTACACGAGTCAGCTCTGCAGACATGTGGCTGGATGGAGTCCCTGGAGTCTTCTGGCCTTGCTGCCACCCCCATGGATGGCAACAAGGCTCTCACAAGAATCTTGCTAAAATTTCCACTCCTTGACACTGATTTTCATTGTGCATCTTCAGAATACACAGAAGGCTTGAGCACTTACAGAATTACTCATGTCAGAAATCAAAACCCTTTCAGCTGCCTTCTTAGCCACTACATGATGTGTGACTGCAAGAACAGGCTGTTTGTGGTCAGTCTCACAGGTTTCTGTGGGGTTCTGCTCATGGTTTGGTATTGGAGAAGAAAAGGTGCCCCCCTCCCACAGCTGTGCCAACAGAGCCTGTGGCCCTGGAGGACCCTGCAGCCAGGAGCACAGTGCCACAGTGCCCTGGCACAGCCAGGGACACCCAGTGTCACCCAGAAATGCCACCAGCCCTCATGGGAGCTGGACACTGCGGCTTTGCCACGCTTTCAGAATGGTTTGAGGACCACAGCTCTGCTCAGCTCAGCACTTGAGCACGTGCCTCTTGCTGATGGGCCTGGCTTAACTGCTCCACGGCCTCAATCCTGAATCCAAACCTGGTGTTTACAGTTTTTTAACTGCTCCATGGCTTCAATCTTGAATCCAAACCTGGTGTTTACAGTTTCTTAACTGCTCCATAGCCTCAGTCCTGAATCCAAACCCAGCATTTCTGGGCCTCTCCTGCCACATTTACCTGTGAGCTCTGAGTTTTATGTTGCATGGCTGTCTTGTCTCCCTTGACTAACCCCTTTTCCCTCCTCTCCTTAAGGCTATGGCAATGGGGATGATGACAGAATATTACCACTTCATCTTCACCACTCTGGTAAAGTATCTGGCTGTGCACACACCTTGTGCACACTGATGGGGGGTGGGATGGGAGAAAACACAGAAAACAACCTGTACACACTGATGGGGGGTGGGATGGGAGAAAACACAGAAAACAACCTGTACACACCGATGGGGATGGGATGGGAGAAAACACAGAAAACACACTGATGGGGGTGGGATGTGAGGGGCAGCTGGACGGGGAGGGAGGGATGGGTGGCTGATCCTGGTGTGCCCTGCACTGCCATGGGATGGGAAATGCAAGGAAAGAGGAGACCTGGGCCCCTGCCAGGAGGAAAGGACAGGGCTGGGCTTGGCTGCAGGTCAGGGTCAGGCCCCAGTGACCTGGCTCTACCTCCTCTGCTCTGCAGCACTGCCTGAGAGCTGCCAGTCCCTCCTTCCCCTGCCCTGGGACAGTCCCTCCTTTGTGGATGTGGGTTCTGGTTTTATTTTCCCTCCCAGTCACTTTGATTCCAGCATAGCTCCCCACACAGTGACAGTGAGCACAGGGAGAGCGCAAGGCTGCAGCTCCCACGCTGGATTTGGTGGGACCCTGATTCTGCAGGAGCTGGGGATGAGCACCCAGGACCCCTCTGGAGCCAGGAGCAGCCCTGCTGAGGTCCAAGCTCCAGCCCTGCAGGTTTATTTTGCAGGAGGGGAGCTGAGCCTGACATTAACTCCCCTCTGTTAAACACAGGCCAGTCCTCTCTGACTCCAAATGCTTTCCTGGCAGGGTCACTTTTGTCTCCATTTAAGATTCTATTGTCTAGTCTACTGTTGAATTTTGCGTGATTTTGAAAATCTAATTTATCTTTTTGCCTTTAGGAAAGAAACAGACTAAACTAATCCTTAAAAACTACAAAATTTATTTTTCAAATGCAAAAGACATTTTAATTACCCCTGCTGCCATTATCTATTCCAGGCAGCTTTAAGCATTTCCCAGATAACCTCCTATTAATCAGCCCCAGCTGAGCCTGGAGTACATTTCATGTGTAGGTACAGCCTGGAGGTGGGAAAAGAGGAATTATAATAAATTAATAGATAAGCAATCACAATTAATGCCACTTTCCTGAAATAACAGTTATATCATGGGAAAGATATTTTAATCTGTCATTCCTTAAGGCAATGTTTTCCTAGCTTGCAATGCCTGTGCTTCAGCTTCCCCAGTACGAGACCCATGGGGTGCTAATGAATTAGTCTATTATGTTATACTGAATGTTTCTAAAAGGTCCCCAGTCAATACCGAGCACAGTGTATCAACACTTGGCATGAAATGCTTCAACATTTTGCTAGGCAGCACGACTACAGTTCACTGACTCCAGCATGAGGAGCCCCATCAGCCTTTTCCACCACAGGAGGAGGAGCAGGAGGGTCTCTGATGAGCACTGGTCTCTGTCACGTGCAGATTTCACATCCAAAGCCCAGCAGGGAACGCCCCAGATCTCCACCCTTGTGGGGGTGTCTCAGCTGTCTGTAAAATGGGGCTTTGCAGCCACAGCCAAGCCCTGCCAGATCCCAGGGCAGAGCTGTGGGGGCACTCACCCACGGGCAGCAGAAGACAGGGATGCCCTTCCTGGGCCACCTTTGCAGCCTCCCACTGAGGATGTGGGATCACTGAGGATCAGTCCCCAGCATTGCTGCCACCACCAAGGAGCCCAAGCTTGCCCTGGTTTGGGGGAGAGCATCACAGGAACACCGAGAGCAAAATTAAGGGTGGAGGGAGAATTAATCTGCAGTACAGAAAATAATGAGTGAAAGGGAATGCAGATGAGGTGGAAAATAGAACCAGATGTTTCAATTTGTGGCTGTGCAGGAGCAGAAAATCCAGAAGAAACTGATCTGATGATTCCCATCCACACCTCCCCATGTCCTGACACTCAGCTGGTATTCTGAATTATCCTCTGATTCCAGGAGGTGATAAATCAGGCTGCAGCTGAGATTTAAACTGGAACCAGGGAGGGATCTGATGGGAGGTTGGTTTCTATAGGAACTTGGTGAAAGGAAGGGTTGGTGGGGAGCATCAGGGCAGGGACAGCACCCAAAATACCAGTGGGATCTGAGAGGTGGCCAGAGCTGGTGGTTTGACACATGGGCAGCAGAGGCCACGGGGTCTGGAGCTCAGGGATCTGATTTGTCACACCCAGTCACATTCTGAGGGGGAAATCATCAGCTTTTGCAACCAAAAATTATTTCCTCACAACAATTTCTGGAATACAAGCTGAAGTGTCTGATTAAAAATGAATCTTGGAAAAACAGACCCATTCCAGCAGGTCAGGCACAGAACTGCTGTCCCCCCTCCCAGCCAGAGACATGAGCACCTGTCTGAGGTCAAACCACTGTATTTGCCCTTAACTCCCTTAAGTCATTTAAAAGTCAACATTATAGCCTGGTTTTTCAGTGCCCTTTAACAGAACGTGCAGGTTTGCACTTGCAATTTTTCAGGGTTAAAAAACAGCCCAAAAACCCAAGTCCCAACTGCCACTGTAGGGTGATTAATGATTTGGTCCCTGCTGCACCTGCAGGTTTGAGCACTGCATCCATCAGCAGTGAGCCCTGGGGCTGCAGAGGCCAGGGCCAGGCTTACAGAAAAGATCAAACCCCCAAAGAAGCTTATTAAAGCAAAACAGCCACAGGAACCCTCACTCCCCCGTGGAGAATGGTGTCTCAGTTGCTGGCAAGTGCTGCTGCTGCTCTGCTTTGCTTAGGGCAGCACATGTGGGACTTTGGCAGCCCCCTGTGGGCTGGGGGATGCTGCAGGTGGGTGGCCCCACAGTGTGGCTGTGTCCCACCAGCACAGAGCACAGAACAGCCCCAGCACAAACCCAGCACAGAGCACAGAACAGCCCCAGCACAGAGCACAGAATAACCCCAGCACAGCCCCAGCACACAGCACAGAATAACCCCAGCACAGCCCCAGCCACAGCAGCTCATCCCATATTGAAGCTCTTTTTGAGAAGCCCTTGTGAGAGCAGGGAATGTCACATATTCCTGCCTGTGAGAGCAGAGAATGTCACATATTCACCCCCACGCTCCATTGCAGACTTGCGGTGTTGCCTTTCCACCTCCCCACATCTAAACTGCCATGAAACCCTTGCAGAAGTCATTCAGGATAAACACCGATGAAATATGTCCCACCCAACAAACGGTTCACCCTGACTGCCATCTCACCACTCCCTCACTCCCCCCTCGGGTGAGCTGCTGGGCTTTGGGGAGCAGATCAGCTGCCACATGCTCCTGGCGTGCTGTCTAACCCCAAACTCGTTGCTGAGCACTGAAGCTGGTGTTCAGACACGCGGAGAGCCAAGAGCTGCAGCACAGCAGTGCTCCCCAGTGCCCCCCAGTAGCCCCAGTGCCCCTCACTGCCTGCCAAGCAGTGCTCTCAGGCTGGCAGCCAGCAGAGCTGAGCACTGCCTGGCTCTGGTTTTCACATCGTATAAAAGGGCACCCTCATTCATCTGCAGACTGTGTAGGCTGGTCAGAATGTCAAGAAATGCGTCTTAGTTCCTCTTTGATAGTCTGCAAATTGGTGTTTTGCATTCAGAGTGACTCTGTCATCCGCAGCACCCTGTGGGCCTCAGCACTGCCAGCAAATCCTCCCTGGAAAGGCCCGTGGAGGCTCCAGATACAGAAACTCTGTCTTGTCTCCCCTCCCTGGGTCACAATCTCTTTTTCCAGGGTCACAGGCAGTGATTCTGTTTTCCTCCCCACAATCCACTCTCTTTCATGCTGAGACCAGGTTCTTTGGCTCTTTGGTAGGAGTTCCCTTCTGCTGCGTGTGGGGGAACCTGCACATACGGCACCCAGATTCCACCAACACCTACAGCCCTCTGCGAGCACCACTGACGGCAGCAGGCAGCACAATCCTCTGAATTCCCGAGGGATCTGTTCTCCCTCCCACCTTCTGCGGGCTCTGCTGTCTCGCTCCAAACACAGACACGAACCGACGCAGAAAACTCAAACAAAACAAAGCTAAGCAAAATGTTTAACCCGGTTTCTCTCTTTTAAGGATCTTTATGCATTAGACCTAGAACCATACCGCTACTCTGGGGTGAACCTGACCGGCTTCCGGATCCTCAACGTGGAGAACCCACACGTGTCCTCCATCATTGAGAAGTGGTCCATGGAGAGGCTGCAGTCGGCGCCCAAGGCAGAGCTGGGGCTTCTGGATGGTGTGATGATGGTACGGGCAGTTCAAACAGGGCACAGGGGTCTGGGAAGCAGGGCAGGGTGCTAAGGAAGGCAGGAACAGTCAAATATCAATGATATTTTCACCCCCAACGAAAATTTGACTCCATCTTATCAGAAGGCTAATTAATTACTGTCTTATACTATGTTATTCTATACATATTCTATACATATAATATATTCTATATTACATTATATCTAAACTGACTCTGCCAAGCACTCAACTCTGCATACAACTGCACTGAATCTCATGACTGTCAGCTGACAGTCCTGACACACACACACACACACTTGGCCCTGATAGGGCAAGGAAACAAAACACGCTCACTTTGGGTAAACAATCTCCATTTTGCATTCTACTTTTGCACAACACTGACACAGCAAATGAGATAAGAATTGTTTTTCCTTTCTTTGAGGTTCAGAGAATGTGAAACCCAGAAATATTCTTGGGAAGAATTGTGCCTTGCTTTTTCTCTGTGAAGAGAAATGTGGCTACAATTGAGGCCTAAATGTTGCTTTTATTGGTTTTTGTACTAGTAAAAACTCATCCCAGGTATCTGTCCTGAGGTGCTTTCTCTCATTCTTTAACAACTGTCCTTCAAAGTCTGGGGTGAAGCCCACACCCTGCTGCTGTGGTAATGCTCCTGCTCGGGTCCAGCTGCCAACAGATTGCCACCAGACAAGGCAGGTAGCCAGGACATGTCCCAAAGAACTCCAGCTGCCCCCGAGAGCAGAGGGACACCAGCTCCCAGGGCTGGGAGCACAGCACACAGCCAGGCTGGGCCAGGCGCTTTGCAGAGATTGAGCAGGGGAAAGCGCCAAGCAGTGGCCAGAGATGGGCTGAGCTGCAGCTTGGATGACTCCTTTTAGGGTCTGATGGCAGCTCTGCTCTGCTGAGTTACTGCTCAGAAGGTACAGCACCTGCTCGCCCATCTGCCTTCCCTGCCAGGCTGTCTCCGACCCCCGGAACTGCTGACTGGCTCCCTCCTTCCCCCTCCCTTTAGATCTGCCAGAGCCAAAGTGGCAAAGCCTCCCAGACTTTCACCTTGAAAGAAAACAGATCCCTGCTGTTGTGGTTGTTGTTAGGGAAAAGACCCTCCCTCTCCTGCCTGTCCCCAGGCTGCCCAGGGCTGAGCCCCTCTGCCTGCAGCAGAGCTCAGTCCCCAGCGCTGCCCCTCTTTGCTCTCTCTGAGGGATCCTGCCTTTGATTTCTGTTTGCCAGGTGTCTATCCACTGGGGCCCTGGACTCAGCTGGGCATTACAGTCTGTAATTCACCATGAAATTGCATGGACATATCCCTGCCTCCCCTTTCCTCCAGCCCCAAACTCACAAACCTGTCCCTGCTGTGGTCCATACCCGCCCACGGATGCAGGTGGGGCTCCTGCTCTTCATGCTTGGTTGCTGAGAGAAGGGAAGGTCAAAGGGATGGCTGCCAATGCTGGAGGATTTTCTCCATGGCTACGTCCTGTGAGATGTTTGCTCAGTTATTTGCTGTATTATTTTGTTTCATTGTGGTTTATTACGCTGCTGCTACACTCACATCTGTTTCGTGCCTCCGTGAAGCCAGCAAATAATGTATTTTCACTAGGAGGTCTTACCACATCAGAGTGAAAAATAAATCCAATTCTCTTGATCAGTGTTTGCATGTAAGATGGGGCATCCCAAATTGAATCTAAAATCATCACATTATATGGGGGAAAAAAGTTCTCCCTAGTTCAGATCACTGAAATGCTAGAATATGTTACAAAGCCATGAGGTCCTGATTTTGGTGACAGCTTGTGTCATTTTTGGAAAACTGTGTGCCCACAAACATCTCTGTTTCTTATTTTCCCATGTATAAAATAGTGTAGAAAATATGTTCTCGTGCAGTTTTTTTTTTTTACACTCAGACAAAACAGACTCAATAAGAAAACTCTGTTACTACCTTCCACATTTAGAAGCCGTTGCCTCCCTCTTTGACACCACAGCAGGAAATGTGCAAGAAACAACCCGAACAGACAAACGACGCTTCCAGAATCGCTGATTTTAGACAAAACCCCGAGCCTTTGATCTAAACAACCAAGGAACCACCAGGGAACACAGACAGAGAAACCCTGGGGCTGGCGGGCGTAGCTCAGAGCGGGTTCCACCCTTTCCTACGAGCCGCCACGGCCACCAGCGCTGTCCCCTTCCTTTTAGACAGACGCTGCCCTGTTGTACGACGCGGTGCACGTGGTGTCCGTGTGCTACCAGCGCGCGCCCCAGATGACCGTCAACTCCCTGCAGTGCCACCGCCACAAGGCCTGGAGGTTCGGCGGCCGCTTCATGAACTTCATAAAAGAGGTAAAAGCGTGGTTTTGTTTGACTATAAAGGTTCCCCTGGAGGAGGAGGGGGTGGAGGCTTGGCAGGTGCAGGGTTAGAAAACTCCCTGGACCGGGAGCTGTGCAGCCCCTCAGTGCTCCTACTAATGCCTCAGGATTTCAGCTTTTATATTCTCCATATATTTGTAGTCCTGCAGTTCTTTAGTGTATAACTCCAAACTCCACACACAGTGTGAGCTGCTTCTTTCCCATTTTGGGCAGACACAACAATTCCTCTCCAGGCCTGGCAATCAAGGACACCTCACTGCCTCAGGCCCTGAGAGATGGAAACAAAAGTGAGTTGGGGGGAGCAAACTTGGGGAAAAATTATTTTACTACCTGAAGCTGTAATTGGAAGATGAACCCCCCATACGCAAATGGCCCAAACTTATAAAAGTGTGAAAACCCATTGGGATCCATTTTTTGGGTGTAGCCCCTTGTGGGGGCGGGGGTTTCATCTGCCCAAAGACCTGAAGACCCTTCCACAAATATAACCCTTTTTATTCTCTTAATGTTGCCTGGCCTCTGTTTTCAGGTAGCCCAAAAAGTCATCAGCAGCGCCGCAGCCCCACGGGAGCTGCAGGGCTCAGCACGCAGCTGTGTTTGCTCCAGCTGGGCACGACAAACATTCCGTGTTTTCCCCGGCTCCCGGGGGGCTCCGAGGGCTGCAAGTCCCACAGGCAAACCACCTGCACGCCCAAATGAGCAAACACGAGCCTCCCCAGGACTCCAGGGTGGCAGCACTGGGAGCAGGCTGTCACTGCTCCTCAGGAATTAATGAGGGGGAGCCAGAGGAGCGTGTTTATTGGGAGGAACGCCAGTTATTCCCCCTGGGAATACATTATGCCACCTTGATCATGCTGGGATATTTCAAGCTCCCCCACCCATAAAGGAAACACGTTTCCCAGTGGGGCTGCTCAGGGGAGAGATCCCCAGGCCCAGCTCCCCACTGCTGGGATGTGATGCTGAGCAGCAGCCTGGCATTCCTGCAGGAACATTCTCCTCAGGACAATGCCACAGCACATCCAGCACTGTCCCCAGGCATTGGACAGCTTGCTGTCCCCCAGCTCCTGCTCTGCTGGCACAGAGCACCTGGCACTGGGGGTTCTATCACCTCCTAAATCAGAGGCATTCATTCCAGGGGTGCTGCAAAATGAACAGTGGGAAAGAAATCAAATTACATGGGGTTTTTTTTTTTGTGGAATTGAATTGAGGCATCTTTACCCCAAGCTCCTGCTCCTCATCCCTGTCAGACCAGGCTGTCCAGGATCTCAGTCAGCCAAGCACTGAAAAATCTCTGGGAATGGGATGTCCCCAGTCCCAGTGAGCACCTTTCCCGTCCTTATGCTGCCAAAAACTGAAGCAGGGCACCAGCAGCACGCGGCCCCAGATTCCTGTGCCTGTTTCCAAACCTCAGATCTTGCTTGCATGAACTCATTCTTGGCCTCTTCTGCTCCACTCTCCCTCTGGAAGGACAGAGGGAAGCATTCCCAACATTTAAGCTTCCACACACCTTGGAAGCACCAGCGAGTTGGTGCACAAAGGGATTTCTCCTGGCTGGAGAAAGGCTCCCTGCAGCCGGTGTTTATCAGCACTACAAGGATGAACGCAGCTCACAAGGATGCCGTGATAAATGCAAGTCGTTTTCTACTGAGTCATCACGTCCTGCAACAGCTGGTGAGCACAAAAGGTGCAAACAGAAATTGTAGCAAGGACTGCAAGAGAGTGAAGGAAATCTCCAGCTCCGTCTGCAGTCTGAGCAGCAGCGGAGGGATTATTAATTAATCAGGCTCTTTAGGGAGAAAGAACCAGCATAAGGACTAATTAAAAGAACATACAGTGGAGGGCAAAAGATTATTTATGATACTGAGTAACAGCCCTGCTACTTTTTCTCCCTTCCACAGGCCCAATGGGAAGGATTAACGGGACGCATTGTCTTTAATAAAACCAGTGGTTTACGGACAGATTTTGATTTGGATATCATCAGTCTCAAAGAAGACGGCCTTGAAAAGGTAGGCAGGGTTTGTTTCATCTGCATGTGGCTGAGGATAACGCTGGTGCTCAGCAACAGAGGAATGGTTGGTGCTGTATTGATTCCAGGTTTCTGGGGTTTATATAAAAGGATATTCACTTTGTAGGATTTCTCAGATCCTTTTCCATGCTCAACCATGACTCACTCGCCCTGAAGCCAGTGCGTGGGATTACAGATTGCAGAAGTGCTTGTGGCACTTTCCTGGGATAGTGGAGGAAAAAGAAACTTTGTGAGCATCCATTAACCCCTCCCTGCCCTAAGCAGGCAGGAATGACACCTGTCCCACTCCCTCTTGCTGGCCTGGCTCACAAACCCTCAGTTATTCTCTGAGGAGACCACAGCACTGGAGATCATCATCTGGACTCATTTCCCACTATAAAATTGCCCAAGGCTGGGAACAGCCCCAGTTTATTACAGCCTGGAATTTGCAGGACGAAGCACTGGGTATTTTGTTTATTATCTAAGGGACAATGAGGAAAAAAGAGAAATGTGGCCTTGCCTGCCTGGCTGGGGGTGTCATGAGGGTCAAGAGCATAAAGACTGCAGCCTTAGGTCCTCCAAATTAGTGCAGATCTCCTCTGGGCACAGTAAAACCATGCTGATGTGCAAATCTGATCCCAGGTGTGCCTGGGGACTTAATTTCCTTCTCTTCAATTACTTAAAAAAAAACAAACTTAAAATAAAAAGGCAACACACACAGCCTTAAAGCCCTTAGAATGCAGGTTTCAAGGTGAGATCATCTGATGACAAACAGAGCAGCAAGTGGCTGGAGCACAGGCAGCTGTGATTTCCAAGAAATTCCATGTTTCTGACTACCCTGTGAGCAGCTCTGTGTCCCTGTCCTGCTACAGGTGTCTATCACCTGTACAGGAGGAATTTGGCAGGGCATCAAGGCCTTTTCTAGAGCAGAGTCTGCTTTCTGACAGCTACCAGGTGCCCGTGGCAGCTGGGCACGGGACTGGCTCTGTCCCTCTGGGCAGGGGACAGGTTCTGAGCCTGTTGGCTCTGTCCCTCTGGGCAGGGGACAGGTTCTGAGCCCACGGGACACCTGGCTGGCAGCAGGGAGGGATTTCAGTTACCTGTGCATGGCCTGAGAGCACAGGGGACTTGTCCAGGGAATTAATCCCTCGGCACAGGGAGGCAGCCCTGGATCCATCCTCTGTTTGGAGGGGAGGGATCCTGCACTGGGAGGCTCCCGTGCCACATCCCCCTTCCTCACTGGCTGGTATTCCTGGGATTTGAAATGAATGGCTGCCACACTTCCCCACCACAGCAGCAGCTCGGTGCCTCAGGTGACACAGCTCAAGGTCACCACAGCCCTCTCCTGCTGGGGAGCTTTTGGTGTCAAATTTGGAATAAAGGAAACGTTTCAAATCAACCCAGTGACCTTCAGTCTCGCTGGCTGAGAAAGGAGGCAGGACAGAGCTGGGGAAGGTGCCGGTACTCACAAGAACTGAGCAGCAGCTGACCTTTGTAGCCTTATTTTTTTTGCAAAATATTTTGTTTATAGAGCCTAACCAAAAATAACAACACATCTTTTTGAAGTCCAGCAGCACCGACGCGCTGCTGGAGAGCTGTGTTGGGCAGATAATAGAAAACATACCAGCCTTTTGTACCACATGAACCCAAATGTTTAAGCACAGCCACAGAATCACCTGTCAAACCAACACCCCTCAGGTGGGCTGAGCAGAGCTGGCACCAGCTGGAGTTATTGCAGTTCTCTGTCACATCAGGCACGCTGGAAGCTGCCAAACCTCGACGTGTCCCCTGCACACCCCATCAACTTTTGTCTCCAATAATTCAGAGATTTCACAGTTCCCACCATTATTTTTCTGAAAGCTACGTGTCAGCTCCAGAGGGGTTTTAAAGTATCGATGTCAAATCTCTGTTGAAGCCAGAATTCTGTCAATAGTTAATCTGAACTAACAAAACACCAAACTACAAACAAATCCCAGCTGGATTATGCTTTATGTATCACAGCTTATGTTTGTTGAGCTTTAGGATTGAACCCCTGATCCTCATACCTCCTGGATGTTCCAGGGATTACAGGAGTATTACCAAATCCTAATTACATATAGTTTGACTATCTGACTCACACAGTTCTCTTAAAGCACTTTTTCCTTTTTCTTCCTTTTTTAATATTTTAAACTGATTAATTCAGCCTTAAGTGCCATGCATTTAATTTTCTTAAAGAAAACGTAGCAAGGCAGAAGTGATTGGGGCTGCACTGCAGCAAACTGGGGCCTCTCAGACTTGCTTTTTTCCCATCCACAATAATAATAATTTTTGACATTGCAGCTGTTTTGTGATCCAAGGCAGAGATGGGGGATCGCTTCAGTTTTACCTGAAATATTTAAAACCTTTCACAAAGTTCATGGAAACTCTTCTAGAATTTATGACAATTTTTTTTGCCAGGCAGCATTGCTCATTACAAAGTCTCTTTTTGGGGATGCAGTAAAACCAAGTTCTCCCCTTGGACTGCTGAAGAGGCTGAAGAATCTTAAAAACAGCAATAAATAAAAGATGGGAAGCTGCTGGCTCCCTGGTGGATTGAGCTGGCTGCCTTTGGCTTCTCTCCGAGTCCCACCTTGCAGTTTGACCCTACAGATGGATCATTCTGTTCCCATTTCCAGGTGGGGTTTGTTTTTTTCTCACTGCCAGGCTGGCTCCGTGGCCACCCTGCTCCATTTGCTGGCAGCACTCCCACATTCCTCCAGCTTTCCTGACATTTTATCTCGCTGTCACAGTCCTTTAGCCACTCCTGCCTTCAAAGTTTGTCCCAAAGCCTCCCCTGCACCGTGGAGATCAGGTTAACAGGCTTAGCCTCACCCAGATGACTTCCTTAAACAGAGACATGCTTTGCCATTTCTGGATCAATAGACTTCATTGAAGTCTAATAATTTATTACATTTGACAGCTTGAGGAAACAGAGCACCTGAAATAGAGCTGATGTGCCTGTGCCACCCCCTCCTCCAGGTTTGCAGCCAGGATTGAGACTCCCTCATTGCAGGGATTTCCCAAAGGGGGGCCCAGGGCCCTGCCAAGAGATGTGTTAGAAACCTGCAGCTGATTTTCCACGGCAGGAATGGTCCCTATCAGGGATCTGCAGAGCTGGTCGAGCCATTTTTAATCCTTCCCACCAAAGCAAATTGGTGGGGAAATGGAAAAGAAAGAAAATTGACTCAGATTTGTGGTTATTTTTCTTTTGTTGTGCTTTATCCTTGCCCAGATTTGACTCTTTAGTGTGGTTTGATTGCTGCTCTATGCCCTGCCTCTGCAAATTGATTCATTCAGCCCCTAAATTCCACAGTCTTCATCCACTGCAGCAGCACAGGGGCTGTGGAACATATGCCACATGTGGAACATGGACTGACCTGCAGCTGAAGGGTTAATTTATGGTAATTCCAGTTTTGCTGCAGACAAAAGAAGAAAGTTCTCTTTTCCAGGCCAGTAGGATGCTGTGAGGAATTCAAGGTAGGGATTAAGGAATGCAGGTGGGGATTGAGGAATTGGAGATGGGGGATCACTGTGTTGCTTTGCTCCCTTTCAGGTTGGAGCATGGAGCCCTTCAGATGGTTTGAACATCACAGAAATCTCCAAAGGAAGAGGGCCCAACGTCACGGACTCGCTGAGCAACAGATCTCTGATTGTCACCACGGTGCTGGTAGGGGACTCTCAAACTGTCACTGTCCTTCCCCATGAACCCCAGGGATGTCCCAGGGATCTCCAATGTCTCTCGCAGCACCCCTGTGCCTTTTAAAAGGATGGGACTGGATATAGGGTGGATTTGTATCATAAAAGGAATGGGACCAAGGTGCCCAGAGGGGAACAGAGACAGGGGACACTTGGTCTGGGGCAGAGGGGCTGGAACCAAAGGTCTTGTATCCCTCAGCAAGGGGTTAGCAGGGGGGAAGCTGAACATAAGCCAAAGACAGATGCTGCAGCAGCTTTCCTTGCAAATCAGCCACTCCTCCTGACGAACTTCCCATCCACCACACGACATTTTTCCCATTAAACATTTCCATGGCTGTGGAACTGTCTGGGTCCAGGCCATGGTCCCCACCATACCCCAAAGGCCACAGCATAATGCAAAACGATGGAGCCAGGAGGGGACTGTCAGCCATCTGCCTTTGACAGGCTTTTCTCAGGCAGCATTTCCATCTCCAGCTCTGCGAGCACGTACAAATTACATAAGGCACGGGGTGATATCAGTTCCCATTAATTGTGCCACTCCATGGGCCTGCACACGTGCCACGGGCTTTCCACCTTGGAACCAGGGCTGTCCTGGTTCCCTGTGCCCAGGGGAGGAGGGAATGTGCTCAGACCTGAGTTCTGCAGTGATGGCACTGCGTTTGCTGGAGCCTGAAACGCAAAATAGAACCCTGGATGTTATTTGCATTTGCAACACCCCTTTGTAGTTCTGCACTGCTGTAAATGACGAGAGAAGAGCCATAGGAGGAGCCTTTAAAAGAAAAAGCATGAAAGGCTATTTTTTCCCCTTTTGCTCATATTGCAGTGACTTGTTGGAAGAGAAATATTACCCCAGCAGCCAGTGCCGCTCTCCCCAAGCAATATGGGAACTGTGAAGTTATGAAATTGAGGGCACCTTCACTGAGAAATCGATTAGCAAACTGAGAGAGCTTGTGAATTGGATGTCTGGCTATTTTCAGTAATAAATTGTGAAATAGTCCGTGAATAAGTGGTTCACAGAGTTCAGAATTACCCCCTAGGAAATGTTTGAGACCTGGAGATACATTACTGAAGCGAGTGGCGTCCTAATGTTCAGTGCTTCGGCTGTTAAATATGTATGTAATCCCTACAGCGCTTCCCAAAATTAATAGTGCTTTATGGCTGCTCTGGAGCCAGCATATTTATATCCAGATCCATAGATTCAGCTGATTCACAAACAAAGCACTAATTCCAGAGCAGAACGCCGAGGAGGCGGCGGGGGAGCGCAGGATTGAGCCGAGCTGCGCGTGCCAAGCCAAACTCCATGGGCGTGATGTGATCAGCTGGGCTTTAGAACTCTGCAAATGGGGCTCCGTGTGCTGCCACGTCCCCTCCTGACCCTGCTGCTGGGCCAAAGGAGCACCCCCTGCCCCTCCGTGGGAGCACAGAGCCCCACGGGAGGGCAGAGCTGGGGGCTGCCAGCTGGGCAGAGACAGCACCACCTGAGACCCCTCCTCACAGCACCCCTGGGCAGGGCATCCATGCCCCACCAAGCCAGGCACTGTGACTCTAATGGGCTCTAATGAGGGCTCCAGACCTGCCCTCCCACCTCTTCAAGGCCCCCATGCCTGGGCAAAATCACAGAGGGTGTTTGCCAGCACAATGTGTAGCCCTCCTTCACCCTCCCTCTCTGGCCACCCCACAGCAAGGACAGGAGCCCTGCAGACACCCCCAGTTTGAGCCAGGGACTCGCTGGAGGTACCTC
Source organism: Pyrgilauda ruficollis (assembly GCF_017590135.1). Taxonomy (NCBI): domain Eukaryota; kingdom Metazoa; phylum Chordata; class Aves; order Passeriformes; family Passeridae; genus Pyrgilauda; species Pyrgilauda ruficollis. The sequence continues at coordinate 3,327,704 of NW_024526377.1, forward strand.
ACCCTCCTCTTGTCTTCCAGCTCTTGCCTGCTGCCCACCCCCTTTTCCATTTCCATCTGTCCTCCACACGTTTTTCCCTCAGGCTCCCCAGTGTTCCTCGTCCTCGGTGGCTGCCCAAGCCTGAGAGGCACCAAAGGATGCTGGACATCTCTGGGTGACTTCACCTGCCAGCTCCTGCTTGAGGGGAGGGATCCACAGGTCACTGCTTTAGCTCCTGTCCCCTGTGCTGGAGCTCAACTATGGGTCACTCCCAGGCAGCCAGAAGTGCAGCACACAGCGCAAAGTTTCCCTGGGCAGCAGCAGGGCAGTGTCCACCAGGCAGTGCCAGCACAGAGGAGTGCCAGTGAGCTGAGTGGGGAGGTTTTGGGGTGGCCCCAGCCATGCACAGCTCCTTCACCCCGAATTTCACCCAGCAGCCTGTGGTGGATGGCAGGTACCGTGTGCAGGGCGCGGGGCTGAGTTTGTCCTCCCCCTCTTTTGCTGTTTCTAACACTTCATTTTCAGAGCATGAAATGGTTATTTTTCTCCCTGAAATCCTACCAAATGGAAAACAGTTGGCTGCTCAGAAGAGACAAAATTAAATTTTGTGGGGTAAACAAGGTTGCTAATTAGCTGATGCGCTGTGCAAAGTTAATTTATTCCCAACATGTCACAGTGCCAGCCCTGCCTGGAGAGCCGTGCCTGGCGGCTCGGGCTGACCTGCAGAGGTGGCCTTGCCTCCAGCTGACCCTGAACTGGGACTTTTTGCTTTCCCTGTGCAGGAGGAGCCCTTTGTCATGTTCCGTAAGTCCGACACCGCCCTATTTGGGAACGACCGCTTCGAGGGCTACTGCATCGACCTGCTGAAGGAGCTGGCCATCATCCTGGGCTTCTCCTACGAGATCCGCCTGGTGGAGGATGGCAAATACGGCGCACAGGATGAGAAGGGCCAGTGGAATGGCATGATCAAGGAGCTCATCGACCACGTGAGTGAGCCCGTGGGTGGCTGCTGAGGGTGGGCTGAGCCAGGCTGTCCCTGGAGCTGTCCCTGGGCTGGCTCTCTGGGGTGGGACAGGTGCCATTTCTCGCTGGCCTGCAATGGTGGAGCTGAAGAGGCTGAAGAATCTTAAAAGATTCTGGCAACCAGTGTGACAAGGCTCCTTGTCACACTGGTTGCCAGAATATCCCTGTGTCCGGCTCTTCCAAATATTAATTTGAAATTCCTGAAAAGGGCCGTTTTCCCAGCACAGAAATGGGCTCTGTGGCTCCAGGCACAGCCTGTCCCACAGTGGGACACAGGCTGGGCAGAGGCTTCCCCTGGGCCTGAGGCTGGCAGCATGAGCTGCTCTCACCCCCGAGGACAAACACAGGCAAGGGCACAGCACCAGTGCAGCCTGGGGAGCCCAGACATGTCCCAGACACTGCCCAGCCCACAGGAGACATCCAGACTGCGGGAGCAGCTGTGCCCTGGACACTTTCATTTTTTATTTCCTATAAAAGCAACTTATTTGCTAAAAATCTTCTGGGACACGGAGCTCCCTCTGCCACACAGCAGCTGTGTTTCTCCTTCCATGGCCACTTCCAGGAGCCCTTTAAGCCCCAGGGAACCTGTTGCAGCAGCAGCTTTGCTCCCGCAGCCGCCAAAGCATCGCCGCGTCTGAAACCGCCACTCGCGGCCAGAGCTTGCTCAGTTTCTTAATTAGATATCTTGCCTCCAGCACATCCTGTGATCCCAAGGGCCCAGTTACAGAGGTGAGGAAAGCTGGTGTTTTTATGAATATCTGATTCCCAGAGAAGGCCTCTGGAAGAAAAGCTAAGGACAAAAAGAATGCCTGCTCTCTGTGGCACAGGCGGCAGTGCAGGCAGTGCAGAGCGCTCTCCTCCTGAGCATCCTGCTCAATTGGGGCAGCCCTTGACCACCTCCAGGTCCTGGCTACATTCTGAATCCACAGCCTAAGCAGCAAAGAAACAAAAATAATCCCCTGTAGAGCTGTGATGCTCTTACCATTCATGGGAGAAGAATGAGTTTGCTGGGTGAGTCACTGTGGTGTGTGGAGAGTCAAGCACTGGCTGGGACTGAGGAGTGGCTCAGGAGCTGGGCTGGCCTCCCAGATCTGCTCTCTCTGCCCTAAATGACATTGGACAAGTTGCTTCTGTGCACTGCTCCCTCCATCTGTAAAATGCAGATGATAATTATTATGTCCTTTTATAGGGACAAAGTGACAATCAGTTTGTGACAAGCGTGGCAGGCCTCAGCTGGCCTGGCCCAGGGAGCAGGAGAGCAGCAAGGGCAGGCAAGGACAGCCCTGGGAGCAGAGCAGGACTCCATCTCATGGGGGAGCTCTGCAAACCTGCCTTGGTGCTTTTCCTTCTGGAAAACTCCGTGCAGCTCAAAACACAGATTTTAGAGCCTCTTACACAACAGCCCTGCCGAGTTAGACGAGTGGCAGTGTCCCAGAGGAAGCTCTGCTGCTCCGAGTGATGCCTGTGACACAGATCAGAGCTGACACCGAGTGGCAGCTGTGCCCCTCGGCAGAGCCCCCTGGGGCACGGCTCCTCTGCCTGGCCCCGCTGCTGGGAATGGGCTCTGGGGTTCACTCAGTGCTGGGAATGGGCTCTGGGGTTCACTCAGTGCTGGGAATGGGCTCTGGGGTTCACTCAGTGCTGGGAATGGGCTCTGGAGCTCTCCCACTGCTGGGAATGGGCTCTGGAGCTCTCTCACTGCTGGGAATGGGCTCTGGAGCTCTCCCACTGCTGGGATTGGGCTCTGGAGCTCTCCCACTGCTGGGAAGGGGCTCTGGAGCTCTCTCAGGGCTGGGAAAGGGGCCTGGAGCTCTCTCACTGCACTGCAGGGCTCACAAGGAGCAAATCCCTCCCAAGGGAATAGAAGCCAGTCAGTCATTCAGCCCAAACCATGCCACTTCCAGTGTCCTGCAAGACACCACAAGGATCTCAAGAGGCTTCAGCCTTTCCCAAAGCTGTGGTCAACTAATTATGGTCATTCAGCCCAAACCATGTCACTTCCAGTGTCCTGCAAAGCACCACAAGGCTCTCAGGAGGCTTCAGCCATTCCTGAAGCTACCTGAGATAGACAAGAAGGAGGTTTGAGGAGCAATCTCATTAAATAACATAAAATTCATGGTCAAACCTGCATTGTAGTATTTATTGGGTAACTATCTAAAAAGCAAGTCAACACACAGCAGCAGGAAAGGGCCAAACAGCAGGAAAGGGCCAAACCTCCTCTTCTTGCAAGTTATATTCTTAACTCTGAGATGCAGTCCTGTGCTCTGCCCTGCATGGCTGAGCATGTGCCTGCAGGGACATGCCCAGGCCCCACATGAAGCCATTAGCTCCTTTATCTGCATGTCACTGCTTTTTATAGCAGTGTTTATGCAAAGCCTTCAGAAGTGGAATTGCAGCCAGATGGGCCCTTCCTCAGCAGCATCTTCCCGTGGTGTGGGGAAAGGCACAACCCATGGACATCCAACAGGCCAGATCAAGCTTATTTCACACCCAGGAGGAAAAGTGTTAGAGACTTCAAATCATGCTGTAGTGATGAAAACAGGGCTGCCCACATCCAGAGTTTGATATGTGAGCTGGCTTTACTCTGTGTTCAGCATCTCCTTCTCATAAATAAACTGGAATAATTCAGGTGGGAGCATGAAGCAGGCAGGATTTTGTGAGGTCCAAATACCCAGGTCAGGATTAACTCAGTGCAGAATTCAGGGTAATAATCCAGGTCAGGATTAATTCAGTGCAGAAAGCCATTGCATTGCTGAAGACCCCCTTAGCCCCCTGGACTGCTGTGACACAGGTGGGCTGAGCTGGTGTGGGCTCCCTGAACGACCTGTGCAGAGCAGGGAGTGCTCCTGGGGTGAGGTGAGAGGCTAAAATGGTCATTATTGTTGCTCAGAGGGTCTGGGAGCTGTGGAAGCAGCAGGTTCTGTGTACCAGAAGTATTCCAACTCAGCTGAGCTGAAATTTGGATAGGGGGAGATGGGCAAAGCAAGGGGCACTTGTCCCCTGGGGTGGCCTGCACGGGGTGGAGATGCCCTCAGAGGAGCTGGGTGAGGGTAGGTGCATGACAACAGTGTCTGGGGGACAAAGGTGCTGTCACCAAAGAGGTAAATCCCCAAAATTTGGCCCCCCAAAGGTAAATCACGTGCTGGGACAGGTGTTTACACAGTGAGCACTGTGGGCTTGATGCAGTCACGAATCCTCCCCCTCTGCTCTCTCTGATCCAGACACGCCTGGCCACAGGCAGGGATGCCTCAGGCTATGATCCTTTGTAAAATCCCTCTGTTTCTAGTCTGGCCTTAAGCATAAACAGGAAAAGCAAGAGCAATCAGAGCAGCCACAGCACGACCCTGTCTCTGACAGGTCCCCAGTAGCAGATCCAGAGACAACAGCCTCATGCAGCTGAATGCACCACCCTGCCCCGCTGCCTTTCATCTGCTGCTCATCCTCAGCACAAAAAGTCCCTGTTTTGAGGAGTTCAGTTCATTCCCTGGAGAAGTAACCTCAGCCTACTGCTTATTGTCACCCCTCTGGCCATTCCCACAGAGGAGCCTTGATCAGAAGGGCCACGAGAGCTGAACTCAGGTATTCAGGGAGGTCTGGGGAACCCAGGCGATGCAGAGAAGCTCCTGAGCCCTTTATTCACAACAGAGAACCTGACAAGTGCCAAACCTCCTCCTTTCAGCAACAGTGAACTGCTATTGATGTTTATTCATAGAAATTATTACTGATACAAGCAAAGCTCCGTTGCACACCGTGGCCCATCCGTTCTGATTTATAAATTCCAGTTGTCTGGCAAAGCAATACCTGCAAATCTTCCCTATTGTTTGTGGGCAGAATCCCATAAAAGCAGCAGAATGAGTTGTTCTGGACATTTTGCACAAACTTGTTCACAAATAAAACTTGTCTTCTGCTGCCACAGTGCACATCACATTGCCATTCAATCTGAAACTTCAGGTGGGAATAAAAGAGATGTGGCAAATACTGGGGTTTCTGATGGAAATCCCTGCCAATGGGAACTGTAGAGGACTTGTAATATCCATCCTTAGGGATGACTCCTGACAGCTGATTTAACAATTCCACAATAAGTGGGCATTTTCTGACAGTAAATTCTGGCAGAAGTACATCTTGCACCACACTGCCAGCTCCCCACTAATGCTCTGCACTGGTGGATGTTTCATCTCATGTGTCATCAAATGGGGCTTCATTTGGATGTCACTGGGCCAGGGATAGGGAGCAAACAATTTAATTGGATGAAGTGTCCTCCACCTTTTGTTCAGACACTGCAGGACCTCAGTGCTGAGGACAAGATGGAAATAAACCAGAAGAGCTTTTCCTTTTGTGCTCAGATCACTGTTGGGTGGATTCAGGACTGGGTCATACTCAGGGACAGGATGGAAATAAACCAGAAGAGCTTTTCCTTTTGTGCTCAGATCACTGTTGGGTGGATTCAGGACTGGGTCATACTCAGGGACAGGATGGAAATAAACCAGAAGAGCTTTTCCTTTTGTGCTCAGATCACTGTTGGGTGGATTCAGGACTGGGTCATACTCAGGGACAGGATGGAAATAAACCAGAAGAGCTTTTCCTTTTGTGCTCAGATCACTGTTGGGTGGATTCAGGACTGGGTCGTCCTCAGGGATCCAGGTGAAGGATCTGTGTATTGGGAGTTCAGGTTCTCTGCGTGCTCAGCAGGTGTCCCTGCCCCTTGCTGGCTGCTTCACCTGCCAGGAATCCATAGGATAGGGCTTGTTTCTCACAGCAGGGCCATTCTCACCTGAATCCTCCAGCCTTCACATCTCCCAGGTACAATCAATGGCAGTTCCAGCTCTGGAGATCTTCCTTAAAGCGAAGATTATAAAAGCCCCAGCAGGACCTCATGGCTCTCATTCCTCCCCTTCAGCTCACAGCTGGGTTTTTCCTGCCAACATCTGTTCTTAATTCCCCCCAATATCGAATAAACCCATTGACAAAAACGATGTCCAAATTGTGAGACTGCAAGAGCAGCCCTTAAGAGCTGGAGTCAGACACTCAGCACTGACCCTGCTCTCCTTGAGCATCCCTGCTCCCTGTGAGGGCTTCCCTGCCCCTGGGCAGGCAGGGGGCTCTCACAGAGACCCCCACAGCTGCCCCAGCAGCAGCCCCCCTCTCTGAGCCATGAGCTGCAGGGGAGCCCAGCCGCCCCAGCTGTGCCTCATCCCCAGGACAGCCGGGGAAAGGTGCAGGGAGCTCAGGTGTGAGCCCAGCACACACAGGCAGCAGGAGCAGGGCACAGCAGCCAAGCCAGGAGAGCAGGAAGCAGAGACAGGGCCCAAGGAAGAAGCCCCAGTGCTGGCAGTGGCAAGAGACACCGAGGGATGACAGTGCCAGGCCTGGGTAACAATTAAATCAGTAAAACACACGCACTGTTTCTGTCTCTCAGGCAACACACACATGATTAGTTTATGTAAATACCTAACGCAGATTGGCAAAATAAGCACAGAGGCAGCTTCTTTTCCTGAATAAATATTTATCTTGGTGCTTCTGCTGTTGGTGGGCTCTGCCATGACCAGCCACTGCCCACGGCTTGGCTCTGGCTGAGGTCAGGAACTGCAGGATTCCCACAGTGACCACGCCTGCACAAGAGCTGTCCTGACCCACAGGCCACATCTCCCTGATAATGAGAACTTGGAGATAAGACTTGGCATTTTCTGATGGAAACCAAGTATCTCTGCAGCAAATACCATCATCCCCGTGCTGAACACACGGTGAACTCACAGCTGCTCCAGCCAAGTGAAACGCTGGAACTGGGTGAATGAGGAGATCCAAACCCTTGGAGGTGTGTTGGAGAAGTGTCTGCATTTGATGTGTAGCTGCCTTGGCAGAATTCATCTTTTTGGCCTCAATTCAGCAGAACACTTAAGAACAGGGACAGGACTTGGAAGACGCGTGAGCTCCAGTAAAACAGAGGTGCAGGCTTAAGTGGTTTTGCTGGACAAGGGTCTTTAAGCCACTGGCACTTGCTCTAATTCCTCATTTTTAATAAAACCCACCTGACTGCAACAGCACAAGAGCCAGGGCTGAGCAAAGGAAGCAGCCAGAGTCTGGTAATTGACTGCCCAGTTTGGAATGTCAGAGCACGACAAATCAAAGCTTCATCCTTGGTGGGTTTGATTTAGATCCTCTCTGTCAGCAAAGCCTTAATTAGAGGCCACCTTCAGAAAAATCTGCATTGATAAAAAGGATATGGAAGTGCAGCTCTGTGCTGCCTCTAATTGCTCAGGACACACCCCAGCCAGGCTCCAGAATCCCTGCTCTGTCCTGCCTGAATGTGACATTCCCTGCAAGGACACAGGGCTGGGAGCACATCACAGGAGCTGCTGGAGCCACACAATAAAATTTTATTTCAGCTCTAAAAGCAGTTGGATCCCTGGGCATCCATGCAGAGTTCTCTCTCTTCATTTTCCGTGGCAAAGCACAAACTCCAGGCTGTTCTTTAGCTCACTGTTATTGTTCTGACAAATTTGGCTGAGGCTCCCTCAGCCTGGCCATTGCCAGCGAGCTCTGACCACAGAACATTTGCTCCCTCCTTCAGAAAAACCCATAGCCAAATCCTTCAACATCTTCTTTGCCTTTCCCTGGTGAGTCAGGACACCCACACAGAAGTGATGGAGGAGGGAAAATGCTGCATTTCTTTTGCCATTTCTGCCTTGTGACTGTGCGGAGCACTAAGCCAAAATTTCCAGGTGTGCTGGAAGGTGGTGGGAGCAGCCAAGCTCCAACCCTGCCAGGATGGTCCCCAGGATGCAGAACAACATCTCCAGCTCAGGCTGGGCAGCCACCAATGCCACCCCCAACCCCCTTCAGCTTCTGTCCCTGTCACCACAACCACAGCTGGCAGAATGGGCTCACTGGGAAAATATTGTCCCCATTTTCCACAGTTTTGACAAATGCCAAAACGAAGCTTTTCGTGTACCAGGCTGGTGTAAAAATGTATTTCCATCTGGAAAGTGAGAAGGAAAGGAAAGCAGGATGCAGCTGGAGAGCCATGTTAGAACAAAAATCACATCATTTTTACCCTTGTTACATAATTCCTGAAGGCCTCTGTTCAGGAGCTCTAAGGCTGCACTCTTTGGAGGGGAACCCTTGCACACACACACTTGTGTAAATGGACAAAAGCTCATGTAGAGACTCTTCCTACAGTAAAACACCCAGATTCCTCTATTTATAAATATTGCACTGACTTGATCACAGATTGCAAGGTCAGATGAAACCATTAGTACAACCTTTACCCCCAGCACAGGCCAGGGATCTGCTCTGGCTCCTACAGTGAGCCCCCAGTTCCTGCTGAAGCAAAGCATGTTCCAGCCAGTATTGATTTAAAGTCCATGAATAATGACAAATCTACTGTATCTCTAGATAATTATCACTCATGGGTAATTTAGAATTTTAATTTTCAGAACCAGATGTTAAATAAATCTCGCTGGGGCTCCTGGCGTGGGGGGAGGTCCTGCTCAACTTCAGAGCTGTAATTTATGTGTCTGTGTTTCCTCGGAAGTTCACAATCTCAAAGAATGATTTGCAAAGCTCAGGCAAGGAGGGTGATATTGAGGAAACCTTGGACGTGTTTACTTGTGGCTTTTAAGCACCTGGATGAATGTTTAGTGAGAGGAATGAATGCAGCTCTTACCCAACAGAAAGAGGGTGAACGTGGTTGCTCCTTGAATTAACACAAATTAGCAAATAACAGAAATAATAGAAACAAACACAATTCATACAAGCTGTCAGGATAAAGAATATGCTCAGCTGAAATTCTTCAGGGAGCTCAGAGCACTCCAGCAGGACGGGCTGAGGAGTGTTTTAACATCATTAAACAGTGTTTCCTCAGAGGGTCTCACCTGCACACCTCCCTCCCTCCACCCCCAGGCACCGAGCACTCCTGCCTGAGACTGAGCCCTCAAACTGCATCATGAAATGACTGAGGGAAAAGAAATTGAACCTTTTACCTCACACTGCCACAGCATGGCTCCCTGCAGCTCCATCCTCGCCCTCCTCTCCTCTTGCATCAGCGTGAAAGCGGGACAACAACAAATGAAAGGAAGGACAACAACAACAGCAAAAACAAACCACTGCTGCCAACAGCAGGCTCTGCACACAGCCTGCTCACCGTTGTAGAGTCTTGTGGTGAGGAGCAAGCAAGAAAAGGGCCACTGACACTTTAGGACTCTGTAAAATCTGATTTTTCTGACCGTTTCAGAGGAGCTCATCACATCGGGGCAGAAGCTGCAGAGGCTGTAAGGCCTCCATTTGGCTGTGCTGTATTTTACAGTGAACTCTGAACTCCAATATCTGTACTTCACAGCAAACACTGTACTCCAACATGTGTTTCACAGCAAACACTGTACCATAAACATCTGTATTTCATAGCAAACACTGTGCCCCCACATCTGTATTTCACAGCAAACACTGTGCCCCAACATCTGTATTTCACAGCACTGTGCCCCAACATCTGTATTTCACAGCAAACACTGCACCCCCAACATCTGTATTTCACAGCAAACACTGTACTCCAATATCTGTATTTCACAGCAAACACTGTATTTCTCAACAAATGTTTACCACATGTGCCACAGCAGGGGGGAACCCCAGGGCTGCACTTTGGGGGTTTTTGGCCTGTTTGTGCTGTGTGAGAGCTGTGGTGTCTCCAAGGGGATGGAAACACCTCTGTTTCTAACTCCTCCTTTCTCCCTGCCTGTGTCCTCCCCCTGTGCTGTTTGCAGAAAGCTGACCTGGCCGTGGCTCCTCTGACCATCACTCACGTCCGGGAGAAAGCCATCGACTTCTCCAAGCCCTTCATGACCCTGGGGGTCAGCATCCTCTACAGGAAGCCCAACGGGACCAACCCCAGCGTCTTCTCCTTCCTCAACCCCCTCTCTCCTGCACAGCAAACACTGTACTCCAACATGTGTTTCACAGCAAACACTGTACCATAAACATCTGTATTTCATAGCAAACACTGTGCCCCCACATCTGTATTTCACAGCAAACACTGTACCACAAACATCTGTATTTCACAGCAAACACTGTGCACCCACATCTGTATTTCACAGCAAACACTGTACCACAAACATCTGTATTTCACAGCAAACACTGTGCACCCACATCTGTATTTCACAGCAAACACTGTGCCTCAACATCTGTATTTCACAGCAAACACTGTGCACCCACATCTGTATTTCACAGCAAACACTGTACTCCCACATCTGTATTTCACAGCAAACACTGTGCACCCACATCTGTATTTCACAGCAAACACTGTGCACCCACATCTGTATTTCACAGCAAACACTGTGCACCCACATCTGTATTTCACAGCAAACACTGTGCACCCACATCTGTATTTCACAGCAAACACTGTATTTCTCAGCAAATGTTTACCACATGTGCCACAGCAGGGGGGAACCCCAGGGCTGCACTTTGGGGGTTTTTGGCCTGTTTGTGCTGTGTGAGAGCTGTGGTGTCTCCAAGGGGATGGAAACACCTCTGTTTCTAACTCCTCCTTTCTCCCTGCCTGTGTCCTCCCCCTGTGCTGTTTGCAGAAAGCTGACCTGGCCGTGGCTCCTCTGACCATCACTCACGTCCGGGAGAAAGCCATCGACTTCTCCAAGCCCTTCATGACCCTGGGGGTCAGCATCCTCTACAGGAAGCCCAACGGGACCAACCCCAGCGTCTTCTCCTTCCTCAACCCCCTCTCTCCTGACATCTGGATGTACATCCTCCTTGCCTACCTGGGGGTCAGCTGTGTGCTCTTTGTCATAGCCAGGTAAGGGGGCCCTGCTGGCAGCTGTCACTCTAGGACATCAAATAAAATGACATGCACACTGGAACCTCCAAGGTCAAAGAAGGAAGTTTGATTTCTGACTCCAACATTTATAGATATTTTAAAGTGGATTGGAAGGTGACAGTGACACCTCTCCAATGACACTGGAAAAACCAACAGTCCATCAAGTTTATCCTTCTCCAGAAAGGAATGTAAAACAATTAATTATTTACATAGAGTCCGTGAGAAAGTTTGTTACAAGAATGTAAACATCAGAAGGCTCAGAAGAACTTAGAAGAACAGGGTGGCAGGGAGCTGCAGCACCAAACCCTTGTCACCCCTGAGATCCCCTCTGGTCCATCCCCATGGGCTGGCTGCTCACTTTCACACACTCACAGCTTGAAAGAATTTTAAGATTTCAGAAGTTTTGCAGCCTTCCCATTTGTCAGCACCTCCTGGTGCATGAAGTGCCTCTGTGTCATTGCCCATTCATGCTCTGCTCACACCTTTCCCAGCCTCTGCTGGGACCTGAGCTCCCCTCTCCCCCACCATTTCCCCCTTCTGTCTCTGTAAAGCTCACACAAACCCTTCCCTATATCAAAGAATGGAGAAGCCGTTGCTACGGATCAGACAATGTGTCTGTTTACAAAATTAATATGCATCTAATTAGCATGTTTAAATCCTCTATGTTTAAAGGCAGCATTTGCATACATTTGCATGTCTTGTTAATTCCATAGGGCCTTTGATGAGACACAGTCCAGGGCTGCTCTCAATCCGTGATCCCACCTATTCAAATCAAAACGAAGCACTTTCCCCCTCCTGCAGGCAGGTGCCCTGCATGACCACACACAGCCCTCAGTGGAATACTTTGCATAAACACCTCGTCCAGGAAAAATTCCTCAGCCCACTCTGCAGTTTGATGCTCATTTCTCCTTATTTCCAGTTGAATTTATACCAGTGGGGATTTCAGAGCCCTCCCTGTTTTGGTCTGGGGGTCCATGCAGACCCTCTTCCCCAAGGCTGCTGTGCTACACCTTCCTGGGAGCATCCATCAGAAACATTCCTCCCTCATCCACTGGCATTAGAGAGTCAAAGGAAAGATCAGCTACAGAACTGGAGCAAGCAGCCTCCATTAACCCTGATGGTACAACAAATCTACAATTTTCAGTATCCCTCAGTCCGGGGGGGCATTTAGAGCAGATTTCCTGCGTCCACTCTGTCATATCCCAATTACACAGAGCAGCAGAGTGAGCTGGGCTTGAGTGCTGTGAGCACTGCAGTGCTCACATTAGGAGCTTGTTTTTTCCAGCTCATAACTGCCAGATCCAGCCCAGATTGTCCAGACCCCACTTTCAAATCATGTTAAACATGCATGGCAAGGCAGGTACATCCTCTGGTTCCTCCTCTGCAGATTTGGACATTTGTTTTCTGTCACTTTTGTATTAGGGACAGCTGAATGAAGCAACACAGACTCCAAGGTCTTCTCAGAAAGCAATAGTGAAGTTTATTAGATGTCACATCCTTCTATAGACTGTTCCAAGAAAACTGGACCTGCTTTGTCCTCAATTAACACCCCTCACCTCACTGGCTAATTAGGAACACCCTTCTTGTACACATCTTACAAGTGAACAACAAGTTCAAAACACCAGCTGCAAAGATTAAATATTATTGTAATTCTTTCCCTGAGCTTTCTCAAAGCTCCCCCAGAGCAATGCCTGGGAAAGTTTATCTAACTTTCTCCCTGGCCAGACTGTCAGCACGCACAGTTTTCCTCTCAGAGGATGTGGAGGGCCCTCCCTGATCCAGATTGCTGCTGCAGTCACCCTCCTGCCTTGTCTTTGCCCACCCAACCCTGTCAGGGACAGCCAGGTGCTCCCAGCAGCACAAGACTCTCCTCTGGGGACGTGGACCCAAGGTAACCATGAGAAGGAAAATCCTGTGGTGGCTGACAGACAGCCCTTGGCTGTCCCTGTCATCCAGGCAGGGCACAGCTGGGTGGGCTCTGCTCCCGCAGCGCCGCTGGCTTCGACGGCACCAGCCTGCTCCTGTGCCCTGCAGTGACAATCCAAACTCAATTTTGCATTTTGGAGCTTCTTTTTCCCAGCTCGTGATGACCAGATCCAGCCCAAATTGTCCAGATCCCGCTTTCAAAGCATGTTAAATGTGCAAATTGTATCTGCATGTGAAATGCTGCAGAGCAGTGCTCACATTAGGAGCTTGTTTTTTCCAGCTCATAACGGCCAGATCCAGCCCAGATTGTCCAGACCCCACTTTCAAATCATGTTAAACATGCATGGCAAGGCAGGTACATCCTCTGGTTCCTCCTCTGCAGATTTGGACATTTGTTTTCTGTCACTTTTGTATTAGGGACAGCTGAATGAAGCAACACAGACTCCAAGGTCTTCTCAGAAAGCAATAGTGAAGTTTATTAGATGTCACATCCTTCTATAGACTGTTCCAAGAAAACTGGACCTGCTTTGTCCTCAATTAACACCCCTCACCTCACTGGCTAATTAGGAACACCCTTCTTGTACACATCTTACAAGTGAACAACAAGTTCAAAACACCAGCTGCAAAGATTAAATATTATTGTAATTCTTTCCCTGAGCTTTCTCAAAGCTCCCCCAGAGCAATGCCTGGGAAAGTTTATCTGACTTTCTCCCTGGCCAGACTGTCAGCACGCACAGTTTTCCTCTCAGAGGATGTGGAGGGCCCTCCCTGATCCAGATTGCTGCTGCAGTCACCCTCCTGCCTTGTCTTTGCCCACCCAACCCTGTCAGGGACAGCCAGGTGCTCCCAGCAGCACAAGACTCTCCTCTGGGGACGTGGACCCAAGGTAACCATGAGAAGGAAAATCCTGTGGTGGCTGACAGACAGCCCTTGGCTGTCCCTGTCATCCAGGCAGGGCACAGCTGGGTGGGCTCTGCTCCCGCAGCGCCGCTGGCTTCGACGGCACCAGCCTGCTCCTGTGCCCTGCAGTGACAATCCAAACTCAATTTTACATTTTGGAGCTTCTTTTTCCCAGCTCGTGATGACCAGATCCAGCCCAAATTGTCCAGATCCCGCTTTCAAAGCATGTTAAATGTGCAAATTGTATCTGCATGTGAAATGCTGCAGAAGGGCTGAAGGCAATGCTGGGGCAGGCCCTGATGTGAAGTCCCCCAGCCACCACTTTGCACAAACAGGGATGTCTGTCCTAGCATGGCAGTGTTGCCTGGCTTTTGGCTGATGTTGAGGGGTGAAAACGTGAAGAACTGTGGCTTTGTCTCAGGTTTTATTCTGAAATGAACCTCATCATCTCACTCCATCACAGCAATTATGAGGTTGTAGAACAATTTTTCCCTATCAGGCTATTTTTTGGACTAAATTCAACACATAAAATATTGCAATTACAGTTTCTTTTTCACATTTTGCTCCTGGCATTTCTTCTGTCATCCTATTCTTTCAAATAACACCAAGTATTCGGGGTAATTAAAATTCTGCAGGAATGGTCTTTTAACACATAGAGATGGAAGGCAAGAGATTTCACAGGGAAAATATTTATTGCATTCAGAAGTGATGGAAACAATATCTGCTTTTGACCCCAGCAAGGCCTCTGAAATCCAATTCTCAGCGGAAAACCACAATCAAAATAGAAAAGCCTTAATTCAGAGACATGACTCTTCTGAACTAGGCACCAGAGCCCTCTGCTCATGCCATAACCATAGGTCAATGCCACTTAAAACAGACTCAGGAACTATTTAGAGGCAGGCAAAGGACGGATTTGGCTCATCTGTCATTTTAATCAGCCTTTCTTCGCTATTGATGGAGCCCCTGCTCCCAACCCCCATCCCCAGAGAGCCACCAGCGCTGGCTGTCCCCAGGGCTCCGTGGGATGCTGTGTCTGGTGCCAGGCTGTCCTCGGGCTCACACAGCCTCCAAATTACACCCAACCCCTCTGGCTGCCTGGCAGGGTGGGTGGGTTGGTTTAATCTTCATCCCAATTGCAGCGAGGTCTGGTGTGGCATTCACATTCTCTGAACAAATCCCTTTGCCCGGGGTTTTTCTCCTGGGAAAAACCTGAGACCTCACACAAAAAGGAAAACAATTCTCATCTCATTTGATTCTCCTGTGTTGTGCTCACATGTGGAATGTGTTTGGAGATTGTTTCATTGGATTCTGCTGTGAGTTGTTCTGACTCTTTGGCCAGTCAGTGCCAAGCTGTGTCGGGACTCTGGAGAGAGTCACCAGTTTTCATTATTATCTTTTTAACATTCTGTAAGTATCCTTTCTGTATTCTTTACTATAGTATAGTATTTTTTAGTATACTATAGTATTATAAAATAATAAATTAGCCCTCTGAGAATGTGGAGTCAGATGCATCATTCCTGCCTTTGTCAGGACATTCCCTGCAAATGCAACAGTCTGGGTCATCCATTGAAAATTTCTCTGGAGACACAATTTAGACTCAAAAGTATTTTGTGTTAGATCTTTTAAATTTCTTCCAAGTGCTTCAATTTCCCACCCAGAAAGCTGAAAGAGACAGGAGAATGATGCTCGTTTTTGATGAAATATTTCTCAGAGCCACAGTGCATGTGAGGATGAGGGAAGCCAGCCATGGAGGGTCCTGAGTTCCCCCAATGATTTGAGCTCTGGGGTCAACGAGCTCCTCTCCCTCCTTCCTTCGTTACCTCTTGCTTCCACTAATGGTTTCTCTGCTCAAGCACTGGAGGCTGTTGCTGCTTTGCAGATTTCTGAATATTTCTCTGTCATTTGAGCTGCACCAGTAGGTTTTCACTCAGACCTTGAAGTTCTCCAGCGTGTCATCTTGCCAGGCTCATTGATCTTACCCATTCCCTTTCTTTTTCATAGTCTTTCATTGGCAGCCCAAGAAAGTTTTAATCTAATTCCTGAACTCTGGCTTTATCTGACAGAAAGGACCAAGACACCATCTTTTATCCACCTCTGGTGTGAATCTATAGCAAGTTCCAAGGAATAAGCAGCATGTAAAGGTCTGAGTTCAGCCTGGCTCTTGTTTCCTTGCTGATTTCCTCTGATTCAGAGAGCAGAGGAGGGTGAGGAGCAAGGAGAGCCCAACCATCACTGGATGAAAAGCAGCAATGCCAGGGTGCAGCCTGAGCAGGGTTCCACACCCCAAACCCAGCCCAGGCTGCTGCAGGAAGGTGAGCTAAACCAGGGAGGAAAGGAGAGCTCATTGCACTGTACCTTGAGTGGAAAACAGGAGCAAAAAGTGGCACAGCTGTGCCCAGGGTAATCTCTTCCAAAGCCACAGGAGCGTGGGCTGTGCCCTGTCCATCCCAGGGATGGTTTTCCCCCAGTCCCCTCCCGTGCTTGGCGCTGCCAGGACCACAGCTCTGCCCTGACACGTGCCCAGGGCAGGATTCAGTGCCAGGAGGCTCCTGGCAGGGATCTGGGGCCCTTCTCCAAACAAATCCAACTCTGTGAGCGAGGCCACCCTGGAGTGGAGCCACGAGCCCTCTCCTTGGGTGGTGGCGCATCTGGTGGAGAATTACAGAGGGAAACATCTCCTGGTAGAGGCTGTGGGCTGGGCTTTGAGAAGGGGCTGTTGTGAATCTCCAGGGATTCCAGAAGGAAGCGGAGATGATAATTAATGCCTGGATCAAAAGCAATTATACCAATTATGTTTTTAATTTAATCTCTGCAAAATTTGGGACTCTCAGAAAATGTAAATAAACAGCTCTAAAAATATTAACATCTCTCCTGTTTAGCATCCTCCCCAGATCCTGGCTAAACGAGCTCATTCCCAGCAGTGCTTGCCTGCCAATCTTGGGCAGAATTTGCAGAGATATTCCTAGGAAATTCCCTCAGTCTTGCTCAAGAGTTGCAGGGCTATCCTTGGAAATACACAAGGAATAAGTTTGTCCACAGCAAACTGCCACCACATTCCAGTGTTCTGCCAATGCCCTGACTGGGCCAAACTCCTGCTTGTCAGGATGGTGGGAGGTTCTACCTCTCAGTGACATAAATCCCACCCTGATTCCCATGTGCATTGGTGGGAGAATCTCCTAAAATACCAGTTTGTCCCTGCTACTACTGCAGAATGACCAAGGCTTCTCCTTAGTCAACCAAAAATGTCATTTTTTTCCACATTTTCAAGCTGTTACATACGAGAGGTTACGTGTCTGGACCCCATTCCATCCCATCCCCTCCCATCCCACCATCACATGCTCCAGGTGCTGCTGTAGGACACAATATTGAAAAGATGATCCCAAGAGACCAAAGGCTCTGGAGAAGCCATCTGAGACACCTCAGGAGGACTTGGCTTCCCGGGTCTCTGCTCTCCAGAGTGCAGGACACAGACTTACAGCTGTGTGGGTGTCTTGGGCAGAATTTGGTTTTTTCTCTATAAAGCTGTGCCCCAGAGGGTCGGCAGCCCCTGCACATCAGCACCAGAGGCATTGAGACTCCTTTTTTCCAGTTCCTTTGGAGTCTTGTCCTGCCACATCTCAGCTAAGTGATGCCTTAGGATTTTAGCCTTTATATTTTTTCAGACCCTGTGCTGCATTAGTGCATAACTCCATATAAAGTGTTATTTAACTGTCTTCACATTTTGGTCAGACAAAACAATCACTCGAGGCCTGAGATCCAAGGACACCCTGCAGCCTCAGGCCCTGACAAGTATGAGCAAAAATGAAATGTGGGGAGCAAAGTGGGGGTATGTCACTTCATTACCTGAAGCTGTAATTAAGGATTAATATGCAAATGATATGCAAATGAACCAAACTCATAACTGAATGAAAAACTCATGATCATTGTCCATCTTGGGTGCAGCCTCTGGACGGCTTTGGCCGCCCAGGGTGTGTCTATTGAAGGCCTTTAATAAATCCCCACTTCATTCTCCTAATCCTGACTAGCCTGTGTCCTAGGAGCCCCTCAAGGCCTCATCATCAGGAGCTCTGTGTCCCTGTGTGCTGCAGGTTCAGCCCCTATGAGTGGTACGATGCCCACCCCTGCAACCCGGGCTCGGACATCGTGGAGAACAACTTCACCCTGCTCAACAGCTTCTGGTTCGGGATGGGGGCGCTGATGCAGCAAGGTAAGGGACACCTGCCTGCTCTTAGGGCTTTTGCAACTGAAATTTTGCTTTGGTTGCAACCTCCCAGCACCTCCTGGCCCCTGCAGCTCCAAGGAGGAGCACTGCCTTCATCTCCCTCAGCTGCTTCATCCCCCCACATCCCACGGACTCTGCAAATTCCTATTTCTGTTAATTCGAACCATTTGTTCAGTCTCAGGATCTCTGACCTGGCTCTCTCTCTGTTCTAAATCCACTTTTCCAGCAGACAGGGTGCCTTGCCCTCTGCTCCGTGCCCATTTTTCCCCTCCCCTGGTCATTCTGAGCAGTGTGAGATTCCCCAGGCTGGAGGAGCTGCCCTGGAGCCTGTGCCCAGCAGCCCCTCAGGAGAGCTGCCAGTGGCACTGCTGAGAGCCACCAGGGCCACAGGGACCCCAGAAATGGGACAGGGATGGGATTACACCCCTGTGTGTGAATGGAATAGAGAGATGCAATGAACAGAATAAATCTGTTCAGAAGGCAGCAGGGGGGGAGCTTGGGAGCAGCTCTGAATAAGGAACGAAATTCAGCTGCGATCTAATTGCAGAAAATCCAGGAATAGAAATAAGTGGAAAATGTCAAACATTTGTCACACTTTAATTTACCATGTATCAGTGGTTACATCCAGAGAGCAAAAGAAGCACAGCCTTGGCTCAGTGGCAGGCACAGAGCTGCTCTGAGCTCCACTGCTGCCTGTAATAGAGATTCCTCCTGGATCTCAGCTGCCCTCGTGGACAGTGACAGTTCCCAGCAAGAGGGTTTAGCAGGATGAATCATCCCTCTTATCAGATGCTGATAAATGAAAAGAGCTATATTCTTTTTAACTCAATTCTGCATCTGAGAAGAAAAATATTTCAAAGCCAGACTGATGTCACAGCATCCAATGCATCAAAGGGCCGGAGATGGAAGAGGGAAGAAGCAGGATCTTGAGGAGAACCAAAGCACCCTCAACATCCAGGACTCCTCCTCTTCCTGGTGTCTCCTTGCTGCACTCTGAAGGGAGGAAAACTACACCCCATGCTCTGCTTTGATGCCACGCTGCCTAAAATTGCTTTGCAAAGCCCAATCTTTGTTGCACTTTCCAGGCTGATAAATCCTCTGAGCACAGCTGTTTCAAGCCCAAAGCTCTTGCCTGGCTTTAAAAGGTGTTTTGGGTGATTACAAAAATAGCACAACCCATTTAGCCCTTCATGTCTGCTCAATAAGTCATTCCAGACCCACTACACCTTTCATGCTGTAACATCTCCTGCTTCCCCATTTCTGACTGGCATTCAAAGCCCTGGACCCTGATGGTTCCTTTCTCTTGGTGTTTGATTTTTTTTTAAACCTTGTGTATTTGAACACACTCCCCAGAGTGAGTCTTTTGAAAATAATCTGTATAAAAGCAAAGCCCTTTTTAAATGGCAGAACAAAACACTCATAAAAGTTCATAAATAGCTTGCTATTTAAATCTCATAAAAGCAGCCCAGTTAATTACTTCAGTTTGGATGTTTCCTGTAAATTGGGCACTGTACCCAAGGTCAGTAATCAAGGAAGAGGGTTTTTCTGCAAATGCTACAAAATCCCCTTGCATGCAAGATGTCTGGATAATTTGCCTCAAAACCAGTTGGCTTTAATTGCATGGCTGTAACAGTTTTGACAGTGAAACCTGATCGCACACACATATATATATATGTATATAAAATATATGTATGGATACATGAAATGGGTTCTTTCCCTCTATTTCCTCTGCCCTCCTCCCCCTGTCCCCCCCAGGCTCGGAGCTGATGCCCAAAGCCCTGTCCACACGGATCATTGGTGGCATATGGTGGTTCTTCACCCTAATTATCATCTCGTCCTACACGGCCAACCTCGCGGCCTTCCTGACCGTGGAGAGGATGGAGTCCCCCATCGACTCGGCAGATGACTTGGCAAAGCAGACAAAAATAGAGTATGGAGCAGTGAAGGATGGAGCTACCATGACCTTCTTCAAGGTGAGACCCAGCAGAGGCTTTCTACCTTCCAGGCAGAGATGCCAACGGGAGCCAGGACAAAGATCCAAAGACAGAAATCCTCCCAAGCCGCCCCTGCTGCTCCTTCTTGCAGCTTCTTTCTGTCTCACATCTTGCCCAGACTGAGATTGTCACTCACCTGAGTCCCACCAAGGCTAAATCCCCCTCCCTGTTGTTAACTGAAGACACAGGTACAAAATTAAACTGATTTTACACTTTTGCAGGCTCTACCCAATATTGGCTCAGACACCCTAAAACGTAGCAGGTGCCAAAGTGAAGCTTGTATTAAAGCCCTGCAGAAAAATTTTACATTCCTTAAAGCACCTTCCCAATTTCCATATCTGAGCCATCCCATTTCTTCCTTGCCTCTGGCAGCTCAGCCCTATGGAGCCCCAGGCTGACCCAGCCAGCCTTCAGGGACAGAGGAGAGCCCGAATGAAGCCCACAGCTGGACAGATGTTGCCAAGTGCCCTCCCTGATTGTATTTTTTGCAGCTGAAATACCTTTCTTGTCCTTCAGGTATTCATATCAATGTAATCCAGTTTTATTAACCTCTGAGATCCAGGGCAAGGTAACAGTACCAGTGCATCACAATCCAATTGCATTAATTTTGTCTATTTAAAGCATAATTAAATTCAGAAGTCAGTCAGATTCCACCATAGCCTCAAAAACAGAAAGAAACTGAGAGATGTAAAATGACCTTTAAAACCACTGCTGGCCTGTAAAAACCCAGTTTGAAAAGAGAGAGAGAATAAAGGGATAGAAATGAAGGGTGATTAAGGAATTATCACCCTGGCAAGGAAAGAGGCCCAAAGGAAGATCCCAGGCTTTGGCTCAGGAATGGGAGCTGGCTCCCCAACATCTCTGGCTCCTTCCCCCTCCACCACCCTAATGCAGAAGGAAATACATGTGACCAGCACAGTTCAGGCTTTACCAAGCACTTTGTGCCTGGTGCTGCAAGATTTGAGCAGGCACAGGGTGATGGCAGCTTGATGAGGCCTCAGCAGTTTAATTGGCAAGACTGATTAAAGGAAGGCAATATGCTGGATTTTAATAACAGAGGGAGCATTGCTCCCATGCAACTTCTCTTGGCTCTGATGTGGCTGAGAAGCCACTGTCCTCGCTGGATCTGTCCTGACTCTGACAGGCAGCAGCAGAGGCTGATAAAGAACCACAGAGGGGGTGGATTGATCTTCAGTGACTCTGGAAATGCCCAGTTTGCCTCCTGCCATGGAGCTGCCCCGTGCAGTTCTGTCCGTGGCACAGGCAGACGTGTGGTGGTGTTTTCCAAAGCCATAAAACCCTGGAACAGCCAGCAGGGAAAGGCAGGCTGTAACTGTGTGCTTTAACTGCCCTTTCCAGTATGAGTTTTATATGGGAATAAAAGGAAACTGTCTCTTTTAACAATCATCAGGACACAGTATATTTATTGCTTCATATCATTATCCATCAGAACCGTACTTCAGGCTTCTAACGGCCTTGGCATGGTTTATTGATGCAGAGTATTTTCCTTTTCCTTTTTATTATCACTGCTGTATGGAGATGAATTCTCAGGAATGTCCCTTCTGACAAGCATTTCCATTACTGGAGCAGTGGGAGCTCCCACGTGGGAAGCTCTGCTCACTTGTCCTTCCTGCACAGAGGGACTTGGGAGAGGCAGGATTTGTCCCAGCTCCAACAAGGTCTTTGTTCTCAGCTGGGTAATTCCTGTGGTGGGTTTGGTTCAGCTGCTCTGTCAGTGCCACCTCCATGGGGACACCTGTCTCAGCACAGAGCTCCTGAGGATCCACCCTCCCTGGGATGGAAGAACAGCACCTGGCTTCCCTGCCTTGCTCTGCCCTGCTCCAGGGGGCTCCAGCAGAGACAGCCCCCACCAGCCAGGGCTCCTGCAGCAGATCCAGAGCCTGAGCACCCAGCAGCTCTGAACACACTGCCCCTGCTGGGACAAGAGGCAGCACACCATGAGATCTCACCTGCCCCGTGGATTATCTGTATATTTACTGTATTTAGCTGTACTTGGCCCAAATTGCTGCCTGGCTCTTTGTGTGGCTGTTCCCCGCAGTCATTCCCCTCACAGCAGGGTCTCACTCCTTCCTTCCTTTCCCCCTGTTAAATCATGTGCAAGCTGCACACACCGACCCTGGGCACGCCCAGGCCCTGCAGCCCCTCTGTCAGGGCCCACCCTGCCCATGCTGGATCCCCCAGGATCCAGGAGCAGAGCAGCATCCAGATCCTGGGGAGGAAGACAATGGGAGGAAGAGGAAGGTGGACACCTGGCATGCTGCTCCATGAGATGGATTCCAAAGCACTGAGCTGTGCTCAGCCCGAGAGCTTGTGCAGAGCTCCCCAGGGACACTGCAGAAGGTCCCAATGGAACCAAGACCCCTCTGGGACAGCCCCACAGCGAGGGATGCTGCTCCCATAAAATTTGGCCCCATGCAGCCGAGCAAACCAAGAGAGGGAAGAAGAGAGAGCTTCACCAACCATACTGGCACGTTCTGACTTCATAAAAAGAACTTTTGAGAAGCTGTTTACTCCCTGGCAATGCAGATTGAGTCACAGGAATAAACACTGATCAATTAATTTAGGAACAGCATCTAGAGTTGATTATAACTCATAAATCCTTCCCATCCTGCAGAGAATGCTGCCTCTCTGAATGGAAGGCCAGGTCTCAAGTGCAGTTTGGAGTCTGGATGTGAGTGTGTGTATGTGTGTACACAGATACTCATACAGAAATGTTAAATCCTCAAGACTAAGTATCTTCAGTTGGTGGAAATCAATTTATTTTTTCATACAGGCTGGAATTGAAAATCTTAAGCCTGAAAGTTCCTTTCTTGCCAATTTGGCTGATAAAAAAGCGTATATGTCTTGGCAAGATGCCTCGCAGGGGCTCCTCTAAACGATTCCATTAATTGATTTGGGTGACTGGCCCTGCAGAACTGCTTATTAAAGGTGGCTTCTGAGCTGTGGCTCTGAAGAATGAACTCGGAGGCGTTCTCGGCGTCGCTGCCTTCGGAGGGGCTGGCACTCTGCTTTCACACACACATCTCATTTAGCACTAACACGGGCTGATTAAGATGCAGAGCACAGCAGACCAGATTCTGGTGTTATTTATCCTGAATAAATCAAGGAGAAGCTGCACTCGTGTGAGCAGGAGTGAGACTCGACCCCGCCGTGTGAGCCACGGCTGCAGCAGCAGCCCATGATAATTAGCAATATCTCCATCATCCCCAACATCTCGGGGCTCCTGACACAGGAACTTCTCTGCCAGGAAGGAGCCAGTGTCAGACCATTTATCTTGATGCTTCAGAGCACCCAAGCAGCTCCTCCTCATCTACCTTTGGCAGCAAAGTTGTCACTGAGGGGGACCTGGGGATCCTCCAGAGGATGTGGGGGCACAGGAGGGTCCCTTCACCCACAACCAACTGAGATATGCTTCTTTTAAGAAGCCCATAAAAGTAAATGGTGAATCTCTTGAGAAGAAATGAGCAGCCAGCCACAGCACAGCAAATACCAGATCAGACCAGTAACTAACCCTAATTTTTAAAGTTAAAATATGGTAAAATAAGGGGTGCAGCAAAATAAAACGTACACGCAAATAAAGAACACAGGAAAAACCATCAGCAAAATAAACAAAATTTCAGGCATTCTTTATTACTAAATCACTACTAAGATGATTTTGCTTATTTCTGTGGTGCAGTCCTGGCTGACAAAATCCAAATTCCCATCAATAAGCAACACCTTTGCAGTGTGGCCACAGTATTTGAGAGGAGGAAGGGGAGAAATGAACTTTTCCTTCAACTACAAAACATGTTCTGTGGCTTAACTGTGTGTGAGCTGGAGCAGGGACACTCCTGCCCTCGCTGCTCCTGTGATTTGGGATTGATGACCAACATCGCTCTCACAGCTGCTTCTGGGTTTGCAGCAAACCATCAACCTGTGAGAGTTGTGCTGGGAATTACAGCTGGGGAATTTTCCCTTGGAAAAGCAGTTTTCTCATCAGGTTTTAGAGCCTGAGACTGCCCTGACCAGGGCTGGGTGTGAGCTGCCCTGGCAGCACCAATGTCCTGCCCTCCCTCCTGGAGGGACCCCCGGCTCCTCTGCCCTGCTGGGTCTCAGCCCTGAGCCCAGATCCCTGTCCCAGCTCTCATCAGGCACCACTGAGCAGGGACAGCAGCTCCATCCTTCCTTCCAGCCCTTCCCAGGTGTGCCCCAGCTGCAGGAGTGCCCCACCCCTGGCAGGGCCAAGCTGGGCTCAAAGCAGCACAGCCAGAACTGACAAATCTGGGCTCTTCCTGGCACCCCAAACACAATTAAGTCCTTTCAAGCTGGAGCACTGATTTAAGAGAAGAAGAGAAAAGTGGTTTTTCTCTTCCAGGGAGCCCTGTCTCATGTAATTTCAGTTGCCTGAAGAGCTCCAGTGCCTCATGCAAGTCCCATTTGCTTCACTAAATGCAGCCTATTGATTTTTTGCCAGTTTATTTTGCTCTGTGCTCTAAACTGGGAGAACACTGATGTTAAAAGCTCTGTGTCAACACTCAAGGAGCATTAAATGCAGAAAGAGAAGAAGAGAGAGGGAGAGCCAAGGAACCCAGAGGCCTCTGATGTGAACTATATAAATGTTAAACAAGTCCTTATCAGCCAGCCGAGCACACGATTCATTTCAATTACCCATTGTAATGTACAGATATTTAATAATCCTTTTGGAGGCTACATTTCTTGCTGCTCTTTGAGGTTTGATAGATGCCACAAATCTACCTTACAGGCACTGGTCCAGATTTTCAAGCAAGGGAGATTATCCTGCCTCTTGAATGAAGTTTGCTCCAGCACATCCACTGCTGAGCATTCATCAAGTGGATTATAACGAGCACGAGATTTAATGGAGAAGAAATGAATCCCTGGGTATTTCTGTCAGGAGAAGGGGCCCACAGGGTTAAAGGCAGAGGTACAGCCTTTGTTTGAACAGCACTGCACTACCCAGCTTTGAGATGATGAGCTTTTGTTTAACTTTTGCTAAACATGCTGGAATAAAGGAGGTGGATGGGCAAAGCATTTGGAAAACGAAGCATTACAAGTGACTTTCAGCTACCTCACCATTATTTATTAGGGTTTTATCAGAAGAACCTACGCTGGCACATTTTGGGTGACACTGAATGATGGGGAGCTGTGGCAGCAGCAGTTGGGCTGGGCTTGGGCTCCATCTCCTGCTTTCTCATGGAAGGACAGAGACCTGTGGAGAGATAAAGGACGGCTGAAATCACAGCTCTGCAGCAGCAACTCCTCATGCAGCAGCTGCTGAGAGGCCACCCTGGTTCCAGACACAGCACAGGGACTTATCTGCCCTCTGACTTATCAGCCAGCTCCAGGCTCACAGAGGAGCAGAAGAGGTTTGCCTGCCTAAGATGCCTCTTATGAAATAAGAAGGCAAAAACAGATCTAGGAAAAACAAGAAATGGGGCAGGAAAGAAGAATGTTGCATAAAGG
Organism: Pyrgilauda ruficollis; assembly: GCF_017590135.1. NCBI lineage: Eukaryota > Metazoa > Chordata > Aves > Passeriformes > Passeridae > Pyrgilauda > Pyrgilauda ruficollis. The sequence continues at coordinate 3,353,046 of NW_024526377.1, forward strand.
AGCTGGCAGCAGTGGGAACACAAACCTGAATATCCAAGTGTTGTCCCAGGGCTGGTCTGAGGGAGAAGCACTGACCCACGGGAGCACTGGGACCAGCAAAGGGGCAAGAGGACACTGCTCTGCCAGTCTGGGAAATCTTCCTAAACTAAATCCAGTTCTGACCAGCAGTCTGGTCCAGTGGAAGGTGGCCCTGCCCATGGCAGGAGGGGGAACAGGATGAGCTTTAAGGACTTTCCCAGCCCAAACCATTCTGGGATTCTGAGATTCTGTGACTTTTGTGATGACTGACAGAGACAGCTCAGAAGGTGCTCGTAGATAAATGGTACTTTTGAAATGTTATGGCAAGACGTAAAATAACCATATTTCTTCTCACTCAACACATTTTCTAGGAGAAAAAAAAACCATATTCACATGAATAGCAAGCTAGAAAACATATTCCTTCCTTTGCAACAGAATGTCTGCTGATAGTGAAAGAATATCCATGTTTATTTTTAGCCGTAAGACAATCTTCTTGAATATCTCTGTGCTTCTGTTTACGTGGGTATGTTAAATCTCTTTGGCAGTTGCACATATCTCAGAGGAGACTCGTTTCCTTGCCATGCTTGAGGAAAGACAAAAATATCAGAGTGTGTGTAGAGAAAACCACATCCTCCAAAATTCTCTGTTCTCTCTGCATGCAGAAGCACTACAGGGTAAACAAATCCTGGTTAGGAAGTGAACACATTTAAGCAGATTTTACAATGGCCTGGGAGTCGAGGGGGCCTGCAGGCCTTTGGGCAGGTTCTGTTCCACCTCAGGACCTGGAGCACAAGCACAGCAAGGTTTGCTGCAACCCCTGTCTCTTTTTAAGGCAACATAAACCCAAACAATGCTGGGCAGTGAGGGCATTAAAGACAAAGTCAAATTCATGGTTGCTCCACTGTGGATCTGTTCTCAACTATTATTATTTACTGAAAAGATACCAGCTTTCGCCAAATGGAGAATTCATTCTTATTTTGGGGCTGGGGCGGGGTATTGTTTTTCCAGAAATCCAAAATCTCCACATTTGAAAAAATGTGGGCGTTCATGAGCAGCAAACCCACAGCCCTGGTGAAGAACAACGAGGAGGGGATCCAGCGAACGCTGACGGCCGACTACGCGCTGCTGATGGAGTCCACCACCATCGAGTACATCACCCAGAGGAACTGCAACCTCACCCAGATCGGGGGGCTCATCGACACCAAAGGCTACGGCATCGGGACACCCATGGGTAAGTGGCAGCTCTGCAGGTACCCCGAGGAGGGCTGGTCACCACAAACACGACACAGGTGATTAATAATCCACTCCCAGCAGCAAATTTCCAAATAGCACTGTCTGCCCATTGAAGAGAGGTCTGAACTGCGCTGCTTAACACAGACACCTTCCCTGCTTGGTGGGATTTTTGTCCCACCTTCCCTCTGTGTATAACGGTGTCCCCACCCCCAGGGTCACCGTACAGGGACAAGATCACCATCGCCATCCTGCAGCTCCAGGAGGAGGACAAGCTCCACGTCATGAAGGAGAAGTGGTGGCGGGGGAATGGCTGCCCTGAGGATGAGAACAAGGAGGCCAGTGCTCTGGGCATCCAGAACATCGGAGGGATCTTCATTGTCCTGGCAGCAGGCCTGGTGCTCTCTGTCTTCGTGGCCATGGTGGAGTTCATCTACAAGCTGCGCAAAACGGCCGAGCGCGAGCAGGTACCGACTGATTCCCCCAATTCTCTGCCTCCCCTTAGCCCAGCCCAGAGGGCTTTGCACGCTGACCCAGGGACAGGCAGGGAGGGGGCAGAGGGATCCAGCCTGGCACCCTAAAATGCCATCCCCAGAGGCTCACTGGGCTGTCCCTCTGACGGCCTCCACTCGGGGGAAAGTCACGTCTGCTCTGATCAGGGTCATCTGCTGCTGCAGCAGCCAGACCAGGACACATTGGTAGCGTGGTTTAGAGCAAGCTGACAAATAAGCCCTTCCAGCCCTGCTGCTCCCCTGGGGGAGCAGGACACTGCAGCAGCAATGGGGTGTTTTGTCCCTGATGTCTTGGAGTGACTCCCTAGAACACAGGCTAGGCAAGATCAGGAGAATAAAGTGGGTATTTATTGAAGGCCTTCAGTAGGTACACCTTGGGCAGTCAAAAGCCTCTGAGGGGCCACACCCAGTATGGACCATGGTCACGAGTTTTTCAGACAGATATAAATTTGGTCCATTTACATATCAGGGGTTAAGCCCTGGTAATTAAGGGATTCAGGTAATTAAGTCATTTACTCCAAGTTTGCTCCCCCCAACTCACTTTTGTTTATATTTTTGGGGCCTGAGGCAGTGAGGTGCCCTTGATTCCCAGGCCTAGAGAGGAATCGTTTTACCTGAATAAAATGGGAGAACAGTGGCTGAGAGGCTACGGAGCTTTACAGCTGCACACTAACAAACTGCAGGATTACAAATATCTGAAAAATATAAGAGCTAACATGCTAAGGCCTCATCCCCGCTGTCCCCAGCGCTCCTTCTGCAGCGCCATGGCCGACGAGATCCGGCTGTCGCTCACCTGCCAGCGCCGGGTCAAGCACAAGCCCCAGCCCCCCGTGATGGTGAAGACGGACGCCGTGATCAACATGCACACCTTCAACGACCGACGGCTGCCCGGCAAGGACAACATGACCTGCAACACCGGACTGGCACCTGTGTTTCCCTAGGGAATGGCAGAGGGGGGGGTGTGGGAGGGAAGGAGTTGCGGCAGACACGGCTGGATGCACACTTAACTAGGGAAGAATGGATTAAAAAAACGAGAGGAAAAAAAAAAAAAAAAGAAAAAAAAAAAAAAAATTTCAAGAACAAGGCCTTCGCAACCCAGCTGCATCCATCACCGCAGAGGAGCCAGAACTTGCAAGCACGGACAGTAACGTGGGTCTTGGGGCTTTTTGCATTTGTTTTGTTACTTTTCATTCCTTTTTTTTTTTAATGCTTCGATCCTCCAGGCCTCATGGAGTCCAACCACCACCCAGGAGTCTGATGTTTACACACTGCAAACACGCGGAGGTGAAGCAGAATTGAGCCAACCCCGAGCGGGTGAGGAGGAGCCCCGAGTGTGGCTCCACCAGCACGGCAATAAACAGGAACACTCGGTCAGGCGTGAGCACCTGATCCACACCGACACACACAGCACATTTTGGATACACTGTCCAGGAATGGGAGAGGCATCTGGGAAGCCCCAGGATGGTGGAGGCTGTGCTTGCCCCGGAGCAGCTCGCGGTGGCCCTCACCTCGCGGCTGTGCTGGCCGCAGCCACCCGGAGCGGGACAGCCACGTGGGAGCCTGGTGGCAGAAGGTGACACTCGTTCCTCAGCAGATCCAGGGCAGCTGACTGGGAAGGGGAAGGTGAGCCTGAAATGTACCCAAGCTCCGGGCCAGGGAGGGCACAGCGTGGCATGCACAGGACCTTCTGCACCTCTGAGTGACAGCACCCACACCCCCCGTGCCAAGCTCCAGCCCAGGGTGACACCGTGATCTCCAGGTCCTCAGCTCCGTCTCTGCTCTTCCTGCAAAGCTCAGTCTCTCCTGCACAAAAGCATGGGAAGCAACCACGTCCACAGGCTCCAGCAGCGGCAGGAGCAGAGCTGCTTCCAAGAGCCAAAAGTAGCGATTTCCATGAAATTCAGCAGTGCTGAACTGCAGCTCCACGCTGGGAGGGGACTGTGGGCCTGCTTTGGGACTGAGTGCTCTCCATGGCATCAAGGACCTGAAAGATGAATCTCAGCCAGGGCTGACCTGGGAGAAGCAGAGCCAAGCCTGGGATCTCTCCTGCTCTGACCACGAACTGCCATCCCTCCAGGCAGCCTCTCCATGGGATTTAAGCAAACACACACTAAAATGTTTTTAGGAAATCTTCCGTGAATTATCTTCTTATTTTCAGGTTGTTTAACCCAGAAGGTTGGTCCTGCAGATGAATTTAGGCAGAATTACCAAAGACCCCTCTGCTGACCTAAGGTAACACTCGAGTTACATCCCTCAGCTCCACCCCTGCCAGGCAGCCAGTGGGATTCATTCACTAAATTAAACAAATGGAAATTCCTCTGCCCTCCATAACCCAGAATGTCACACATGTGATGCAAAGGTGCTTAAAAGCTCTGGTTTAAACCACTGGTGGTGTAGAAAACAGCAACACCCTTCCCCTGCAGGGGTAAGAGGGACAGTGACCCTGCAGGACCCCACCTGTGTGGAGGGCAGGAAGGGCAGGGATGGAGCAGTGCCCGAGCCCTGCACCCAGCTCTGGGCCAAGGGTACAGCTGGTGCTGAGGCCACCACAGCCCTGCTGAGCTGCACAGCCATTCTGGAAAGTTTATCCTTGCCCAAAGGAACAAACCTGACTGTAGCTGATTTTGGATTTTTTCCCCACCTCTTCCTCTCCGTTGTCTCCAGCTGAGCAGAATTAGCAGATTAGCTCAAGGGGGAAAAGCTGCTCCCCCACCCCATCATGGAACACAGTTTGTCCTTATTTTGCTTTTGCCATGATGTAAAGAAACAACAGAGTGACCCCAAGCAAAACCAGGTGATTTGTCATACTTTGACTCAAGTGAAGATATGCAAAGAATTTACATTCATTTTCACCTTTTCACAAAAACCATGAAAAATTAGGGATGAAAGTTGCCAGTGCAATGGGCATCAGATTCCTACAAGTTTGCTGCACAAATACCTTGAGCAGAGGACAAACTGAAGTGTGGGGCAGCTTCCCAAAGCTAATGACATGCTTTCTGTATTCCTTTGCAAATCCTTAGGCTTGTCAGAGCAGTAGATTTTGTTTTCCTTGCAGACTTCTAAAAAAGCAGAGATGCAAACAAAGCCTGAAACTGGCTGAAATGTCCAGAGAGTAAAATACCACAGAAATCAACATTCGTTTTGCTTCTTGACAGATTTTTTTAAAAATAAATAAATATTGCTAATACCACAAACCCCATTTATTTATTGACACCATCCTGATTTGATTTTACTCACAAACGTAACAGGTGAGCACCTGGAATTGCTGGTGTACTGCCAGCCAGACCAAACCCTGCAGATGAACCTTTCCTTCCATCCCCACACCCCTAAATCAGCCAGGAACTGCAGCCAAATTCCTGCCTCTACATCATGGCTTGGTGTTGATCCGCTTGACATCCAACAAGGGAATGTTCTGCAGCGCCCAAAAAATGCAGAGGAGCTGCTGGGACCCCAGGCTGGTGCAGACCCTTCCCCTGGCCCCGCTCACTGTGACCCGAGGGATGTGCACGATGTCAGCCCCAGCCTTCCCGCGGGACCGGGGGCAGCTCAGCCAGGAGAGCTCCTGGAGCCTCCCCGTGTGCTCCTGGGGGAGCCCAAAGCCATGTGTGCTGATGCCAGAGGAGGAGCAGCCAGCCCAGTGCCTCACAGCCACGTCTTGGGAGGTTTGGGAAGGGACAGACCCCATGGCAAAGCCTCAAAGCCTTTTGTGAGCATGTCCGTGACCTGGCTGGGACTGGCGACAACTCAGTCTGAAATCATCTGACTTCCAACGCTGTTCCTTTCTTCACTTGGCAGAGGGACTGGGAAACTGAGCAGGAAATACAGAAAAAGCAGGTTTGGGTTATTAAACTGTGTCTAAACTGTTGTCACCTTGGCTCACCGTCCCCTTATCACTTGCTTTTTCCCTCCAACTCTCCCGTGAGACAGAGCAGGGACAGCCAGCAGCTGCCCTGGGGTGGATTTTCTGTTTGGAGTCACCAACAGCACGTGTCAGGTCTGGTGTCGAGGGGACAGACCCACAGAGAGATGGAATATGCAAAGGGCAACCAGCTCTGGGCACCCACTGCTCCACCTCGGTGCTGGCAGCAGGACTGGGCTGGGTGCCAGCACAGAGGCTCTCCAGGAAGGTCACAGCAAAGGGACATCGTGGCTCCTGGTGGCTTCACCCATGTCCACCCAGTGACCATGGGGTGCAACAGTCCCCAGAGTGCTCGGGGCTGGCAGGGCACGGGTTATTCCCATTGGCATCATGAGCCCTCTGCTCTGTACCTTACTTTGACATGTTTCTCAAAAAAAAAAAAAAAAAAAAGAAAAGAAAAAAAATAAACAGAAAAAGAGTGAGAAAAAAGGAAAAAATAGTCTCCGTGACATTCAGGGGATTTTCCTTTGTGGACATGCAGAATTTCTATGAATATAGTTTTTTGTAAACATTTTGTAACAATTTTGGTTTCATAGTAACTGTGTTACTTGCTGATCATTCTAGGCTGATGTAAATACAATTTCCAAAAAATAAAAAAAAAAAAAAGAAAAAATTCTGATTATTTTCCTTTTTAAGACACTGTGATATATCAAAGTGCACAGTTTGCTGTATGAAGTAATATGGTTTTAAATTTTAAATAAATAATTTCTAGAAAATAATGAAGTTTATGCCTGTTTATACTCAACATCTCCCTTCCTTCTTGCTCAGATTCTGTCCCAAACTCCCACTGTCTAACAACACCCCAACTCTATCACCCCTAAAGCCTGTGATGATAAAACCAGTTCCCAACTGGACCCAAACACCTGGGCAATGCTGCTGGTGCTGCTCACCAAGGGGGTTTGGGCAGGTTTGGGGCAGTGGTGATGGTCTCAGGAGAGGAAGGGAAGGTCCCACTTTTGGCCAGAGGGAGGGAAGAGACCATGAGGCTCAGCCAGGGCAGTTCTCCCTGCCCTCACAGCTTGATATCAGACAGGTAATTAAACCTGGATATTCCATCAAGAGCCATCCACAGGAGCTCTCTCTGTCGTGGCTTGCCTGGAGGCTGCCTCAGCTTTTCATCAGCGAGAGGAGCAGGAGCCCCAACAAGGCTGCCAGGTTCATAAAGGCTCTGTTTGCCTCTTCCCTCCCATGTAAGTCAAAAATCTTATTAGCCCCATAAAAGCTGAGAGCACCCTAAAGGCCAGTGTTTAATAAGCTAAATCTTTATGGCTCTGCTTTGTTATATCGAGGCAGGGAGGGAACCTCTGCAGTTCCTGGGATGGGAGCAGTGAGCACAGTCGGAGCTCTGCCCTTTCTACAGAGATAAAACAGACCCCAAAAGTGGAGGCACAGCCCCAGGGGTGGATCTGGGCTTCAGTGGCACAGCCCACTGAGAAATAAAGACAACTCCTTCCCATTTTTTAAGTATTTTCAAGGGTCACCCTCAAAAATCTTTCACATCTCTATTCGCTTGAGCCCCCGGAAAGGCAAAGCTTTGAGGCTGGTGCTGAGGGGGATCAGCAGAGCCAAGCCCAGCCTCACTTTAATGCTCTGAACCCTGATCAATATGCAAAGAACACAGCAAAAAAGAAGAAGGGGGAAAGGTAAAAGCAACGGATGCCTTTGCAAATCTGCTTCTGCATCACTTAGCATGAGAGACCTTCTCGGGGAACAAAATCCCTTCCCACGTGCCGAGGGAATGGGAGCTCCCAGCTGCGGGGACAGCAGGGGCAGGACGGGGCTGACCCCGCGTGACAAACCCCCGGCTGCGGCAGGAATACCAGGAATTGTCAACATAAATCGTTATCAGCATTAACGGCAGGCAGCAATTAACCTTGTCAGTCAGCAGCTCACCCTTTAGTGCCTGTGACCCACCGCCTGGAAGCTGCCAATCACCTCCCAATGAATAATGAATGAGACAACAGATTTCACTCATAAAACAGCAGTTCCCTTCCCTTTAAGCATCAATTAATCCCTCTGGGCAAAATATGGAGAAAATCAGGGAATGGTGAGAGGTGTCTGCCCACCCTCCCGTCACCCAGTCCCAGCCATGCACCTTCAGACATTTCAGATTTTCAGCTCAGCAGAGAATAATTTTTAACCTGGATCTCTTCCAGCAAAATCCCATTTCAAAGCAGTAATTGTACATCTGCGAGCAGGTGTTCTGCTGACCCGGGGTGTCAGTGCTCTCATACATCCCTGTGCCCTCTCACAGGCAGCTGACATGGGCCACCACGACCCCTCTGTGCACTCTTGCTCTCTGTGAGCACCAACTCCTTTCTTCTCCCCAAACCAAACCAGACATAATCTGCCACTCGGGGAGGACCCAGGCAAGTTTGGACCTGAATGTTTTCACAGGTAAATTACACTTGTTTTCCCTAATGGAAATTTGGGAATGATGGCAGCAATCCATTGTCTCCTCTGGTGCCTGCCAGAGAGGGTTGGGCAGGACAGTCCCTGCACGGTATAAAAACTGTGTTTGCATCACTCTTACAAGGCCCAAACAACCATGGAAATGGGGAGCAGCCCCTGCATATAATAACTTTCCATTTAATAACACCCTTGTCTGTCTGGCATCAGAATCTTCCTGAGATTTTCACAAGAGGCATTATCTCATCCCAACCCAGCTTACTCAGCATGACAGGTTGATCCCAGCTCATGCCACCTCCATCTCTAGCTCCACAGATGAGAAATTGGAGTGACTTGCAGCATAACCAGGAGCTGTGGAGCCTCCTCCAGAGACCCCCTCCTTTATTCCCCCTTCCAGAATGGGAACGGGGTCAGCTGGGCCCTGCAGAACCAGGGGGTGATGCCAGTGAGAAGTGGAGCCCAGCAGAAAGGTGAATAGCACAGAAAGAAATCTGCCCTGAGCCTCCTGACACAGCCTGGATCCAAACTGGATTGTGACATTTGGAAGAATTTGGTGACATTTCCCGTCAAGAATTTCTGTGCAACTTCAGCATCTGATATTTCCCACCAGAAACCGAACCATGGGACTGGAGTTGTGCACTAATTTTATGGTTTTAACTAGAAAGAACAGAGCCTCTGGCTCAGACAAAGCAGAAAACACCAAAAGACTGAAAGACTTTGTGCTACACAGAGGGGTGAGGAAAGGGAGCAGAGCAGAGCCTGGTCCATCAGCAGGAGGGCCCTGTCAGCTCAGGACTGTGCTGGGAGCATCCCGGGGATGCAGCAGCACTGGGGGACAGGGACAGCCCTCTGTGGGCTCTGCACACCGCAGGACTGCTCCTCTGCCAGGGCTGGACAGCACCAGCAGCTGCACACACCTGGCCTGGCCTTCCTTGGGAACCCCAGACATTAAGAGCATCAAAACCACTAAAAGTGTGTCATCCTGCCCCAAACCAAGAGCTGCCTTCCTGTCTCAGCCCCAAGAGCTGCTCGCGGGGAGATGGGGCAGGGGAGAGCTGCAGGGATGGGTCAGGAGCAGAGCAGGAGCAGCTCAGCCTCGGGGACATTCCAGAGCTGAGAGCTCTGAGCAATCTGCAGGGGCAGACAAGGTGCTGACACCTTTTATTTTAAGTAGTATCGATGGTGCTATTTAGCACACTCTGAGCACGCTGAAAGCATCAGCTTAGTAAACAAGAACTCTTTTGGCAGCGCTGAGGTGACATATGGGCTCTGGATATAATGTGCCTTGAAATGGTTGTCGTAAATTAGCAAAGTGATGTGACACAGGTAACACCTCGGAGCCTGCTCGGGCTCAGGGGAGGAGCAGGTCTGGAGAGGTTTCTTTCCATGGGCTTGAAAGGGAGGCAGGAGGAACCAGAGCACAGTCCCCAGCAGAAGGGAAAAGGGCACCATTAGAGGAGGGAAGGGGGCACGCAGCAAAGCACAGCGTTGGAGAATCACTGCAGAAAACACAAAAACGTGCTGCAGAAAGATTTCAGGCACAGACCATTCCTGTCTCTCAGGCTTTTTACCCTTCAGCACTAGTTGTCTTATTTTCATCATCCTCCCCTGCTGCCCAGAATCTCTCTCCCTGTTCTCCATGCACGCTGTGTGCTCACATAATGGCTTTTTTTCCGTTAATGTGTTTATCTTGCTCCCTGTGCTTTGTTGGATGCACCATTTGCTGCTTCTTTATAGCAAAGTGTCTGCAGCACCTCAGGAGCCAGTTTTGCTCGGGGAAGTTGAGGCTGGTACTGACACTGTGTCACTGAAGGGTCGTGAACCATGGAAATTGGCACCATTTTTACAATTCCCATAGGACAGCACGAGGGAATGTGGCTCCCAGCACCCCAGGGCCCACAGCCCACCCCACCCCACCCTGGCAGCACTCACCTGTCCCCTCTCAGGACCTGAAACAGGCAAGCCCTGAGTCTCAGGGCCCACAGCCCACCCCACCCTGGGGAGGGTGACCTGCCTGGCAGCACTCACCTGTCCCCTCTCAGGACCTGAAACAGGCAAGCCCTGAGCCAGGAAAAAGCCAAATGCTTTCGTTTGAACAAAGGGGAAAATTTTCCACTTGGCGATGTTGTGGAAAGGGAATGAGATTTATTCCCAGTATTTCAGGAATACTGCTCTCCCTTTCTGTGGCCTTGCTATAACAACTCAGAGAGACATAATTGAAGTGTTTAAGAAGCATCTGTCATTATTAAAACAAAGTTGCTTTGCAATTTTACTATTTCACTGCAGTTTCATTATCTCATGCAAATGAGCTGCTCTTCCCCTCTGTGGCGGGGCTGGAGGGAGAGGAGCCCCAGTGAGGGAATTTATTACCAGTTCTCACTCTTGAGATTATCAATTGCAAATGAAGGAGCATAAATACGTCTTCTTTAGCTGCTTATGCCACATTAAGGAATGTGCTCCAAGCTAATGGCTTTGCCACTCTTGTCTCCTCACAGGAGCAGAGCGTGGGGACACCACGGCTCCTTTGGCTCACAGCAGCACTAGAGAGGCTGGAGGAGCCAGGGGCTGCTCAGCAGGCTGTTACCACAACACTAATCCCAATCCATCCTGCAGATCCTGCAGCTACCAGAGGTAATACAAGTGGGGTAGTTTGTCTTTTAGCAGGAATTCTGCACCCTGATGATCATAACCACCCCTCCAGCCCTGCTCACACTTCAGGCTATGTCTGTTCATACACACCTGTCTAATTTCCAGTTTCTCTTGCTGAACCAGTGCTTCCATGGCACAGAACTCTATCCCCAAACCTCCCTGAAGCTGTCCCTGGATAGGGAGAGACCCCCAAGCCCACGGAGCAAGGCTGTGGGGAACTCCTGGAGCAGAAAGAGGCCCTGCTCCCCTCCTGGCTGAACATCCACTGGCAGGGCTGGCAGAGTCCAGCAGCTCCTCGGACCCCAGGGATCATCACCCAGCCTGCTGCTGGCTGAGCAGCCCTGGGGAAGCTGGAAAAAAGAACAGTGGCTGCTGCAGGCTTTGCCCCACACAAGAGCACCATCACCCACGCTATGGATCCTTCACCAGGTGCAGCATGGCTTGGCCACCACCTACACTCACACCTACAAACCACTACCTGACTTTGCCCAGCCTGCACCTGGAGAGCCAGTGGGAACAGCCCCTGGGATGCTCCACAAGCCATCACAGGTGCTCCAGGTGGGAACAGCCTCTGGATGCTCCACAAGCCATCACAGGTGTCCTAGGTGGGAACAGCCTCTGGATGCTCCACAAGCCACCACAGGTGCTCCAGGTGGGAACAGCCTCTGGATGCTCCACAAGCCACCACAGGTGCTCCTGTTTCTGCCACCACAGCCCTGGCAGGGCCTGACTGCAGCAATCCCCACAGAACACCAGCAAAGGGACAATTGCTGATGGCCTGGCACAGAGTGCAGCAGAACACTGTCACCAGTGTCACCAGCGTGGGTTTGGCCAGGCTGTCACTGCCCAGGGCCCACAGGCAGTGAGGGGGTGCCAGGCTGTCCTTGTCCCCAGCGTGGCTGTGGCGTCCCTCCACGTGCTCAGGTCTCCACCAATGCTGCAATTGCATTTCCCTCAGGGCATTTCCATCAGAGAGAAATGTGGCTGATCCCATGCAATCCAAAGCTGGCAGCCTGCACTCAGCCATCCATCAGGAGTGGGTAATTGATGCTATCAAGGGCCAGTTTATTCCAATCCATGCAGCATTCACCACAACCCGCTCCCCTGCCAGAGGGGGAGAAAACCTTATTATCTAGACAAACCCCTAATTCCAACAAATTTGATTACCCAGGCAAATGGAAACAACACAAACAAAACCATCTGAGGTTCTGAGGGCTGAATCACCAGTCTGTGGGCTCAGTTATTTATTTCCAACAGGATTTACAGCACACGGTGGTCTGGGTCGGGGCAGTTTGGACAGAGCAGCCTTTGGCACCTGCTCACCCAAACACAAGCCCTAATTATCCTAAAGCCTGTGCTCCAAATGCTCCTCAGAGGACCTGTTCCTTCCAGACTGGCTGCATGAGGCTTTTCTCATTCTCTTCTTTTTTCATTCTTTTTTTTTTTCATTTTTTCTTATTCTATTTTTTTTCTCATCTCCTCCAGCTCAGCTGCAAAGACAGGGCTGGGTTCTGCAGGTCTGAGTGTACCAGCTGGGACCTAAAGAATGGTTAAAATGATCATGAATGTTAAATACAAGATTTGGAAACCTTTTGGGTTTATTCTTACTCCTTTGAGGCTTTTTCCCCAGGACGTGCTGATCACTAGAAAGGGCCTGTAAACAAATCCAATCCTGAATGTTTTCCACCACAGCATGACAGAGGTGGATGCTGCAGAAAATAAAGCTGGAATTTTTATTCCCCTGAAAGTCGAGGTCTGATGAGACAGTCTGGACCAGCTCACCGATGGACACAGGCCAGGTGACTTCTGTAGACAAGGACAAGAACTGAAATTTCAATTTTCACACCCAAGAAAGCAGTCAGGGCACTCCTATGAATTGAGCTCCCGAGCAAGGATGATGGATGAAGTAAACAACAGAGCTGTGTGGAAAGGGCAATGTTCTTGCTTGGGGAGGAATCACTTTCATTACAAACCCTCCAAAGAAAATTTAAAAACAATCTCAAATTGTTTAGATTTTCTCCAAATGCAGTACTGAGAGAAGTGCCACTTTCCCTGGCAGGGCTGTGGGGACCCACAGCTCAGTCTCTCCATGCAATCTCCTGCCCCAAAAAGACACAGATCCCACAGGAAACCATGGAACAGCATTCCTGCCAGCCAGCCAGGGCTCAGCACACTGCCTCTGCCCTCTGGCTTTCCCTGCATTCCCCAGCTCCTTCTCCCCAGGCTCCCTGGCTGAGCTCCTGCAATGCCAGCCATCAATCCCAGCCCTCCCAGCCTTTAAGCAGGATCATCTGAAAAAGCCCAGTTTATGTTCCACACTGGGATGTGCAGAAAGTCCCTCCTGGGCCAGTGGCAGTGCTCTAATGAGCCCATCAATAAACCAGAGCAGCTGCTCTGAAAGAATTCAGCTGTTCCAAGATGGAAAAGTTCATTAAGTTTATTGCATGAAATGCTGGACGGGGTTTAGACAAGGGATCACTGCCAGATTATATAAACTCCCAAAGACATGCCAAATGAAGGAAGTGGAGGCAGGACAGGGAGTTTCAAACCATCATTACCCCCAGAGGGGAGGGAACATCCATTTACCTCCAGTTGCTACCATGAAGCAACAAGTTTGATGAGATTTGTGGAGCCAGTGCTGCTATTCTTTGCCTGGGTTAGAAGAATGGAGCTTTGAGGGAAGAAGGGCTGGAGTAAAGACTTCTTAAAAGGTCATCTGTGTGGGCAAAGGGACCTCAGAGAGCAGCCTCACCATGGCTCTGAAAGTGTTCAGAGAAAAATTTGGAAGCTGGAGTTAATCTGCCATATGACATGAAAATACACAAAGTAGAGCAGGACTAGAAAACCAACATACCAACCTACCTCGTACCACGGGGATATCAATTAATTACTGACTGCACTGGTAACAAGCAGGACTAGAAAACCAACATACAGCTACCTCGTACCACGGGGATATCAATTAATTACTGACTGCACTGGTAACTGGGAAGTTGGAAATGTGATGATTTAACAAGCCACACAAAAGGCTTAAATGTTCTCAAGGCGTCGATGAGGGAAAGTTCTACTTCATCTGCTCATAAACATGAGAAACCATACAGAGGATTAATTAGCAGCAATTAGGAATTAATGAGTTCCTCTGCTAATTCTTCAGGAAAGGAACACGTGCATTTAAAGGATCTCAGCCCATGGCTGGGTTGGAGTGGAACAGCCCAAACCACTGTCCCAGGAATAATTCCCATGATCTGCATCAATGCCTCAGTCCTTCAGGAGCCCAGTGAAGCAGGAGATGCTGAGAGATGCTCAATTAAATAAAAAAAACAAGTGGAAAACTCAGTGGAGAAAGTTGATGCACATTTCAAGCTTGGAGACAGTGCCCAGCACGGAGCTGACCCAGCAGTGGGGAGCAGCCAGACACCCCAAAATGGATCTGGCCTGGAGCAGGAGCCCAGCAGGCACTGGACATTGTCAAACCTCCAGCCCCCCAAAATGGGTCTGGCCTGGAGCAGGAGCCCAGCAGGCACTGGACATTGTCTGTCCCACCTCCTGTCCCCCCAAAATGGATCTGGCCTGGAGCAGGAGCCCAGCAGGCACTGGACATTGTCTGTCACACCTCCAGCCCCCCAAAATGGGTCTGGCCTGGAGCAGGAGCCCAGCAGGCACTGGACAGTGTCTGTCACACCTTCAGCTGTTGTGGTTGTGAGGGTCCCAGGATGACGGAAGAGATTAATTTGACTCCATAGTCTTAAAAGGCTGATTTATTATATTATGATACTATATTATATTAAAAGAAATTATATAGTAAAACTATACCAAACTGTAGAGAAAAGGACACATCAGAAGGCTAGAAAAGAATGAATAATAAAAACCTGTGACTGACCAGAGTCCTGACACAGTTGGGCTGGGATTGGTCATTAAGTCAACACAATTCACATGGAACCAATCAAAGATGCACCTCTTGGTAAACAATGTCCAGACCACATTCCAAAGCAGCAAAACGCAAGGAGAAGCCATCAGATAATATTGCTTTTCTTTTCCTCTTAGGCTTCTCATCTTCCCATTAGAAGAATCCTGGGCAAAGAGGATTTTTCAGAAAATATCATGGTGACATCCAGCCTCCCCCAGAATGGGTCTGGCCTGGAGCAGGAGCACTGGACAGTGTCTGTCCCACCTCCAGCCCCCCCAGCCTCACTGAGGCACAGGTGGCAATTCCTAGAGACCACCTGCTCCCTGAAATCTGTCTTCCCAGGGAATAGGGAGCAGGGAGGAAAGAGAGCACTTGGGGCAAGGAAGAAGAGGAGGAGGAGGGTAAAAAGGAGGAGAGGTAGAGGAGATTGCTCCAGCCACTGATTGCTCCATCATCCCTCTGCAGGAGCAGAGGAGCAGGAGGGGCTGCAGGGATCCAAGGAGCTTCAGGGAGGTACCTGAGCACACAACTCAGCTGCCCCAGCAGCTGCTCAGTGATGGCATAAAGGCAGGAAAAAAGGGAAAAAAAAAACCAAAAATTTAAAAGGCCACAAAGAAGTCCTATTTTTAGGAAAAGCTGAGCACTCACCCTTGGAGCTGCCTGCCTGGCAATGCTGGTGGCTGGGCACTCAGACCACCGGGTGTTCCAGCTCCAGAACAGCCCTTCCTGCACTGGCAGCTCCAGCCCCACTGCAGGAAGGAGCTGGGCATTTTCAGCAATTACTTTTTATAACTAGCAAGATTCATCCATGGGGTAAAGATTCCCATCAAAAGTAATAAATAAAAATCAAGACTACATCTTATCAAAAAATTCTTTTCTTTCTGCTCTGGGCCTGTAAATTCCCACAAAGCCAAGAAAAGAGAGAGCAATTTTTAAATGCTGCTCTGGCAATAAAATCCTGATCTCTCGCAAATGGAATTCGGAACACACAACATGGGGCTATACATTATCCTGCCCAAAACTCCCTCAGGGGAAATGAGGTTATCAAAATTTGGAGAACCTAATGCAAACGCTGATCCTTCTCCAGTGCAAATGAACACCAGGGCAGGTATTGGAATGGTATTTTCCTCTGCTGAAAGGAGGTTGGTTGGAATTTGAACTTGCTGAAATAGCCCCATCACCTCTGATTTTTCATTCCTGCTGCAGGTGCTCCCCAGAACTCAGCATTTATTTATGGAAAGGTTCTTTCCATGCCGTGCTGCCCTTCCCATTACAATACAAATTACTGCGGAGTTCACGGGCAGGGTTCACAGAAACACTCGAGTTAAATTCGAAAAGAAATCATAATACTGTAGGGGATTGGGAAGGATAATCCAAAACCTGGAGACTTGCAAATGAAATTCCCTCTCAAGGAGGATGTGGTTTCAGGAGCATGGCAGGGAGGGCAGGTGGCAGCGTGGGGATGCCCTGGATCCCCATCCATGAGGATCAGCTGGCACTGCTTGGGCAGGATGCTCTCAGGAGCCACAGCCAGTCCAGGCAACCCTGCAAACCCTGATGCCTTGAGAAGGCTGACCTAGAACAGAGACTGGACAGAGATAAAGAATAAAGTAGGGATTTATTAAAAGGCCTCAATGGATTCACCTTGGGCAGCACAAGAGCCCAGCCAGGGCTGCACCCAAGATGAACCAAAATGGTCACAAAAATGGACAACCACTCATGAGGTCTCTAATTTTTTAAGTTCTGCTCCATTTGCACATTGGAGTTCATTGCCCAATTACAGCTTTAGGTTATGAAGTCCCATCCTGCTTGTTTTTCTCTCTTCAGTCCATGTTGTTTGTGCTCTTGGGCTGAGATTTGGATCATTTGTCCTTGGTCCCCAGCTAGAGCAGGAATTGTTTTGTCTCCCTGCTCTGTGCAGAGAGCTCACCATCCCCTCATATGAAGCTCAGAACTGCACACTAAAGCAGCACAGAATCTGAAAAACACGAAAGTTAAAACTTAAGGTATCACGACAACTTAATAAATTTTAGAATTAGAATAGAGAATTATGCTTCTTCTGCAGGTTTTTATCTGGTGTCCCACTGGAGGCTGACCTTGCCTGACCAGAGTCTCTCCAGAGGACACCCAAGCCCTGTCATGTCCATCCCTCCTGCCTCTGCCCATGCAGGGGCTGACCCTCCTCATTTCCACGTCTCCAGTGGCTGCCAGGACCACATCAGGACTGTCCTTATCCAGCTGCAGTTTCAGTTAGGGTCTGTTTTGCTTCTCCCTGCTCAGATGTCTGCTGGAAATGCCATGTCTCTCTCCGGGGTGCCACAGCAGACTGACACAG
The DNA here is from genome assembly GCF_017590135.1 of Pyrgilauda ruficollis. Taxonomy (NCBI): domain Eukaryota; kingdom Metazoa; phylum Chordata; class Aves; order Passeriformes; family Passeridae; genus Pyrgilauda; species Pyrgilauda ruficollis. The sequence goes on from NW_024526377.1 coordinate 3,370,022, forward strand.
CGCTGGAGCGTTTATTTTCATCAGCTGAGACACGATTTCAGCAGGAGGAAACTCTGAGAAACACAAGGGAATGAGCAGAACCCGAGCTGTAATTCGAGGAGATTTCACCTCACTTCCCAGCCGGGTGCACCCAGGGTTTCACTGTCAGGGCTGCTGGATTTGTGCTAAATCACAAAGAACCTCCCTGAGCTCTGCCTTGTGCAAAGGGAAAGACCCAGCCATCAATCAGAGGTGCTTATTCCAGGATAATTGTCATGGAAATCATCAGTTATAAGACACTCAAATTATTTTTCTTTTTCCACTAAAAAATGCTGAGGAGAAAATTTGAGAATGCTGGAAACACTAGAAAAATGAGAAAGAATGAAAAATACTTATCAAAGGAAATTATTCAATCCTCGTGTTCTGCAGCAAAAGGAGACTCAAGAATTGTCTGATATGACATTTCTAGACTGAAGCATTATCAGGATGTTTCCCAGGCTCAAAGACTGATTTAAGCATTAAGCCTGTCTGGATTTAATCAGAAAAAACTGAGAATCCCCCATAAACAAGTTCTTATAAGCAAAGGGGTTCAGCAACTCCTCCACCCCCAAGAATGACTTATTTTGTAGATTGACTTGTCAACAGTTTGTAACTCAAACAAAAACCTGGAGAGTATTTCCCTTCCCTTCCCCAGAAGCTCATGAAAGAGATTTTATAGACATACTAAATATCTGCTTTAAATTATTATGAAGTGCAGTAAAGCACCATAAAACCATCAGTCACCAGTGGGAAATGAAGTAAATTAAAGCTGGTTACGATTTACAGTCCCAGCTCCTGTCCAGCTGTTTAGGGTTTGCTGTATCCCAAAATAAACTGTGGAGGAAAGCCAAATTTCAGGTGGAAGAGAAGGAATAGCAGTAACACCGATTTCTTGAGCAACAGGAACAGCACAAGGGAGTCCCCATGATAGTGCCAGGGGGAAAAAATGCAGATGAAGGAGGATTTTAAGGATCCTGGTTAAAAGCCAGTCCATTCCTAAACCTTTCTTGAATTTATTGTAGCCAGGAAACGTACACAGATTTTTTTAGGAGCCCCATGAAAACACTCATGAAAATCTGTGCTTCAGAGGAAATTAATAGCAAATTACATTTGTTAGCTTTTGCTTCTTCTTGTTCACAATTAGCGAGGCCTCATGTTAGCCCTAAAATGTGGAATGATTTCTTCTGAGATCTCACGAGACATGTGAAACTTTTGGAATATCAATCCAATTCCTGCCTTCCTGAGACTTTAAATTAATCACACTGATTACAGCTTTATTTACTCACCAAGGCCTGCTTAGTCCCTCCTTTGTTGCTGTAAAAAGCTTGTTACTCTCTTTAATTGAGCTGCTTTAGTAAACCACAAGCATTCACACTAATTATTTTCCTTGATGAGAGTGGAGTTCCTAATTACTAAAGCTCCCCGAAATCTGTCATCTGACAAGGAACATTACAGTGGCACGTGGGACAGTTCTGGGGTAGGAGACACGGAGCAGATGGTGGAGAAGGGAACGAGGAGCCAGCCCAGAGCTACATGGAACCAGGAACAAGAACTCCACCAAACCCTGCATGTTCAGAATACACAAATGTGAATGTTAATGTATTTATAGTCTTCAAATGAAAGATTAATTTGATAAAGTGTTTCATATGCATCAAAATTATTTAATCACTCACGTTGCTTTGTTGAAGGCATTTGCCTTTTAAATTTAAATTTAGAGTAAAAACTTTTTCAATTAACATTTTTTATTTCAATGAGGTACTTTTGAGCTGATTTATCTCAATCCAATTCTAATGTAGCATTAAAAGAAAAATCAGAAACATTTGTTTTAACCAGCAGAAAGTAAAGTGCCATTTGGTCAAAAAGTCTGGGCTGCCATTTGGGCTAGAAATAAGTGGTTTCAGTGGAACATTCCAAGTGGATGCACACAGTTTTTAAGTTCAGCCAGTAAAATAGAAACACTTGTTTGCATGGAAATAATTGCATTAAAAACAGATTTAACAGGAATCTGTTTCCTGTTGGACATCCCACAGCCCAAGAAGGAGATGGTGGACAGACAGGACATCAGGAAGAAGCCTGGGCATGGAACCCTCATCAGTCTGGAGACACAAAAAGACTCCCTGGTTGTTTGCAAATCAAACTGGTAACAACAAAATCCAGGGAGCAGAGGGAAGGGGCACTGGGGCCTGAAATGTCAGTGATACAGGCCGGAAAAGATTTGGGAGCTCTGGGAGCTCCTGGATTTCTCATCCAGGTACAGACTCAGCCCGGCCTTGTTTAACTCAGGAGAACAGGCAAGTTCCCAGTTTGCAGCCACTCCGAGGCAGTGTCAGGAGCTGTAAATACGTTGTACTTGCTTGTTCACATTATAGGTGTGTTTATTCTTCTCCTGGCAGTTACACGGGTTTTGGGTCAGTCAGAGTGCTGTAAGTGCTTGGTGAATGGGACAAAGCAGCCTCTGTCGCTATTCCCACGCATAAAATACCAATATCTCATCTTTAGCTGAACACATTAGCCAGGTCTCTTGCAGAATGGATCTGCTAACCAGATTAGATGCCATTTGAAATCTCTGGAGAGCACTCCTAAATACATTACGGGATTTGCATAACAACAGCCAGTTTAAGTAGCACACAGAAGGAACAGATGATGATCCACAAAACAAATCTGCATGTCTGAAAACTCCCTGTTCGCTGGCATTCATCCTGCACAGCATCACCCTCGGTGTGTGTGAAGCCATCCCACATCCCAGCAAGCCAACAGCATCCTCTGACTTCATCTCAGTGGTGCAACAATAATCTGAAATAATGTCTCTTCCGGATTAATCAGCAGGGCTGGGAGCCCACACCTCCTCTGCAGAACCCAGGCTGACACCACGAGCGTGTGCAGGGTTTGGTGGTGGACAGGGAGGGGGACTCAGCATCATGGCACGCTGCCCTGTGCTGATGGAGAGGGCAGGGGTGCAGGCAACAGCACAGCACGGCTGGTGGGCGACTCTGAAGGGCTTTTGGAGGATCCTAGGACAGCTGAGATGATCGGGGTGTAACAGACTGGAGATTCAGGAGGAGCTCACCATGCCCTGTGCAAGAGATGCAGAGATGTGTCAGGTCCATTCTGCATCTTCTCTCAGCGCTGAATGTTTTTCAGACTCTTATGGAAGGTTCATTTTCTTGGTTCAGAGAACGCTGTGATCCCCTGGCAGTCACTTAAATAAACCTTATGTTGATTCTGGAGGCACACCTGAGCGTTGTGCCATGGACAAGGGCTGAAGTATAGAAAGTCCCAGCACAGAGCAGAGGGTGAGCAGCAGAGGTGGGCACAGGCACAGCTGGAAAATGCATGGGGAAACAATGCTCAGGCATGAGACAGTGCCAAGGAGCCCAGAGCAGCTGCACCGGTGTGCCAGGCTGAGAATGAGCAGAAAGTGAACAGAGCTGGGGAAAGTGCCCCCGATTTTATCTGACTGTCACTCAGTTCCATAAACACTACAATTATCTCCTCATCCTAACGTACAGCCTTTTTTCAAGCATAATCTACTATAAAAGACAGTTCACTGTGACAAATGACCATTTGCATGCAATTACACATCTGCCCCTTTCCAGATGTGGCTGGAAAATTACACACTCAGCTCAGGGACACAGCTGGGTGCCACCTCCAGCCCCACGTCCCCCAGGACTAACGAGAGCTGTGAAGAGTGAGGCTTTGATAGCTCAGCACATCCCACAAAGAGGCTCAGGTCGTGCCTACAGCCGGGAACATTTAAATGAGACGACTCCCGTTTCAGCACACGGCTGCCTAAGTGGAGAGTTGCTATTTTGGGCAGACCCAGAGGAGTCCCTGGTGTATTGAGAGCTTTAAGAGGACTGCGGTGACGGGCAGTTCTAACGAAGCCTCAGCTGCAGAGCTCTTTACACAGATGTTTCACCAGCACAGAGAGCTGTGGGCTCCACATCAGGACCTTCTGATGGATCCAGGCCCAATTATCTGCCAAATGTTCTTCGGCTTTCCTCTGACCAGCGCTAATGGACCCACTTACAGCTACACATAAAAATTGGCCAGCGTTAAATTGGAAAAAATACTTCTCGATGCATTCATGGCTGGGGGCAGGGCTGGGCTGGAAGAGCAGAGGGACAAAAGGAGCAGCAGGACTCGGATTGGCAGAGCATAAAGGAATGAAATGTGAGAACACTGCAAAAGCCACACTTGAAGTGACTATCAAATCGTGTTTACCAGGAAAACTGTGCAAGGGCTCCGGAACGCCCTTCCCCAACAAGCACCCACGCAGCGCTGCAGGCGAACAAAGCAGAGACACAAAACAGATGGAGAAATCAGCAATGAAAGGGAACGTTTCCATCTCCCCTCCCAGCCTGAATGAGCACGTACAGGGACGCGGCTCTTTGTGCCAAACAGCCCAAACCCAAGCTAACGCCTGCTAGTGCTCTCTGTGGTTATTCTGACGCTGCCTCGGGCTCGAACAGCGAGCAGAGGTGTGGGATGACGTGGGATGCATTCACAGCCCTCTGCGGGAAGGTTCCTGCTGCCAGCTTGGATCTCGCTGCTCCCAGGTATCCGCACTCGCGTCCAGGGCTGGCGTGGAAAACACCACATCCACCCACACACCACGGTCCAGAGCGCAGGCCCCTGGCTGAGCCTTTATTTTTCTTTCTCTGAATTTTGTTTGGGATCTTCTTTGTGAATATTTTGTTGGGTTCTGATTTTGCATAAACTGCTTCATTGTTTTCTGTTCCACCTCTGTTTCTGCCCTCACCTGGGCACGGGGGCTCTGCCATTCCCTTTCTGCTGCTGCACTCCTTTGCATCCAACCCTTTGCTCTTGCACAGTGTTCTGAAGTTTCAGATTTCCCTGTTGGCCTCCTCATTCACATGACTGGAACACTTCCACAACAGTGTGTCAAACTCTACAAAATCATCAGGATTTTGTGCACGCTGTTCCTCTAGTGCTGGGCCCAAAGGGGCTGAGTCTGTACCAGCCCCTGCAGGAGCTGTAATGGTGAGGAAAGAGGCTGCTAAAGAGAAAGTGCTTGTTCTGACAGTGCTTTAGACAACTGCCTCCTGCCAAATAATCCCACGTTGTTTTCCTGAAGTGCTTTTAAAACTGAAATAGCATTGAGTTAGAAAGCTCACAAATGGTATTTGAGACGTAAAGGGATGGAAATTAGCAGCTGATATGAATTTCCTGTGAGCAGTTCACAGAATCAGGTTTGACAGAACTTTTAATTCATAAGTGTGTTCATGAACATTTGAGCTGCCAGGTCATGTCACAGCAGAGAAATAAGAATGCAGCAGGGTTTGAAACGAGCCAACTTCTGTTCAGGAGTTGGGGCAAGTGCAATAAGCAGCCAGAGCTGAGTGAATAATGAATCATTTACTCGGGAACTGTCAGTTCGCTTTCTTCTCCAAATTGTCCTGGCTTCCTCCAGTTTGTTCCTTACCAGAATAATGTGTGTGATGAAGTATCAGCTGTAATTCACTGGAGAGCAGTCCCCTGACATCACAAACAGCTGCAGTTGGGTCCAGAGGCCATGAGATCCATCATGTCTCTGGCTGAATGAGCACAACCTCGTGGCCCTTGGTTTCAAGCCCAGGAATCGTCCTCTGCTCTGGCTGGGAGGAGGGTCTCAGTCACTGGAGCCCTCATCACATCTCTGGAGCCCAAACCCCAGTGGGCAGGAGGAGCAGAGGGACCCAGTGAGCCACCTCCTCAAAAAGCCAATTCACCACCACTCTCCCCTTCATGGGAATCACAGAATCCCAGAATCATCAAGGTCAGAAAACACCTCCAGGATCATCGAGTCCAAGCTGTGCCCCATGCCCACCTTGTCACCCAGCCCACAGCACCCAGTGCCATGTCCAGTCATTCCTTGGACACCTCCAGGGATGGGGACTCCAAACCTCCTTGGGCAGCCCCTTCCAAAGCCTGACCTCCCTTTCTGTGAAGAAATGCTGGTGGGACAGGGAGCCTCCGAGTGGAAGTGATCCACCAGGACCAGCTCCTCTGAGTCCAGAGGAGCTGAGCCAGGGCAGCTGACCTGCCATAACAGCAAAAGCTTTCTCCCAGCACTGCTGCTGTACCTGAGGTGCTCACTGATCTGATCACTTTATTAGCATCTCCGGGTGCCCTACGAGTGCAATGTAGAATTCCACCCCATGTATTTATAGCTGGCTAATCACAGCTTAATTACCAAGGCTCAGCAGGCTCCTGTAGGAACACCAAGGCTGAGGCAGTTCCACCAGGAAACTTTTTATGAGATAAGCAGAAGCATCGAATTATTCAAGATGTGTGAGAAAAACCTATTTAGTCTTAATTGGGACAATTACCTTTTTCCCTCATTTGCATGTGGCATGAATATTAAAACCATGGCAAAAAGAAACCCCTGTCACTGGCTAACTGCTGCCCAAAGACGTGGGCTGTGGGGAGGAGGGGACAGTGCCAGGCTGAGGGGAGGGCAGAGGGACAGCCTGGCCTTACTGCAGCTGCCAGCAGCCTCAGGGCATCACTGCCAGGCAGGTGAATGGAAAAACTCATGAGAAGAAAAAATCCAGGGAGAAACAGCAGCACTCACAACATGCTGGGGATGTCAACAGGACCAGAAGGTCTCCAGTGGAGGAACTGGTCCAATGGAAGGGGGTTAGAACAAGATGGACTTTAAGGTCCCTTCCAACCCAAACCATTCTGTGATTCTCTCCTGTGCATCTTCTGTGCCAGAGGGAGCTCCATGAGCCCCAGCAGCTCACACAGAAAGGGACAGATGCTTTGAGAAGCTGCTGCTCCTTGAGCTGCAGCCCTGCCTGGTGACTGCCCCGTGCACCAGTGACAGGCTCATCCCCTGAAACTCAGCTCCCTGCTCCCTGCACAGCCCCAGTAACCCCTGCTGGGCTAGCAGCCCTGTCTGTTGGGGTGAAGAGGAGCAGGAGCCTCACCTGTGAGCAGAGCTGGGCTGCTTCCCACCACTCCTCAGCCAGAACCCCTTCCCCACAGAACCAGGCAGCTCCTGCACTTGCCAGAACTTGGCTGACATTCGGCAGATATTAAGTTCTGTTAAGCCAAACATCAAGCTGTATTGACCCAGAGTTAAATATTGACAGAGGTGATGCCTGCACGATCCCACTGGCTGCGGCAGGACTTCAGGGAAAACTCTTTATCAGCTTCTGTGAGCCCTCAGATGCTGGAGTTTGCACATGTGATTGGACTGAGCAATGCCTGCCTGACCTTCAAGGAGCAGTGCAGAGCAGGATTTCCTAATTCCTTCTGACTTTCAAGCAAAGAACCCTGCAATATTATTTTCTTCTCACTGGTAGTGATTACTGCTGCTGCTGGAAACACAACTAGGTTACTCCAGAAACCCCAACCCAGACCTCAGGCCTTTCCAGAAAAGGGGGGGAAATACCAGTGTTTTCCAAATTACCTGAATATATTCTAGAAATAACTTCTCCTCCAGATAATTGCATTCAATGACACGGAAACAAACCACAAATAGGACAAGTATTCAAACAGTTTAAAAAGCCTCATTTATAAGCCTCAGTGATGTTTCTAAAACATGTCTTACAAAAGGAGAAGGGGAGAGGACACATGTGAAACAACGCCACAGGTTGCTCAGAAAAATTAGATGTCACACCCCTTGGGTATCCCTGTTCCAGGCCAGGTTGGAGGGGCTCAGAACAGCCTGGTCTAGTGGAAAGTGTCCCTGCATGTGGCATCTGTGATTCTACTAAATTCACTGCCATGAACCCATGAACTAAGACACCACAGAATCCCAAAATGGCTTGGGCTGGAAGACACCTTAGAGCCTGTCTCGTTCCACCCCCTGCCATGTCAGGGACACCTTCCACTGTCCCAGGCTGCTCCAAGCCCTGTCCAGCCTGGCCTTGGGCACTGCCAGGGATCCAGGGGCAGCCACAGCTGCTCTGGGCACCAGTGCCAGGGCTTACACCCTGCCAGGGAACAATTCCTTCCCAACATCCCATCCAGCCCTGCCCTCTGGCCAGGTGAAGCCATTCCCCCTGTCCTGTCACAGCCTCTGTCAGCTCCCCCAGGGCCAGGTGGGGCTCGTGGGGCTCTGGGCTGCAGACCAGCCCACCCCACTGCCCCCCTGCCATAACTCACTGCTACTAAAGAATCATAACAGAGCTATTTACAGCGGCCATTAAATAAGACAATATTTCAGCATTGATTTTGTGTCCTTCTCACTAGTGCACACAGCTTTTGATAACTCAAACCTTATGGATTTTTCTATAAACAAAAAATTATCCCCTGCAGCAGGCGGGAACGTGGCTGGTTACAGCAGGGACAGGCCCTGGCCCGGGGCAGCACAGACACAACTCCTGCACTTGTGGCTTCTCTGTCTGGGGATTAACAAGAAGCCAGAAATGGATGGTTGAGAACCAGCAATGATACAGTGTGACCTCTGCCGACCTCTCAGCTGCCCATGAAACACTCTTTGTTTACTTTATTTATTTCTATTAATTTTTTTTTTTTACAAGAGAATGCAGTGACAGGACAAGGGGGAATGGCTTCACACTGACAGAGGGCAGGGTTAGATGGGCTATTGGGAATAAATTCCTCCCTCTGAGGGTGGGGAGGCTCTGGCACAGGTTACCCAGAGAAGATGTGGCTGCCCCATCCCTGGAATTGTTCCACACCTGGTTCACAGGGCTTGGAGCAACCTGGGGTAGTGGAAGGTGTCCCTGCCATGAACAAAATGAGCTCTGAGGTCCTTCCAACCCAAGCCATTCCATGATTCTGTGGTTCTATGAAGTTCTGACTCTACACAGGAGACAGCAGCTCAGTTTCCAAGAGCCCAGGCATTCCAAGGGCTCTGTTTGGGCAGAAAGAGACTGTGGATGAAGAGGGAAGCAAAATTTCCTTTAATGGGAAATGTCCTACCTACCTCCCTCCATCCCTCCCCTGCTGAAAGCCACAATGTGCCAACACCTATTTCCAGAGCGTGCGAGGGTTGCAGGAGCCTTGTTCTGACTTCCTACACAAAACACCCCGGGAGTCCCCACAAATACACAACCAGAGCATGGAAAAAGGGGCTGCAAAATCAAAAACTCAAGTACAGCCAAGGTGGGGGGGAGGCTGTGGTTTGTAGGGGGGGTCTCTGGGCCTCAGCTTTGCTGTGACTCCATGTGGTGACAGACCAAAAGAGTGGTGGCACCCGAAGGCACCCTCCATCCCTCCATCCCCCTGCACCATCCCACAACCCCTCAGCTTTTTTGCTGCATTACACCAAGAGCACAGATGAGAAAATGCCCTTTTCTGTGCCTAGCTGGAGTCTGCCTGTTTTAATCACCTGAGCTCCTGAACAGCATCATTCACTCCAGGGGGGGCAGAAAGCAGCTCCCAGTCCATGGGCACTGGTGCAGGAAATTAAGACGAATTCAGTGGCTGCACACAGGGAGTGGGAAGAAAATTATACAGCTTGGTCTCATCTCATGTGTCCGTGGAAAATGAAATAAATAAAGAAATCTGAACGCACACACACACACACACCCTCAAGCCAGAAATGTTGAGAAACGCTTGATGCACAGAGAGAGGGGAGGATTGGCAGGAGGGGCAGCAATTTTGTTATGCTGGCAGTTATCCTTCCCTCTCTCCCCAAAGGCAGCATTTCCTAACCTCATGGGACCTTTTGTGTCTCACTCACAGTAAATCAGAGGCTCTGAGGGGTGACTGAAGTGTGCCCAGCCCTGCAGGACCCTCAGCAGCCAAGGATGTCCCCCCACCATGGGGCTGGCAGCAGAGTTGAGACACCAGCAATGCATGTACAGCATTGGCCTGTTGATGTTCCTGTTTGGGTGTTTGCAAACTGGTTTGGGTTTTTGGCTGGCTGGCTTGGATCACAAATCCTTGACTGTGACAGGAATGATTGCTGAAAGGACAGAGAGATAAAATTAATAAACAATAGTAAATTATAAAGCAGCCTTGCTGGGTGATTTTATAAAGACAAAGGGGTCAGGGAATTGATTGTGCTGGTCACAGTAAATATTTTTCTGGGTGATTACATTTGTGTACTGAATTTATTCCAAAACAAAAATGATGGGGTTTTTTTAGCAGAGAAAAATTCAGCTCATGAATCAGTCACTGAGCGAACAAACATTTAAACCCACTCAGATTCCTGCTCCTTAACACGGCCAAGTACAGGCAATACAGGCTTTACCCCCCTAAATTCAGTGTCAGTTTGTCTGATTCTTTGTCACTTTGTGTTAGTCCAATTCCGTCAGAAGGAGTTCCAGGAGAAGCAGGACTCAGCTGTAGCAGTTCCCCTGTTTCAGACAGCTGGGAAGGAAGGTTTCACACCAGCTCACTCCCAGGAAACCTCTTCAGAAAAGCAAAAGTCACCCCCAATTTCAGCTGCACTCTTGATCCAAATAATACAAATTTCCTTTTCAGCATGGAGAGGAATTTGGAAAACTGCTTAGAGATCTGCAAGACCTGTGCAGCACTTGGATTAGTAGTTCATGTCTTTGTGAAAGGATTAGCAGGATTGCACTGAGCTGAGGGTTAAGATGAAAATAAATTTGCATTTCTAAGATGCATAATGCAAAGTGCATGATGCATATCCCACAGCTTCCCAGCTCCTTCCATCAGACCTGTGCTTCAAGCACTACAAAACGTCAGGGATTACCTCCATCAGGACCTTGTTCCAACAATACAGAGCTCTCAAAATTACAGATTTCAATCTTCACAGAACTCTGAGCTTCAGGAAACAAAGGGATCTAGCCCAGACAGCATCAGCTGGAAAAGCTTTTCTGTGATCTCTCCCTGTGGAGCCCAGTCCTTGCCTGCTGTGACCACACAGTGAAAACCTCCCAAAGCTCACCCTGACCAAAGCCCTTTGCAGCAGCAGTGGCACATGTGCCACCATGCTGTTCCTCCTGCTCACACCCATATGCAAAGCCAGCAAAGTGTATAAATAAATAGCTGGTGTCACACGATTTGTCTCCATTTGTCAGCAGTGACAGGATAACTCACTCGTGACTCCCCTGCTCCATCCTCTCCTCATTCACGAAGATTGATGCTCCTGCAGATATTCCCCATCATGGATTTTATAGCCTGCAGGATGCAGGAGTTCCGTGTTTGCTGGGGCTGTGGCAGCTGCTGGGGACTCGGGGCAGCCACAGGAGCAGCACGCACAGGGTCCCATGCACCTCTCAGGGCTGGGTTTATTTTCCCTCGGCATTACAGTGATTTTGTTCTACATATCAGCACATGTTCCCCATCCTGCTGTCCACTCTGCCTGATCAGGCGCTGGGGTAGAACTGTCAGGGTGCTGAGGGCAAGACAGAACTCCCAAAGATGCCAAAAGTAGGGCAGAACTGGCAGGGATTGCTCAGGGCAGGGCATGCAGGTCCACACAGAGCTCCCTGCCTCCTGTCCCAGCCAGGGGCACAAACTCTGTCCCAGACCCCATTTAACACACATGACTTCACTGGATCAAGGCCAGAAGAACCAGCATTCCCCATGTGTTCAAAATGTGTTCCCAATGTGTTCCTCAGCTGTCCTGGCTCTGCAGGCTGCAGGGTCTCACCCTGTGCCTGCCTGGTCCAGTGGGTTTGGAAATTACTCACCAAAGCTCATTTCAAACACAGCCAGTGGTAAGGAAGCACATTTATGACCTGACCATATCCCCGGGGCTTTCTGTGCCCAGAGATGTGATTGTCAGGAATGGAATTAACAAATTAACAACAGCCTGGTCTAACACACACCTGTGGAACAACACAGGCTGGCACAAGGGGCACAGCACAAGGGGCTCTGAATGACACCAGGCACCCCTGATGTCCCCCAGGGCTCGGTGCCAGCTGGGAACATGGAGCTCCAGCACAGATACCTGGCAAGAAACATTTGAAACTCCCTGGAGAACAGAATGATCTTAAGGCTGGCATAAAGGGTAATGACAAGATTACAACTCACAGAGTGAAAATAATAATGAATTAAGGTGATGGTATTTCCCAATCTTATTTCCAGCCTGAATAAATTGAATTGGTGCCAATTTCTTTCCCTGCTGCTGGGCTGGTAGATGGGATTCTGCTAGGGATGGAGAGTGCTGCCTGCAGCTCTGAAATGGGACAAGGTGGCAATCTTTATATTACTAAGTTGGATACAGGATCCTTGGAATTATAAATAAACCAAGAGTTCAAACGCCAGTGTTGTAAATACCACCAGGAAACTCACCTAAATGTTGATTTATTCATTACATTAAAAAAACTAACAAACAGAACTTTCTTTCTCTCCCCTGTAAATTTTCTCTGAGCTTCAAAACATGGCACTATCTCTTATTGTGTTGGTTTTTTTTTTAAGGAGGTAAATATATTTAATACCACATAAATAGGGAATGGCACAATCATCTGGCTCTTGCCAGCCTGGTTCATGAGCTGCTCCCACTGCTCAATCTGGAATTTTACCCAGTCTCTGTTTCACCTTTACCCTCCTCCTCAGTATTTTAGATTCAGATTTTCTCTATTGCTAGATCTGTACATACAGCACACGCACTCTTTTTTGGAAATGATAGATTTGGATGACAGTGATGGGTACAAAGTCAGGACAACCCCCTCTAAGGGAAAACCAGGACTGGGAAAAATCACATTTCCAACAAGATTGCTGGAACATAGGTAACAAACATCCCAACTGCAAATGTTGTGTGTTAATTTGGCAGCAAGGATTGATGGACATTAACCCAGCCTGAAGCAGTGCAGTGAGCAGCTGGAGCTGCTGCCCTGAGCTGGCTCACCCAGGCCTGGCTTCACACTCCTGCTAACAGCAGCCAAATGTCCTACAGCTAGTTTTATTAAAAACCACTGTGGACTAATTCAGAATCAATCCTAAACCCATGTAACAGAACAAATGATAATTATGGATTTATCTTTACTGCCGACTTGAAGACACCCATTTCAACCCCCAAAAATAGCATCCCAGTGATGCCTTTTTGAGCCTACCTAAAACAGAGGCCAGACAAAATTAAGGCAATAAAAAGCAGTTCTATTTATTGAAGGCCTCCAGGTACATTTTGGGCAGACAAAGCCCCCCAGGGGCTACACCCAAAATGGAAAATGGGCCAGGGATTTTCACACTTTTATAAGTTTGGTTCATTTGCATGTTGGGGGTTCATCTTCCAATTACAGCTTCAGCTAATGAAGTCATTGACCCCAAGTTTGCTCCCCCCAACTCACTTTTGTTTCCATCTCTCAGGGCCTGAGGCAGTGAGGTGTCCTTGATTGCCAGGCCTGGAGAGGAATTGTTGTGTCTGCCCAAAATGGGAAAGCAGCAGCTCACACTGTGTGTGGAGTTTGGAGTTATACACTAAAGAACTGCAGGATTACAAATATATGAAAAATAGAAAAGCTGAAATCCTGAGGCATCACAAGGACATGGGATCATGTGTGGTTAAATTTCAGTGTGAGTCCTCAGTAACTGTGGGAATGATGAGCTATCAGATCTCTCTCAGTGTCACAGAAAACTGTCTCAAATTATGTATTTCCCCCAGCTCCTGGGCCAGGGATTCAACCCAAGCCTCCATGCCTGTGATGTCAGGGAGGACACGCTGCTCCCCCGGGCCCCCACGCAGCTCCCCTCACACGGTCTGAGCTGTGATTCTTTTGCAAATGACATAATTCTCTGAACAACGGTATAATAACATTGTTCTTATTGCCAACAGCCACCCACAAATGGAAAAGACCTTGAGCTGTGAGAGGTGGGAGGCATGGAGAGCTCCTTCCTAAAGAAAATAAGGCATTTAGCTTATAAATATAAAATGATCAAATAAAGCAATTAGTGCAGAATTGCACATATAGAGAGTGATTCACCTCTAATTGGGTTGTTCTCAAAGCAAATTAACTTTGAAATGAGGAATGTTAAAAAGATTTTAAAAAAATATGGAATCCTAATTACTGCAGGGGAAGGAGCTGGGGGAAGTTGAGCCCAAGAGCAGCACAAAAGAGCAAGGAAATGGTGCCACAAGACCCCACCTTCACTGCTTTATGGTTAAATACAAGGTGATCCAAGGGCTGGAGCATCTCTGCCATGAGGAAAGGCTCAGAGAGGTGGGATTGTTCAGCCTGGAGAGGAGAAGCTTTGGAGTGACCTCGTTGTGGCTTTGTGAGTTCCTTGTGGGTGAAGGGAGCTGCAGGAAAGATGGAGAGAGAGACCTGGAGTGCCAGGACAAGGGTTGATGGCTTTCCACTGCCACAGGGCAGGGTTAGGGGAAAGAATTAAAATATCTTGGGTTAGAAAAATCCAGGGTGAAAATCTTGGGTGTGAGGGTGGCAGGCCCTGGCACTGGTGCCCAGAGCAGCTGTGGCTGCCCCTGGATCCCTGGCAGTGCCCAAGGCCAGGCTGGACAGGGCTGGGAGCACCTGGGACACTGCAAGGTGTCCCTGCACATGGCAGGGGGTAGAACTGGGTGATCTTTAAGGTGCCTTCCAACCCAAACCATTCCATGGTTCTACAGCTCTGTGAAGGACTCAAAACCAGCAGCTCCTTCTTCCTGCGTGTGCCTCGCTCCCAGCCCCGGCCTAAAGCATTTTCTGGCACACACTTTTAAGTTTTAAGCTGGACAGCCCTGGTGCCCCGTGGGGTCCCTGTGATGTGCCAACCCCAGCAGTGCCCCCTCAGCAGCCCCTGGCCCTGGGTGACCCAGGACAGCCCCTCGGTGGGCACCAGGAGGGGGACACAGCTGAGATACACCACAGAGCAGGGCTGGGACCCCAAACCCCACATCCGTTCACATTCCCCAGCACCAGTGCCAGGTATTGGATGTGATCCAATCCATACCTGCAGCAATTCTGCTCCTTGACTGTTCCCATTGCAGTTTATACCTCTGCTGGCTGCTGAAATTACGTTGCCTACGGCCCTCTATTGATGGACTGGTGAGGTAATTAAAAAGGAGGCTTTTCAGAAAAATCCTGTCTAAACATTGGGAGAAAAATCCATATGAATACTCTTTCAACTCGGAGAAGGACAGAGGAGAACATCCTCACAGTTACAATGATGTTCTAAAAAAAATCTATTAAACGGGGTAGTGCCACATATCTGATGTATTATGAATGTATTAATATGGAATTGGTTTTTTATAAATATTAATAAGAGCTAACATCTAAAGAAGGAGCCTGGGACTTACATTCTTAATTAATCCAAAATTCACATCACCTCTAAAAATACATATGCATTTCATTATGTTAGACCAATGCCCAGGAGCAGACAGTTGTAAAAACACCCACCAGAAATGAAGACACAGAGACTCTCCCCTAATTCCTTCAGGCCCTGTCTTAGCCTTTGCCACGTTCCAAAGGAGCATCACTGCTCCAAGGAGAGGGACAGGCAGGTTTGGCTCTGGGGGAAAATAATTCTCAGGTGAGAAGAGGACAATTACTCTGCTTTTGTTTTAATCATTGTCTCAATTCCTGTTTCATTCCCTCCACTGGAGTTTTCTTCAGGTAGCTCATCCCCTAATGAAGCATGGGGAAGGTTCAAATCTCTTTTCAAATATTTTCCAGACATAAAACATTTTCCTGCCAGTTGAATGCTGGCCATTGTCTAGACTTTGTGCTCATTTCTCAAGGATGCTTTTAAATACCTCGTGAGGATGAGTTGCTCTGGATAATGCAGAAGCCCAAGCACAATGGCAAAAATTCCACCTTTAGTCACCAGCTGCAATTTAGAATTCTGCAGCTCAGAAGAGCTGTTCCCATTAAATCGGGGCACAGCTTCATGTGGCTATTTTATACTCTCTTTAAAACGGGATGATGTGGGCTTAACTCGGCTCTGTTGGGACCAAAAAATAAAAAGGCACTTGGTGTGTGCCCAAAAGTGGAGCATCCTGCCTTCAGTGCACACTGTTTTGAAGCAGCTCAGCCTGACAAAGGGCTCTGGGCATTCTCCAGGACCTTCCCTTAGACCCTCTGCTAACCAGCCAAAACAGCAATTAAAAATAACACTCCCAAAAAAATTTGCTCTGCAGAAAATGTATGGGCATGAAACAGAATATTTTTTCACTAACACAAATTTGTAGCAGATGAAAGAAGACAGAAGGGTTAAATATTATAGATTAGTGGTTTATCAGCATTTATTAAACTCTCTGAGCCTTGGCTGCACACAGCTCAGCTGCTCAGGTCTGGCACTCCAAAACTGCAGCCTGTGACCACACTGACCCACAAGGAATTTCCCTCTCATTGACATAAATCCAGTGTGGACACCTGAGAAGAAATAATAACTTCTTTGTGTCATTATTAAAGGGATTACAGAGACACTGTAATTGCACAGTGTTTTACTGCTAAATGATTTTAAGACTGGCCTTATAGATCTTGCTCCATTAATCAATAAGATAAAATACTAATTATAACAAGAAGGGGTTCGAGTGAATGTGGAGCTGCTCTTGGAGGAACAGCAATGTGTTAAATTATGGGCTGTTCATGGAGAGTAAATATGCTGGGAAAACCTTAATCTGAATTATGACACTTTACTCACACTTTATACAGCCCTGGAGTTACATAAAGGATACTCCAACAGCAGCTGCTTTCTCAAAGGTGTGGTACCTCATGCTTTTCATACCCACACATAGATTTTTATATTATTTCTGTGAACAGACAGCACACAAAGAACTTGAATTTATCAACTTCCCATAGCATAAGTGAAAGAAACGCACAGCTTTATCCCGGCACCACCCCAAAAACCACCATCGTTCAACAGCTCCTGGTTCATGGGAATCCTGAGCAGCAACACAAAGGAGTCACATCTAATCAAGACTAAAATACTAAAAGTTATTCAACCACTATATAAGTAAATTTAGTAAAAACCGAACGCAGCAGAATAAAACTTTTTTTTTTTTTCTTATTTGGCCAGCTGCTAAATTTCTAGATAGGTTTTATTTCAGGCAAATGCAGGATCTGGTGTTTAAAAATTAAATTCTCCCTCTGCGTGAGGCAGTGCCTCGTTAACGGGTGACCTACTTCGCCGGCAGCCCCGCATTGTTTCGCTCTCCGCTCCCCATTGATCACATTTTTGCTGCAAGCACAATCTTCAAGACCTTCCTCCTGGGTTCACATTTAACTCATCTCCTGCATTTTTCACGGGTTATTCTAAAAGGCACTTTCACACTCTCACCCCACACAGAAACTGATGCCTTTTAGATGCCAATTGAAACGTTCTCCCCGTGCTGTCCCTGTCCTATTATGCCTAATCCAGTCCCTTGTTAGAAGTGCATTCAAAGCCATTTATGAGGCAGGAATACATAAAGATCAGTTCATCAAACCAGATGCTTGGAATTTACAGACACTTAAACATTGTACTTTCTATCAAAACCTGTCACATAATTAAACATGCACATCTGAGGTGGAACGAGCTCCGTGGCAGCGTTTTAATTCATTATCTCCACAGATCCTGGCACTTCCTGAGCACTTGAAGGTGTATTTGCCTTCATATCAGATTGCCCACATCAAACAAGGCAACAAGGAGAGCTGGAGGAACTGGGGAAAAATCCTCTTTAACAAGCTTTCCTCCCAGCCAGTCAGAACATCAGCCCCAGGGAATAATCCTGTATGGGAATATTCCCCCCTGGATAGAGAGCATGGACTTGGGGTGGGGTGGGGGGTGTTCATGCTAAAATGCTAATTAAAAAAAAAAAAAAAAAAAAAAAAAAGAAAAAAAACAGACAAAAAACCAAATAAATTCCTTTTAATACCTATTTGGTTGCTTTATGAAAAGTTCAATGGTGAGATTATTCTGAAAGCAAACAATCACAACCCAGGAACCATCAAATCTCCATTCTTCCAGGAACGCCCCATCCCTAGGAGTGTTCAAGGCCAGGTTGGAAGGGGCCCTCAACAATCTGTTCTAGTGGAAGGTGTCCCTGCCCACATCAGGGGGGTGCAATTACATGATCTTTAATTTCCTTCCAAGCCAGGCCATTCCACAATTCAGTAATTCCACTTTCCACTCTTCCAGGAGGTCAGGAGCAAGGTAGGACTCCACAGCCCCACTGAGACTGCCCGAAATTGAGCTGGGAGATACACCAAACACCAAAACCTGTTGGTGTTTGCAGTTCCAACTTTAACTTCAAAGAGATCACTTCCTCCAGATCCTGCAGTGAAGAGGGATGTGTTGCTTTCTGTTTTATTCCATCAACAGTCCCTTAGTAAAGTCTATTGACAAATGAGACTTGGAACATTTCTGTGAGATTCCTCTGAAAACCGTTCCTGGTGATCTTTCTGAGCCACAATTAGGGTGAAGGCTGGCACTGCAGCCATCACAGGGCCATTCCATCTGCTAAATGCCACTTTCTTAAATTTTTCTAATGACCTTTTTATGTCTTTCTACTTTCTCTCCTTGGTATTTCAACAAGATGCCCAGAGTCTCTTAGGAGAAAAGAGAACTGAATACTTATTCTGTAGCACTTCAGAGAAGTGGTCTCCAGAACCCCTCACCTCTACACCTCTGGAGACAGAGCTAAATGTCACCAAGGAATCTCTCATCTCTTGAGGCAAATTAAACAGAGGTTGCACATTTGACAGCTGCTATTCAAACTTCCAAGGGATCTTTTCTCCCCAACTTCATCTGACAGTTTGTACTCTGCTGAGCTCCCCACAGGTCAATGCCACCCACTGCTGTGGCACCAACAGGCTTGGAGAGGTCCCAAATCCTAAAGGGATGTCACAGTCATGCCAGAGGCAGGACTGATGGAAGGACACTCTGGACCTGCTGCTGCCCAGTTCATCAGGTCACAGGTACTGATTCTTGTGCAAAATTCTGTTTCCATTCCCACACAATAAATTTCGCTTCTCTTAAATGTTCATTTCAAAAAAAAAAAAATCATTTTCCAAAGCCACTGTAAAACCCATCCTTTTAATTGCTATTTACAGTTTCCTAACTTTGAAGGCATTAAGACCGTTGTTTAACTCTTACTGAGCTCTTTTTCCTTCTTTTTTTACACGGAGTGACTGCAAGGCACAATAGGAGACACCCTTTCCCCCACTGAATGTGCCCTGTTCACTCTGAACTGTGCCTGCTCTTACCAAAGGAAGTTACTTCACACTTAAAGCCCTTGAAATTCAGGAAGCTCAGCCCTGAGGGGTGACACTGTGGGCTTTTTCCTGCTTGGTTTTTGTGCAAGGCAGCACCGAGAACGTGCAGCTCCTCCAAGAGCTCCTCCAGCAAAAGGAAGGAGCTTCATCTCCTGCCCACATTTACTCTGGAACAGAAGTTACACTTAGCACCTGATTGGCGCTAATTGATAGGGCCTTGCTGTCCTGCCTACTGTCATTAGGAATTATCTGTGTCCTGAATAAAGTGATTGAATTTGCCATGCTCTGTCCCACTTCTGCAATGCATCTTCATCTTTTTTGCATTCATTTCCAAAAATTAATTTAAAGAAAAATTATGAAACAGAGCTCATACCACATTTCTCATGTCATTCCTGTGTGTCCTTACAGATCTGTTGAAATAATACCAGCAGAGGTTTTTAACCAGCTGGTTGGTAGCACCTCTGAAAAGTTAATGCCCACTGAAGATGTTAAGTGATGTGACTGAGGCTGGAAGCTGCAGGAGAATTTTCTCTGAGCTCTGTGCTTGTCCTTGAAAACAATTTCTGTTAGGGACATTCTGTTCCTGCTAGTATACAAACCAAATTCATATATTTGCAAATGATGCAAAGGTTTCTTCTGGTGATTACTCCATCCTAGGAGTGTCCTTGGCAATCTCCCCTTGCAGAATATATAGCTCAGCCTGCAAGTGCCAGGGTGACAAAGCTGGAGCTCACACTAATGTGGCAGATCAATCACTTGACTGAAAGATACACAGACACAGAAAAGGTGGTTTATATCTGTCATATTCAAGGGTAAACTTGCAGCACTTGAGAAGACTGCTCAGATAACTCTGCACAGCAGACAGTGTTGCTGGCCTCGGTGTCTAATCAAAAGAAAAATATGTTGTCTGTTTAACAATACCAACAGTTTTGAGACTCCTCAGAGCAGTTAACCCATGGGCAGTGATCAAAGGCATTCGAGAACTAACTCAGATGATTGAAACCCCACGATGTAAATTTTAGTCATTGAAAAGTCAAGCTGAGCCATCAAACAAAAAATAGTGTCTCTATCCTGGCATATCAGGGAATAGACATTGTACTTTGCAGGTGATAAACTACTGGAGAGCACAAGCTTCCAAGCACGAGGAACCTTCAGGCTTTATCCTACACCCTGCATACATCAATAGGAAAGTTCAGCCAAACTTTATTTTAGGGTGTTCAGAGTTGAAGGTCATGCTGCATATCACCAGGATGAAAAATTCTTATTTCTCCTGGAAAGTTCCCAAATCACATCTTGTGAGTGATGCTGCAATTGTCTACCCTGAAATAAAGACACAACACAGGGTGTGAAATGGCTGATATGAGCACCCATCTCTACCAGCAAGGACTAAGAACCTGTTGAACAGAAACCAATGGAAATGGCTCCATCAGCATCTTTCTTTCAAACAAAAGAGGTTTTAAATGGTAGCATTAACAGAAATTCTCTTTGTAGGGATATTTCTGTATTTTTTTTCCCCAAACTTCAGGCCATTTCCAGTGTCAGCACAGAGATATGAGAGCTAGGGCTGGGTGGCTCCTTGCATTATTTTTTTCTGCTAAGGGAACAAGGTAACACTGCCTCATGGGAGTCTGTTTTCACCCCTTCATTTCCTGACCTGTTTCTGCCACATCTAACAGAGTGCAGATGTCAAACTCTTGTTGCAACCAATTCCTTGAGAAGAGTCAGGAGAGAAATGAGAGAGAGCAGCAGTACTAGAGGGTGGAAGCTTTTAGCTTGTGCTCTGAGCTTCCAGCAAACACCAGAGAACCTCCAGGGGACAGGAGGGATGGGGGACAAGGTAAGGAGGGATGTGGGATGGAGTAAGGAGGGGAATGTGGGATGGAGTAAGGAGAAATTACTACTCCTCTGTTGTCAAAGCTCTTCTTGACCACTCTGCAATTTAGAGAAGCATTAGAGAAATAATAATGAGAATACTGAGTCCCTTCTTGGTTTGGTGCATATCACAAAAAATAAGACAATTAGCAGCTGTTAAATTCCACTGCAGTTTGCCACCTTTATTATTCATTATTTAATAAAGCTTTTTGCTCTATTAAGAAGGACCAGCTGATACCCCTGTGGTGGAACATGACCTACTGGACATGGGATTAGGTTCTACTTGAGTTAATTTGCCTTAAAACGATTCCCATTTAAAACTATGTCTCTTAAGAACCCCATGTTGCAGTCCTGGCACCAGTGTAAAAAACATTAAATTACATCAAACCCTCCTCACACCTCAGGGAAAGCCCAGATTTTCGGGAGGTCTGCACACATTAGTAGGATGTGGAGTGCTAGGTTAGATCTTCCAGTTCTGACCAGTGGGAAAGTCTTCAAACTGGGAAGGCACAGCAGGCAATGACTGCTGTAGATAACAAGAAGGACAGACAGACAAATTAAAATCTTGCAGGATCAATAACTTTTCACAGATAAATTAATTAAAACACTCACATTAATTGATCAGGTTTCACACATGCACATGCTGTAACACAAAAAAATCACTTCGAGAGCAAATAGTCAAATAAAAACCTTAAAAACCTCTTCCAGTATCTGTATTTTTCTTTGTTATAGTGACCTCCAGAGGTACCAGGTAACAACTGAACTTCCCAAGTCGGAAACGAGAGTTCACTCCCCCAATTTCATCACTGCAGCTCTGGGATGTAGGAGATAATGGGTTTTATATGCGAAGTTCAAGATGGAAATTCCTTTGGGGAGTGGGCAGAGAGAACCATCTGCCTGCAATTCGTGCAATTCGTGCCGGTTTTAATCAGTACCTGAGGGTTTTTCCCTGAGGGCTCACGGAGCATCGCTCATCCTGCCCACGGCCAGTGACCCTGCTCCCCTCGCTGCATCAGTGCCCTGTGAGCCATCTCCTCTGCTCCTCACATAAATCTAGGTAATGCCACAATCCCAGTTCTGTTATTCCATTTTGGAAGCCTTCTCCACGGCCTCAGGTCAAATGTAGTGTTCTCTTGAGGGTCTGTGCCTGAAAACACAGGAAGTCTAAAATTCTCAAAATCCGGAGTTCCAGCACCTGGGCTGTGTCATCACATTTCTCTCCAGCCTGGATCTTGACCAGCTTAACAGGCAGGTTCTGAGCAGGCTGCCAGCCCAACCTCTGAGTGTGATGGACAGATTTGTATGAGACAGCAACAACAGAGTGGGCTCTATCTCCATGTCACCCTCCAGCCAAGACCCTTTTCTGACAGCTCTGCACAAAACACTGCGGAGTTTTAGGACAAACTCCCAGACCCCACAAGGGATGAAGTTATCTGTGAGGCTTTCCTCCTGCCAAGGAGCTGATCCCATCAGTGCCTTCACCACTGTCACTTCCAGCCAGGGGAGTGATGCTCCAGTGGATGCACAGACAGGGTAACAACACGAGGGATCCTCACTCAGCTCCTCCCACAGCTCCTCGCACAGCTCCATCCACGTTAGCTGAATGGCATTAACAGCCTCCGTGGGCAGGAGAACATGGCAGGCTGGATTTGGGTGCACTCACTAACCCAGTTTTATTTCCTAATCCAATTCCCCATCCAGGATGGTGTTTACGCAACAACTCATTAAATCCTCCATAACTGCATTACTTTATTCCAGTTTAAATTGCAGACACAGCCTGGTTTTATGCAAACAAATACTTTCTGAGTTACTTCGAGCTCCCGAGTACACTAATTAAATCTGTCACATGCACAGTGGAACTTTAAATTATATTTGCTCGATCCTTTAGCAGTAAATGGTGCCTTGAACTGAGTATACAATGAATGAAATCACATTCCTTGGTCTGTTCAGGGGAAAGGAAGTGGGAATTCTGAATCATCTTCAATTCAATTCTCTGCTGGTTTTTTTCTGAATCAAAGTCAATGTGCTGGATGAGCACTACCCAGGCTGAATGTTTGCAGAGAATGTTCTACTTCATGTGGGCATTCCAGAGCATGTTGGGAAGAGGCTGAGGCTGGGAAGGACAGGAATTGTGCAGGACATGCTTTGTCTTCTCCTGCTCAAGGCGGGCAGAGGGCTCAGCAGGTGTTCCTTCAGCAATCCCACCAATTCCATTTCCAAGATGCCACTTCTCCAAAATCCATGCAGACCTGTTCCACATGCTTCAGCTGACTGAAAAGACACATCATGGTGGATTTTCAGAGGCTACAAAATCAGAGAACCACAGAACCATTTAGGTTGGAAAAGACCTCTGAGATCATCTAGGACAAATTTTGTTGGATTTTTTTTTTGACATGGACAAAAACAAGAGAAGTTGAACAGAGGCAGAGAGGGGTGATGCAGCCCCTGAGCTCACCCCACTAGGCTGTGGCACCTGCCCCTGCAGCACCAGCACCTGGAGCACTCACAGATCCTCCTCTGGGATCAATCCCACTCCCTGCCAGCCTGGCTGAGCATGGGGGACTCAGGGGACAGGGAGTTCCTTGGCTGTAGGGTTAATTCACTCTGTGAGTGTACCCTCAGGGGAGGAGCTCACCAGGGAGCCCCACCAGGTACCTGTCCTGCCTCCAAACCCTGCAGCCCCAGGAAGAACCATCCCACAACAGCCTTTCCTCTGCATGCAGAAGCTCTCACTCACTCTAAACACTTTATTAGTGTGTGGGGAATAGCAGAGCATTGGAGTTAAAGTGGTGGCTGAGTGGGAAAATGCTGCACATTTCTTAGCTTTAATAGTAAGAGTGGCTGGGAATGGTCTTTAGCTCTATTACAGCAACATGCGTTGTGTTTACCATGGGCAGGCATATTCCTGATTACCCTGTGTTTCTGGGAGGCCAGCATGCATAATTCATGGGGGAGACTGACTCAGGACAGAAATATCCCTTCGGTTTTCCACTGAGCTGCAAAACACTTTTCCCTCCTGGTGCTTGCACTGCTCTTTAAACCAAACCGCTCACACGCTTCGCTGTGTGTTCTCTGCAAAGCACTTGGCAAGGCTTGCTCAAAATAAATAATAAATACCAGTACTCATGTTGGACAGGACCTCCCTCCCTCCCCTTTTGTCTTCCCCACCGTGTGTTATCTCCTCCTGGCAGGGAGCAGCCAAGGCCATACTCAGACCTTCTCCCTTCCTCCACCTCCTCCTCCTCCTCCTCCTCCTCCTCCTTCCCAGCCTGAGCTCAAGGGCCATCTCCACCCTGGAGATGGGTGAGCAGGAGAGATGTGAAACAGCAACACTGAGTTTGCTTCAAGGTCCTCAAAGAGGGTGCAACGGGAACAACCAGGCCTTCGCTTCTAATTTTTTGGTATTTCCTCCCACAAAATCCCATTCCTGCACTCAGTGGAACGACAGCAAGACAGAGCTGGGTCAGGTGTGAACTGCTTGGCTCTTCCTGCACCAACAGGGTCCCAGCGATGCCTTGAGAAGGCTGACCTAGAACAGAGACTAGGCAGAGTTAAAGAATAAAGTAGGGATTTATTAAAAGGATCTCCTCAATGGATGCACCTTGGGCAGCACAAGAGCCCAGCCAGGGCTGCACCCAAGATGAACCAAAATGGTCACAAAATGGACACCTGGTCACAAGGTCTCTCACTTTTATAAGTTCTGAGTTAATGGTCCAAATACAGCTTTAGGTTATGAAGTCCCATCCTTCTTGTTTTTCTCTCTTCAGCCCACGGTGTTTGTGCTCTTGGGCCTGAGATTTGGATCATTTGTCCCTGGTCCCCAGCTAGAGCAGGAATTGTTTTGTCTCCCTGCTCTGTGAAGAGAGCTCACCATCCCCTAATATGAAGCTCAGACCCACACACTAAAGCAGCACAGAATCTGAAAAATATAAAAGTTAAAACTTAAGGCATCACCAGGGCACCCACAGCTCCTGATTCTTCTCCAGATGAGGAGGGGGAATATTTATTTCCTTGCTGAGGAGCTGATAAATCTCTGCCAGGACTGGTTTCCTTTAATGCATTATCGAAGGAGCTGAAGGATCACAGAATCCTTGGGTTGAAAGGACCTTAAACCCATCCCATTCCACCCCCGCCATGGGCAGGGACACCTTCCACTATCCCAGGCTGCTCCAGCCCCATCCAACATGGCCTGGAACATTCCCCAGGATCCAGGGGCTTCTCTGGGAACCTGAGCATCCCCACCCTCCCAGGGAAGGATTCTCCCACAGCCCAGCCCTCCACACAGCCCTGGGCTCTCCCAGACCCCATTCCTGCTGGAGAGGGCACAGTCAGAGCTGCCTCATCACACAGCAATCCCAAGGAACTGGTGATGCTCGAACACAGCTTTCCCCTCTAGGCCTTAGAACTCCGCAATCCCGTATCCAAATAATCCTTTCAGCTCATAACATATTTTTAGACATCCCATTAATATTTAACGAGACAGCCCACAGCAAGTTAGATAGCACAGCAATTAATTTTTAAATGCTGACATTTATTACAGCATGTAAGCGCTACCTAACTTGCTGTGGGCTATCTGGATAAATGTCAGTTAAATATCTAATAATTCCTTACAATTTAATATGAACATAAAAAAAAAAAAAAGCCCTGTAATTATCCATTATTTTTAAAGTTTGATCGAGATTTTAATTTGGGTATTTGGATTTCTCTCTCACCCATCCCTGCTTCAGCCTCTGAGGCGAAGTCATTTTTGGTAATTAATTTATACATTGATTAATTTAGTTTCATCTAATGTTTAAATCCATGCTTGGAAGGCCGGAGATACAGCAGGAAAAAAACTGATTAATGTTGCAACAGGCTGGCAGGACACCCAGCAGCCTGAGAGATGGACCTGGCATTCCCAAAGGGAAGAGAGGAGCAATTAAGAATATGCAGGAGTTAGCTTTGGGAACCACCAGGGCATGGACAGGCTGAGCCTGCCCCACATCCCACCAGCTGCCATTCCAGGTAAATTCCTCACACCTGGATAACAACAGAGGCATTGAGAATTCCTTAACAGCTTTGGCAAGCAAATGAATTCTGAACAAAAGATTTTTGCTTTGACAGAATAATTTAAAGTTATTTTAAATAGAAGGAAGAAAAATTTCAAATTTGTAACTCTGAAAACTTCCCTTCACAGTAGTTCAGGCGACCTCTTCCCAACCCTGTACAAAGGGGTTTCCATGTCACAATATGAGAGTAGAAAAGATCATTTCTGCCCAGAAATTGCAGCTCAGAAGCAGCATCTTTTCCTCCTTGAATGGTTCCCTGATTCCATGGGCAGCATGTGCAGCCACTTGTCCCATCCCACTGCTCCCAGAGCCTCATCCTGCTCAGCACCTTGTCCCACCACAGCCCAGGGTGTAAGGAGCCACTGAGGCTCTGTGGGAAACACACTGCTCTAGAAACAGCTCTGCTTGTACCTCATACATTTTCCTGTCATCTTTATTCCCTGGGTATTTTATTACTGAGGGATATTTGCATGAAAATAGAATCTTTGTTTCATAAGAATTCATCTGCTCCTGTAATGCGGTCCTGGAGGAACTGACAATGAATGAACAAGCTGCATTTCTCATGTTCTCACATACACACAAAAAATTGCCAATTATTTAAATTATTGTATCTTTTGGAGGCTTAATTTTCCTCCACGAATTTCCTGTTCAATCAATGCCACAGTAATCCTGAGCCCTGAATGGGAGGAAGGTGCCAAGCAGTGGCTGCATGAACCTGACAGGAGATTTTCCAGGGGGCTCTGGCGTTGGGAAATCTCTGTGTTCACATTCTGCACAGCAGCTGTGACAGGACAGGGGTGACAGGAACAGCAGCAGCTTCAAGATGGGACATAAAGAAGAGAAATTCAAGGGGTTGCGTTTTCTCTCTGTATCAAAACCTCTGGAAACATCCTTCCCCACTCCCAAGAGAGGTCTGTGCCCTCAGGGCAATGGGTGTAAATGAGCACATTCCAGCTTTTCATAAAAATAGATTACTTTGGGGAGGCTGCCCGTAACAACACACTTCTCACATGCTTCAGTTCGCAGGGTTTTAATCAAAATTTTCTTTGAGATGCTTCCCAAAACCTTCACAGAAATATTGTGTTTTCCAAAGGCTGCAGGAAGAACACTTGTAATTGGAAAAAAAAAGCAATACCAGCTTAGGAAATGAATCTGGTAAAATTCCCAATTAAAAATTGTTTTAAAAAACAAACAAAACTTTATAGAGAAGAAACCAAGCCTCACAGCAAAGGGGAAGGTTCAGATTCACTAAAAACAACTTATCAGAAGGGGTTTCCATGTCACCTTGGTTTGCCATCCCTTCTCAAGGACCTGTGAGAGAGGATTTAAGCAGCACCATGGGGCTTTCCAGCCACAGGACCATTCCCATTAATTGTTCTTCCAGGAATCAGAGTAAATAAGATGAAAACCTCAGTCTGTGATGCTTCTGAACAGGCATTCTGTTCCCTTGCCCTTATTTAATTGGAACAAATGTACCCATTTAGATCTACACATCTTCCAAATTTCCAGTGTCTCCTGCAATTCACACCAATCCTTTATCACCTGATAAACAATCAGGTTCTTTACCTGCCTAATTCTGCCTTACTTGCTCAGAGGCTTTCCAGCTCCTGAGCCATCCAGCTTGTGCACGTGTTCATTAGCTCCATCCATTTCAGCTGTACCACCTAATGGAGCTGAAAAAGCTGCAGTGTTCCCTCCCAGGGCAGGCTGTGAGGAAGGAACCCACAGAATTCCCTGCTGCAGACACAGCTCACCAAGGACAGGAGGTAGTGACAGAGCCCAGCTCACTTCCCTGGATGAAGCTGCAAATTCTGGGCTTTTCCTGTTCAGATTTCCCCTTCTTCTTGTGTTGGCTGGGAGGTTTCAGTTCTCCTGATTTGAAAGAAAACCAAGTGGATGGATACAGGAGCAAACAGAATTAATCCAAAAACACAGACTAAAACCAGTTTCGCAGTTGTGGTGTAATGGAGGTGCTTGGGGGCAGCAATAAAGAAGATATTAAGTATACAATGCCGGAGTACAAAATTTCAATAGCTAAATATCAGCTCCTGTTGTCATTCCTTCCAGTTGCCCAAAATATGTCTGTGGCCTGTTTCACTTGCAAATGTACAATTATGCATATCCAGGAAGAATTTCTTCATGGAAAGGGTGGTGAGACAGTGGAATGGGCTGCTCAGGGTGGAGTCCCCACCCCTGGAGGTGTCCAAGGAAGGGCTGAATGTGACACTCAGTGCTCTGGGCTGGGGACAAGGTGGGAATCAGCCACAGGCTGGACTCAATGACCTTGGAGGCCTTTTCCAACCTCAACGATTCTGGGATTTTCTGCATTAAAAAAAAAAAAAAAAAAAAAAAAAAAAAAAAAGAAACCAAGCACAGCCACTGGCATGGACAGAGCATTTGGCTGTTGGTTACCAACAGGGCAGAGCCAAAATCAGCAGCTCCATTGGAGCTAGGGGGGCTGCAGAAGCTTCTGCCACAATGACATTGCATCCCCTCACCAGGACACTGCTGAGGGGCTGAAGTGCAGCAGGGGCAGTGCCAGGGTTCATCTGATCCCACTCATCCTGATGCCTTTTCTGGGGCTACCTAAAACAGAGGCCAGACAAAATTAAAGGAGTAAAAAGCAGTTATATTTATTGAAGGGCCTTCAGGGACATTTCGGACAGACTAAGCCCCCCAGGGGCTACACCCAAAATAGACAACAGGCCATGTTTTCATATTCTTATAAGTTTGGGCCATTTGCACATTGGGGGTTCATCTTCCAATACAGGTTCAGCTAATGAAGTAATTTACCCCAGCTTTTCTCCCCCCAGCTCACTTTTGTTTCCATCTCTCAGGGCCTGAGGCAGTGAGGCCAGGCCTAGATTCCCAGGCCGGGAGAGGAATTGTTGTGTCTGCCCAAAATGGGAAAGCAGCAGCTCACACTGTGAGTGGAGTTTGGAGTCATGCCCTAAAGAGTTCCAGGTTAACACATTTACGAAGAATATAAAAGCCGAAATCCCGAGGCATCAGTCCGAATTCCACCCTGCACCCCCGGGCCCGGGCTCACTCCCAGCTGCCTCCCTGTGATCTCCCTGATTTCCCTCCGGCCTGCCCCGCTCGCAGGGCCGTGATGAGCCAGCAGCAGGCTTAACCTTTTCCAAAGGGCATCCCCCTCATCATGCACCATTTCCAGCACTTCACAGAGCACGTCCCAGAGGGCTGGGAGACGAGGCTGTGCGAGCAATAACCTTTGAAAGCCTCTGAGTCTGTCGGGCCCACAAATTACTAAATTAATGGTCTGCCTTACCTTTGGAAAAGGCAAACAGAGGCAGCAAGGAATGTGAGCAGTCAGCTTAAAGGGAATGAGAGCCATTTCATGCATCTCTCCTGTCACTGGACTGTTTAATTTCAGCAAAGGATTCACTGAACTCTGATGAAGAGCAGTAGCTGCCCTGGGATTTGTAAGATGGATCTGACACAGGAAAACATGTTTCCTGCCGTAATCCAGATTAATCACCCTGTCCATGTCTCAGGTCCCCTCTGCCACTTGCTGACAGGCTCCACAGCTCTGCAGCTGCTGCTGCCTCCTCCTGGGAGAGCCTCCCTCTTACTCCAGAGGGGACCAGTAACAATGGGGAGATGTTGGTATGCACTGAAAGCCTCAATAATGAAACTCCAGCCTAAGAAAAATTACTGCATGTGCTGCCACATCCTGCACATGCTCACCCACTGCCTTTGGGAAACATGGAACATGTGGAATGGGAAGAGGAAACAGTCTGGAGTGTCTGTGTCTTACTTGCTTCAAGGTCCTCAAAGAGGGTGCAACAGGAACAACCAGGCCTTCACTTCTAATTTTTTGATATTTCCTCCCTCAGAATCCCATTCCTGCACTCAGTGGAACCACAGCAAGGCAGAACTGGGTCAGGTGTGAACTGATCCTTGGAGCAGGCAGAGCATGACCAGGAAAATCCTCCTCCTACCTCAGCCACCCAGAGAGGAAAACCCCTGATTAGGGATCAAGGAATCCCAGGGGACAGTCACCCCCAGACAGCAATGCTTCAACAGAGCGTGGGCTGCAGGCATGAGAGGAAATGGCTCCAAGCTGTGCCAGGAGAGGTTCAGATGAGATATTAGACAACATTTTTTTCACAGAAAAGGTCATAAAACATTGGCACAGGCTGCCCAGGGCATTGGTAGAGTCTCCATCCTGGGAAGTGTTCAAAAAACATGTGGATGTGGCACTTGAGGACATGGTTTCGTGGTGAATAGGGGTTGATAGTTGGATTTGATGTCTCAAAGGTCTTTTCCAGGATTCTGTGATTCCACCTCTGGATGTACACTGACAGACCCCTTCTGCTGCCAGCCCAGCTTTGGGAACATGTTAAAAAGCTTCATGGTGGCACCATGGTAAGAGAATAAGCACAGATCAGGATATTTCTTATTGTTTTCAAGTTGTTCTGTTATTTTGATTCTGAAGGCTGGCCACATCACCTGGTTCAAAGGAAACCTGTCCCTCTCTACTGCCTGTGATGGTAATTCATCAGCACATCCCTCCAAAGGAAACACAGCACCATGGGAATGGATAAATACATGAACATCTGAAAAATGTATGTTGTAATTCACCAACAGATTCAAATCATCGCCGGGAGCCTCTTGGTTCCGACAGTGCTTCCCTAAGGCTGTTCAATTCTACAACCCTAAAATCCTGAGCTTGAGTCTCTGTGGGGCACAGGAAGGGGCCAGAGCTGCCATTTAAACACTGCACATGCACACTGTGGCTCCAGGATGAATTCTGAAGATGAGGACAGGACAGGAGCTGTGGCACTGATGGCAGAGCTACGTGGGAGGGACTGTCACATCACCTGGCACCGCAGTGACGGGTACAACCAGCTCCTTCAGGGCTCTCCAGAGCAGCTGCTGGCAACTGAGCCACATGAAATATTCACTAGCGTGTTAGAGTCTTACAGTCAAAGAGCAGGCAGTGGAAAGCCGATATAAACAGTAAAAAGAGGAAAAGTATCTTTAAAGAATATATTTTTAGGAAGTATTTTGGGACTTGTGGAAGTTTTGGAGTTTTCCCAGGGGAATGTGCAAACACAAGTATCTGTGAGCAGCTCATGTGAGTCACTTGTCCTTCCCAGATACCCTGAGTGATGGAGCTGGTGCCATTTTTGGGGTATTTTTTTCTCAGATGCACTTTATTCTACCCTTGTCCCCAGTCTGGGGCACAACTGAGTGCCAAGGGTCTTCTCACACCAGACACAGGAAATTCTTTGGTTTCAAACTTTCTCTGCCCAAATCCAATGCCAGCCCTTCCCTGCACCTGATTAATTGTGCTGATCACTTCACCTAGTGCTAATCAGAGCAGTGAAATGTTCCTCATTGTTAAACAGAGTGATTAATTACCAGGATTGCCAGGGAAGTCTGCCACCAGCAGCATAAATTCACAGAGCGTGTTTGGAAGCATTTGCCAGTGGCAGAGCCTGAGGAGTAAAATACTGCCTGGTTATTTGTCTTCCCCCATCACATGGCAAGAGCAGCAGCCACTGGAGAGGGAGCTCAGGCCTTTGTTGATTTAAATTATTGTGAAACTAGCAGTATAACACAAGGATTTATTGTGATAGATTTGATTCAATGAGAACATGCCAAAAGCTGTCCCCGAGGCTGCTGTAACCTGTGGTGACTCCTCAGGCCCAGCACACTAGACTCCAGCACTCCCACTCAGAGCACCCAACTGTGCAAAAAATTTGAAACTCAAGTAAGGCTCAAAGTCCAACTCAGAGGGCAGCTACAAAACAATCCCCATAGAGGAAAACCACTGTAAAAGCTGATGTTTAAGCCCATTTTTTTCCCCTGGTTTGGGAATCAAGTAAAGAAATTACTGAGGAAATTATTTTTCCAAACCTCAACCTAACAGAAACATTCCCTTAAATTTGAATTTTGTTATTTCATTTGAAGTGGCAGATTTGCCTTTGCTCATCCTTGGTTACTTTTTGCATATATATGCACACAACAGGGTAAAATCCTTGTTCCAAGAGCAAACATCCTAAGAGGAGGAGGAGGAGGAGGTGTCTGCTGGCAGCTGTTGGAGCATCTGGTCCTTTTTAACCAACGGATACCTTCTCATTCCGTGAGATGGTGGAGGCAACAACACGTGTCTGGCTGCTGCCTCTGAACTTCTGCATAAAACCATCAAAGCAATTTTCTCATCTACACCTGGATCAGGTGTGTGAGATCTTTCAGCCATGCTCCCATCCTGACCTGACCCACAGCATTCCCAATCCCTCAGGCCTGAGCACAGACTGACAGAAAGAATCCCAGAGTGGTTTGGGTTGGAAAGAACATTAAAGCAAATCCAGTTTCACCCCCTGCCACGGGCAGGGGCACCTTCCACTATCTCAAGTTGCTCCAAGCCCCATCCAACCTGGCCTTGGACACTTCCAGGGATCCAGGGGCAACCACAGCTTCTCTGGGCACCCTGTGCCAGGGCCTCCCCACCCTCACAGGGAAGAATTTCTTCCTAATATTCTATTTGAATATTCAGTTTGAAATTCCTTCCTTTCCCTGGAGCCCAAAAGCCTGCCACCAGCAGTGCCCACCATGGCAGTCCTTGGGCACAACAGTACAGCTGAGCCCCCACAGAGACAGTCTCAGAAGCACCAGAGAATCACTGGATGGTATTTCCACAAGGACACTAAAAACCAGTGTCAGGAAAGACTAACCCTGCCTGTAAGAGCAGGCTCACAGCTCCCTAAGAAAAGCTCTATTCCAGCATTCTCCCTGGGGGAACAGTGTCCAGCAAACATGTTTCTGAGCCTGAGTGTGCTCTGAGCAAACAGTGCCCAGCTGTCTCTGCCTGCCGAGATGATGCACTGCTGCTTGCACACTTGAGGGAACACTGCTCATCCATCACCTGCCTGTCCCCACCAGAGTTGTGGCTGGCTAAAAAAAAAAAGCCAGCAGGCTCTGAGAGCCTTCTTGGGGGAATGACAGGCCCCACAGGCTGGGAGAAACCAGCCAAGGTTGTTTTGCTGCCTGTGTCAGGAAAATTATGGAAGGCACTGCAGTGTGAGCAGCTGGAGCCCAGCAGAGCTGCCAAGCATCCAGCTAGGCAGCAGTAATGGGTTTATTAAAACCCAGGCATAAAAGCTGAAGTCCAGAGACTCAGTAAAGATCTTCAGAAACTTCCTGGGACACTGCCAGAAAGGCATCCTCAGGAGCAGCTGGAAACAGAAGATGACATCTGGTGTCAGATGAGCCCTTTGGGAAGCCCTGCATGCCCCAGGATGCTGTGCCTGCTGTGCAGAGCTGGTGTGGCTGCTGGACAACTGCCCCAAGCCCTTGGAGCCCTCCGAGGCAGATCAGCCTGGAACAGCCCAGGATCCAGCCCTGCATCTTGGGCAGGAAGGCAGCAGGCTGGGATTCACTGTGAAGCTTTAGGATTTCAAGAATTCACACATTAAATGGTTGTGACTACGAATGAACACAAAATATTGCTTTGTTCTGCAGTTAGACGGGAATTTGCTTGTACACCAGTGCCAGGAGACTGTGGTAATTAAGTGGTTGTTTGGGCTGGAACTCACCCAAGCCACGAGCAAGGTTTTTGGAGAGAACCTGTACATTTTCCCAAAGCACCATCAGGATGTGAATAGGCCTTGATTACAGCCTGAGCCATAGAGGAAACCCCAGGTTCTTCACAGGCTCCAGAGCTGCCCCACTGGGACGGGTCCAAGAGGCAGCAGGAACAGATGACACTGATGGCCTTGGTCACATCCCCACGTCACAGGAGGATCTGGACTATACAAATGCAGGATGGCAGGACTCCTACTAGTGACAGAGTGAGAGCCATTTCAATGTTGCCATGCTTCAACAGTACAATGCACAGTTCAAGCCATCTAAGCATTTTCCAGAACATTCATTTTGATCTCATCTCAGAAAGCTGAGGAGCAGGGACATGCTACAGGGGCAGGCACAGCAGGAGGGACATCCCCAAGCAGACTTGGAATGGGAAAGCACATCCCTTCCTGCCAGCTCCTCCTGACTGTTCTTCAGAGGCTGAGCTCAACATTTGCACAACACAATTCACCATTGGACTTTATGATCCTTAAGGTCTTTGGTTCCATGAGAACTTCAGGCTAGGGAGTTAGAGTGGGGCTATGCCCTGGACAGTAAAAAAGGAGGGTGGTTTCATAGATTACCCAGCAACAGTTAATTCAGGTTTGTCAGGCTTGTCAAATCTCCTGGAGTCAGAAAAATCAGGATATGTTTTCTACATCTCTCTTCACCAGGAATGCCGCTCTGGTTGAGCCAAATCTGTTTTAGCAGGCTGGGACACCCCTCATTCATCCCAGGATCCAGCAAGTCCCATGTAAGAAGGATCAAAGCCTTCAGAGGCGGTCAGTCCCTCCCATGGGACATGGCCTGAACTGACACAGATGGAACAAGTTTTAGACGACATTTGCATCTTTCTTTCTTTTGCTTGTGACAGCAAAAGGACTTCCTGCTGTCAAAAAGAATTTCAAGTCGTTTAAATCCACAGAAGAATTGAGGATTAGAAGGTAGAAGTTGTCAGCCTGGTGTTTTAAGCTCATCCTGCCTCCCCCCTCCTGAACCTCCCGTGCAGTGCTGAAATGCCTCCAGTGATTATGTTTGTAAGCACGGAAGACACAGGGAAAAAAATTGATTACACAGTGATAATAGGAATATGCTAGATGTTTAGGTGTCAAATGAAACATAATTCTGAAGAATATTTTTGCCTTTAGAATAATACATCATCTTCCCAAACCGCCACAAGCTCCCCTGTTATTAATACTCTTCTGAACGACTACAATTGAAATGATAATGCATTTCTAAATTAATATTGCATCTTCCCATTTCAGTATCTGATGAGCTGTATCAAAACTTCATTAAATCACTCCCTGTTTTGCCAGCTCCAGCTCATACTCAGGCCTGTGAAACACATCTGCCTCCACACCAACCCGTGCTCCGAGCCACGCGCCGCCAACGCCAACGTGTGATCAACTGCACTAATGGGACAAATAACAGAGCTAATGAGGTGGCTTGCAGGACGTGACAAAAACATTTTAGGCTGCTAAATAAATATCAGATGCAAAATTAGGAGGTGTATCAACAAATGACTTCATGATTAGCTAAGAGTTCTCTTTGGGAAGCTCTGTGGTGTTCCCCCAACAATTTCACGTCAGGAGTAATGAAACTGTTCTTGTAGCTTTGGCATTTGGGGTATAATCTTCCCTTTCTTTTAGGGGTGCAGTACATTTAAAAGCATTTCCAGAATTCCAATGCACTTATTTTTATGCTGACTCCCACTATCCCAGTCACTCCACCCTGCCCCATCACAGAGACAGCCATTCCCAGATCCCACCCAGCCAAGGCTGCTCCCATCCCAGGCCTCCTGCCACCTCTCTCTGGGGGAAATGCCAACTCTTACACCCCTAAAACAGCACCGGGACAGGCTTCCCCACAGCAGCGAGTTCTGCAGCCTCAGAATCAGCCAGGTTGGAAAAGACCTCCAAGATCATTGAGTCCAACCTGTGACCAAATCCCACCTCATCAACCAGACCAGAAGGAGCTCCCTCAGCCCTGCCCTGATGGCTCAGCTTTGATTGGCAAATGAGAGTTCAGCTGTGGGATCAAATGAACATCCTTCAACAGAAAAACCATTAGGTCAGGGTTAATTAATGAGAGAACAATTTCAATAGTTGTAAAAAACTTCAAACCCCAGCACTGCCTCAGCCACTTCTCTCTCTTTGTTTTTGTTTGTTAGAAGTGGCTGCAGTTAAGCTCTGTGTGCCAAGCCAGGACTATACCTGGAGTTTAAATTAAACTAGTGCCTGCCAAGAGATCCAGTTAATTCATTTAAATTCTCATTTCAAGGAAGACATTTCATTTCAAGTTTGAAACATAATTACTTGGTCAGAGCCCAGGAGACCACACCACTTTCAAGTGAAGTGA
The DNA here is from genome assembly GCF_017590135.1 of Pyrgilauda ruficollis. NCBI lineage: Eukaryota > Metazoa > Chordata > Aves > Passeriformes > Passeridae > Pyrgilauda > Pyrgilauda ruficollis. The sequence continues at coordinate 3,405,942 of NW_024526377.1, forward strand.
CTGTGATTTCCAACCTCCAGTTGAGGATTCTTGTCACCAAGATAACCATGAGGCTTCAGGGATGTAACCAAATAAGTCACTAATCTGAACATTTTTACTCTAACACTTCAAGAAAAAGATTGCAGAGTACTTCAACATCGCCACCACAAATCTTTACCTTCTTTTTGCACATCTGGATGTTTGGAAACTTTTCTCCACCCAAAGGGCTGCCCAGGGCAGTGGTGGAGTCCCCATCCCTGGGGGGAATTAAAATCCATGTGGATGTGGCACTTGGGAACGTGGGTCAGTGCTGGCCTTGGCAGTGCTGGGGGAACTTGATGGCCTTAGAGGGCTTTTCCAGCCCTGAGATTCTGTAAGATTTTACACACCCTTTCAGAAAGAACTCTCAAGGCTAATTTTTCTTCTAGAGACTCTTCCCCCATGTCAGTGTTCCCCCTCTACCCCATGGGGGCACACAGGGCAACGTTCAGCCTGGTTGATCAGGGCTCGAGGTCCCAGCAGCTCCAAGCAGAAAAAGCCATAAAATCAATTTGTAGTAAGGACTAAAAATTGATTTTTCTAAAGTTGCTGTGTAGTGCAAGTTCAAGTGATGGGACTGAGACTCTACAAAAATAGATCATCTGGTAATTTGCATTAATGAGGCTTAACAGTGTTTGTCAGAGAGTGATTAAGAAACTGTGCACCAGTCCCCACCTCCAGCAGCAGCACAGACAGGTTATTGGGGTGCTCAAAGGCAGCAGAGCACCCACACAGCAGCCACTCCCCCTCCAGCCTTTTGGGGAGCAGCACACACTAATTCCAGCCTGGTGTAATTGTGCCTTTCAAAATCCCACCCAAAGAGCCACAGCCATCAGTTTTCCATCCAAAATCCCTGCTAAAGATGCACGGCCTTCGATTTCCCATTCAAAATGCCTGGTCCCAAAGAGCCGTGGCCACCACTTCCCCCTGCAACAGTGCAGAGCTAAACCCATTCCTTTCAATAAACAGGCTGTGGCAACTTTCATAGGTTTGCTGGGGAATGCTGTGCTGAATGTTTTCCTTTTGACAGTTTTCTTATTGCTCAGCTTCTCAGAGCTGGCAACAAACACTGCTTTTTATTTTCTGGGGTGGAATTGCGCTGCTAAAACCCAAAACACCAGAATTTGCCTTCAAAAGAAATGAGACATTTCACTTGCCCCTTATTAAGCTGTTGAACTGTGATTTTCCCTTTTTTAAATTGAAAGTACCAAAAGAAGAATTATTAAAATCTATGAAACCATCGAGCAAAATGCACAATGAGGAAATCTTCAGCAACGTGTGGCTGCAGCAATGTTACATAAAGAGGTTTAATGGGCTCTGTGGGAACAACATCAGAACGTCAGCAATTCCACTGTAGTGTATTTCAGCTCAGTTCCTCATTAAATGGGTTGCTCTGGGACTTTAACTTATTTTGGAAGTTATTATGAATTACAGCCCTACATTCTCTGGGTTTTTTTCCTCTCCATTTCATACACAGTCCATGACTGCAGGGTCAGGGTTCGTGGTGGGTGATGAGACCTATCAGTGCAGATGTCAGACAGTGTCAGAGCATCATCCCAAGAAGTTCCAGGGTGGTTGGTCTTTAAGCATTTTTAAGTGTTGATCACATTTTGGCTGAAGCACCCCAGAGAGCTCCAGCATTTTTTACACTGAGCAATCTAATGTTCAGCAACTGATACCAGTTCAGAGCCACTGGATGCTCTGGAGAGTGGAGATAAACAACTTGGAAAACAACTGGAAAGATATTAAGCAGAACTGTATTTTTTTTAAACATTAATTTTTAAATGCCACTGAAATTAAAAGGAAAAATGCAGTACTATCAAAATATACACATTTCTGAAATGAGAAATCTTGTTCTAAAAATTCCAAAATTACTCATTAAAAATAATTTGTCAAACAAAGCAAAAGAGTTCCATCTTTAAGGCAGTCCATACTTTTGAGGTCAACTTCTAGCCAAATTCAACCTGGTTTTGCTTTTGCCTGGAAAGTTAGCCTGATATTAACTGAAGACAAAGTGTATTGCTGAGCTCTGAACAGAGATTAGAAGATCCATTTTCCTCTTCTCTCCTCTGAATAACAGCGATTTTACTGCTTTGGAGCACATAACATCTGCTGAGATGACAAAGTTTTCACTTGGATAAAAATCTAAATTTAATCCTCGCCCTGAGCATTTCCTTTCAGCTCTGTGGGTCATGTGTGGGGGAAGCAGAACCAGCACAGCTCCTGGCACCAGCAGTGCCCAGCCTGTCCTGGAGCACAGCTCCACAGTTCTTTGCTCACACAGACCTGCTGCAAGTGAGCAAAGGAATTCTGAGCACAAATATATCACAATAAAACCATTCCAGGGCTGTCAGGAGCACAATCAAGGACAAGGGACAGAGGAACTTGAAGCCAGAAAATGCATAACCCCTCTGAGGTTCAGTAGCCCCACTGAGGCTGGGATTTGAGGACAAGTGGGTGGCAGTTTTGCCCCTGAGGTATAATAGTTTTATATTATAGTTTTTATACATCCAGAATAACCCTCCCCAGCTGCACAGAGCCTGGTCAGGGGGCTAGCCTGCATTTGCATGGAGATGTGCCTGGGTTGAGCTGCTGCTGAGCTCTGCAGAGCCCAGCACTGCCCAGCTCTGCTCCTGCTTGTCCCAGGGCTGCTCCTCAGGGACCCCCTCACCTGCCTGCCCAGGGACACCGTGCTTTAGAGGCAGAGGAGCAGGGGACCATGCAGCAGGGGCTGCCTGCCCTCCTTGTCCCTCTTGTGGCACCTCTGAGCACCCAAAAGATCCGTGGTGAAGTTCCATGCAGGGCCACACCTGTGACACCAGAGCTGGGCTGTGGGCAGGAATTCCAAATTCAGTTCATGAGCAGTAGAACAACAGGAATCTTAAAAGATCACAAGAATGGCCATACTGACATACAGCAAAATATTCTGAAAACTTGGGCAGAGCTCGAGGGGCTCAGCCTGGAGTAAAGGAGGCTCAGGGGGGACCTTCTGGCTCTGCACAGCTCCTGACAGGAGGGGACAGCTGGGGGGATGTTGGTCTCTGCTGGCAAGGGAAAAGGGACAGGATATGAGCAAATGGCCTCAAGCTGCGCCATCAGAAGTTCAGCTTGGATACTGGGGACAATTTCTCCACCTAAAGTATTGTTAGCCCTGGCACAGATTGCCCAGGGCAGTGGTGGAGCCCCATCCCTTGAGGGATTTAGGACCTGTGGATGTGGCACTAGGGGATGTGTGTTAGTGGTGGCCTTGGCAGTGCAGGGGGAATGGTTGGCTCAATCTTGGGTGGTTTTTCCAACCAAACAACCTTCTAGCTGATCTACATGGCAGAGAGGAGCAGCCTGAGCCAGAGCTGCTCCTCTGAGCTTTCCTGGGCAGCCAGCTGGAAGGTGCTGCTCTAGCAGCCACAAGCAATGGCCCAAAAATCTGGAATCCCAGTTTTTCCCTGGAATCACAGCTCCAGCAGAGTCCCACCATGAGCTGCAGAGCTCCCACCCAGGAGCACTGGCCGGGATTGCTGCAGCAGGCAGCCGAGGCCTGTGGAGCTGCACAGCCAGGCTTTGTTCAGTGATTCATTATTCCAAAGTGCTGAATAATTCAGCGCTCAGGATGAAGGGCATATGCCACTGAAACATTCCATATGGAGCACGAATCCCTCAGGAGATGCTCTCTCCAAAGGCACCAGCACATCTCCCCATGCACTGTGCTGAGGGCAGGGGCTCCTTGGCAGTGTCACAGCCCAGACACCCTGGGCTCTCTGGGCTCCTTTGCCACCCCAGGGTGTGTTGGAATCCAAAATGCAGGGAACTCTCAGAACTTTGGGGCTGTAAGCCAAAGCTTAGAATTAAACCCAGGATTTGATCTGAGACCTTGGAAAAGGCTCCCGAACTGAGATGCTAGAAGCAAGAATGTGGATTTGTAGTTTAAAGCAGAGACACATTAAGCTTAGTAAAGTTTAGAGTTTTAGAGTTTAAGATGTAGAAAAAAATAAAAGTAGTTACAGAGGTAAACAAGAAAATTAGAATGCAGTACTGTATGTTTGTGTGTCATAACATGATTGGCTAAGAAAGCTTACACTGTAGCATGGGTCCACAAGGCAGAATATTTAAGGGTTGAGTCAAAAGCACAAATGTCCTTGTTAGGAACGGTTTATTGGTCAATAAATCCTTAAGAGGTCTTGTAACCAAGGGTCTTGTGACATTCTGAACTGTGCTGTAACAATGTGAGCCGAGCTCACCCCTCCTGCCTATGTAGAAGATAAGAAAATAAACCACATCATCAAAAACAATTCAGAGGTCCCCTCATTAATTCCTTCAAAATTTCCCCCAAAAGTGAATTATCACAGGGCAGAGCGACAGGGCAAGTTCTAGAAAGATGGGAATGCAAAGGGATGGAGGGGAAGAAGTGTCCTCTCCCACCCCTCCTGCCCAAAACAGCAGAGGGACACGTGTCAGGCAGCAAAGCTCCAACCTCACCACCCTGGAACTCTGGCCAGGGCAGCACAGCCCTGCACAAGACCCACTCAGACAAATTCATCTCCTCATGACTTAAGTTTCCTGCAGCCTTTTTGTGGAGGCGACTTTATTCTCTTCACTCCCTTCTGCAGACAGATTCCTGCCCACCAGCCAGGAAACTTCTTTGAGCAGAGGCAGCTCTGGCCAGGCTGCTCTCACAGCTGTGCAAAGGCAGCCCCACATCAGTGACACACTCACGAACCACAGCCCAAAAACGGCTGCGTGGGCAGCTCCTGGGAGAATTTGAACATTGCATCAGCCCTTCCTTGTCCTGGAGGGATTTTTTGAGAGAAAAAGGCTCTCTCCTGGAACACACAGCCCCTGCTCCTAGGCATTCTGAGCAGCCAGGGCTGCAGTGACCTATCAACTCAGACAGAACCAGTCCTGGCATCCTCCCATATTTCAATCAATAACAGAACAGAAGGTGATATCCAATCCAGAAGATAAAAATCTCACTAAATTAAATTAACTTGTACAATGTAATCAACATTCATTAAGCCAATTTAGTCAAGCAATGACCTCAGCAGCTTTCACTTAATCATATCCTTAAATGTCAAATCCACATGCAGATCTTGTAGAAGTCCTTTCCAATTACATCTTATTAAAAACTTGGAATAAATGAATGTAGCTGGAGTGGTCTGTGTGCAGTGAGCACAAACACAGCTGTGAGGGGCAGTGCCACACCCCCACCTGCACGGGGTAATTACAGGTACCCTTGTACCCAGCTCACAGACACACATCAAGACTCATTTCTCCCTCTGGAATCACACAGAAGTGGTTGCAAGGATTCTCCATGACCTGCTGCCTGGTGGCCTCCATAACTTTTCTGTGGTCACACTCCTGCCAGCTCTCTCCAGTGACACTTGTCACTGTGGTCAATATTGCACCATCCTGTTTCCTTCTGCATTTACTGCCACCCCACCTGTGAATCCCACCCAGAGGGCTGTGAAAATCCCTCACAGAAATAGAATTTCTGTCTATGTTATTGTCTGTGTAAGAAACATGCTTTTCAGCTGCACAAAGCCCCGTGCAGCTGGGGATTCCTGCCAGGTTCCCTCTGCATGGAGCACTTCCACACCAAAGCTCTGCCAGTGTTACTGCAGTGCCTCAGGAGAGCCACCCTCCTGCAAGGCACACAGCAGCACAGAGAGCACAGAACAGCCACTTTATTCTTCCTGACCCTTTATTTCAGGTGGTTGCAGGGCCAAACAGGCTGACAGGTAAATACTGGAGCTGTCTCCACGGTGTCACACCAGAGATCAGCAGCACCACAGCTGAGAGGGGCTTGGCCTGACCCCGGCTGTTGGACACTGAACCCCCCTGACCCCAGCTGTGCCACACCTGGAGAAACCTGGCAAAGGGCACAAGGGCCCAGGAAGGCTAAGAGAGGGAGAAAAACAATAATAAAGAAGAAAATCTGTAATAACAGCAAGGGAAAGAAGAAAACCAAAATGGTGGAAATGCAGAAAGCCCAGTGGTTTTTGGGAAGATGAGCAGAAATTCACTGATGTCACTAGCCCTTTGCACTCTCTGCTGCCCCACTGGGCCACTCCTGGTGCCAAGTATATCTGGCTCTGAGGCTTCAGGATTTTAGCTTTTATATTCTTTATCTATTTGTAATCCTGCAGTTCTTTAGTGTATAACTCCAAACTCCACCGCCTTGCCTCTGTTTTCATGTAGCCAGAAAAGGCATCAGCTGTCCCCAGAGGAGCAGGACAGGGCTGGCAGTGGGGACACACGCACACAGGAGCTGGCACTGCACCAGGACACCCAGGGCAGCAGCAGGGCAAGGTCACACCTGCTCCTTGCACCACAGCTCACAGTCCTGGCACACCTGGCACCTTTCCTGCCTCCTGGGAAGCAGGGGCAGGGCTGTGGAAGCGCCAGGGATCCAGAATGAATTGCTCTACCAGTGCCAAGCAGCCTCAGCAGATGTTCCTGGTGTCAGCAGGATGCTCCAGACCCCCATTTTTATCCCTGGAATGAACACTGGGAACACATCTTTGCAGTTTCACCTTCTTACAACCTCACACATCTCCAAGAATAAATTTCCTGGCCTTGCCACTGCAGAAAAGTATCAGTAACGTTATGGCTAATTTTATTTGTGGAGCACTCCCTCAAACACAGCCAGGAGATGAAAAAGCCAAACGAGGGTAGTGGGTCAGCAGGCGAGCTGTGCTCTGTACCAGAAATCTCTGTGCTTAATTTATCAGATTTCTCATAAAAAATCTCCCTCACCTGGGGAGTAAATCTGCTTTAATGTATCACACCTACTGCTAACTCACAGAACTGAAAATCTCATTTCATGGGCCCCAGGTTTACCCGATTACAATTCCACTGTGGAGAGTTTCTTAAAGCTATACAAGCTGATAATGAAATAGCTGCTGGTAGAGCAGCATTCCTGTACCTGCCCCTGGCCCTGGGAAGGGCACAACCCCCACGAGCCTGCCTGGCTGGCACAGCAGAGCCCAGGGAAGGGGCAGACACAGCCACCCTCCTGCAGCTCAGGCTGGGCAGATTTCCACTGGCGTGCTTATCTAAAGGGAAAAGCATTTCCTTCAACGATAGCTCTGAATTTATGATCAAGTCGAGATGTCAAGATTGCTGAGACACCCTTTTAAGGCAGCTGTAAATTGTTTAGACAATAAGAAATGACAGCTTCTGCTGGGGCTTACAGGGGGAATCCAGGCTGGAGTGCAGATTTATGACTTTGCAGGTAGGAGACCACTGAATGCATATTCTTCACGGGGAAGTGAGCATCTCCAAAGCCACACATTTGGTTGTTTCTTTGTACTCATACTTCAATTTGCTTAAAAGCAGGAATTTAGGTCTCTTCTGTAGCAGAAATTTAAGTCTCTTCTGTGTTGCTCTTGCTTCAGGGCTGCTCAGAGGCACTGATGGCCAAGTTACTGTTGGAGAGGGACCTGGCACATCCATGGAATTCACAGCCTCTCCCTCATGCTCACCCCTCTGCCTGCACCCACCTGCTCCCAGTGCTCTCCTTCACTGCACGAGGCATGAGGCACCTCTGGGCATTGGCACAAAGGCAGAAATTCTGCCCAGAAGTAGCTCTGGATGACAGCCCTGATTCCTCCCTGTGGGACTGAGCAGGGGCTCGGGTGGATTTTATGTGTGTGGGTGTTGTCTAGAGCAGGGAAGTTTTACCCACTTGGAAATAACAGGATCTGACTTTTCACAGGTAAATTCACCCAAGCTGAGCTGAAAGAAGTGGAGCAAACACAGTCACAGAATAGTTGGGGTTGGAAGGAACCCCTGGAGATCATCCCATCCAATCCCCTGCCAAGACACAACCACAGGAACCCAGAGCAGGTGTCCAGGTGGGGCTGGAATATCTCTGGAAAAGGAGACTCCATGTCTTCCCAGGACTCCTGTTCCAGAGCTCAGCCACACTCCATGCAAAGAAGCTCTTCCTCATGTTGAGATGAAATGTTGTATTTTTGTTTATAGCCATTGCTCCTCATCCTGTCACTGGCACCACTGAAAAGAGTCTGGCACCATCCTCTTGGCACCCTGTGGAGATATTTGTATGGATTGATGGGATTCCCTCTCTCCAGCATCAACTCAGCATTTCTGAAAGCACAACCCTGAGTGCCCTTTCTGAAATCCAACTGGGTTGTCTGAAAGCCTCCCTGTGGAATATTGCTCACAGCCCAATTTTTCAATTTCTGCTCACACACAAAACCTGAAACCTCTGGCTTGCCTGTAACAAAACTCACTTTATTTAGAGCCAGGCAACCAAAACAGAATCAAATTCATCAACCAAATCTCATCATATGGAAAGGAGAGTGATAAAGCCTCAATTGCAATCGACTGAATTTTGAATTAAGCAATCAACTGATTAATTACTTGACTTTTGTCTAATAAAGCAAAATGTAAATGACACTGGCACAAGAGTTACATTCCATCCCTGTAGCTCCTGCTTTCCTTTGTTGCATGATATGGGAATCCACTGGAATTACAGATGACTGAAGAGATGTGTGGCTCTGTCAGAAAATGTCCAGTTATCCCAGACTGCCATTAGTTTTTCTTGCCATGCAACGTGTTGCAAAAGAGGGAAGAGCTGTTTATGTATACAGGCAAGTATTCTGCATCCCTGTGCAATAAATAGCAAGTGCCAGGTTATTCTGTCAGTTCTGGCATCCTCTATCAACAGTTAAGTAGATACAATCCATTGTACCTTTCAGATTGATTTCACACTGATGAATGTGAGATTGTCAGGTTGATCAGTCCTCCCAAATACATTAATCCACTCTGAGGTCATCCTGAGCTCATTTAAAATATTCTTCCTCTGTCCTGTGATACTTCTGATAAATGGCCAGTGGAAGACAGAGTCTCCTCTGCAGGATGTCAGGGCCAAACGTGAAGGCTGTCAAAAAATCAGCATTAAAACCTGCTCAATGTGCTGTTTTCCAAAAATCCTTTAAATGGCACAGTGTGTTTGCTGACATTAATCACGGGTGACATTCTAGGGAGGGCTGAGTGTGCATGTCAAGAGAAACTTCTCCAGATCCCAAAGACATGAATCACCTGGAAAGCAACTGTTTTTATCTCTAGCTGCTAAAAACCCATCACTTCTGTGCCTTTTACTGCCTCAAAGCCCTTCAATCCTTCACTTCCCTGCAGTGACCTGGGAGGGTGAGCACCAGCAGCACATTTCCAAGGATCCAGGAATTCCCACTGCCAGGAAATGCCCAAGAGCAGCCCCTCAGCTACAGCCAGAGGGGAAACACATCCCAACAATCCCATAAGAAAAAGGAGTTCTAATTTTAGAAATCAGAAAAATTAATGGCTGCAGGCCTCTGTAATCTCCACATCAGCACAACAAGATGCTTAGTCAATAAAATAGTTCAGCTAAGTGATCTCAGCATGTAATTCCATACGGATTTTTTTTTCAGGGGGAAATGCTATCATTTTCCATTTCAGTTTAATGAATCATGTGAATTATAGTAACATTACAAATGGTTCTCTCTGCAGCCTATTAGTTTGTTTCTGTATGGTTCTAATGGAAGACATGCTTCATTTCCATCCTAGCTTGCCCTCAAGCCATTACGAATAAATTGTATTATCATAAGCAGTTACCTTTTAAAATGATCTTATCAAAAGAAAGTCTTTTGCATTGTTGAGGAGTGTTTATTACCATTTTGGGCAAAGTGCTGCAGGCACTTCACTCTTTTTATAAATATAAATAATTGTAGCAAAGAGACCAAGAGGCTGGAACTGCCTGGGCACCCTCCAGGCACAGGGATGAACATCTCCAGAGCACTGGTGCTCCCATCAGCAGCAAACTGAATCCTTCACAGGTTCACAGAGTTTAAGGCCATGAGACAGTTCAATTATTTACTCTGAACTCCTGCACACCCCAGGCTGCTGCAGTTCACCCACCTGCCCTTCCAGTGAAACCAGCCAGCCCCAGAGGAGCTCCCTGAGGATCAGCCTGCCTGGGCTCAGACACAGCAGGAGAAGTGGGACTGACCCTTCCAGATGGTGCTCACCCAAGTGGGGGATCACACTCGTGGTTCTCCAGACTTTTTTCTTGACGCAGTCCTGAAGCATCACAAGTTTTTTCTATTTTTACTGACTCCTGTCACAATTTCACAGGAGGACAGACATTTTGGCTATAAATAACTATACACAGCTATACATATCCATGCAGGAAAGAGTAACTACCCTCACAGGGAAGAATTTCAAGCAAATCCCTGCTCAACTTTCTTAAAGAGCCCCAGTATCAGGCACCCTGTGCTCCCCAGCCATGACAAGGCCATGCTTCACTTGGTTCATCAGTGGAAAGCTTTTGCAGAAGATTAATTAAACCTGTATTCCTTGCTGTTTAACACCATTTCTTCTAGCCCAGTCTAGAACACACAAGAGAAATTCCTCCCTCTGTAGTTTGAGGAGTTTTTTGGGGTTTGTTTGGGGTTTTTTTTTTGCACATTTGAAGAACATTCCAGTCAATCTTTTCTAGACTGAGCAACAGCAATATCCTTGAACTTTATATATAAATCAGCATTATGTCCCTCTGTAGGAGGGGGGTCAGAGGGCATCAGATACCTTAGTAACTTTTAATGTAAGCTAAATCTAAAAAGGAAAAGTAAAATCCCTGAGTTTTCTGAAGCCTGCCAGGACTCTTGGCTGGAGAATGCCAGAAAAACACCAGAATCTTGATGGTTTTCAATGCAGCATCTTTGATTTCAATGAAGCACATCAAACACAGCCTAAACACTGCTCCAAATCAGCAAATAATGGTCTGGGCAAGAATGTCAACAGCAGAAGAACCACATCTAGGTGAAAATGAATGCCTTGATGGAGTGTTCCACTTCAGAACACTTCATTTTGCCCTCTGCTCTCCAGGTCACTAACTGCAGGAAGCCTCCATCTATTCAGCATCCTGTACCAAAAGTTTGTCATATGAATAAATGATACATATTCATAGTCCAGCTGCTACTTGGATGGTCAGAGCCTGCCTAGATGAGCAGCACTGACAAAACCACCAGGTAGCTCAGTCACCGTGCTTCTCAGTAATAAAAATGCAAATAAAATAGGAAGTAAGGATTCTTGCTACCACCATGAAAAATTAAAGTGCTGTCAATTTAATGCAGTTTTGCTTTTCCAGTAAAATAGCATCTGTTCTCCCACACTGAACAGTAATAACAGCCTGCAAGGCACAAGGTCTAAAGCTACTAATGACACATTATAAACCCACTTTCGCTGTGCCCACCTTGGGAATGACATTCTTTTATAAAAAGGGAAAGAAAAGAAATACACCTGGGAAAGAAATACATTAATTACAGAGCTCTCTCTCATAAGCTCTGACACTGGATAGGGATGACAGAATTTACACTGTTATTTCTCTCCAAGGTGCAGAAAATCACAGAATCATTAAGGTTGGAAAAGCCCTCCAAGAGCATTGAGTCCAAGCTGTGCCTGATCTCCAGCCCAGAGCTCTGAGTGCCACGTCCAGGTGTTCCTTGGGCACCTCCAGGGCTGGGGACTCCAAATCTCCAATGTCTGACCACCCTTTCCATGGGGAAATTCCTGCTGGTGCCCAGCCTGACCCTGCCCTGGCACAGCTTGAGGCCATTCCCTCTCCTCCTCCCTGGTGATTCCTTTCTGGGGCTACCTAAAACAGAGGCCAGACAAAACCAAGGGAATAAAAAGCAATTCTATTTATTGAAGGCACTTCAGGTACATTTCAGGCAGACAAATCTCCCCGGGAGTACACCCAAAATGGACAATGGGTCACAGTTTGGTCCATTTTGGACGTTTGGGCCATTTACATATTGGGGCTTCATCTTCCAATTCCAGCTTCAGCTAATGAAGTCATTGACCCCAAGTTTGCTCCCCCAACTCACTTTTGTTTCCATCTCTCAGGCCTGAGGCAGTGAGGTGTCCTTGATTGCCAGGCCTGGAGAGGAATTGTTGTGTCTGCCCAAAATGGGAAAGCAGCAGCTCACACTGTGTGTGGAGTTTGGAGTTTCTTAGTTTGCACTAAAGAACTGCAGGATTACAAACATATGAAGAATATAAAAGCTAAAATCTTAAGGCATCAATGAGAGCAGAGCCTGACCCTCCTGGCTGTCCCCTCCTGTCAGGAGCTGTGCAGAACCAGAAGGTCCCACCTGAGCCCCCTTTTCTCCAGGCTGAGCCCCTTCCCCAGCTCCCTCAGCCGCTCCCCACGGCACAGACTTTTGATATTGATGATGTATAAATGTGTCCCTGATCAGACACTAACTGTAATTATTTGCAGCTTAAAGGTTTAACAATTGTGTCAACCTGAAGTTTTCAGAGGGTGGGAACAGACACTGGGGCGTTGCGAATTAAACCATGCTGGCAACCACTTAAAAGTGCTCCTAATAGGTTTGGCTGTAGGAGCTTATTAACTGACAGGAGAAGTCCTGCCATGGGGAAAGGAGCTTCCTTTTATGAGCTACAGAAAATAAATTAGATTTTTCTTTCCTCTATGTAGGTAGAAAAAGCTCTTTGATATCCAGAAGCACGAAACAATAAATTGTTATAACAGCCAGACAATAATTTAATTTTGAAAATGGAACCTGTTCTGTTATTTCAAGTTTCTGGCTCCCATCAGCAAGCTGAGGTCAAATATACATACATATGTGTGTGTACATATATATATATATATATATAAAGAAAGAAAGAGGAAAAAAGAGAGAGTTCGACAAGTTGTTCCCTGTGAGAGTGGTGAGGCCCTTTTGGGGGTTTTTTTGTGGTGCTGTTCAAGCTTTGCTTCTTTTAAACAACAGCTGGAGAGAGACAAGAACTCCAAGTGCACCATTCAGGCACTCAGAGCCTGACTCTCCTCCCTGCCCTGCGAGGCCAAAGGTCCAAAGTTCAGCCTTTGGGCTGGGGTTCTGCTGGGCCAGTGCACATCTGGGACTTCTCCTGCAGCTCAGGGAGCAGCTCACCCTCCTTGGGCTCCTCAGGGAAAGAGTTTTCACATTTGGGCTGTAATTTCTCTGCAGATAAAAGCCAGGATTAACCACCAGCCTTGCCCTCTGCAGAGCACACCTGGTCAGCGAGGCAGCTCTGCCAAGGACTGACCTGTCCCAGTCCTCACTGCCCCGGCCAAAAGCCACTCCAGGATGTGCAAAACAGACAATGAGATAAATTAAATGATACTCAATAAAAAAACAGCATCTCCAAGTTTGCTTTCAGACCACAATCAAGGAAAAAAATATTCCTGTGCTTATCTCTGCACACAGCTCCCACTCACTAATGCCAGAGGCACAAGTCTTTCCAGGACCAAACCATGATCAGTTCATAATTGCAAAAATCTCCCAAGCACCAGGCTTTAATTGTTTCTCTAAGATTTGCCTAAGAGCTATTTTAATTCCAAGCAGCTGTCTTAAAGAATAACAAGAAAACAACTTAATATGTAGGGCTTGACTGGGATAGCTCATTATTGATTGAGAAGAGAAGAAATAAGTTCCTGAAAAATACATTTTGAGACTACTTTGAGGAGAATTTCAGAGACCAAATGAAGGACTCAGGGGGGAGTTTGTGTATTTTGGCACAGCAAGAGAATTGCACAAGCCCTGCTAGAGCTGCAGGAGCTGAGGTTGGTTCTGTGGTGGTCCATGGCACTGGGTGGTGTCTGTGCAGACCATGGGACAGACTGGCTGCTCCTGTTTGTTCTTTACCCTTTTCAGCTGTGTCCAGCCTCCACCACCCTGGAGAGGAACCTTCCCCATGGGCACAGCCAGCCTGAGTGCCCACCTGGCCTGTGGGGCTGGCTAGGTGTGGTCAGTGTCTCCCTGGACCAGCTCTGACTGTCAGGGCTACACAGATATCTGCTGTCCTTAAAAAAAAAAATTAAAAAAAAAAACCCAAAAACATTTCTCCCCCTCCCTGTAAGTTATGTAGAACCTCTCCTACTTAGAGGCACTTTTCATCAATTATCTCAGCCCATCTGGCTTTGTCTCCAAGTGGCATTGATTATGAGCATCCTGTGCCCTAGAGATAAACACACCAGCCCCATTTCCCCCCTGTGCCTTCTCCATATTGGCTCCTAACGTGATCAGCCTGGTGATGATCAGCCTGCTGGGAAATCAATAAGAGCACAGACATGTCACAGCCCCAAGATTAATGGAACTGACTTGGCACAGAAAACTTCCCTGCATTCACACAGCCAGCCCACGGTGCTTGTCAGTTCAAGTTTCCTTAACCACAGGCACGGATCCAACTTCGTGGCCATCCTCAGAGCTGGAGCTCACCCACTCCCACAGCTCTGGCTGCAGAGCCACCACTGAAACAGCCCACACCAAATCCATCAGGAGACAATGCAGAGACTGAAAAAAGTACCTTCATCCCAAGTAGTCATGAGCAGAATAAAAACCAGCCTAACAAAAAGCCCCAAACCCTGTCTACACAGATTGGTTCTGGCAGGTTAGCAGCTGCATTTTGTTAATGATAATCATTCTGGGGAAGGCCAATTAACTTTTCCATTAATCCATCAAATCAGCCCCTCGTCTTGCTTTGGTTTTACATTTAATATAGCTCAGAATCACTCCTCTCCAGTGTGACTGCTGCAAATCCCATGCAGGAGTGGCTGCTGGATCACCTTTTCCACACGCCTCAGTTTGCACAGCCCTGGCACAGGGGTCTGCCCCTGCAGAAATCACTCTGCAATCTCTAATGGAAACGTGGGAATGGACTTCCCCACGGTACTGATGGGTGAAGCCATGAGCAGGTGCTCCAGAGATCAAGAAAAGAAGCAGGAGGGCAGAGACAAGAGGGTACTACACATCTTTCGACTTACAGAATCTATAATATGCACCCAAGAGGTGGATAATTTAAAGTGCTTTGATGAGCTATTAGCAGTAAGTAATAGCTGCCATTAACTCCAGCAGAGCAAGGTCATGCAAGCTCCCAGAATCTGTTCTGCTGAGGATTTTCAGCTCAGCATTTTCTCTCCACATGCCATGAAGCTGTGCAGGCTGAGATTGCATTCCCATTTCCTTACAGCCAAGTCAAACCCACCACACATCGATTCCCCAGAGCTGGATCCCTCACCCACAGCTCAGGAAAGGACCTCTGGAGACATTTCAGACAAACAGCCCATTGCAGGCAGAACTTCACTCTTAATGCTACCAATTACAAAGCACAAGAATTAAGTAATTTAATTTTCAACCTGGATCTATGGGGCTGAGGATGAAAGGATACAAAGCTGTCCCATTGTTTGCAAACTAACAGCAGCTCTAAGAGCCAGCCTGGATCCTGGAACAGAGGGAGAGAGAGGGAAATGAAAGAGCATGTGTGTAAAATATAGATAAGAAAGCAAATCCCAGCTGTCGTCCCTATCAGCCCTTCCTATTTCTCTGGCAAGAACATGTAATTTTGTGCCGTAATAGCAAAGGTTGGAGTGACTGCTGTCACATTTGAATGATACTGCTATAGCTCCCCTCTTTATATGTATCTGAAATGGGAATCTTGGAATCTGGTCGCTGGGTACTGGTGGTTTTTTCCAACACTTGTCTCAGTCCCTCCTTTTCTATATAAAATGCCCCGTTCTGAAGCACAGATCAGAGATAAACAACAATATGTGCCTTGCATGTTCAGAGACTTTCTGAAACATCCTACCATTCCTCCTTTCACAGAGCTGTAATTTGTGCTCCCACAAACCTACGAAAAATCAAATTTACCCATGCCCAAAGCAAATCCCTTTTGAAATGAATGTTTAATTCCTGCCTTGAGGACAGGACCAAAGAATAAGCTCCCTTAGAACAAAGGGAACAGCCCAATTTTAGTACATCAATGGAAGAAGCAGAAATGACTTCAAGAAGCAGCTCCAGGTGTAAATGGGTGGGTGAGTGGGAGTAGGAACATTCAGGGAGGCACCAGATTCTGGGGACGCTGCCTAAAACACGAGCTGGGAGCCAGCACCTCACGTATGCAGCCTGTCACAGCTCCAGCCCACAAGTTTCCTCTCAAAACTTTTAAGAAGAATCTGTTCGACACTTCCAGCCTCAAAACACACACTTCATTCCCATTCAGCTCAAGAGTTTTACTTCTCTGATCATAAGTGTTAGCACTATACATAGAATGCATTACACATGGTCAAATTCACAAGAAACATGAGTTTCTAGATAATCAACAATTTTGCAATGGAACTGTAAGCAAGAGTTGAATTAATCTTATATTTAAAACCTTAAATCTTTACTTAATGTGTACTTAAGGACAGAGCTTAAGTTCTGCATGTGCACACTTGTCAAGTTTTTTGCTAAATTAATGTGGTAAATTGCTGTAGAAAAAAAGATTAGGTGAAATAAATTCAGAGAGTCATGAAATTAGAGGTGCTTGGTTGTTACCTCCCCAGAATTATGGAATGAAACAATAGCTTCCCATTCCAAGCCCCTGGAGCAGACTTTAAAATTCAGATCCACTTCCCGTGTTCTGCAGGGAGAAACATTACAGAGATTTTTATTTTTTTTTTTAATGCACTGATATTTCATTAGAAGTGAACCCAAACCACAGGCCCCTCTCACCTGCCCTGGCAGCACTGCCTCCTCTCTGCACGCTCCATTTCCCACCTGAAAAACACCCCCAGCCCCCCTTCTCAAGCACTGCCACTTCTGACTGATAGCACAAAATTGAACTGCACTAAGCACACATCCGAAAATCTGATAAATATTGTTTGGAAATATAATTGAGGTTTAACTGGAGCATGAATTTTTCACTTTGAAGCAAAGATTTCTGCACTTATTTATGAGGAAGATTTAGTGTTGCAAATAGCGATGACAGTTGAGATAAATGTTAACCCAAGCTGTGCTTTCCCCATAACCTGCAGAGCTCTCTCGGCAGTGCTGCGTGTCAGCAGGACACACATCACCGGGCAGAGCTGCAGAAAGCCCCAGACACTCCCAGCCCTGCTCTTGCCAGGCTCAGAAAGAGATCAGAAGCATCCAACACATTTGGGGTGCAAAATCCGAGCTAAACATCGAGACTGAGCCTTGGCTTACCCTTGGATCAGGTTTTGTGTCAACACGGCTCTTGGCACATCGGTTGATGGCTTGGTCATGAATATTTAAGAGCAAAGTGCTCCCCAAAGTTGTTTTACAACACCAGAACTCATCTCCCACTGCAGTTATTCTGCTTTCAGTCCCCACGGTGGAATCTGTACCACTTTGTACCCAAGAGTTTGGCCATTACCGAGGCACTTGGAGATAACAGGAAGGGGCTATCACGCTTTAATCTAAAACTCTGTGTTTTAATATCCTAGGAAATCTCTTACCCCGGTGCTGAGAACTGCAGGAGCTGTTGTTTGTCAGAGCACTCAGCCACATCCTGCACGTTGTGCAAACACCCAAAACAAACCTTACACCCCCAAAACCTTAGAAGGCTGCTACGTTAAACAGAACACCTTCTGATAGAAGGTGCAAAAGCTAATTCCATTTTAATATTATCAGAGTAGTTGATATTAAACTATATCACTCCACTTTCATCTGTGTTTTCATAGGTTTATCTCTGAATTTGAATGCAGCAAGTGCTCAGACTGCCGGAACGTGCTGCTCTAATCAGAGCTGCACTAACAAGGAGCCACTGGTATCAAACAATGTTATATTAAATTAAGGATGAGCATTTAAAATTCCTGCATAGCACCAGGTCACAGCCGGTGCTGGACTCGAATTTTAAAGCTCCATCCTCCCATTAACACCGGTTTTCAACTGTGCAAACAAGATAGTAACAACACTCCAAACGCAGCAAACGCTGAATTCAGATCCCGGCTCCGTGCCTCATAAATTTTCATCCTGGCATCACTTCTTGTTCTTTTTACAGCATTTTAAAAATGTAGGTTAGCCTTTGCATTTTAAGCAGCCACGATTGTATCAAATGCCTGGATTTTACAGCAGCCAAGATGTTCCCAAGTTTGATGAACTGATCTCAAGTGAGATAAATTATGTCAGTTGTCGGCTTTGTCAGTAAATCACGAGTTGACATTTCCCTGATTTGTAAAGGTATAATGTAGCAGTGGAAAGAAGTGAGCTCTTGAAAACCTGCACGGAAGGTGAGATTAATAAGCAGTTCAAAGAAAATGTCCCAATGTAATGGGCTTGGAACATCCACATTCAATTCCAGTTCATTTGCTATTTCTCAGGTTTTCTCTTTTAGGAATTCAAAAAATGCTGTATAAAACATTTTATGGAATATTCCATCTATGTGCTTCTTTGCTTTACAATAATTGACAACATTTACATATATTTCCATGTTATATTATGCCATAAATTTGCATAGATCCAGGTAAAACTGTTCAGCTTTAGACCTGCTGCTTCAATGAATTTCAGGAGCTGAATCACAGCTCCAATCTGAATTACATTGCTCCCAGAATTCCCCCTCCTGTGCAGCACTGGAGAATATATCCCTGCTTAATAACCCTGGTGGTGTCTGTGCTGTGGAGCTGTCTGTCTGTCCCACACCAGGGCAGCTCCTGGGGAGACACTGCTGAGGTGAAATCACCCGGTGTGGCTCAGTCCCACCTGCCTTTCCCCTCCCTCCGTGCTCACCTGAAAGGAGCAGGGTTTGGATGACCCAGCCCTGCACAAGGTGGCAACACATTTCTCTTTCAGGCAGCACTGAAGAGAGGAATTCTACCAGTTTTTATATTGAAGCTAATTTAACCCGATTTAGCCCACTTTGTGTGCTCACTCTGCTTTCTGGAGTTATTTTTATTGCACTGGAGCTGTGCTTGCAGGCACAGATGGTTCCCGAAATGAACAAAAGCAAACCCCACTCCAGCCGGCCTGGGAGCAGTTACATTAAAGTGTTACAATTTGGTTTAGAAGTAATTTGGGGCTGTGTTTTGATTTACACTAACTAAAACGTACTGGTTCGCCACAGAGATGCCGTGAATTTCTGTGTGGCATTTGGCACACGTAGCAACCATCTGGCCCCTGTAAAGAGCACACAGGGCATCACAGCCCCGGGGGCAATGTCTGAGCTGTGCTTTGATCACCATCAGGAATTTTTTTATAGGACCAGTCCATCAGCAAATCTCATTGAGCAGAGGCTTCTGCATTGGTGGATAAAGCATAAAGTGAAAAACACGGGTAGTAAAGCAACGGGAGGTTACACATGCTATTGCTAATAGCCACTTGAACACAGCCAAGAGGCTGATGAACCATAACTTGCATGTTTTAGACAAGATATTCTTTCCATATATGCACTTTTTGACCTCATTTAGTTGCTGCTTTAAAGGTAGAATTCTTCTGAAAGCAAAACTTCACAGTGGGGAGAAAGAGGATGGAAATAATTACATGAATAGAAGGAGTCAAAGATTAAAAGCAAGAATTTAAGGATGCTAAAGGCCAACCCCTCACAGTAATACTGCATTAAAAAAAAAAAAAAAAAAAAAAAAAAAAAAAGAAATTGAGAAATAGTGACAGGGTATCACAGCCCTGCAGGATTATCTGGTGGAAACAAAATGCATCCGAGCTTGCCAGCTGGTGCCAACAGCTCTTTACCTTCTCGTTCCCTCGTGTTATTGGTATTTGCATCACAATAGCACTGAGACCTCCCAGCAGCCAGCACTGCAGCAGAGACAGGATTCCTGCCCTGAAAGCCTGGGAGTTCACACTCGCAGAGAGAGGGCAGATAATGAACTGTTCGCTAGGGAAACGCTAAAGTGTGTTTGGAGAGGGAACCGGAGCCCGCAGCACCCAGCTCAGGGCTGGCACCAGGTTTCCTCTCCAGGCTGGGTGTTCTCGCCGGGCTCCTGCAGCTGAGCAAAGGCTGGGCTCTCTGCATCCCTGTGCAAGGCAGGGCTGGCCCCAAACCCGGCTCACTGTCAGCGGTGTGGCCGCAAACTTTCACTTCCATTTCAAGAACACAAACTCCATTTCATCCCACGGCCTCACTGGATGCCACGGGCATCCAAGCAGCAGCAGGACACTGTCCCCTCCAGCCCAGGGGTTGTCCCCAAGCCCACCTTGATCTAGGGAGCAGCCAGCACTCACCTGACACTTTTACTCTCCTCCCCACCAGAACCAAGACAGTCGCCCTGTTCTTCTAAGTTCTTCTGAGCCTTCTGATGTTTACATTCTTGTAATGAACTTTCTCACGCACTTTATGTAAATAATTAATTGTTTTGCATTCCTTTCTGGAGGAGGATAAACTTGATGGACTGTTGGTTTGTCCAGTGTCATTGGAGATGTGGCACTGTCACCTTCCAATCCACTGTCACTTTTGGAAATCTAGAAATGTTGGAGTCAGAAATTAAACTTCCCTTCTTTTTACCCTTAGAGGTTCCAGCATGTGTGTCATTTTATTTCATGTCCTAGAGCAACACAAGACCCCTCTGCAGAGCAGCAAACCCCCACTCCTGCTCGGAGATGAGGCCAAGAGGAGCCTTGAGAAGGCTGCCCTAGAGCAGAGGCTGGACAGAGCTAAAGAATAAAGCAGGGATTTATTAAAAGGCCTCAATGGATCCACCTTGGGCAGCACAAGAGCACAGCCAGGGCTACACCTAAGATGAACCAAAATGGTCACAAAAATGGACAACCAGTCATGGAGTCTCTCACTTTTATAAGTTTTGCTCCATTTGCATATAGGAGTTAATTATCCAATTAAAGCTTTAGGTTATGAAGTTCCATCCTCCTTGTTTTTCTCTCTTCAATTCACCATTTATTTATAATATTATTTATGATATGTTTATACTTTTTGGGCCTGGAGCTTGCAATGGTTATCCTTGGTCAAGCTGGAAAAGGATTATTTTTGTCTACCTACCCTGTGAAGAGAACTTGCTAACACTGAATGAGAGGCTCAGAGTTACACACTAAAGCAGCACAGAATCTGAAAAATATAAAAGCTAAAACTTAAGGCATCACCTTGGGCACCAAACAGAGCAGTGAGAGGCTGGAGGGGTGGGTGACACCAAAAACCCAACAGCCCAAATGTGTCAGCACCCAGGACAGGCAGCTTCATTTAACAGCTCTTGGATCCCTGTGCAGCCCTTTTCCTGCCAGGAGGACCAGGAGCACAGAGCCAGGCAAGGAGGGAGTGGGGATCCCTTTTGGATCAGCTGCTTCCAAAGTAGCAGGGAATGTCACTGCTCGTCTTTTGGGCTGGATTGGAGACCAAGCTGAACTCTGCTGGCTTAATTAGCTAACCATAAATAAACATCATTTACAAGACCTAAACATTTTAAAACACCCTGTTAAGCATCTGAAACATAAATGCTTTAATTATAGACTAGCTCAAGACTGAAGTAACACTGGGATAAATGCTATAGAGCAGCTGTCTATGAATATTTTACAATGAGATTGCTCTTCATTCTCCAGGTCCACAGGGATTATCGGGTTGGAAAGAACACATTCATTCTCTAAAATGCCTGTTCTCCTTTCCCTGGGGGTGCCACTGCCCCCCAGCCACCCCCAGCTCTGCCAGTTTGCCAAAAGCTTTGTCCTGAGTTAAGTGCCCACAGTGAGCCCAGACATTTGGGGGTTCTCTGTGCTGTGCCAGTTTTTGTTCTTCTGTGGCTCAGCGTGACTGCCCAGCTCAGTCACATGAAGGACTCCCTTGACTGCAGCATGCTCTGGACCAGACCCCAAAATCCACATGGTCATCTTTAAAATCTACACAGAAATTCTGGTTTTCATTTTCCCTCTAAAACCCACTTTCACTGACAGTTGTATAAAGGGGTCAACACCCTTGAAAATAAGGCCACAAACGCCCAAGGGAGACAAGTTACAAAAGACAACCCACCAGTCCCTGGTATAAATCATTTATCCATGTGCCCCAGCTCCAGTATCACTCTGGTCACTAAATTTCACTCCAACAGGGACCATTTCTGCTGAGCAAATACAGCCCCAAGGTAGGGGAGGAGCAGCAGTTTCCTGGTTTTGTCCAAACGTGGATTCTTATGAGCTGTGTGCTGGTGTAAGAGCAGCTCAGGAAAGCCCAGCCAGGAGCACTCTGCAGCTCATGCTGTACCAAAGCAATATAAAAAATATATCCTACTCCAAAGAGATGCAACAGAGCAGCCATTGGTGCTTTGTCCAGCTCCTGAGCTCCAACCTGGTGCTGGATGTCAGGCTTTGATATCCAGAAAATGGCAAAAGAGATTTACATATTCCTTCTGCTGACATTCCTATTTCATCAGGAAAATTCCAAATGTCTCTTAATTCGAGTCAGTATAATTTACTCTAAAGATAAAAGCACTCAAAGGCTTTTGTTCCAAGTATTAATATGATGGTCACAGGTCTCTAATTTACTGTAAAATATGAGCAAACAGACAAACTGAATCAGCCCCCAGAGAGCAGAAGGCAGGCAGCCAATTCCAGCTTCAGACAAGGAGCGCTCCATCCCCGGGATCTGTCGAACACCTGCAATACATTGATTGCACTTAAGCAGCCACCATTAGAATGTTAATGCCATCCCTGCCTCCAAAACACAGGATTTTTCACACACAAAGCACGAGCTCTTCGGCGTTCTGGGGCTGGGATTTTTTGCAATATGAAGTAAATGGAGCAAGTGATTTTTTTCTTTAACTACAGGCTGGAAACTCTGTTCCTGTTACACTGACAGCAATCTATTAGTTAAGGAAATCAAGTTTTTACTCACTACAGGAGGGGGAAGAGATCCTTAAAGCTTTTATGTCAGTTCATTCTCTATTCATGATAAACATTGGAAGCCTGGCTAGGATAGATCATCTTGCACTTATTGCTGTGAGTATATTAAGAACTGACAGCAGCAGAGCAGTAATTAAACACCAAATGCCCGTGCCCACTCTGCACACCTGGGCTGGGCAGGAGCAGGGGCAGAGGGGGACCCAGTGCCCCCAGAAGATGCCAACAGACAGTCTGGGAACCCCTCAGCCTCCCTGATCCTGGGGGGAAGATCACCAGCACCCCAGGGATCAGCCTCCATGGAAAACACTGCTTCTCGTGCTGGAATTAAATTTTAACTTTTCCATTCTGCCATTATCACGTGGTTTTTCTGACTGGTTTCTTTTACCAGTTATTCCCTCAAATTCAAGCTCCAACATTCCAAGCATTTATTTGTGTTGCCACAATAAATGTTAAGTGTATTCTGTTTGCATCATGTTTTCATTTTCCTCCCTTATTCAATGCTTCCAAATTTATTTAATACAAGTGCCCTAAAGGATACCAGGCTTGTTATGCCTTTGGAAGACCTCAGGAGATATTTGGTTTATTAACCATCATAGCTCAAAACAGTTAATTTATATTAGTATAAATAAAATACACAGATTACCTTAATGAAAATCTAATTTGATTTTGTGTAATACATCATCTGAAAACACCTAAGTTCAGCCTGGATTTTCTACTCAGGTTCAACTATGCCCATGAATTCCCTTATCATCAAAAATATTTAGAAGACCACAAAGAATTTTTTAAAATAAAATGCATATTTCCATTCTGTCTTTTAAGATTACTCTTCCTCCCAAAAGTGCTTTTCTAAGTGACTTTCCACAGCTTAAAGTTCTGTTCAGTTTAAATAAGTGTCCACACATTCTGATGATTATCTGAAGTTCCTCCAAACTGCTGTGGGGAAAAAAAATAAATCAGATTGAGCCCAGTGTGCATTGTGTCTCTTAAAAGATCCAGCTCCCAGACCTGGGAGAAAAGCTTAAAAAGAGATTTTCAAAGTTCCAATTTTTTTGCCAAAATGCATCCAACACACTGGACTTTGATCCCTGTTAGTGCCCAGCACCCTCCTCTGGACTGAGGGTTCACATCGCACCAAAACCTCCAAAATCCCAGCCAAAACTTCTGCTCAGTCTGATGCCAAAGCCAGTTTAGAATTTTATTATGTCACACATTCAGTCGGGAGGACTTAAATGCCTTTTTGTCTGTTTGCTTACAGAAGTCAGCCGTTTCCAGAAGATTTTTTTTGGGAGCCTCTCCAGAGGCTGGGCCCTCCCAGAGAGGCGACAGCAGCGCCTGGGGGAAGGTGCCACGCGCTGGCACCCTGAGAAAACAGGAAAAACAGGACTGGAAAAAGCCTGATATCACAAGATAAGGCTGCTCCAGCAGCCAGGCAGCCCAGCCCAGCCCAGCCCTGCCTGCCAGGCTGGCTCTGGATGTGCCACAAACACATCCCTGCTCAGGGAGCTGCCAGCTCAGCCGGGGCTGCAGGGCTTCTCCCCACTGCTGCTCACCCTGGCACTGAGCACGCCGACGTTCCCTTTGTTCCCTTTTCCTTTCAGCAAAGATGGTGGGGGTTTTTTGCAAGTGAACTCCAAGAATTGCAGCTCTGCTGGGGGCACCCTGCAGGAGACACCCCCCAGTAACCAGCCCTGGCAGGAGCAGCGTTGTGGTCTGTGTGAGGGTCCCCAGGAGGAGGGAAGGGGTTAATCTGACTCCATGTTCTCAGAAGGCTGATATATTTATATATTATATTGTATTATACTGTATTATATTGTATTATATTGCATTATAATGCATTATATTGCATTATATTGCATTATATTAGGTATATATATTATACTACATATTGTATATTATATCATATTACATCATATTATATCATATATTAAGAAAAAGCAATTCACATGTTTGATAAGCAATTTCCATATTGCATTCCAAAGCAGCAGAACACACTCTGAGGCTTCTCAGCTTCTCAGGAGAGAAATCCTGGGCAAAGAGGATTTTTCCGGAAAATATGACAGTGACACAGCATCTGCCAAATTATGGTCATTTCAAAAAGCAAACAGTCCTAAGAAAAGATAATCACATTATTGATGCTCGTGCAGGACTCCAGCCTGCAGCAGTTTCACCTGTCTCTTATGAGATCTGGATTCAGAGCATGTCTGGGGGTGAACAGAAGCAGAGGAATGTTCATCTGGTTCCCACTCTCAGGCAGGTATTCTTGAAAACTCCAGCTTCATCTTCACATTATTTGCTTTGTGAAACACTCTGAAAGAAATCAACTTTGGAAGGAGTTCTATCAAATGTACATATTAGCAGTTTTCCTTGTGACCTATTTCTCAGGCATTCTCATGTCAGAGTATTTATAGCAGTTCTGCAGAAAGAACTGAAATTAGAAAAACTCCCTGAATAGAGCAGCAGGCACATTGTGGTTCGTTTTATTATTTAAATGCGTTCCTTTCACTCCAAACAGCAAAATTAAATAAGGAGGGAAAAGAAATATTCTATCAGTCAGAACATTCCGAGGTACTTGCATTCCTATCAATGTCCACATCTCTATATTCATGCACAGAGGCAATGGCAATGCAGCAATTCTATCTGGCAAACCCAGTTAACTCTCATCCATAAAATGTGCCATTTAAATTCCAGAAGGGCTAATGAACAGCACAGGAGAAGAAACCACGACCACAAGAAATTAAAAAAAAAAAAAAAAACCAAAACACAATAAGCAATTGGAAGCAGCTTTCAATGACTACAATGTACTTCTCTTCCCAAACCTGCTCTGTGGGTTTTCATTTGCTGGAGGTGTGGACACCTGCCAGTTTGCTGGAGCAGGTAAGCCACTGGAACCCATCAGCCATCTGTTCTCATCCCACACACAGCCCAAAAAACATCATAAATATGCAAAGAACCACAGACCCCTGAGGGAGCGGCTGGATAACAATAGCTTTAATTTTTCATTTGTTTATTTGATTTGCTGTAATGAAGGAGCTGCTGGAGCAACATCTGAAACAAGGGAAATGCAGCAAATGAAACTTTAGGGCAAAATACGTCTCCTGGAAGCAAATCTGCTTCTGTTTGATGTGGTGCTGGTTTGGGTTGTCTGAGTTCACCCTCTTTGCTCAGGCATCAGCCCCACAGTGTCATGGACAGGGCTCAGGCTTTGTTTAACTCCTGGGTTTGAGGGACTCAATCTGCAAGGAGACATTTCCCTGGCTCTGTCACTCACCATCAAAACATCTGATTTAATGCTCAGAGCGAGCTGGAGGAGCCACTGCCCCAGCCCAAATGAGTGATGCATCACATTTTGTTATCAAAGATGTTGAAAGCTTTTTCCCCAGATCTTTGCAATTCAATGGCGTCAAAAAGCATAATTACAGCTGGAGGGCAGGGATGGATGGATTGATGCAAAATCACTCCAACAAAACCATCATAATTATTATAAATGACAGGAAGCCCGGGGTAGGCAGCACTGCCACGGAGAAGAGAAGCAACCACAGAAAAAGGGCTTCAGAACAACCTCAAAAACTCAATTTTTTCACAGAAACAAGGGACAGAAAAGAGTCTCCAGACCCCTCTCCCACCCTCAGGAGCTCCTCACTGTTACCACCAACCAGCAAACATTTCCTACAGGTATTTGCCCAGAAATGACCCTCAAGGTGATCTTCTTGGACAACTGCTGCAGGACACTGAAGCTGATGGGACTATTTTAATGTTGCCTGGATTTTGCAGGAATAAAAATTGTGCAGCTTTTGGGGCTGCTGCCTTTGAGGAGCAGAGCAGCCACAGGATCCCCCTGCTGGGAGGGGGCTCTGAGCAGTAAAACAAAAACTCCCTCTGAGCTCCACCTCTCCCAGCACTCCCAATGCTTCCAAGGGAGCTTTAATGCATCTTACTTCAAGCAGCAATTCTGAAGAGGAAATAGCAATCTTCATTAAGGATTAGGCAAACAATTAACTTATTATGTTCAATCTTTTTAATGTGTGTCTGGGTACACAGGAACAAAAACAAACACAGTTTAAGCACACTACAAGGGGAAAACCTATTTTTGTTTCCTCGTTCCAAATGAGCTCCTAGTTTTGCCTTTGTTTCCAACTTAAAACTCTGAAATCAACTCAGCTGAACCAGGCTGATTAACTGGGAAATTATAGAAGAAATAAGTCTTCTCAGTAAGTTTAAGGGGGCCAGGATTTAGTCCTGCATCACTGTCCTTTGGTCTACACATGCTCTGAGCACTCAGCACCCTCACCCTGAGGCCAGATGGGCCTGGCCGGGCTGTAACAGCTGTTTTAATTGTGCTTAGGTCATTAACATGTTTATCTAATCATATATCTGGCTTCCAAGGAGCAGGTACCACAGTGCAGTGCTGATTATGAGGCATCAACTTGAGCATAAAACACAGGAGCCACCTTCAATCACCCCCCTCCTCCTCATTCCTTGCTTTTCTGTGTAAAAAAAGGCACTAAAGCAGCAGCAGCAGCAAATGCCTGATGTTTTCAACAAAACTTTGTCACATTCTAAGATTCTGCTCTAAGCTTTTTTTGTCTGTTTTATTTTATGGCACTTTTAATGAGAGGTTTCAACAGCCCCATCATTAAATGAAAAGGAAAGAAATAGGAAAAAGAAAAAGAATAATTAAATTTTTTAAGATTCTTTCTGAAGGAAAATGGCACTATATCATTTTAAATGTTTAAAATCCAGCTGACTCCAGCATTTCTGCTGATGACTTCAGCAACTCACAGAGCAATTCAAAGAAATTAAGGCAGCTGGGAAATACAGTCTATAGTAAAACTACATAGATTATCCCATTTCAGGGGAGAAACAGCACAACAGATGTTTTTAACTACTGAGGATCATCCATAAGTCACACATTTGTATGGAGTTTGACACCAATCCCCACCATTGTGGGTCCCACAGGACAGAGACAGCAACACCTGGGACTCGTTCACCTGTGGAAACCAGGCACAAAGAGGGGGAAGTGTCGAGGTCTGTGTGGTTGAGATGACCCCGAGGTGTTAGAAAGTCTCTTTTTTCCCAACCCAGTGACCAAAGAAGGAGTAGGGATTCCTTGGCTCTGTTTTCAAGGTTGTTTATTTTCTCTTATCTAATACATTCTTTCCCTGACCAGCTGAGCTCTGTCCAGCAGGCTGTGGCACAGTGACTGCCCTTGGGGTGGTGCTAACATTTTATACTAAGAACTATCTGTTCTTTATTTACAACCTCTCACCTATGTTAGACAGAATGACCACTTCACAGCTCCCAAGCTTATCTGGTGCCAGTCCTTTGTGGCTTTTTAAAATCCCCAGCTTGAAGTTGTCCAAGACTGGAGAGGAGCCCCAGGACCAAGAAAATGCTGCAGCAGACCTGTTTTAGCAGCTAACAACATTATATAACAATATTATATTATATATATTGGGGGTGGCTGCCAAACAAAACTGGCGCGCTAAACTGAGCTCCTGGAAAGTGCTGAAGCACATCACTGCCTGTGCTCCCTATCCTGAATGTACCCCTCCATTCTAGAAGGATTTTCTGCAGAAAGATGTCTGCAAATTTGTCCATGTTAAGAGTAAATTATGAATGTGGTGCTTTACCAAGGAAGGTGATAAAAACTTCTGGTTTTATCCCAAGGGGGATTCTGGGAAGAGACCCCAGGGTTGAAGGGATCCAGGCAGTCACTCATGCTCCAGAGTGAGTTTATTTAAATCCCACTGAAGATCCCAGTAGTGCTGTTTTCCAAGGAGGAAAGCCCAATAAGAACTTTTTGTAGGATTTTGGGGCAGGTGCTCAGCTGTGGACAGGGTGAGCTCACCTGAACTGCTGCTGCTCCCTGAGAGCTTTGTCCAATTCTCCCCACTAGAACTGAGGTTTGTTACCTGTAAGTGCAATGCAGCTTTGGAACTCACTGTGGGAGGTGGGAGGAAGCTCCCAGACCCCAAATCCCATGGAAGCTGCAGGCAGGATCAAGAGCAGGTGGTGGGATTGTACCTTTTGGGTTTGCCCCACCTGGTTGGGTTGGAGGGTGCCCTGATGGGACTCTGCTGGCATTTATTCCCCTTAACCCCACAGAAATGTTGTGGAAAGTTCTGGCAAACTTTAATAACACAAAGCACTTCTCCCTTTTCTTCCCTCTGAGTTCTTTAGGCACTCATCCACACTTTATTTATGGTTCTGAGGCTAATAAAGTAGAAACATTGCCAGTTGCTGGCGATGGAAATGGAGATCCTCACACAACGAGATTCCCTGGTGCTTTCAGCAAACATGAAACACAAGTAAAGGGCCTGATGATAAAGCTGAGCGTTGGCACAGGGCAGCCCTGGCTCCACCTGCCAGCAGAGAGGGGAGGGGGAAGAGGGGCAGCTTGCTTAGCAGAGGAGATTAAGCAATTAAATCATGCTAGGCTGAAGCTATGAGAGCTGAAGCAAGGTGCTCAGCCTTGATGCTTTTTGGGCTTTGATGCTTTTAAGTCAAGAAAGAAGTCTGGGCTAGGGGAGAGAGGAGGGAGGAGCAGAGAGAAGGGAAAATAAAAGAAATGTGGAAGCTAGTCCCAAGCACTGTGAAAAGGTCATGTGCTTCGATATGAGTAATTAATTTTCTTAGAGCAATGTTGAAAAGGTTAACCTGATTTATGGAATGCAATTTAATTTAAAATGTGTTGTGTACCTTGTTAAAAGGGTCCAATTATGGCTGCTAATTCTGTGGACTGACACAAGTGACGTGGTCTGATAACACCCTGGTGTGGGGGGAACACGTGTCAGTCAATAATTAGACATGGCCTATTGAAATTTGAGGGGGAAGGAAAACTGGTAGAAATGCTGAGAGAACAATTGTCCTCTGTGCCCAGGGCCCACAGTGTCCCCTTGCAATTTCCTGCTCTGTGGAGCACCTGGTGATTCATTTTGAGGCAGGTTTGTGCTCAGAGTGGTTTATCATGGTGCTTGGAGACAGGAGTAAAAATGCCAGATTTGTACAGGTCAGCCCACACTGCTCCTTGACCTTCATTCTGGTAATTCTCCTCACAAAAACCAAACTAAACACCACCCTCCTTCCTTGGTGACTTGCTACAGCAAGAGGCTGAAAAAACTCCCAGTGGTTCTTGTACACAGAATTTAGTCATAATCCAAATATCACAGGCTGCAGGGACTCTCAGTGAGAAGGGCTTGTGGTCGAAATTTCCAGCCTGAAAGCTTTTGTCCCATTCCACTCCTTGCTCAGCTGCTCATCCTCCCTGGGCTCTGTGGTGTCCCTGTTCCTGCCAGTCCTGGGGACTGCGAGCCCAGCATCCCCTCCACAGCAGGAAAGCATCCCGTGGGTTTGCAGCCCTGAAGCCACTGTCTGCCCAGGCTGCAGTGAAATATTTCATTTAATTTCCACTTTCAGTCTCCAAGGCCAGCAGACAGAGTTACTCCCCACGTGTTTTGTAGCCGCTCCTTTAGTGAGCAGTTACTGGTGTGTGAATGCAGTCAGTAACAGCTGTGGGGGTATTCCTCAGTGCCATATTCCCCAAAATGTGTGTGCAAAGCTCCCCCCGTGTTCCTTCCCCTGCTCAGTTTGGTGCACTGCAGATTAGCAGAGGAACTATTGCAATCCTAAAACTGCTTGACAGGATAAATATTCCTACAACGAGCAGAATAAATCGATTAATGCAGCTCCAAGGTGCCTCTGGCACCTAAATTGGGTTGGTAAATGCCAAAATTGTGTGGCTACAAAGAGTGGCTTTGGTGGCTCCAGCTGCATGGAACCAGGACCTGTGTTGTTGGGAGGGCTCACCTGGCCCCGGGTGAGCAGGAGGCAGGAGATCTGCTGCTGAAACGAGGTTGTGTTTTCACCAAGGAGTCAGAAACACAGCCTGTGCTCAGTGTGGAGTTTGTCATCAACACCAGGAGCGTTCCACTGTCCAACACAGCGAGCTGGGTGCAGCTGGATTGCCAGGTTATTGTAAATTGTCAGTGCCCAGCAACTGCTGCATGACAGGCTCTGCGCCTCCATCCTTCCAGGACCTCCCTTGCATCACTGTGCCTGCATCCTTCCAGGACCTCTCGTGCATCCTTTGCATCCTTCCAGGACCTCTTGTACATCACTGTGCCTCCATCCTTCCAGGACCTCTCGTGCATCACTGTACCTCCATCCTTCCAGGACCTCTCATGCATCACTGTACCTCCATCCTTCCAGGACCTCTTGTACATCACTGTGCCTCCATCCTTCCAGGACCTCTTGTACATCACTGTGCCTCCATCCTTCCAGGACCTCCCTGCATCCTTCCAGGGCCTCCCATACATCCTTTTTCTGCGTCCTTCCAGGACCTCTCGTGCATCCCTGTGCCTGCGTCCTTCCAGGACCTGGTGCATCCTTTGCAGAGCTGGAGGACAATCAGCTGAGCCGTACCTCAGAGGGGTTTCTGGATGATGAGCAGTGCTCAGCCCTGGGCTAGTGGAAGGTGTCCCTGCCCATGGAAGGGGGTTGGAATGAGACGAGCTTTAAGGTCCGTTCCAACCCAAACCATCCTGTGATTTTTGTCCTTTTGGTGTCACTTCTGCTGAGGAAAAGAATGTGTGTGTCTGGGGCTTTCCTGCGAGACCTTATGGAAGTTCCTGGAGAACGGGAACACGCTTTTGTTTAACACATTGAATGGCAGAGGCAAGAGCAGCTTGCAGTTACATTGATCTTTCAGGTTCCTATTGCTGTGACACTGACTACTAAAACTTTTCTGGCATTTTATAAAAAAAATCTTGCCTGAAAGGGAGAGGAGGATGGAAGAAACTCCTGCCTGTCCTCTATAACCCCAACTATTCTCGTGTTCCCTTCTGCAAACAAAGCTCTCCCCCACCTTTACCCAGAGCTGGTTTATATTGCCATCACCAAATTAGCTCAGGAAGCTGCATCTTGTGATAACTTCATTATGTTCTATTGACTTCTCAGGGAGCTGAAAGGAATATAATGGCAATTTCCCATAATGGATAACTGGCCAGGGAAATGGCCATTCCCTCCTCTACCCTTATGCAGTCAAATCACTGACAGACATTTCATTTTCTGATGTGCATGTTGGCCTCTTATCAAGCTTTTTTCACCCAAAGAGGATTCCTCCTCAGAGGAACATGAGGATTAGCATCAGATGGGGAAAATGCAGTTAGAATTACCAGAATATTAAAGGGGCAATTGTAATTTCTCAGCTGCAAGGGACACTTCAAGCAAATTACCTCAATTAAGAGAATAAGAATCAGGGAACTGCTTTAAATTGAAAAAACATTCAGATAGGATGTGTGTGTCTGTTTGTCATCAGGGGCTTAATATTTACTTCTGCTGATGAGACTTTGTCATGCTCTATTACAATTCATAGACTCGTGTTCTCAAATTATATGCACCAAAATGCTTTGATTTATAGGGTATAAGTCCCTTTTCTCTGTGAATTCCTTTAATATTGTCATAAATGTGGTCAGTGATGCTTATCTCACAGTATTAATGTGCCTCATTTAATTATATTGTCTTGCTCAAAAAGTGCACTTAGTTTGAAGGAAAGTACAAATTGTTAACTTTTGGTAAATGCACATTTCTCACTAGAGAATGGTGAGAACTGGTGCCTTCTGCAGCCAGCAGTGGGATGGCTGCTTGGGAAGGGTCAGAAATACACAGAAGGCTCTTGGGCCAGCAATAACTCAGGTCCTTTCAGCCTCTTGTGGAACCCCAGTTTGTGGTCTGGCCCATCAGTTCTGTGCTTTGCCCCACATTCCCTGCTCTGAGGCTGCTCCTGGGTTCTCATTCCCCTATTTTAGACTCAGGAAGGTGTGATTCTCTATTGATTACTTGATCTGTGTAATTACAATCAAAACCACAGGGATTTCAAGCCTGATTGACTGCAAAATAGAAATCTATTGGTTTGGCTGGACTCCTAATGACCAGGATTAGGAGAGAACATGGTTTGGGGCTGCTCTTTCTCTGCAGGATTGGTTTTGGGTAACTGGAGATTGACAAGGTTTGTGAAGGAAGGCACTGATCCCAGCAGAGCAGGCTGGGGGGGTTCATCTCCTTCATCCCTGCCTGTGGCTGTGCTTGTGGCATCCTGATTTTGTGACCCTGCTGCCTACAGGAGTCAGGAACAGAGCCTGGGGGTAACTGCAGGGCAAGCCAAGGAGCTGCAGCAGGGAGAAATCCAGCTGAAAGCCCCTCTCCCAAATGTTCTTGGCATCCTTCTCCCACTGGATATCCCCTTGGCCAGCATCCTAAAATAAGTCTAGGCCCTGGAGTTTTGTCTGTCCCCACCCCCAGAAGCCGAAGGAAGGAGTACCAGCAGGCAGGGAAAGGACCTTTTTCTTTTTTAAAATAGGTTTTCATTTAAAAGATGCCAGAGCCAGCAGATTAGTGTCTTGACTATATAGGTTTCCTACAGATAAGGCAGAGAAATTGATTTCAATTACCAAAGTGGATAGACAGGCTGCTCTGCTCTCCTGAGGACTGTTAACCCTCGAGAGGCAAGAAGTGAAAAGCAGGAGGGGGTTTGGAACCTTCAAGCCATTTCCTCAGAAGCAGCTGTGCCTCTCGCAGCAGAAATCCTCACAAAGGGAGAGAGCTAAAGAAAGGAGGTTTATTTAAGGATGTACACTGATCCTTGTGATACTCTGGGATTTCAGCAAGCTTTCAGATCCTTCAGCGAGGCTCTGGAGGCCAAGGGTTAAAGTGGCTGCAGGGATTAAAGGATTCGGTGCCTTTCAAGCACCAGCTTCACCTTTTCCAAGAGCAGCCTGGCTGCTGGGAAGTTTTCCTGGGAGGTTCCAGGGCTGGGGTAGGGCAAGGCTGTGCAGTGTATCCAGGAGGAATTTCTGCATGGAAAGGGTGGTCAGGCATCAGAACTGCTCTGAGGTTTGGGGTCTCATCCCTGGAGGTGTCCAAGAAGGCCTGGATGTGACACTCAGTGCTCTGGGCTGGGGACAAGGTGGGGATTGGGCACAGCTTGGGCTCTGTGACCTGGGAGGGCTTTTCCAACCTCACTGATCCCGGGATTTTGGGTGTTTACACCTCACTGGGCAGGTAATGACACTGCTGGAAACTCACACACCAACACCAGGGCTTGCAGGGGTGTTCCTGCACCCTGTTCCATTTCCTGCACCCTGTTCCACCTCCTGCACCCCTCTGCAAACCTTCACCCCCAAACACAGACCAGGGGTTCATTTCCCAGCAGATTTCTGCAGTCAGCACCGGGGCAGGATTTGAATTTTTAAATTACTCCCTTATCCCACACCTCCCTGGCAGCCACAGGGACAAGATCCTCCTCCAGTGGAAGTCACAGCACCACATCTCCTTCCTGGATCCCAGCTGGGTGGGGAGCAGAATCCCAGAGTGCTGGTGGGGTCCTGCTGCTGGGCACCTCCTGTGCTTGGGACACAGCCCCAGGTGACCTTTGGCAGCACTGGGGAACAGAGGGGATGGAGCTGCCAGGGTGTGTCTGGTATTTGCTGGGTCTCCAGGACAAAGGAGGAAATGATGAATCTGTCTTCATGTTCTTAGAAGGCAAATTTATTATTATATGATATATGGTATATTATGTTATATATTATATTACGTTATGTTATGTTATGTTATGTTATGTTATGTTATGTTATGTTATGTTATGTTATGTTATGTTATGTTATGTTATGTTATGTTATGTTATGTTATGTTATGTTATGTTATGTTATGTTATGTTATGTTATGTTATGTTATGTTATGTTATGTTATGTTATGTTATGTTATGTTATGTTATACAATGCTATACTAAACTATAGAGAAAGGATATAGACAGAAAGCTACAAAGAATGATAATGAAAACCCATGACTCCTTCCAGAGTCCAACACAGCCTGACTGTGATTGGTCATTAAGTTAAAACAATTCACATGAAACCAATCAAACAATGGCCAGTTGGTAAACAATGGCCAAACCACATTCCAAGGCAGCAAAACACAGGAGAAGAAAATGAGATAATTATTGTTTTCATTTTTCTCTGAGGCTTCTCAGCTTCCCAGGAGAAGAATCCTGGGCAAAGAGGGTTTTTCAGAAAATATAAGGGTGACAGGTGTGGACAGAGGCAAAGGGAGGAGCTGCTGGCACTGGGCAGTGTGCAGGGACAGGAGCAGGAGCTGGGCATTTCCTTGGCACATGTGGGGAGGGGGCTTCAGTGCCTGCTCAGACCTGTCCCATCTGCTGCTCCGGCATTTCCACACCCTGCAATTCCTGAGCTGGCTCTGTAATTGTGTCCACAGGGTGCCTGCTTCCCTTCCCTTCTCAAATCCAATTTGCTACTTTTTGCAGCTTGGCTGCTGCCTGATAATGGGCACCTTGTGATAGATTTTTCTGCTATTCACTCGCTGGGTCTCTTTTGTCCTACCACAGGGAAGTTTGCCCCTGTGGGTCTCACAGTTGGCTTCTCAGCTGGGTTTCACACAGGCTTTTATTGCCAGCAGCATCTGCTCTCCCCTCCAATTACTCCAGCACGTTTCTTTGGTTCTCTGCTTTGCTGGGCTCTCCAGCAGCTCCTGCCCTGGCTGAACTCCCCAGCAGACTCCCCCACAGCCTCCAGGTATTTGGGGGGTCTGGCTGGGGTTAGAAATCAGAAGTTGCACATTGCCACGTCAGAGCAGAAGGAATTCAGTGGCCTTGCATGGC
This sequence comes from Pyrgilauda ruficollis, assembly GCF_017590135.1. Taxonomy (NCBI): domain Eukaryota; kingdom Metazoa; phylum Chordata; class Aves; order Passeriformes; family Passeridae; genus Pyrgilauda; species Pyrgilauda ruficollis. The sequence continues at coordinate 3,441,240 of NW_024526377.1, forward strand.
AGCAAGACCAGTGTGATAAGCACATTGAAGCAATCACAGGAAAACACAGCATATAAATAAGATTTTTGTTTCAGGCCACGGAATACATTTGTTGCTGGAAGCAGCTCAGCAACTGCAGCTTTTGTGTCCTTTCAAACACAATTACCTATTTCAGAGAAACACCCAGTGCACTTTGCATTTGTGCTAATGTGGACAGCACTGTCCTCATCCTCTTCCCTTCCCTTTTGCTTTTCCCAGAGCCTGGCACGCTCCCAGGCTGGGGATGCTCCTGCCATGCCCCTGTGGCACAGCTGCACCCAGGTGTGGCCTCAGGCAGGCTCCCAGCGAGGCTGCAGCACAGCAAGCAACATTTCTGGAGATGTCTGGGTAGGTTTTTTCTCCCCCCCTAATGAAAAATGATTTCTGACATACTGGAAACGTGAATACACATCTAGATAGAGAAATGTTTAGTTTATATCATGTCTTAAGCTCAAAATAAATGTTTTCCATTCCCAGCAGTGCTTTCTGCAAGGAAAACCCAATCATTCCCTTCACAGCAGCTCAGTTATTTTCCATCTCACTCTGTGGACAGCTCCTGGATTTCAGATAAGGATCTCCTGCTTGAATGCTGCAGGAGGAGGTGGCAGAGAATATGTCAGTGGCAAATACCCTCAGCTTCCTCCCCTGCTCTTTGGTGGGGAACATGATGGCACCTCAGTGACATTGCAAGGAACTTTCTGGAAGAGCCAGAGGTAAATTTTACTGAGGTCAAGGTCCTTTGAGAGGGCAATTGGTTAAAACTGGTTTTCATGCCCAACCCAGTTGTGCACCTGCAGATTTTTCCCCCTTTCCTCTTGGCTGCTGGCATCATTAATGCCAGGATGTAAGATGACAGAACTTTAATTGTACAGGACAAAGGCGTCTGGTTCCCTGCTTCACTGATCAATTCCAGTTCATAAATCATAGCAGGAACAAAACTCTTTAGCAATGCTGACAATTAAGTAACATCCTGATAAACATCCCCTTTTGTTTTATTTAAATGAAAATGCCTTTATTTCCACAGAGTGGTATCTTGTAACAATAAGATTCACTGTCCCTGAAGCTTGGTTAATTAAACACAGTATTTGCAATCTACCAAAACAAGCTGTTTTATGCAAGCTGATAACAGGGTTTCCGTTTCATAATGTGAACAATTGGGTTATGCAAATGCCAGGATTTTAAACCCCTGTGATCTGTTTTTGTTGCCTTATTATCTGTTTCTGTCTACAAACACCATATATAGACATCCCAATTAAAGCAGCTAAATGCCATTAAGTCCAACTAAAGATGTTTTTATCAGTTAAGAACTTCTCCCAATTTAATTAAAAATACGGTCTGAGATTGGCCTTTCTTAACCTAAATTCCATTCCCACACCTCCATCCATTTGATTGATTCTCCCTCTAACTCCCCTGTGGGTTTTATTCCTTGGTGAACCCCTCAGAGACCTGGGGGGAGGCAGTTCCTGAGCCCAGGTGCTGCTCACCTCTTGGCAGGTGCACTGACTGCTGCAGCAGGTCTGCTGGGCTCTGCTGGGTGGCTGGGGAAGGACCAGGAGCTGGATGTGAACATTAAACCTGCCCAGCTGGGAGCTCATCCTGCAGGGCTGCTCGGACGCATTTCACATGCCTGCTGTGTGGAGCCCATCCCACAGCCCCTGGTAAGAAGCAGGAAGGGAATTTCACCATGGAATAGAAGGGAATAAGCAGAGCAGAGCCATCCTGGTGCAGGTGTTGGCTCCTGGGGAGCCCTCAGTTTGTGTTCAGACCCCATCTCACTCAGTTTGCACATCCCTGGGAGCTCACTGAGGGGTTTCACATCCCTGAGCTCAGCTGGTCTGTGCTGTGCCATGGAATAGAAGGGAATAAACAGAGCAGAGCCATCCTGGTGCAGGTGTTGGCTCCTGGGGAACCCTCAGATGTTTGTGCTCAGACCCCCCAGCCCAGCTTGCTCGGAGTTTGCACATCCTGCAGCTCACTGGGAAGGTTCACATCCCTGGGAGCTCAGCTGGGCTGTGCTGTGCCATGGAACAGAAGGGAATAAGCAGAGCAGAACCATCCTGGTGCAGGTGTTGGCTCCTGGTGAGCCCTCAGTTTGTGTTCAGACCCCATCTCACTCAGTTTGCACATCCCTGGGAGCTCACTGAGGGGTTCACATCCCTGGGAGCTCAGCTGGGCTGTGCTGTGCCATGGAACAGAAGGGAATAAGCAGAGCAGAACCATCCTGGTGCAGGTGTTGGCTCCTGGGGAGCCCTCAGATGTTTGTGCTCAGACCCTGGCTCTCTCAGAGTTTGTACATCCTTGGGAGCTCACTGGGAAGGTTCACATCCCTGGGAGCTCAGCTGGGCTGTGCTGTGCCATGGAACAGAAGGGAATAAGCAGAGCAGAACCATCCTGGTGCAGGTGTTGGCTCCTGGGGAGCCCTCAGATGTTTGTGCTCACACCCTGGCTCTCTCGGAGTTTGCACATCCTGCAGCTCACTGGGGAGGTTCACATCCCTGGGAGCTCACTGGGAACATTCACATCCCTGGGCTGTGCTGTGCCCACCAGGGCCAGGTGTGGATGTTTTGAAAGATGGAAGTTTGACAAGAAAGTTTCACAGGTATTTATGCTTGGCAGAAAGATCTCTGAATGTAGAACCTGAGAGCGGAATAGAGATGGAACCAAGTTTTGATATAGAAGAAAATAGATGTCTAAATTGACAATTGCTGAGCCAGTCATTACTGGACAACTAAGAAAGCAAATGTTAAGTCAAGTTGGAAGAGGTTTTATGACTAGAGCAATGGATATGTTGACCACAAACAAAAAAGATGTTTTTACCAAGCAGAAATGGGTCTTAGGAAAAGCAGAAAGATACCACAGGCACACAAACATGCCAGTGTGACAGGAAGAAAAAAGGTCTAAGAATTTTCCACTGCAAGAAAACTGAAAAACAACTTTAAGTTTAAACTGTAACATACTAACTCATGTCGTTGGATAGTAATGACCATAATATGGCAATGACAGGTAGGTCTGTAGGTAATAGTAAAGGTATTGATGGGTTGTTATGTATTAAGATGCTCAGCAAAGAAAAATATATCATGCAAAATGTAATTAAAGGGTCTTCAGGCTTGCCTGCAGCTGTAGGTGTGGCTGTGTTACCAAAGACCTGAGGGTGCTGTAACATCCTCCACACAATAAACAGCATTCTGCAGAGCTGCCTGGGGTCCCACATCTCTGCTCTCGGTCTCTTACTCAGGGGAGTGTTTTTGTAGACAGAGACCTCCCTTGCCCTGTGGCTGTCGGTGCTGTGCAGCCCCCAGCAGGGCTGGAGGAGCCCCCCACGCCCTGCCCTGCCCTGCCCTGTCCGGGGGCTGCTCAGCCCGGGGATGCCATGGGATGAGATGAGATGAGATGAGATGTCTCTGGCTTGAGACAGGTGTGTGCAAGGCTTTTTTTGTGATGGCACTGGGGGAAGGCTCTCAGCTCTCCGCTTTCCCCAGGAGGATGTAACAGATCCCCCAGCGGCGCTCAGAGCTTTGTGCTGCTTCCAAAGTGCAGTAATTTAACTTTATATCAGCCGTGTTTGCAGCAGCTGTCAGTCACCATGACAACAATATTAACACTCGTGATGGCTTTGTTGTGAGCACCAGAGAATGTAATATTCTGGAGGGAAGAAGCAGCAATTGCTTGAGCAGTTGCTCACAGCCCAAGTGACTCTATTGAACTGGGAGAGGTTCAAACTGGATTTTAAACATACAAGAAAAGGCTTGCTTTTGGAGTATAAAATGACTTGAATTAACTTCAGTCTGACAAAAGGAAGCAAAGGGAATCACTGGAATAAATATGTGTGAGACTGGAAGATTAGAAAGACACATTCCAAAATCTCACAGAAATGCAAACTCCCTCTTTTTGAAGGCACTGCCTCTGGAATGGCAATTTACATTTCTTTAAACTTGGGGAGGGGGAAGGAGGGTGATCTAAAGGGGGTTTGCCAGCCTTGTGGTTCTTGTCTTATAGATTAAACAGTTACTCATAGAATACTAAGGGTAGTTCTTAGTCTGTATCTTCTCTAAGAATTAAAACAGGAAAAAGTGTCCTGGGTTTCAAAGACTGGAGTTTGTCTCTTAATCAATTTTCTTTTATGGGGAAAAGCAAATCATTCTCTCTCTCAATATTTAGTATCTTTACTGTTTCTAACCTCCCTCCTTCCCCTCCAGAGATACCCAGCATTAAGATAAGGCATTGATTGTCTACACTGGGGAATGCATTCTAGTTAATTAGTTCATTATTCCTTTTTTAACATAAGATTGATGACTTATTAAGCTGTGGTTAATTACAGAGTTTATTACTTTGAAAACAAGGACAACTCCACAGCTTCAGCTGATTCTGCTCTTGGCTGATCTGGATTTCTGGCACTGCTGTGTCCGGGAGATGTGTGGTTTCCTTTTTGCACCCTGTTCATAAAAACCAAATTTTGGGGTCTGCAGCTTCACACCTCTGGGCCTGGTTGAGAAAACATGCCAGTGACCTTGCAGCTGCTGGTTTTCCCTGCAGGTCCAGAGCTGGGATCCCCCAAAACTTTGGCAGTGTGTTTCAGAAGCTTCTGTAGCTCCAGGGCCCCAGTGAGGACCAGAGCTGGAGCATCACCACAGGCCAGCAGCACTGGGAGGCTCCACGAGGAACCCCAGGCTGATCCATCAGACAAAGGAGGGAGCACCAAGCACCAGCTAAGTGAGGGAAGGAGTTTTGTGTGTCCTCAGTGCACACCCTTCCTCCTGCTCCCAAATATGTCCCCTGCCAGCCAGGGCAGAGATGGGCGATGGAGACTCAGGGAGTGCCCACAGGCTCATTCAGCATGCAAAAGCTGACATTTCCAGGGCAGAAATACCCTAAATTTTGTGTAATAATCCAGCCAGACTAGCAGGGAGTGCAGGGCCGAGGTGCCCATGGCTTCAGAGGAGCTGTGAGACCAGCCTGGCAGTACAGCAGCACACACAGGGATGCTGCTGCCTCCTGCCGAGGCAGGGCACAGCCACAGTGGGTAACCACATTATCAGCTGCATTTTCAGCTCCAAAACAGGAACTTTTTAGTCTAAAATTAACACCAAGCAGGCTGAAATGCAGAGAAGTGCAGCGTGGATCTGGTGAGTCTGGGTTGTGGGGGCATGGACAGAGTTATTGCTGCTGGGCTCCTGCTGCTCTGTGGGGTTCTGTGTGAGAGCAGCACCAGTTTAACAGAAAATTAAAATATAATCGAGCACCTGTAACACAAAGTGTAGCATGGGAGAACCTGCAGAGCAGCAGGGCTGCCATCAGAGGAGAGGGGCAGAGGGACAAGCCGGGAGTGAGGGTGGATTTCTCTCCCGGCACATTTCTGGAGCAGTGGTGCTCCCTCCAGGCTGTGTGTTGGCTGAGACAAGGGACAGGCTGCAAAGCCATCGCTTTCTGAGCTGTGTGAGAAAGAAGCCAAGAGGACAAAGTTGTAGTGAGCCTGTATTTTCTCACTGCCAGTACTCCAGGTGGTGGAGGAGCTGTGAAGGAGATGCTGCAGCCTCCAGATCTCTCCTTTGGATCCTCTGCTGTTTCACTACCAGGACCACAATTAGCCAGGAACCCCACTCCTGTCTTGTGAAAATGTCAGCTTCCCAGCATCCCTGAGAGAACAGGTTTTCAAGAAAAACACAGATGTTAAATCAATTCCTCCATCTTTCCGCCCTCCCATTTTTTCAGGCTGCTAACACTGTCCTTTTGGGAATGTACTCATGAACCATAAACATCTGTTGGTTTGCTGCAAACAATTCCCAGCCTGTAGCTGAACAGGCTCCTCTCTCTTTACTCACTCCCAGCAGCCAGGCTGGCCACACTGGGATGGTGTGAGATGAGGGACAGGCAGAGGCTGACTGACATTTTGCCTTTAGACATGAAAGAAGTGCTTGTGGTTTGTTTTCCCCCTCCAGAGGCAGCAGTTTAGAGAAAAAGAAATGAAAGGTGCAGAAATAGCTCCAATGGCAGCTCATGAGAGTGGATTACAGGATGCAGAAGTTATGGAAATGTCACTAAGTCAGCAATGGGGTTGCAGTTTTAGTGTCCCCTGCCTGTGTCCTGCTCGGCACAGAGGGGTTGTGGCCATTGCCACCACATGTCCCATGTCACTGCAAGAGAAGATTCCACCCCTGGCCTGTGCCAGCCACCAGCAGAGATGCAGAGAAGTGACACCACTAAAATAGACACAGGTTTTGTGGTGCCAGCCCAGCTGAGTGGGCACCATGCTCCAATAACCTCCTGGACACCTTGGAACACCCCAGCGACCTTCAGTCTTCACACTTAAATAAACAGAACTTGAAATTTCCACCCCCAAGCTCCAAAACCGATTTAAATTTTCAGCTTTTGGGGCCAGGAACCACGGTTTCTACATCTCAGATGTTGGTGCATCCTTCAGGCAGGCAGCAGGAAGAGCAGGGAGAGAGCTCCCCTCCAGCCTGGGAATTCAAAGGCGTGTGTTCAAGCAGGGGGTATCAGGTCTTGGTTTCCAGCTGTAAAACCAAAAGCCTCTGGCGGTTTCTGGATGTTTTCCAGCTGCCACCTGCTTTCCTCTATTGTGTTTCCTTTGTCCCTGCTGAAAAATAACTCAGCTGTGTGGCTTTTCTTGGTTTTATGAGGAGTATTGTTGTTGGTTTATTTTCTCTTATTTTCCAGAAACATTCACGTTCGAGGATAAACTGCCATTCACGTAGGAAGATTTAGTCCCTCTTCATAAAGTTATATATTACAAGTGAAAGGGAAACAAGCATGGGCTGGCAGCAGAAAATTGAATTAGCTCAGCAGTACACTACACAAAATAAGACAAATTTTGTACAGAAATATAATTGAAGCTGCATTATTTATCCTCCCTTTTTGGGTTATTTGTCAAAGTGAGCCGCGAGTTGCAAATTAAAAGAGCTATTGATTCTGAAGTTGTTTTTAAAGTATTTTCTGCATTCAGATCCTTGGAAACAATTATCTCAAAGTGGTGCCAAACAGCCAAATCCTTATGGGTGTTGAGTTCAGAGAGATAACGTCCCAGCTTCTCTCCATCATTTGTGGACATTCAAATGACTCTTTTTTGTAGAATCATAGAAAAATAAATCATTAAAGTTAGAAAATACTTCTAAGAGCATCCAGTCCAAGCTGTACCCAATCCCCACTTTGTCACTGAATGCCTCCAGGAATTCCAGGGGTGGGGACTCCAAACCTCCCAGTTCCAATGCCTGAGCACCCTTTCCATGGAGAAACTCCTGCTGATGTCCACCCTGAGCCTGCCCTGGTGCAATCTGAAGCCATTCCCTCTCCTGCTGTCCCTGTTCCCTGGGAGCAGAGCCCAACCTGGGGCTGTCCCCTCCTGTCCCCTCAGGAGCTGTGCAAAGCCACAAGGTCCCCCCTGAGCCCCCTTTTCTCCAGGCTGAACAACAGAGATTTCTTTTTCTGGGAAGAAATGGGTGCAAGGTGGGATCAGAAGGGTTTGTGCAGGTGTGTTGCTGAGCACAGCAGCAGCACCTGCAGGAAGAGCTCTGGCTGTCCTGGAATGTCACCCAGAGGCAGCATCTGCTCCTGCCACGTCACCAACCAGCACAGCCCTGGCAGAGCTCATCCCAGGGTCAAGGTTGTACCACTTTTACGTTCCTGTTAAACTTTTCCTGCTGCACTGAGAGGGCAAATGTCCCATCAAATAACATCAATCATTCTTTTCACAAATCCCCACTGAGGACAAGCACCAGGAAAGGTTGTTTTCCCATCCCAGTCTGGGTGGATGACAAGGTGCTGGCACGCCTTTCCTGCCTTACCTGTGCTTGTGGCACAAGAGATTGGGGGGCAGTTTGGGGAGGGGGTATTGCTTTTGTTTTGCAAAATAAACAGAAAACAGCCCTTGTGACTACAAAAGAAAAAAACAAAAAGCATTAAAAAATCCATCCCAAGCAGCATTTGAGCCATTCTCCATAGGCCCTAGGAGCCTCTTACTGTTTGAGTTAAGGCTCCTTATATAAAGTTTATGGGTCCCAGCGGGGTGTTTTGAGTAGATTACATTCACACCAGCTCATGCAACGCGGGCTTGAGCAGTCAGTAAATCAGCCAGCTTAGCCTGGGAGCTGCTGCTCGTGCTGGCAATGGGCTCAGGGTTGGGATAACACCTCCTGTTATTAGCTGACAGCTGGTAAACAAAGATCCTGCTCTGGTACACATTGTCAGGGCTTTTACAGCCTCAGCACACGCACAGAGCTGGGGAAAATGCTGCTTCCATAAGGACACGTGTCCATGAAATGGGCTGAGTGTGCCTGATGCTGGGGAAGCTGGGCTGGTTTCACTGGTTTAACCCTAACCCAGACACCAGGATCCCTCTGCCCCCTGGGGTTCAGAGAGGTCAGGCTGGCAGGGAGGTGGGTCAGGAGAGCTCAGACCTACTGCAGTTCTTTAACCACGTGGCAGAGATCCTGGTCAGTGGAACCGATGCTTCCAGATTCAGCTTCTTAGTGCTGTGCATTGCACCAGCCTAGAGCCCGTGGTTCAGAGGGGTGACAGCCTGGTGTGGATCCCATCAACTCCAGACTGGGGCAGCTGATGTGTGCCACAGGGCCCTGAGGAGCACCTGGCCAGAAATCAGGCAGAGGCTTCACTTCCTGGGGCTCATTCTGGAGACCTCTCTCTCTCTGCCAGTCACTTAGACACCAATATCTTGCTTTCAAACCAATGCCCCCGCTCTGAATTTGTGTGTTTATGGCTCTCAGGTTTGAACACCAGGCCTATGAGCATCTCCTGTCTTACACCTCCCTCCAACACTGCTCCTGTCCTGTCCAGCAGCAGGAAAGGATGGGAGCCTGCCAGCTGGAAGAAATGCCTTTAATATGAAGACACAGAAACAATTTCTTTGATATGTGGCAGCAGTAGGGATGTGATTGGCCAGGGAAGTCATCAGCAAGCAATTCTTCCAGTTGCAGATTGTTTAAGTCAACTGCACACTGATTTATTTGCTGTGTTCTAATTACTGAGGGAAAATGAGGGGAAGTCTGGTATTAGCAAAATCCCTCAGCTTATAATTACCCCATTCACGGGGTTTGGGTTTCACCACAACACAATCCCACCACTACACACGAGCACTTCAGCATTTAATTAAGGGCAGATAAAACTGGAGTCATTGCCTTTTTCCATTCCAGCTCTTGCACAAAGCAGCTTAGGAGAGGCAGGAGAGGCTGAACGCTGAGTGTCTCCTCTGAAAAGGCAAGGAAACCTAACACAAAGCAGTTCTCTATCTATTTCACCCATTTTCTATGGCCAGAACTGTATTGACTTGTGTGAAAAATGCGTATTTTATGATTGGCTTTTTGCAAATATTAAAATAAATATTATATGTGTTACATTAGAAAGTGATGCTGTATTAATTTTTTTAAGTAGTGTTAAATATAGTTTTAGGTTATAACATAATGTTAAAATAGAAACTATGTTATGTAAGATATATTTTTAAAGAAAGGACTCACACCAAGATAGCAGCCACAGGACACCTAAATCTTTCAGAGAAAAACAATTTATTGCTCCCTTATCAGAAGAAACGAACTTCATCCTGCCTCCTCAGCCCTGAAGATGCTGTCAGGATTCAGAGGAAGAAGTTGACACTGACCAGACAGAATCCTTTGTTTGAATGGAATTTATGCATCATGGATGAGGTGTATGAATATGCAACAGCCTATTGTTTTTAAGGGTTAATCCTCTGTTAACGTGGGTCCTTTTTCGGGGTTATTTTGCCCAGAAAGAAGCACCCGGACTGTATGTAACTCTTTGTTTTTATTGTCTCATATTGTCCTAAACCTAATTGTCCAAATTTTTATTACTCTAATGATATTACTATTTTTATAACCATTTTATTACTATTGAACTTTAAAAATTTTAAAAACAATTGATTGGTGTTTTTCACAGCTTGGTAAATCTGGTGTGTCAGATGAAGACAGCAGCTCTCAGAGGCAGCAGCAGGAGCATCCCTGGGCCAGGGGTGCCCATGGGGCTCCTGCCCTGCAGCACCCTGAGGAAAACAAAATATCCTTTGCTGTTCTGGAGCCTGAAGCATCTTTCCTTTTTTAAAAAAGTCAGGAATTTGAAAGATGCAGCCTGGGCCTCCGGAACAGAAAAAAACCAAACCGAATATTTCTACATTTAAAAATGGTTTTGAAGTTCTGAATTTTTAGAAGCAAAGCTCTGAAATGCTCAGTGAAAAGCTTTTTCTGTGGGGAAAATCTGCCAGAACAGGCAGTTCTGAGCAACCCTGTAATTGCCGTGAAATAAATAAACAGGTCTTGCTTATCAGTAGCTGAAATAAATTTTGAGAGAAATAACATTTTAAGATACAGAAGCATATCTCTGTTTTGATAAACACCTCGACAAGTGGCACATTCCTCCTCCCTCAGGGTCTGTCCTTCCCCACTCGTTGTGCTCTGCATTCATCACCTGGGAGTGAATCTCCTCATAATTTAGATCCTGCAGCCGATAGTTTATGTGCAGCAAATGGAAGCTCCACTTTGATTTCCATTATGCATTACCTTGTCTGACTCCCTTTTATTGTACAGTGGAGTAAATGGCCTCCCAGATATTCAGGTTCAGATGTGGGTGTGATGGTAAATTTAAGTCCTGAAATTTCCATCCGCTGATAAAATTGTATAATAAAAAAAATCACTTTCTTCTGCTAATATCTGCTTTTGGCTGTCACATCAGTGTTATGGCTAGATTGTATTTTGTAATATATCAGCATGGAATCCAATTGTTGTGTGCTGGTTTCTCTTTTGAAAATAATACAGCACAGGCTGAAAAATCAGTATATGAGTCGTCCTGCTTTTATTTCTATCAGCTTTACATGAACTTGGCAGATGATTGTTGGTATCAAATTTGCAGAGTATAACACTTAATTAAATATCTTTCCTCTTAGTACTGAGCACCACCTTGAATAAAATCACCCACCTCGGATTCAGGCTTGGGAAGGTGTTTTGGGAAAGGATGTGCAGCCACACATCCCTGGAGGTGCCCAAGGAGCAGCTGGATGTGGCACTCAGTGCTCTGGGCTGGCTGATTGCAGGTTGGACTCGAGTTCTTTCCCAGCCTGAATGATTCTGGGATTCTGATCCAGCCCCACTGGAGCCAGGGCTGCTCCTGCTCCCACTCCAAACCCGAGCAGTGCCCTGAGCCCTCTGTCACTCACAGTGTGTTTGTCAGAGCACACACACACACCTATGCAGCATTTCTCTGCGGCTTTAGACGTGGGAATCCATAAAACCAGAGGGTTTTGGGAAAGCTGCAAAAGGCAGGCCTCAGAGACAGCAGAACTGTCATTAGAGCGAAGCAGTAGCCATGAGATTGGTCAGCAGGAAAATTATGTAAGAAGTAGAAAAGTAAGGACAAATAGAACAATGGTCTGTGCATTAGTTCTTGTCTAGAATAACTCCCTAAGCTCCCTAAAATTATATCTAGCGAGATATTAGGAAGTTCTAAGCTTAATAATGCAGCTCTGTGCATTGTGTTTTAATTTGCCAGCAATATTAGAGGGTTAATTAGTGAGTGGCCCTGGTTGCTGAGCTTTGTATTTGTGTATGAACAGTGTGGGAGCTGCTCAGTGGGGCTGCCCAGGAGCCCTGGATGCTGCATTAGAGAGCCCAGAGCTCTGTTATTACAGGATAAATGTTATCATGTTCATCTCGTGTAGGAATTTATCCAGTTTATGCTGCAACTAAGAAACATTAGTCCTGTAAACTCAAGTAATCTTTCTTCAGAGAACAACTACCCAATTACTAACATTACTTATTGAATTGGTTGCTTTCTCTATTAAATGGGACACGGTGCCAATCAAATCAGATAATTCAGCCACAAAATCAATGGCACCACATTTACTCAATCAAATACATTGCTCAGTATCTTATATCCATATGAAATTAAAGAGATGGATGTGCCAGCTGCACACTAGAATTGGGCTTCAGGACTTTGGCACATGCAGGTTAAAAATAAGGAAATCAATGAGCAAGAGAGAATGTATTTGACATCAGTCACCGCTTTTAATACATTAATTTCTTCACTAGATTAATCAACTATTGATCATCCTTCAGCTTTCCGAGAAGCCAAGCATGTGATCTCTGCTGAGCAATCCCTGTCCAAAACCTCTGGACACAGGGATGGAGCATCCTGCCCAGGATCTCAGGGTGCTGTGGGTTACAGGTGTGGCTCTGGAGCAGCACAGTTAAACCCAGCTGCCCCTGTCCTGAGCTGGGTCTGCCTTGAGCCTGGTTTATTGGACCAGGAGGTTTTTTGGGCCCTTCAGTGGCCCTGGCAGCCTGGGCAGAGCTCTCTGAAGCTGAGTGTGGTGGGTCCTGCTGGGTTTGCCATCTCTGGGTTTGGCCCAGCACCCACCTGGAGACTTTTGGTGGCCAGCACTGGGTGACTGGGCCAGGTTTGCTGCTTCAGTCCTGCTTTAGTGATGGCATCAAGGCAGGGTTTGTGTGCGTGCTGTGCCTGCACTGAGAGCAGAACTGGGCTCTGGCCTTCTGCAGATGAGAGGAGACTTGATCCTTGCCTTTCCCTCTCCAAAATGAAGTGCTCAGAAAGCATCTGAATGGGAAATCAAAGTGCCTGCACATACGGGGAGGGCAAGAAATCATCACTTATTTGTAGGCAAGCGACAATTTTTAATCTCAGCTTTGTGAAGGATCTGATTTACACCAGAACTGCTTATCTCCATGCCCTTGCTGCCCTTCTGCTTCCCTTTCTCAGCACTGTGCCAACAACACAGCTGCTGTTTGTCTCTGAGAAAAGAAAAGAGACGGGAGGGGAAGGAAAAAGACATTATAAAAATACATTGTAAGTTACCAGAATAGAAACAGTCCAAGCACTGTGTCCTACTTTAGAACATGCTGATGCAAATAACAGGGAGCAAGTGCTCCGGGTTTGTAACTGGAGTGGCTTTGGTAAGACACAAATATGCCTCCTTTGCCCTGAAATCAATTCTGCAAGGCTGAGGATTGCCTGGGTTTGAGTAGGAGATAAAATTAATTAGCAAAGCAAGAGGCAGAGCTCGAGCTGGTTTGAGTGGTCCAGTGTGTTTCACATCAACAGCAGCCCCAGGGGTCCTGGGGGGTTATCAAAGGGGATGTGACAGCCACAATTGATGCCATGTGGAGACTGTACCACAGAGCCAGGCAGGTTGTTGAAACAGTGATTTTGCTGTGAACACCTGCTGCCAGCCAAGGGAATTAGGCAGTGCCAGGCTTTGGTCACACCCTGGACTTGTACTGAGACCACAGGTGAATTAGACAGCCTCCCATGGCTCCTTATCCATCCTGGGGCAAAAAATTGCATCCAGGAAGAAGTTACCCACACCAAGGCAGCCTGAAGCCAGTTCAGGGGAGTTCCCTGGCAAAGGGACAGTCCCTGAACTTCCTACAGAGCTCACCATGATCTCACTGCTGCTGTTCAGCCCTGCTCTGCCTTTAGGACACCAGCAGGCAAAGACTTTCCTTCCCTGGCCTTTTGCAAAGGTTTGGGCTCTGTGGGGGCTCTGCAGGTGCTGGGGCCATGGCTCTTCATCAGTGTCAGAGCTCTGAGCCAGCCCTGATCGATCTCTGAGCTCTCATCGACAGCAGCTCCAGCACACCAGCCCTGTGAGGAGAGCAGCAAAATGAACACAGACAGATCTCTAATGATCACAGCTCCTCTTAGAGGAAACAAAGCTTCTTTTTTTTTTTTTTTTTTTTTTTTTTTTTCCCCGAAGCAGAGGCAATAAACCCCAAGAATCTGTCTCCTCATTTCAGTTTTCCTATAGATGGGTTTGACTGGGAGAAAAAGGTTCCCTTGCAGAGCTGCAGGACGGGGAGGTTCTGCCTAAGTGAGTCTTTTTCTCGGACCTCCAGCTGGGATTTTGGGAGGTGAGGTGACTCTGTAAACTAATATTTCAGGATGAAAAAGTGAGGTTGCAATTCCACACCGGAGACAAACTGAGATACAAGTCTAGTGGGAGCTTCTCTACAAAATATAATCCTGCCTTGACTGCGTAAATCACCTTTTGTTCTCTGTGTGTGTGTAAATATCAGCAGAAATACTCGGATGGGAGGTCAGGGCACAGAGCTGGGACAGACCCGGCTTTGGGAGCAGGAGGGGCTGGGCACAGGGATTAGCATGGACATCCCCACTCATCCAACCTCGTTTGTAAATAGGAATGGAGCTTAAGGATTGTAATTCTGCAGGGAGAGCTTCTCTGCTAATTGCCACAGTTTTGTTCAATTGACTGTTTGGCAAAGTGCCCTGTGCTTATCAAAACAATTAAATCCCAAATATCTATTGCTGATATATGGATTTTTTACAGGAATTAGGGTAACAATGTCACCAGGCAGCTCTGGTGGCTTTCACTGAGTGTCTCCCCCTTATTTTCCCTGAGCTGGAGCCTAAAACAGGGCTCTAAGACAACCTGTGGAGCAGCTTACAACATCATTGCTGGAAATCTGGGAAAAAACCAACATGCTCTACAGAAGGGACACAGACACAGGTGGCTGAGTTGTTTAACCCTCCCTGCTGCCAATCTGCAAGTTTTGCTTTGGGTAACACTTCCTAAATTATTCAAGTTCAATTATTTAAAATAAAACTTCTTCCTGCAATTTCAGTGGCTCAGTAGAAGTGTCTCGGTTTCCAGAGCTGAGGATCACACCAGCTCCCAAGAGAATTGAGCTGTTTGAGTTACATCAGTTAAGCAAGGACCCATTTCTGGATGCAAACTCTGTCCTCAGGCAGTGCTTACTAATTTATCTTTTGGTCAAATTTAACTACTCACTAGAAATTGCAAGTACTGGCAGAAGACAAGAGGAAGAGCGTCAGGACAGATCCAGGATTGCTGGAAGGGATAAGAGCTTCTTACATGCAGAACAGAGATTGTTCCCTTAAATTACAGCTCCAATCTCATGCTGATATTGGGCTGCTATTACGCAGGATTTGGTAAAAAACAGCTTTTTCACTTCTGCTGCTTTTATTTGTGCTGTGCAGAGCACATTGCTTCCTTCTGCTTCTCTGGTTATCCAAGTGTCAGGCTTTAAAATAAGGAATGTGCAAGTGATGCCTCAGGATTTCAGCTTTTCTAATTTTTATATGTTTGTAATCCTTCAGTTCTTTAGTGTATAACTCCAAACTCCACACACAGTGTGAGCTGCTGCTTTCCCATTTTGGGCAGACACAACAATTCCTCTCCAGGCCTGGCAATCAAGGACACCTCACTGCCTCAGGCCCTGAGAGATGGAAACAAAAGTGAGTTGGGGGGAGCAAACTTGGGGTCAATGACTTCATTAGCTGAAGCTGGAATTGGAAGATGAACCCCCAATATGCAAATGGCCCAAACCTATAAAAGTGTGAAACCTGTGACTCACTGTCCATTTTGGGTGGCTCTGGGGGCTTTGTCTGCCCTAAATGCACCTGAAGGCCCTTCAGTAAATAGAACTGCTTTTTATTCCCTTAATTTCATCTGGCCTCTGGTTTTGGGTGGCCAGAAAAGGCAGCACAAGGAGCAGTGACCACTCAGGCCCTTGGGCTGATGCTCAGGGGCTCAGCAGAGGAGCTGCAGCCCTGACCCCACACCTGCTGGTGGCCCTCGGTGGCCAGGGCAGGTGCCACCCCTGGATTTGGTGCTGTCACCCCTTGTTCAGGGCTCTGCTGAGTCCCCAGGAGGCTCCTGCTGTGCAGAGCCACGGCAGCAGCAGCAATAAGGGTGATAGATAACCTCCAAGGTGCTTCCCGACAGCTTTTACAATGCTTAATGAGGTAAACTAATTGTAAATTGTGGCAAAACGGGAGATTTAACGACACTTCAGCTCTTGAAAGGAGTTTAAATACTGAGGAATTGGCTAATACTTGTAGGGGTTGGGAAGTAGTGGGGAAGCCCTGGAATTCAGCCAGACAGGGTCCCAGTCTCCTGTGAGCCCCACTCTCATCACCTCACACGGATTCTCTTCCTGCTGCAAACCAGATGCAAAAATATTTGCTTTTCATTTTGGGGATTCCAAAATCTCTGTGGCTCCAGAGCAATCTCCGTGGCAAGGGAAGAGCTGCCGGTGCCCAGCCCTGCCTGTAGCCCCTCCTGCCCGGAGGATTTGGAATCTCCCTGTCCTGGCACCGGGTCCTGACCTGGGACCAGGAGTGCCACCAAAAAGGGAAACATGTTCTTTTCTGACTGATCCCAAGGAATAGGAGCCTTTTCTCACTTTCTCCCTTCTGTTGAAATTTTACTGGCTGCCTGTCAAATCACTGAATGAGAATAAAATCACAGCTAAGAATCCTGAAATCTGGAGCAAATTCATGTCATATGTTCCTGCTGAACCAGTGCTACCCCTCGGTTACACATCACCACCCGGCCCCATCTGGGAGACATGAGCAAACTTTTGATATTGTGTGATATGAAATATTCACACTGGCTTTGCAGCAGATGTCAGTGGCTGCAGCAGCTCCTCTGCTCTGGGTTCATTCTTCTGCTTCGGTGAAATTTGCTTCTTTTCGCACAAAATCTGTGAAAGCTGCAGCTGCTGTGATCCTGAAAACAAGGAATAACATTCCCTGGCATTGCGATTCAGAGCTGGGTTTGCTTTCCAGCTTTGCTTTCCATAGCTGCAGTTTGGGAGAGGAAGTTCTGAGATGTCACCTGCCCAGTACAGGTGCTCAGCACTGGCAAAGTGTCCCCAGCCTGGGCATGTTAGTGTTCATAAAAACAAAATCACAGAATGATTATGTGCAGGTGCTTTTATTGAAGAGCTCTGGGTGTCAGGGGCACAGACCCAAATCTGACTCCAACATGGGTTGGGGATGAATATATTTTTATACCCTTATCATTATATAACTACTTATTAATTATTGAACTTATATTGTTCTATTGTATAAAATTGTATTGTATAAAATCTATAATCTATGTGTACATATAATCTATGTGTCTATTGATTTCATCCAAGCATGGACTCTTGTCATTTCCATCAAACCCCCCAAACATCGTTTCTCATGATTCCTGTTCCAATTAAACAATAATTATATCCAATTACCAAACAATCGTGGCATCTAACAACCATATCATTTATCATATAACAATCATATCATTTATTATTGTCATTAAATGATTATACAGGTGCAGTTTTGCATGATCCAGGAAAGCCTAACATTTTCCCAGGGCCTACCAGGCCCAACCTTTCCAACCTTTCCAACCTTTCCAACATTTCCAACATTTCCAGGCCCAACCTTTCCAACATTTCCAGGCCTCTCTTTCCAACTCCCCTGCAACTCTTTCCAACTCCCCTCAATCCCCATGAATTTAGGAACATTTTGTCCCTACACTATCAGACAGACTGGGAATGCTCCTCCCGGCCCACTGGGAATGTCCTGGTTCTGCAGCAGCTCCTGGCAGGACTTGCCCTGTAGGCTCTGAGAGAAGGAACCCCAGGGGTTTTGGACACACTGGGGTGTTACAGACTCTGTTCCTTCTGTCCTGTCCTGTGTCCAGACCTTGTTGTGCCAGCGGAGAACAGGAATTCATGGAGCTGCTGGTGCACAGCTGACCACAGCCAGCACCAATGGAGCCACACAGGGTTCTTCCAGCTGCTGTCCTACTTGAGTGGAAATTTAAGCCGATTTTCAGTGAGCTGATGCAGAATCTCTCCCTGTGCTCTGATAGACTTAGTAAGTTTTGCACATTCAAATATTGACCTTTCATAAATCCTCCTCAGCCTCCCACTGGGGCTGCTGTGAGGGGAAGCAGGGCCTGAGCAAGCTGAATATCATTCTCCTTAAACAGCTCCGAGGCGTTCAGGGGCATAAAACCTTTAAGAGCTGCAAATGGCATTTTTCAACACCCTGCCTCCTTCTGGAAAGGTCAGGTGGGAGTTAAACCTGAGGCTCCTCTTCTCTCCATCTTAATCAGCCATCGCAGGCGCTTATCAAATTTCCCTCCCGTCTCCCGGTTCTGATGGAATTGATAACCTGATGTGAATTCTCCCAGAGCCAGGCTGATGGCAGCTCAGCTGTGACAGAGCACGGCAGTGCCACTCACTGCAAGAGCCACGTGAGATTTGGATCCTCAGCTGCTTCAGCACCCAGCAGTTTCTGCTGTTGTTTTGCTTCCTGTGCCTGCTGTGGTCCTGTCCCATTCCGGGTTTTCTGTCACAGTGACCCCACTGCCCTTCCCTGAGCTGTCACAGGCGCTGGGGACAGGGCACAGAGGTGACCAGGCAAGTCCATGAACTGCCTCTGCCCCTGCGATGCTGAGAGCTTCATTAACACCCTGCTAATGAGTCACTTCCCAAGCTTCGTCCTTGTCCTTGCCTCCCTCCTCCTTTCCCCTCATTACTCACAGACAGCATCACCAGTGACAATGATGAACCAGATATTTAAATCACCCTTCCAGGAGGGACTTTTTCTGCCACCACTTCCCTAAATGATCTGGAAAAAGGCTGTTCTAGAGGTGGTAATCTGACTGAAATTTTAGGTTTTGTTTCTTTACATTATCATTGGGAAAGAAAAGGTTGTAGGGGGAGGAGAAGTGTCCTGAAAGTTTTGTTCTGATTCTGATTACTCTTTCTTTTAGTTGCTTTAATAAATTTTTCTTTATACCCTTTTAAAGTTTTGAGCTTGCTTTGCCTTTCTCCTAATCCTATATCACAACAGAAAATGAGTGAGTACATTCCAGTGAGCGCACTAGTAATTAGCCAGCACTGAACCCACCACTCTCAGTGGCCAAAAAATCTCAAAGTGGCCAAGAAATCTCAAATTGGTAAACCAAAACCACTACATTGCTTGACTCAAAAACACAAATGAGTGTGAGGGGAGACACCAGCAGCTCCTGGCAGCTCCAAGTGATGGGCACAGACTCCTGCAGGTGCCCAGAGGGGACCCTTGGCAGCTCCTGGAGCTCCAGGTGCCCAGAGGGGACACTTGGCAGCTCCTGGAGCTCCAGGTGCCCAGAGGGGACACTTGGCAGCTCCTGGCAGCTCCAGGTGCCCAGAGGGGACACTTGGCAGCTCCTGGAGCTCCAGGTGCCCAGAGGGGACACTTGGCAGCTCCTGGAGCTCCAGGTGCCCAGAGGGGACACTTGGCAGCTCCTGGAGCTCCAGGTGCCCAGAGGGGACCCTTGGCAGCTCCTGGCAGTCCAGGGCCGGGCACAGGCTCCTGCAGGTACCCAGCAGGCATCCTGGGAGTGCAGCCCCCCCGTTCTGCCCCAGCTGGGATCCCAGCAGCCTCCCCAGGGAGGAGCATCCATTCCCTGAGCGGCACTCGCAGCTCTGTCACTGCTGCAGGTCCCAGAGGAAGGGTGAGCCCCAGGCTGCCTAAAGGCATCCTTGGAGATTTCTTAGAGGCATCCCCAGAGAAATCCTTGGGGATCTCCCAGAGGAGGCCTCCTGGGGCTCGTGGGAGGAAGGAGGCAGTGAGAACACGGATGTGGATCTTCCCTCTGTGCTGTCTGGAAGAAGCTGACTTGAGGGAAAAACAGATTTTTCCCAAGAGGAGAACCACTGCCTTTGTCTCTACTGAGCTTTCATGGGGTTGAACTCATGTGTCCCATGGCAGATCCACATCACCAGGGCCACAAACCCTCCCTGGCTCCTGTCCCCACCACCAGGACAGTCCTGGCACTGCCAATGGAGACTGAAACCCCCCAAAACCAGGTCACACCCACCAGCTCTGCTGTCCCCATCCTTGCAGATGGAGATGCCAGGGCTCAGAAGCTTTGGGCAAAGCTGGGGCAGGCTTCTGAGAAATGCTGCCCTGATTTTTAAAGGAATTTTAAAAACCATTCCATTTGAGGTCAAAATCTGACAAAGACATTTCATGTAACTGGTTCACCAGCCACAAATATCCTGAACTACAGAACTTGTTTCATAGCAGCAAGTATTTGCTGGGAAAGTGCCTGTTAAACCAAACAACTAACATTCCAGCAAGGCAGTCACAGAAATGTTTTATCCAGCCCAAATCCCCAATCTGCAGAGGACAGTGGGACAGCAGGAGCTGGGAACAGGCTGGGTGACCCTGCCTGGCCATATGTGCACCATCACCAAGGACACAGCACCAAGGACAGATTCCCCTGGTTATCCACGTGTCCCTGCCCTTGCCAGGTGGGGAAAGCATTTGTTATGCCTCCTGAAGCTCCCACCTTTGCAGAAAAGTCTTTGCAATTCATGGACATCCTGGCTGTGTTCCTGGGGCAGGATCTGTCGTGCTGCTCCCCCCGGTCGGTGCCAATCTGCTCCATTCCCGGGATGCAGCTCCACTTGCTGAAAGCAGATGCCATGCCCAGATTTCTTCTGCTGCTGAATCTCAGCTGTAGTTTGGCAGTTCCAGGGTGATGTAGTGTTTTCCTCTCTCTCCCTGTCATGCCATCCCTCCTCCGAGGTGAGCTGGCCGCGTTTTCCATCAGCTGTTAATTCACCCTGATGTTTGCATTCCTCTCTCCTTCCAAAGCATCACAAATCACGCTGCTTCACCCTCCTGCACACACCCCAGGGGAGAGGGAGGCTGCAGGGAAACATCCTGGGAAAGGAGCTTTGGTTCTCTGCCTGCTCCAAATGGAAATAATCTTAAAATGGGAAAATCTCACATGATGTTAATCAGTTCTTTCAATATTTGCTGTGCTTGAAACACTGACTTGCTTTTCAGATTTTAGAGGGCAGGAAATATCACATGGATTTTAAATCAGGAAATTGCACACACACACACACACACTCACACACCCTCTCACATCCCCACAGACACCCCAGACTCCCTACACCCCTCAAACCCCCCAGCTACTGGGGTGTCCCTGTGGTGTCCCTGTGCTGCTGCTGGCAGTGCCCTGAGCATCCTGCACCCAGGGTTTGCATCCTTCCAGGGGAATCCTTACCCTGGCACATGGCTGCAGTATTTTAAAAGTCATGGAGTAACATTATGTGTCAGAAGTGGTCAAATTAAGTTAATTTGACCTTTAAACTCCATTTTTAATCCTTTTCTTTGGCATCCAGCATGATTTGCATTCCACTATACTGACACTCGGCCTAACAAATGACTTTCTTTCCAAACTGCCTTTGAAGTATCTGAACTTAATGGACTATAACATTTATGAACATCTGAGTTCTTCTCTCAGCAGCTGCACTGGGTTATTGATGATCTAATTGAAATGCTGGCAAATATATCCCAGCAGTATATGGGGAGCAGCAGCCGACTCGGCACGACCCCAGAGCCTTGCAAGCGTATGGTTTCTGTGCTATTCATTAGCAGCAGACAGTATATTCTCAGCTATGTTAAAACAACAACAAAGAGCAGAGTAAAAACTCCAGAAGAGACCAAAACAATATTTTTAAAAAATAAAAATAAAATTTAAAAATCCACATGCAGGGAAAAGGCTGATTTGTTTTTCCTCTGTGCATCCCCAGACAGCTCCACTGCAGGGATCACTGGGGGCAGCTGCTGCAAATTGGGCACTTCTTGGAACCTGGGATTTATTTACAGAAATAGCCAAGGGCAAGGCAGGTTACCCAGGGCATGCTCACCTTCCTCACTGAACAGGTAAAAATACATGGACTAGCTGAAAACTGGACAACTGGTACCAAAATATGGGGGGTTCATTATTGCATCAAAAAACCATCACACTCTCTTCTAAGCCCTATGCGGGGTGATCCAAGTTGGAAATCTCCAATTTTAACATGGCAGACCACGAGCTGCTCCCAGTGCTCCCCAGAAACACAGCTGGCACACACTTCCACCAGGACCTCACTGATGGGAGGTTTAGAAATGCCCATTTCTGTAGTAATGGCTGGGATCACACTGCACTCAATATTTATCCAGCAACCAGCTGAGAGCACACTCTGCTCTCCACTGATTGGCACGTAATTAAGCAAAGAAAAGGAAGTCATAATGTTTAGCAGCAGCACCACTTGAGTATTCAACAGTAACAGGAAAGATAGGGATGGTATGCTGCTAAAAATAAATAGGGAATGGGTTATTAGGAGGTGTAGTGAGTTCCCGTGCCGTGAATAGCTTCAGGCAGTCCATTCCCTTCCATTTCATTTCATTTGATAGTCAGGATTTACACCAGGGATAAAAGAGGAAGTAAAAGGATATTGAAAAAGTGCAGAAAATTTTTGACATGAAAATAAAGATGAGGGGAAATCAAATTTGTATCTTTGAGCAGATGGAGGCTGAGCTGTTTCTGGCATCCTCCACACAGCTGGATTCACTCTCCTGGTCCAGGCTGGCTAAAAGACGCCGATAAAAATGAAAAATGCAAATGAATTCTCTCCACCTTACTGGACACACCGGAATGGAGGGTGCCACTCAAAAGGCAATCTCTCCAAAACATTTAAAAACATTGTGCAATTTATATCTTGTGCTTGACAGAGCATCCAAAAGTAATTTCAGCAGCGTGTCCCGGTGCCACCGCGCTCCGCCGAGGGTGCCAGTCACCGTGCCGTGCCTGAGGCCCTGCTGGATCATTTCCCTTCCCTCTCCAAGCTGCAGAGCTTTAAAATGCAATACAAGTTGGCTGCTGGCCTCTCATTTCTGCTGGAAAATCTGGCTGTGCCAGCATGTGTAAGGTCAACAGCACAAAGCCTGCTTATTAACTGGAAATTTGGGGGATCTGGTGCCAGGAAATAGCTTTCAGCCTTTGTGAGAAGGAATAAAGAGGTTTCAGGGCAGTGGTTTGCTACAGAGGAAAATCAGGTTTGAGCATATTTCATGGTCCAGATTTGCCTCTGTTCCAGGGCACCAGGAGCTGTGTCTTATCCTACCAGGACACTCAATTAGGCCTTTTTAATCCAAGCATAAAGCTCTTCAGAATCACATTACACCACCCACGGCACCTCTGTCCGCCAGAGCACAGGGGACAGAGTCCCACGACCCCCTGGCACACTGGGGGTGCAGCACCCCCTCTCTGCCTCACTCCTGGCTGCCCTGACTCCAGATGTTTTGTTATTGAGGGATAAAAAACCACTTTGGGCTGAGCTGCACAGGAGACATTCCCAGCTGCCTTCATGAAAAATCCTGTTTCCAGCTGTGCTGGGTGGACACTCAGCCTTTCCCCCTGGCATTTCCTGCTCCTGCCTGGCCAAGCAGGGATTTACTGCTGAGAAGAAGCAGTCTAAGCAGGAGTAGTGGGGGTCTTTTCCCTTTTTTTTTTTTTTTTTTCCCATTAAGTGGAAATTCACAGCGAGATTTTTGAGCATGAGAAATCTTAGCACCTGGGCTGCAATGCAGGGAGGGATTTCGGGTTAGCTGGGAGCTCTTTTCCAGCCTCAGTGATTCCTTGGTTCCAACGGCATCCCAGACACAGGGACACCCTTAGCTCCACTGAATTCCATGCTGACACTCAGATTTACCTCATGGTAGTTTTGCTTTTGGGCCAACAGAGTTAAAAGCAACAAGGTTTATAATAAGAAAGATGAGAGAAAATCTTTCATTTACCATTTAACTTTGTTTGGGAAAAGTCTCTGCAGGTGCTCACGACCTGATGGATTCTGATGGACCAAACCCACCTTGGTTTGTCCATGCCCTGCCCTGTTTCCAGGGAGAAGCAGAGCCAGTGTCAAGCCTCAGGTTTCTCTGCCCTCACGTTCCAGATCCAGATGGAGCAGCAGCAGGACAGAGCAATGGTTGTTTCTCTGGCACTTGCTGTGTGAGCAGTTCTTAAAGGCTAAAAATGCCTCTTTTTTTTTTTTGCAACTTTCATCATTTTTAACCTTGAAGCCTCTGCTCCTGTTGCAGTGCGATTTGGGGAACGGACAGTAGCTCACAAATTTAATTTCTCTGGTTCCCACAAAGAGGGGAAGATTTTACAAGAAAAAGGCATTAAAGCAACAGTATTCCACTAATTTTGCAAGCAGATTTTGGATAGAAAGATTCCTACTCCTGGCTAATGTAACATGTAAATTCTGCTGATAACACAGCTCCCCTCTCACTGGAGCTGGTAAATGATTTCCTGAGGCTCCTCTCAGAATATCTGCTTCGTTTAAATCCCCTCTCTTCTCTCTTGCAAACAATGAATACCAGATTCATCCCATGGATTTGTCACTTATAATTTCTATTAAGAAAGGAAATTCTGTTTTAAAAGCAGAGTTTGGGAGCAGTTAGCACAAGCTGTGACAGTGCTCCAGTGGTTCTGTTGTCACACTAAACAGAGAGGGAGACTCTGGGCATAATGAGCTTTCCTTTGTGGGAGCAGACAGAGCCTGGAAACAATGGAACCTCTGATCTGGGATTTGGATGCATTTGGGCTGGGAAATGAGCACGCTGCAGAGATAAGGCAGATGAATCATCCAGAAGGGATTGCTGCAGACCAGGCTGTCAGTCTTCGCACGGTTTTGTGGACTCCAATTTTATTCTGATTGGAAATTACGCAAAAAAACCCACACATTATAAATCAAGGGATAAATCAAGGCTGGAGCAGTGTCCGGGTCAAAGGCAGAGGGAACCTGGGAGCCTGGTCCCTTTCCAGACATATAAATCATCCTAAAGTGATTCCAAACTCGCTGGAATGCTTCATGAACCTTGGGAATGTTTCCAGAAGACCTGGCGTTAGTCCCAGCGTAGAATAAAAGCGCCTTGAAAATTAGATGAATTTCACCTGCAATTGCATCCATTTTCAAGGGTTTAACTTCAAACTTCTTGGCCATTTTTTGAGTCTGATGCAGTGCTCCCACAGAAAAGGCAGAAATACCCAAGTTTTTTGGGATCCTGTTTAGGAGAATGTGTCCAGTGCCACTGGTTCATACTGGGCAGCCAACAGAATTCCCTGCAACAGCTCAGGGAAATGTTCAACAGCAGGCAGTCATGCTAAAAAAAATGTTAAATTTGACTGGTTTGGACAGCTGGTCATCCAATGGCTGCTGAAGGCCTGGCCAAACGGGGCTCTGCATCAGTCATACAGAACTTTTACTTTTTTGCATGAATCTTAGAGGAGTGGATCAAGTTCAGAGGCTTGGAGTGAGGTGGAGGCCACGTCTGGGCTGGAACAGGGAAGGTGTGGGAATAGATCTTTGGGATGTCTATTAATGCATCATCCAGGCAGTGCAAGGAGTGGAAAGGTCTGGATTATAGAAAAATATTATATTATTGGATTATAGAAGTGATGCCATGATTTTGAGGAGTTCGGGGGTGGGCTGGAGCAGCCTCTACCTACAGCTCCCTGTTGCTCTCACCATGGGGATGTGAGGAGCTGGGGATGGGTGCACAGGGGATGGACCAGCCCAGGGCCCTGCCCTAAGGGCCATCCCCCACCCTCCCACCCATCCCCACCAAGGAGTTTTATCCAAACATCAGCAGCATCTCCAAACCCAACAGCAGCTGCTCCCGAGGCCCCCTCGCTGCTGGGGGCTGGTACAGTCTCATGTACCACAATATCAGACAATTTTATTTCTTTTTTTTACACCATTTTTCGCTCCTAAGCGAACACAGCGTGTTTTCTGATCTGCATTTCCCTGCTTTGATCATCTGTTCTGCAGATCAGTTTTCCTGTTTAGAGGTACAGCAGGACACGTAATGAATGCAAATGAGATGCGGTCGCAGATAAATGTCTAGACTTCAGAGCCTAATCCTCCCAAATCTTACACCCTGATACAATGTTTTCATATTTAATACATTCTGAGGGATTTTGCTTTTATAAATAATGAACTAATCTCATCTTCAAGGCATCACTTTGCAGTTTAGGTGTTTAAAAAAAAATAAAAAGCAATATTCTGTGCTCAGAAAAAGCTGTTTTAACCAATATTAACTGAGACCTCCCCTCAGATAAAGGCTTTGGCAGGTTTGTTGGGTGATGACTTTAGGAATAAAAACACTGGAAAATGACATTGTGTGAGGCAGGGCAAGAACTGGGATGAGAAGACATGGAAGGGAACTGTTTGTCCAAAATTCCAGGTGTGAGGCTCTGTGGAGCAGCGTGTGTTGGTGTCAGGACAGGGGGAAACAGAGAAGTGCACGGATTCCTAAATAAATCCATATTTCCACAGCTGCCCTGTGGTGTGTCCTGCCAGCTGAGCAAGTGGGAGGAACTGTCCTGAATGATTACAAATTAATGTGCTGCCTGCCCTGTGAGGGATGAGCAGCAGCAGCTCCCAGCTCCTGAGCTGGAATCACCCTGCAGGTTGGAGAGGAAATGAGGCACAAAGTGGCCTGGACTGCTGGAGTCCACATGGCTCCTCATGTTCCAGCTTCACAGAGCAAGGAGAAGGTGCAAAAGCAGGACGGATATGGGGGGAATGCACCTGCAGCTCCCTGAGCTCCTGAGATGTAGGGAACAACACTGAAATAACAACAGGAATTATGGCACAGAGCCTACGTGGGAGCACTGCCCCAAAAAAGTTTTAGTACTTCTTCTTTACCCAAGAAAGAACATCAATATTGTTTAGAAACTTCTTTGAATCACTGATATTTTAAATTTATGAATACCTTAATTAGCTTTGGAATGCCATGGCTGAGGTTTTGCTCCCAGCAAAAGAAGGCAGCAGAGATCATTTGCTCTGAGCACATTGTTGGTGTAATTCTGTTTCTCTGGCACCAACAGAGGGGTTTGCATTTCCTCCCAGATTAATGGCATTTCAAAATAAATGGAATTGAGCCTGCATGAAAAGGGTTGGAACAGACTGCCCAGGGAGATGGGGGAGTCCCCATGCCTGGAGGTGTCCAAGGAATACCTGGATGTGCTCAGTGCTCTGGGCTGGGTGACAAGGTGGGGATCAATCACAGGCTGGACTTGGTGGTTTCGGAGGGCTTTTCCAAGCTCAGTGACTCTGATTCTGTGAGAATTCCTGGGATTTTGAGGTGTGAGTGCTCAAGGCTGGGTAAGGGCATGGCAGAGCCTGGATGTGATGCAGGGAGATGTGGCTCAGACATCTTTGGGAACAAGAAAGTCTCTTTTGGTATTTGTCACCTAAGTGGCACAATTAAAGCCTCCCTTTAGCACAGCCAGCCCCAAAATCCACCCAGAGGGGTGGAGAGGAGCATGGCTGTGGAGAAAACTGCTGACAGCAGAGCTGCCGCTTCTCCATCCTGCACACAAATCCCACCTAATGGCATCCCCAGAGAGGAGGCAGAGCCTCTCCCTCCCTGTTTCCCTGTGCAGACACACAGCTCCTGCAGCTCCTCGAGCACAGCACAGTCCAGGGAGAGGATTTTAAATGATTGACCGTGGCAAGAGAATAGTTTTAAATTGGGAGCAGAAGCAAAGCTGGAGCCTTTCCAGGTCAGAGAGAAAAATAAGTTTCTCCCAAGGATGAGTCTGACTCTCTGGCAAGATTTTCTCTTGCTGCCTCACACGGGGTCCAGCTTCAAGATCCCACCCCAGTGATGGGATTGGGGTCTGCATCTCAGAGGAAAAGACTCCTCATCCTGGCCTTGGATGCTTGCAAAGCTCTTGAACAGCAAAGCAGCAGAAGGCACCAAGCTCCCAAAAATGTGTGTCTTGCAGGGAGCTCTTGGCAACCAGCCACAACCCCCTGAGTGGGAACGCCCCAGCATCCACCTGTCCTCAGAAATCCCCTAATTCCCTTTTCTGGGCTTCAAGATGCTCTTAACCAGCATTCAACAAACTGAGTTCAAAGGGACCAAGGCTCCTATTGAAGCGCTTTTCCTGGCTGGAAGTGTTTTAACTCATACTTTACTCCTGTGAGTAGCCCCTGCACACTGCCAGGCTGCTCCCAGGAGTCCCTGTTTGCACAGTTTAGCCATAATTACTTTCTGCTCTTTCTCCAGCCAGCCTCCAAGAACTTCTTTGCAAGGGGAATTGCTATTCCCTTGTCAGGAGATGGGATGCTGGTGTAATTGAGAGAGAACACCAGCCTGGTTTTGACTGAGGCTCTTTCCTCCCTCCCTCCCACTCACTACTTATTGTACGGGAAGGAGAAGCCCTCAAGACATGCTGGACAGACTCTTGGAAATAACCTTTTTCATCTCAAAGATCCTGCTGAATTTTAGATTAAAAAGGAAGCTTTTCTTTCAATAATGTATTTCCCCCTTGGCTCTGTGGCTATCAAGTAGCTTTCCCTGAACAGAAAGCTCAAAAGATGAAGCTTCCCCAAATTCAGATTCATGAACTGAATCTCTTCCCTCCCAGAAGCCTGGCTGGAGAGAGGAAAGGCAATCAGGGCATGAATTTCATATTAAGAAGAATAAATAAAGCAGAACCTCTTTTATTTCATTCCTTCTGGCTGGGCAGGTGAGCAGGGGTTATTAAGCACTGCTTAAATCAGCACATCTGGAAGGAGAGGGTCACCCAGCCCATGGACCCCGAGCAGTGCAGCCACCAACAAAGGGAGAGCTGAGCCCCTGGAATGGTGGTGCCGGGCCTTGGGGGGAGCTTAAACACAGCACTGCAGTGTGGGGCCAAAGAACACCAAATATGCTGTGCAATCCTCCCCTGGGGCTCTGCCCTCTTCAGATCGTTAAATCTCTGCAGAGCATCAGCAGGAGCGATGGCCTGGCCAAGGGAACCTGTGCCAGATCTGTGTCTGATCTGACACCTGGGCGTGGAGGGGACACAAGGCTGGCAGCACACAGAGGACAGGGCACAGGCTGGTCCTCAGAACCCCTGGAATCTAGAAATCCCCTGGAATCCCAGGAAACACAAACCTGCACTTTCCCCAACGCTGCTCTTCACAGGCGCAGTTTTAGCGAAGAAATTACAGGGGAAAGGGAAATTACAAGAAATTTTTGGGGAACGCCAGGTATCCACCCACCTTGTGTGAGCTGAGCTGAGCTCACAGGAAGGCAGGAGTGAAACAGGTCACCTTGCCAATGGCAAAAATGACACACAAAGGTGCTGGGGCCCTGTGTGAGCACTGCAGGTGTGTGTGCAACCCCCGCCAGGCTGAGCATGGCAGGAGCTCATCCCCAGTGCCCTGCAGGAGCTCATCCCCACAGCAGCACATCCCCAGTGCCCTGTACCCTGTAGGACCTCATCCCCAGTGCCCTGTAGGAGCTCATTCCCCTGCAGGAGCACATCCCCACAGCAGCACATTCCCAGTGCCCAGTGCCCTGCAGGAGCACATCCCCACAGCCCTGCAGGAGCACATCCCCAGTGCCCTGTGCCCTGCAGGAGCCCATCCCCACAGCCCTGTGCCCTGCAGGAGCTCATTCCCAGTGCCCTGTGCCCTGCAGGAGCTCATCCCCAGTGCCCTGCAGGAGCTCATCCCCACAGCAGCACATCCCCAGTGCCCAGTGCCCTGCAGAAGCACATCCCCACAGCCCTGCAGGAGCACATCCCCTTGCAGGAGCTCATCCCCTGTGCCCTGTGCCCTGCAGGAACACATCCCCTCTGCCCTGCAGGAGCACATCCCCAGTGCCCTGCAGGAACACATCCCCACAGCCTCACAGCTCCTGCACCGCTGCAGCCACAGCCCAAAGGCTGTGCCCCAACAGGAGCTGCAGGTTTGGGGCTGCACCAGGTGCTCTGGAGGAGGAAGAGGAGGAAGGCAGTAGCTGCCCAAGCTCATGGCTCCCAGATGGGCTTCACTGGGATTGGCTCACCTGCTGCTGATTTTGATGTTCCTGGAAATCCCACCCAGCCTGAAGCACCAGCCCAGCTGCACATCAGCGAGCCTTGTCAGGGTTAATGATGCCAACACTTGGCTGAACCGATTCCTGCTGCAATTCCCCCCAGACCAATTGTTTTCCTGCCACTGGAGCTGTATAATAATCACCCGGGAAGCCCAGGTAACCCCAGAACCTCTCATTTCCCTGTTAGCAGCACACAGGTAGCAGTGGCTATGTCAGGCAGTGTTCTCTCCTCTTGGGCTGAGAAATAATGGGAAACTCCTCAGGAGGTGATCTGACCTGCAATAAGGAGCCCAGCAGCAGGCACACCTGGGGAGAATATTGATGGCTGGATCTCATTTCAGGGGCTGCATTCCCACACGTGGGCACAGATAGCACAGATAACACAGAGCTGTGATCAATAGATGGACGGGGTTGGTTTTCAGGGCACCAGCAGAGGATTCATTCTGCAGCTGCAGACCCTGTTACCGTGCAAACATGCTGACTGCTTTGTTTATACAAGCAGCACAAAAAAACAGGCCCCATTCTCTGCTCTCTGGGACAGGAACAGGTCCCAAGGGAATAGCTGTGTTGGTGGGGGGTTAGATTAAATATTAGGAAAGGTTCTTCCCCCAGAGGGTGTTGGGCACTGCCCAGGCTCCCCAGGGAATGGGCACGGCCCCAAGGCTGCCAGAGCTCCAGGAGCATTTGGACAGCGCTCTCAGGCACAGGGGGGGATTGTTGGGGTGTCTGGGCAGGGCCAGGGGTTGAACTGCATGATCCTTGTGGGTCCCTTCCCACTCAGGACATTCCATCACCCTGTGTTATTCTATGAAATTAAAGGGCTTGAATTCCTTCTGCTTTTCATCCTGCCTAACCCTAAACTGCTGAGGGCAGGCAGTCCAGACAACAACCATGATTCATTCCTGGCACAGCCTATTTTTGACACAACAGCAGCAGCCAACAATTTGCAACTCCATAAACCGGATGCATGATTCTAATTTATGTGTGAGCTAATGGATCGTTGCTCCTGTAATAAACTGCTCGGAGTGGGCTGGATTTATCAGCAAGTGGATTGCCCTTTACACATTTTTATTTAATTTTGCTTTATTTCGTGAGGTGCCAAGTCAACAAATGATTAAATATGAGCAAATATTTTTCCACTGGAGTTTTATCAAGGTACCAAATCCTGTTAAGGGATGGAATGTAATTGATTCTGGAAGCAAAGCTTGTTTTCCATCAGGGTTCTCAATTAAAATAAAGAAATAAATAAAGGGGGTTTCCCTTCTGAGTAAAACAGGAGGTTACAGAATGTGTTGCGCCTGGAAAATAAATAGGGAACTTGTTGAGAAAACGGAGGCTTTGGGTGGGATTTTGCACAGCCCTGTTCTCACAGTCAGTGCCCTCAGGGGACATTGGCTTCCCTTACCCATTTTGGGAAGCTGTCCCTGTCTGTTGCTGCCCAGCAGCCTTCCCCTGAGGGGCACAAATCAGAGCCCCTGCTCCCCAAAGAGTCACTGGCCTCTCTCTGCCCCCTTTTCCCCTCCAAGGGAAGGGAACTGAGCACGTCCCAGTTCGCAGGGCCACAACCAGGGAAGTGCCACAACCAGGGAAGGGCCACTTCAGGAGCCCATCCCCTGCCCAGCTGCTCTTCCTGCCCGGCAGAAGGGCAGCAAATACAGGAGAAGGTTTTAGGCAGCTGGGGGAAGGGGCAGGGGATGTGCAGAGGGGGGACACGGAGCATTAAGGGGACTGCTGGCAGTTCATTAAACACTCCCAGGAGCCGCAGCCAGGGGCTGTTTACAGCGGCCAGGGCAGAGGTTAAAGTGCTTCCCTTGGCAGATCCGTGTGATTTAGGGCTCCAGGTCCATCAGGTCGAACCACAAACCGTGCTGGAGTTACTGTCAGTCACTATAAACACTGGAGTCACCAGGGCTTGGGAAAACCTTGCTCTCCATCCTCCCTGCAAGGGAAAATCTCGCTCTCCATCCTCCCTCCGAGGGAGAACCTCGCTCTCCATCCTCCCTGCAAAGGAAAACCTCACTCTCCATCCTCCCTCCAAGGGAAAACCTCGCTCTCCATCCTCCCTGCAGCATTCCCAAAGCACCGGTGACAGCATCCCTTCACCCAGGGAAAAAACCTCAAACCTCCCTGCAGAAGGGGTGAGAAAACCTCAAACCTCCCTGCAGAAGGTGACAGTGTCCCAAACCTTGGAGGAGCAGAGGTGCTGGAGGATCCTGAGGGAGCTGGGAGTGCTCAGCCTGGAGAAAAGGAGACTCAGAGGTGACCTTATCACTCTACAACTTCCTGAAGGATTCTGGGATTCTGGGATACTGGCCCAGTGGCTCCTTTCCCAGCTGCTCCTGCCCAGCCTTGAGGGCAGCTCCACCCGGGTGTGCAGCTCAGCGAGGGAAGGGTTTGTGCTCGGGATTACCCGAGTCACATTTGCTGCTGTTCTGTGCCTGAATTCTCCCTCTGGCTCGCCAATGCTGCCACCTATAGCGACTGTGCAGCAGCGAACAGCTCCGGGAGCTCCGGGAGCAGCACCTGGGCAGGAGCCTCTGGAGAGGATTCCAGGGAGCACAGAACACACCTGGGCACAGAGCCCACCTGTGCCCAGCCCGCCGTGCCAACCCCTGCAGCACACACAAACAAGGGAAATGTTTCCTTTTTATCTTTCCTTCTTGTGTTCCCTCTTCCACGTCCTGGCCTGAGCCACTGACGTGTCCCCCACTCCTGAGCCCCCCACAAGCACTGACTCAGGACTGTCACAGAGCAGAATCTTCCTTTGCCTTTTGTTTACTCAAAGAAATGAAAGGAAATACAACAGGAGTAGCTCAGAAATAGCAACGGGTTAACTCACTCTGAGTCAGGACAGACCTTCAGAAGAGAAACACCTGAAATACCAGAGTCCTGGAGGGAGCCTTGGAATTCTGTCAGACCTCAGAGGGGGTAAAGGACAGAACAGAAAAATTCATCCAAGGAAGGAGAGGGCAGCTCTGAAGGCAGCAGATTAAAAGGGAAGCACAAGGAAGAGGAGCAGGTGTGGGTGAGGAGGGCTGAGGCACGAAAGGGCAGCATCAGCTGCTTCCCTGAGGCTTGGATTGACTCAGTCATGGAGGGAAGGGCAGGTGGGGGCTGTTTGTGCTGCTGCCCCTTCCTCAGTGCCAGTCTGGGCTCTGCTCAGGCTGGGGATGAGCTGGTGCACTCCAGGAAGGCTGGCTGGGGAAAGGTGCAGGGCACGGGCAGCCCCCTCTGTGTCTGTGCTGCCAAGGAGAGAGACAAAGACACATCTCTGACAACCTGGCCCTCTGGGCAGCCCCAGCTCTGCCACCCTGGCAGGGCCAGGCCAGGACTGCTGTGGATGCAGACAGAGCTGCTGGTCACTATCCAGCTAAATGAAATCACAGAATCACAGAATGTTTTGGGTTGAAGCTCATCCAGTGCCATCCCCTGCCGTGGCAGGGACACCTCCCACTGTCCCAGGTGGTTCCAAGCCCTGTCCCTTGGGCACTGCCAGGGATCCAGGGGCAGCCACAGCTTCTCTGTGCCAGGGCCGTACACCCTCACAGTGAAGAATTGTGTAAATTACTGTAAATATTCGAGAAATGCTAATTCAGCCATCCCTGCACCAGCCTCCATTGCTGCTGCTCTGCCTTTGAAGCCAAACTCTGGATGTTTTCAGGTACATTTTCTGGTTGTACCTTTACCACCAGACACAATGTGTTCCTCTAGGATTTCCAGCACATGCAGAGTAGCCCATAAATATTGCATCTTTTTTTGTTTTAATTTGAAGCTGTCTTGCACACTGAGCTGTCTAATCCATGGAACATCTGCTCCGAGCAGGCAGCAATCTCTTAAATGCCACTGTGCACTTAAGGCAGCTCTGCAGGAACCCCTGGAAGAACTGAACTGATCTAAGGCACCTCCCACAGCTCAAGCTAATGATCACAATACAAACGACATTTGCATGCTATGATATTCCTTTTGTGCAGGAGGCAACCTGCACCCCAGCATCCATTCACCACTGGCAGCTTGTTTGCTCTCTGGCTGAACATTTTATCCCAGCCCAGGTGATGCTGCCACTGCCCCAGCAGGTGCCCTGGGCTCCTGCTGCACCTCAGGGTTCTCTTCTGGGTGTTGTGGCCCCTTCCATGCTTGGGGAGGACTGGGGGGGTTTGGGGACCCTGGAAAGGGGATGTGGAGCAACACCATGGCCCCATGGAGGGGAGTGGGTGCTCTCTGCTGCCTGGTTTTGTGCTGTGGTGTGGCAGGGCTGCTTGCCATGAGACGCTTTTGGGCTGCCCAAAATCTACCCTGACCCTTAAGGCAGCTGCTAATCCTCCCTGGCAGGGCTGAGAATCAGAATCTGGGAAAGGGAGAAGTTCCAGTGCTGCTCCAGAGCTTCCCACCACGACCCTCGGCAGCACCAGCAAATCCCTTCACTTTGTGTCTTTCTGCCTGATATTTTTCCACTCTTAATTTGCTTTATTTTAATTGATTGGGGTCTCCTGTGGCGTAGCAGCTTATTGGAAAAGAAGGCAGTAAGGTACAAAAAGAAAAACCAGCCCTAATATTTACTCCCTTGCCTCAGGGATTTGCACAGCTCCCCTGCCCCAGTCCTTAATGACACAAACCTATAATGGCTCAACTACAGCAGCCCAAGGGACTCAAAATCAATGGCATGATGTTGAAATTACAGAAGATTTGTTGAAAAATGTTGTTTCCCATTGTTTGCTCACTGCAAATCCCGGCAGTCTCACCAGAGCCAGTTCATGCACTGAAAGCTCCCAGCTGGCAGCAGTTTAACAGTGGCATCAATGCTATAAAATGCACTTTTAGGTAGGGTCTGCCAGCAGGATGAGCCATGGGGAGGGGCAGAAAGATAGGAACTGGGGGTCTTGCTTAGAACCAGGCTTAGGGAAATGTTTCCTTTTTCTAAGTGGCTGCTTTGTGTTCCCTTTTCCATGTCCTGGCCCCCAGCAGCCTGGCAGGGGCCCCCCACTCTCCCCAAAAGCACTGATTCAGGACTGCCACAGAGCAGAATCTTCCTTTGCCTTTTGTTTACTCAAAGAAATGAAAGGAAATACAACAGGAGTAGCTCAGAAATAGCAACGGGTTAACTCACTCTGAGTCAGGACAGACCTTCAGAAGAGAAATACCTGAAATCCCTCTCCCCTGCCTGCCCTCACCAGCTCCACAAAGCAGCCAACAAGACAGATTTTAATGGGACTTACATTCAGGAAGACAAAAAGAGGGGAAAATGGAGAAACTGAATTAAAAATGCTTCCAGAGCTGAGGCACCAGACAAGATAAATAGGGATCATCATTCCTCCACTCGGGGAGGTGCTGCCACAGTGCTGCTCACCTGGGCAAGGCAGAGGTAAAATTAATGCCACCACAGGCACATTAATGCCACTCACCCCAGCCCATTTGTCTCCTGCTGCTGGGTTCCAGGCCAGCCCCGACACCTTGGCTTGCTGGCAGCCAAGCCAGGCAGGAGTTTGGTTTTTCACTCCTCAGCCCGCTGCTGAATGCACAGGGTGAATGCTGGGGAGGCATGGTGAGCTCTGACCACCACCAGCTGCCCCCAGATGTGAGGCTGGGGCTGGGGAAGCCCTGACCCAGAGCCCAAAGGCAGCACGGGAGGGGAGAGAGCAGCAGAGTGGTGGCAGTGGGATGTACAGCCACCCAGGAAGGACATGGGGACCTGGGGGACGTGTCCAGCCAGGCAGTGGAGGAGGGGACAGAAACTGGCTGCTCTGTGTTGGCCCACGAGTGGTGCTGGAGAGGAGCTGAGCTCCCCGTGGCTGTCTTGGGAACAAGCCCCCATCTCTCCCTCCCAGTGCCAGAGCTCGGGGCTGTCCCCACTGTCAGAACTCACCAAAGGCCAAAGGGACTCTCTTCTGTCCCCTTGTCCTTCTGCAGAGTCCTCCAGGTGACATTTCAGGAGAACTGGAAGCTGTGAAATTTAAGCATCGGGAGCTCAATCCATTAGTGTCCTGACAAGCCTTTCAGAGATTTACAACGGGTTTTACCACCTGCTGAAGGTGCAGCAATGAATTTCCGTCTCTAACTCATTCTTGGGCCAAGATTTACAGCTGCCATCAGCCCCGTGCTGTCACTGTCGCCTCCGACCAGGTGGGGAAAGGTCACTTTTTAGAGACACAAATGATGAGGCTGTGACCAAGCCACCTGCCAGGCTCCACCTGCACTGAGCCTGTCCCCAAAGCGGTGACCAAGGGCTTCAGCAGGGGGAGAATTAACTTCCCTGTGACCCCTGAGAGCCCCTCAGGAACTCAGGGGACTCATGTCACTGCTCACCTCTTCCAGGGACTTCCTAAATCCATAGAGTTTGAAGCCAAGAGGAAAGGGGATGTGAAGGAGACAGGGTTCTTCTTGCTCCCAGTATTTATTGCCAATGAAACCTCCTGCAATTTGGGATCCAAAATCCCTGCCAGCTTCACACACTCCACAATATTTTCCCAAATATTGTGATCCCAGCATGGCAGCCCTTGTCTTTGGAAACTCTTCTGTGCCTGAGGGCTCTCCCTGCTCACACATTTCCCTGCTGTTTAGTGTAAATCCCATCTCTTAATTTCACTCCCTTCCTCTTTCAGATAAATCTCGCCCCATCCTTATGCCCAGGATCTGCCAGGAGGAATTTTATCCTCGCTTTACACACTGCTCTTTTTTTTTTTGGGTGCTACAACAGAACATGCTTACTGAAAAATAAACCTTTTCATAACTCACAAGAACAGCAATAGAACACAAGTAGGAGCTTATAAAGGGAGAGAAATAAAAGATTAATCTCCTCCTATTTTACAGTGCAGCATTTAATACATGGCAGTGGCTGTTCCTGTTGCCTCTGGAGTTTATCAGCAGCTGTAAAGAGCCCAGCATGTACACAACACACAGACCTGCCCTGTACAGGGAGATAGAGCAGTTGGTAAACTCAGGGGCCAGTGAAATTATCTCTAAACAAACCTAAAATCACAGCCCTTGGGAAGAGAAGGAGAGAGACAAGACAGGCACAGACACTTTTCCTCCATTTGCACCGAGCAGAGTTGCCGCATGTGAATGACAGCAGGAGAAATTTCAGCATAAAAATAAAATTTAAAAGCCCAAATTAGTGGCCTCTGGGAGCTCCCCCTCAGAAAACTCAGGCTGGGATGTCCCAGGCTGCTGCACACGTCTGAGGCTCATTTCCAAGGGGAACCAGGAGCCGCACAGCTGGATGTTAAATGGATATATTCATCTCTGCGGGTGGGCAGTCATTAGCGTGTAGCCTTTGTGTTACAGCAATTCCCAGGTGCGGGAAGCCCGAGGGATGCGGGAGAGGAGGCAGCCGGGAGGGTCCTGTCCTCTGCCAGGATCCCCCAGCTGCTCGATCAGAGCCTGGGAGCCCCTGCACTCTCCAGGTGTGCTCACAGGAACGGGGACTCCGGCTCTGGGGCGCGCCCCAGGTAACTGTCAGGAACATTAATCCACGAACACCTGAGGTTTGCGTCCAAAAAGAGACAGAGGAGTCCTGGATCTTCATTCCAATAAAGTTGGAGAGGCCATGGGACATTTCTCATGCGGTCTCTCAAAATTTGGAGGACACAGCCTCCTTTTTATCCCAATTTCCTGGCTGCATTTCCCTCTCTCTTTCCGCACTGGCTGAGGTACTTGAGAGGTACAAACTTCCCAAAACACCTATTACAGACCCCCTTCCAATGTATAACCCCCTTTTTCTTTTCCATGTGTCAATCAGTGGAATTGCTATGGAATTAATGGTTCTTCCCATTGTTTCTTTCATCTCTCAGTATCCAATTTTATTTATCAACAGACTTACAGTTTGTTTGTAAAGACAAATCCCTCTCATTCCATTTATCAATCAGTGGAATCCTTCCCATTGTTTCTTTTATCTCTCAGCACTAGTTTTATCTACCAGAAACCCATGGTTTGTTTGCAAAGACAAATCCCTCTTTCCTTTCATCATGAGCCACCTCACA
The DNA here is from genome assembly GCF_017590135.1 of Pyrgilauda ruficollis. Lineage (NCBI taxonomy): Eukaryota > Metazoa > Chordata > Aves > Passeriformes > Passeridae > Pyrgilauda > Pyrgilauda ruficollis. The sequence continues at coordinate 3,478,742 of NW_024526377.1, forward strand.
AGGAGGTGGCAGCCCCTGCCTGTCCCATGCCCCCCATGCCGTGGCTTTGCTCTTTGACAGATTTCTCTGTACTTTCAATTCTTATCTTAAAAACCCTTCTTGAAACCACACACCCCTGGTGCAGGTGCTGTGTCCCTGCAGCAGTGACACAGAGCTGTGACAGCTCCTGGACATGAGCAGAACATGACCCTGTGGCATTCACATTCTCTGAACAGAGGGAGATAATTCTCTCTCTCAAGTTTTTTTTTCCTGAAGAAGCAGAGGGAAAACAATTTTTATCTCTGCTTGCTGCTCCTGGTGTTTTGCACATGTGGAATGTGTTGGGAAGATTGTTTACCTAAAATAATTTAATAATTGTATCCTGGTGGAGATTCTTTATGTTAATTAGCCTATCAAGTCCAAGCTGTGTGGACTGTCAGTCTGCAGACAGTCAGGAGTTTTTCAGTTAGTAGTAAATATGATATAATATAGTATAGTATAGTGTAGTATAACTCTTTAATATAGTTGTAATGTAATATAGTGTAGTTTTAATAAAGCAAGTGTTCAGCATTCTGAAACCTTGAAGTCAAATACCAATCATTTCCTTCATCAGGAGTATCTTCTTTTCAATATGACCCTGCCTCTTGGGAGAGCCCCTAGCAGAGGATCTGCCTAAATGCCCCAACCTGGCTGGATCTCCTTTCTCTCCTCTCATTTTTCTCACTGCCCTTGGGTTTTTTCCTGCTGCTCTTTTGCCAGATCCTTTTCACCACGTGTCTGGCCCTGGATTGCTGTGGGATCTTCTCTCCCTTCCCTGGTGCTTGGCTGCACTTTGGGGACACACAGGGTGGGACAGCACCCTGGGGTTCAGGCCTGCTTGCTGTCATGACACTTTCCCATGGGATTTTGGGCTCCTTTCTCTCTAAGCCAAACCACCCCAGAGTTACCTGCAGCAATGGGAGGTGAAAAATGCTGGGGGAAGGGAGATTTGTTCCTTGGCACCGTCCTTATAATGCACATGGGGAAATTAACTTAAAGCCTGGGTTATGAAGAGAGCTAATTAGTTAATCCATGTAAAGTGCTTTAAGACTCTGGAATGAGGGGGAAGAATAGCTAATGGGGGAGCTCAGACAGGGCTCTCCTGATGCAAAGTGAATTTCTGACAAGAAATCCTTACTGTACAGAACGGAATTAAATTCAAGGGCTTGTCTAAAAGAAAAACCTCAGAATTGATCACATCCCAGTGAATAAAGACAGTCCATCAGTTCAAGGGCATCTTACATGGATATCCATGCCCACTAATTATTCTGCTTGAAACCAGCCTTCCTGGCAGATTCCCAGAGTCGATGCATCGAGGACCTCTGTGTCAACATTAGCTTTATACCAGACGGATAATTGGTGGTAAGTACCCAGAGCTGGACTGTGCTGGACAACATAATGGCAAAAATTAAATTCTTCCAACAAAATAGCTCTTTGCAAGCATATTCAAGCAAACCAGGCTCGGGAGAGAGCTCCTCTGTGAGGCAGCACAATTACAGAGCAATTAGAGGGGTGAACTTTAGCAGCTCACCTGCACAACACCTATTTTCTCCTCTACAATCGTCTGTCAAGGCTTCAAACATTTCCTTTGTTCCAAACAACAGTCACTGGCTGAATTACCATCAGCAAGAACACTGTGCAGCCATACAGCCAGCAGGAATCTGGGAATGGTGTCTCACAGCATTTGCCAAAGGCAAATAAATACTCGTTTCTGGCCAAATCCTGCACTTTTTAGAGAAATTGTTCTCCCCATGGGCTCTCTCAGGAGAAATGATTTGCACCTCTGAGCACTGGCCATGTTGGTACCCAGGAGATGATACTCATGTCTCCATCGAGCTCTGCAAGCACCAGTGTGCCCAGTGGGGAGAGCATCCAAACTGGGCAGTACTCGCTGGGGAGTGGGGCTGGATGTCACCTGCTGGAGCAGCCCTGTCCCCACCCTTGGTGGCAGCTCTGGGGGTACCAGTGTGGGGCAGCAGGAACAGGAAATCTTTATTCCCCTCCATGGGTGCTCAGGGCCCTGCAGCCCTGAGATAAACCCTCTGCATGTCTGTTTTAACTCCTTCCTTCCCTCCCTTTGGCCCTCATGTGGGCAGACTCTGGGTGCTGGTAACCAGCACGGGATGGCTGAGTTGTCTCTCCCTGGGGAGCTCCACGGCAGGGGAAGCTCAGGCCAGACATTAGGAAAAGGTTCTTCACCCACAGAGTGAACAGGCTCCCAGGAAAGCAGCCAAGGAGCATCTGGACAACACTCTCAGGGATTGTTGTTCAGGCCAGGAGATGGCTGTGATAATCCTCACGTGTCCCTTCCAGTCTGGGGTTTTCCATGATTCTGTGGTTCTAAGATGCCATGGCTGTGCCCAGGGAAGCCTGACACTATTCCCATTCTCCCTCCCACCCTGCACTGCTGCTGGACTGATCTTTGGGATGGTGGGACACAGGACCCATCCCTGGAGGTGTCCAAGGAACACCTGGATGTGGCACTCAGTGCTCTGAGCTGTGTGACAAGGTGGAGATCAGTCACAGGTTGGACTCAACCACCTCAGAGATTTCTTCCCACCTAAATAATTCTGTGTTTCTGTGACCCCAGGATGCTGGAATTTGGAGACCCCCAGGATTCTGGGATGTGGGGAGCAGCCAGACCCACCACCCTGGGGCTCACTTGCTGTCAGCAGCCACTCAGCCATGCGGAAAGGCCAAGCTGTACCAAGCTGTGCAGAGCTGCACCGAGCTCCCACTCACCCTGAGTGGCACAAGAGGGAAGCAGAGGTGACAGTGATGCAGGAGACTTGAATCAGTCCGGCTGCTCTGTCTAGTGAACGGCACAAATTGGATTATGTTGTGAAGTTTCCAATGAGGACAGCTCTGCTGTTTGAGTGGCATTTCCATATTCTGTCAAGCAACCCACATGCCCATAAAATCTGATAAGTTTTCTCGGTCATCACTTTGTGTATTTTTATGAGTCTATTAAAATGTGATTTACATTTTTCCAATTTCCCCCCCCCCCTTTTTCCTTCAATATGCCCAAGGGATGGGTGAATTAGATTGGAGGGAGCCCAGGACCATATGGCCAATTGGATTAGGCTCTCCTAAGTGCTCAGCAGAAAGTAATAGGGGTTTTAAACCTGGATCCCAAATTCTGGATGCCTATCTTGTCTGAATTGCCAAACAGCTCTGTTTTATAAGGCTCTTGTGGAGTGCTGGGGCCAGTGGCATGGTGACAAGGATGCCCAAGGTGTGTCCTGGCAGCTGACTGGTGACAAGGACCTCAGGGCTAGTGCTGGGGTGGCACTTGAGGCACAGGGCCACCTCCACCCCCTTCCTCACACTCTGGAATTAATCACCAGTTAATCGTTGTTCAGAGCCAGTATTTTTAGTCAGAGCAACACTTTCTGTTTGAGTCGACAGAAGCGTGAGTTGTGCTTCCTGTGTTTCTGCTTGCTCAGGGCAAACGCTCCTGTGTTCCCGGGACAAGACCACAAAGGAGATGCTTGTGCTGCTGGATGGAAATTTCCTTTCAAATTTGAGAGAATATTTGTAGGAATTCCTTTCTCTGCTATTTGCTCAGCTCTGCTAACAACGGGCTGTCAGCCGGGTTCAAGGACAGACGAGCAATGGGCTCTGAGCAGCCGCTGTAATTCTCTTTGCTCTGAAGAGACAGAGGGAGATTAATAGAAAAAGCAGCAGCAGGAGGATTTGTCAAGAAAAATAATCATTTTCAGGCCAAGAAGGCTTTGCTATCTTGATAGTGAGCAAATGGCAGGAGCAAAAGGACTCCTGAGCCTGCCCCTTGTTACTGAAAGAAGAAAATTAAGGCAATTGCAGTTGAGCAGAAAACTAACATTTGGCTTTTTGCCCCCTCAGCTGCTCTCCTTGTCCCCAAGACCCTCCCAGCCCCCTGTCCAGGGCCAGGAGCCGTTTTCCAGCCCATGTTTTCATCCACAGGGCGATGGGCAGCTTTGGCTCCGAGTGTCCCCAAGCAGCGCTGAGGCACCGCGGGAGGCTCCTGCCACCTACAGAGAGAGTCTGGGGACCAGGAGGGACAGCGGGGACCAGGCAGGAACAGCGGGGACCAGGAGGGACAGTGGGGACCAGGAGGGACAGCAGGGACCAGGGAGGGACAGCAGGGACCAGGAGGGACAGCAGGGACCAGGAGGGACAGCGGGGACCAGGGAGGGACAAGAAACACAAAGTGACCAGAGGGGGACAGTAGGGACCACAGTGGGGACCAGAGCGGGCAGGAAACGCAAGGGAGGGGCAGGGGGGACAAGGGAGGGACACCAGGGAGCAGTTAGGGACAGAGGGGACTGTAGGGAACAGGAGGTGCAGGGGGGGAGCAGGAAGGGACAGCAGGGAGCAAGGGAGGAACAGTGGGGACCAGGGAGGGACAGCGGGGACCAGGAGGGACAGCAGGGCCCAGGAGGGACAGCAGGGCCCAGGAGGGACAGCAGGGCCCAGGAGGGACAGCAGGGCCCAGGAGGGACAGCAGGGCCCAGGAGGGACAGCAGGGCCCAGGAGGGACAGCAGGGCCCAGGAGGGACAGCAGGGCCCAGGAGGGACAGCAGGGCCCAGGAGGGACAGCAGGGCCCAGGAGGGACAGCAGGGCCCAGGAGGGACAGCAGGGCCCAGGAGGGACAGCAGGGCCCAGGAGGGACAGCAGGGCCCAGGAGGGACAGCAGGGCCCAGGAGGGACAGCAGGGCCCAGGAGGGACAGCAGGGCCCAGGAGGGACAGCAGGGCCCAGGAGGGACAGCAGGGCCCAGGAGGGACAGCAGGGCCCAGGAGGGACAGCAGGGCCCAGGAGGGACAGCAGGGCCCAGGAGGGACAGCAGGGCCCAGGAGGGACAGCAGGGCCCAGGAGGGACAGCAGGGCCCAGGAGGGACAGCAGGGCCCAGGAGGGACAGCAGGGCCCAGGAGGGACAGCAGGGCCCAGGAGGGACAGCAGGGCCCAGGAGGGACAGCAGGGCCCAGGAGGGACAGCAGGGCCCAGGAGGGACAGCAGGGCCCAGGAGGGACAGCAGGGCCCAGGAGGGACAGCAGGGCCCAGGAGGGACAGCAGGGCCCAGGAGGGACAGCAGGGCCCAGGAGGGACAGCAGGGCCCAGGAGGGACAGCAGGGCCCAGGAGGGACAGCAGGGCCCAGGAGGGACAGCAGGGCCCAGGAGGGACAGCAGGGCCCAGGAGGGACAGCAGGGCCCAGGAGGGACAGCAGGGCCCAGGAGGGACAGCAGGGCCCAGGAGGGACAGCAGGGCCCAGGAGGGACAGCAGGGCCCAGGAGGGACAGCAGGGCCCAGGAGGGACAGCAGGGCCCAGGAGGGACAGCAGGGCCCAGGAGGGACAGCAGGGCCCAGGAGGGACAGCAGGGCCCAGGAGGGACAGCAGGGCCCAGGAGGGACAGCAGGGCCCAGGAGGGACAGCAGGGCCCAGGAGGGACAGCAGGGCCCAGGAGGGACAGCAGGGCCCAGGAGGGACAGCAGGGCCCAGGAGGGACAGCAGGGCCCAGGAGGGACAGCAGGGCCCAGGAGGGACAGCAGGGCCCAGGAGGGACAGCAGGGCCCAGGAGGGACAGCAGGGCCCAGGAGGGACAGCAGGGCCCAGGAGGGACAGCAGGGCCCAGGAGGGACAGCAGGGCCCAGGAGGGACAGCAGGGCCCAGGAGGGACAGCAGGGCCCAGGAGGGACAGCAGGGCCCAGGAGGGACAGCAGGGCCCAGGAGGGACAGCAGGGCCCAGGAGGGACAGCAGGGCCCAGGAGGGACAGCAGGGCCCAGGAGGGACAGCAGGGCCCAGGAGGGACAGCAGGGCCCAGGAGGGACAGCAGGGCCCAGGAGGGACAGCAGGGCCCAGGAGGGACAGCAGGGCCCAGGAGGGACAGCAGGGCCCAGGAGGGACAGCAGGGCCCAGGAGGGACAGCAGGGCCCAGGAGGGACAGCAGGGCCCAGGAGGGACAGCAGGGCCCAGGAGGGACAGCAGGGCCCAGGAGGGACAGCAGGGCCCAGGAGGGACAGCAGGGCCCAGGAGGGACAGCAGGGCCCAGGAGGGACAGCAGGGCCCAGGAGGGACAGCAGGGCCCAGGAGGGACAGCAGGGCCCAGGAGGGACAGCAGGGCCCAGGAGGGACAGCAGGGCCCAGGAGGGACAGCAGGGCCCAGGAGGGACAGCAGGGCCCAGGAGGGACAGCAGGGCCCAGGAGGGACAGCAGGGCCCAGGAGGGACAGCAGGGCCCAGGAGGGACAGCAGGGCCCAGGAGGGACAGCAGGGCCCAGGAGGGACAGCAGGGCCCAGGAGGGACAGCAGGGCCCAGGAGGGACAGCAGGGCCCAGGAGGGACAGCAGGGCCCAGGAGGGACAGCAGGGCCCAGGAGGGACAGCAGGGCCCAGGAGGGACAGCAGGGCCCAGGAGGGACAGCAGGGCCCAGGAGGGACAGCAGGGCCCAGGAGGGACAGCAGGGCCCAGGAGGGACAGCAGGGCCCAGGAGGGACAGCAGGGCCCAGGAGGGACAGCAGGGCCCAGGAGGGACAGCAGGGCCCAGGAGGGACAGCAGGGCCCAGGAGGGACAGCAGGGCCCAGGAGGGACAGCAGGGCCCAGGAGGGACAGCAGGGCCCAGGAGGGACAGCAGGGCCCAGGAGGGACAGCAGGGCCCAGGAGGGACAGCAGGGCCCAGGAGGGACAGCAGGGCCCAGGAGGGACAGCAGGGCCCAGGAGGGACAGCAGGGCCCAGGAGGGACAGCAGGGCCCAGGAGGGACAGCAGGGCCCAGGAGGGACAGCAGGGCCCAGGAGGGACAGCAGGGCCCAGGAGGGACAGCAGGGCCCAGGAGGGACAGCAGGGCCCAGGAGGGACAGCAGGGCCCAGGAGGGACAGCAGGGCCCAGGAGGGACAGCAGGGCCCAGGAGGGACAGCAGGGCCCAGGAGGGACAGCAGGGCCCAGGAGGGACAGCAGGGCCCAGGAGGGACAGCAGGGCCCAGGAGGGACAGCAGGGCCCAGGAGGGACAGCAGGGCCCAGGAGGGACAGCAGGGCCCAGGAGGGACAGCAGGGCCCAGGAGGGACAGCAGGGCCCAGGAGGGACAGCAGGGCCCAGGAGGGACAGCAGGGCCCAGGAGGGACAGCAGGGCCCAGGAGGGACAGCAGGGCCCAGGAGGGACAGCAGGGCCCAGGAGGGACAGCAGGGCCCAGGAGGGACAGCAGGGCCCAGGAGGGACAGCAGGGCCCAGGAGGGACAGCAGGGCCCAGGAGGGACAGCAGGGCCCAGGAGGGACAGCAGGGCCCAGGAGGGACAGCAGGGCCCAGGAGGGACAGCAGGGCCCAGGAGGGACAGCAGGGCCCAGGAGGGACAGCAGGGCCCAGGAGGGACAGCAGGGCCCAGGAGGGACAGCAGGGCCCAGGAGGGACAGCAGGGCCCAGGAGGGACAGCAGGGCCCAGGAGGGACAGCAGGGCCCAGGAGGGACAGCAGGGCCCAGGAGGGACAGCAGGGCCCAGGAGGGACAGCAGGGCCCAGGAGGGACAGCAGGGCCCAGGAGGGACAGCAGGGCCCAGGAGGGACAGCAGGGCCCAGGAGGGACAGCAGGGCCCAGGAGGGACAGCAGGGCCCAGGAGGGACAGCAGGGCCCAGGAGGGACAGCAGGGCCCAGGAGGGACAGCAGGGCCCAGGAGGGACAGCAGGGCCCAGGAGGGACAGCAGGGCCCAGGAGGGACAGCAGGGCCCAGGAGGGACAGCAGGGCCCAGGAGGGACAGCAGGGCCCAGGAGGGACAGCAGGGCCCAGGAGGGACAGCAGGGCCCAGGAGGGACAGCAGGGCCCAGGAGGGACAGCAGGGCCCAGGAGGGACAGCAGGGCCCAGGAGGGACAGCAGGGCCCAGGAGGGACAGCAGGGCCCAGGAGGGACAGCAGGGCCCAGGAGGGACAGCAGGGCCCAGGAGGGACAGCAGGGCCCAGGAGGGACAGCAGGGCCCAGGAGGGACAGCAGGGCCCAGGAGGGACAGCAGGGCCCAGGAGGGACAGCAGGGCCCAGGAGGGACAGCAGGGCCCAGGAGGGACAGCAGGGCCCAGGAGGGACAGCAGGGCCCAGGAGGGACAGCAGGGCCCAGGAGGGACAGCAGGGCCCAGGAGGGACAGCAGGGCCCAGGAGGGACAGCAGGGCCCAGGAGGGACAGCAGGGCCCAGGAGGGACAGCAGGGCCCAGGAGGGACAGCAGGGCCCAGGAGGGACAGCAGGGCCCAGGAGGGACAGCAGGGCCCAGGAGGGACAGCAGGGCCCAGGAGGGACAGCAGGGCCCAGGAGGGACAGCAGGGCCCAGGAGGGACAGCAGGGCCCAGGAGGGACAGCAGGGCCCAGGAGGGACAGCAGGGCCCAGGAGGGACAGCAGGGCCCAGGAGGGACAGCAGGGCCCAGGAGGGACAGCAGGGCCCAGGAGGGACAGCAGGGCCCAGGAGGGACAGCAGGGCCCAGGAGGGACAGCAGGGCCCAGGAGGGACAGCAGGGCCCAGGAGGGACAGCAGGGCCCAGGAGGGACAGCAGGGCCCAGGAGGGACAGCAGGGCCCAGGAGGGACAGCAGGGCCCAGGAGGGACAGCAGGGCCCAGGAGGGACAGCAGGGCCCAGGAGGGACAGCAGGGCCCAGGAGGGACAGCAGGGCCCAGGAGGGACAGCAGGGCCCAGGAGGGACAGCAGGGCCCAGGAGGGACAGCAGGGCCCAGGAGGGACAGCAGGGCCCAGGAGGGACAGCAGGGCCCAGGAGGGACAGCAGGGCCCAGGAGGGACAGCAGGGCCCAGGAGGGACAGCAGGGCCCAGGAGGGACAGCAGGGCCCAGGAGGGACAGCAGGGCCCAGGAGGGACAGCAGGGCCCAGGAGGGACAGCAGGGCCCAGGAGGGACAGCAGGGCCCAGGAGGGACAGCAGGGCCCAGGAGGGACAGCAGGGCCCAGGAGGGACAGCAGGGCCCAGGAGGGACAGCAGGGCCCAGGAGGGACAGCAGGGCCCAGGAGGGACAGCAGGGCCCAGGAGGGACAGCAGGGCCCAGGAGGGACAGCAGGGCCCAGGAGGGACAGCAGGGCCCAGGAGGGACAGCAGGGCCCAGGAGGGACAGCAGGGCCCAGGAGGGACAGCAGGGCCCAGGAGGGACAGCAGGGCCCAGGAGGGACAGCAGGGCCCAGGAGGGACAGCAGGGCCCAGGAGGGACAGCAGGGCCCAGGAGGGACAGCAGGGCCCAGGAGGGACAGCAGGGCCCAGGAGGGACAGCAGGGCCCAGGAGGGACAGCAGGGCCCAGGAGGGACAGCAGGGACCAGGAGGGACAGCGGGGACCAGGCAGGAACAGCGGGGACCAGGAGGGACAGTGGGGACCAGGAGGGACAGCAGGGACCAGGGAGGGACAGCGGGGACCAGGAGGGACAGCAGGGACCAGGAGGGACAGCAGGGACCAGGAGGGACAGCAGGGACCAGGAGGGACAGCGGGGACCAGGGAGGGACAAGAAACACAAAGTGACCAGAGGGGGACAGTAGGGACCACAGTGGGGACCAGAGCGGGCAGGAAACGCAAGGGAGGGGCAGGGGGGACAAGGGAGGGACACCAGGGAGCAGTTAGGGACAGAGGGGACTGTAGGGAACAGGAGGTGCAGGGGGGGAGCAGGAAGGGACAGCAGGGAGCAAGGGAGGAACAGTGGGGACCAGGGAGCAGCAGTGGGGACCAGGGAGGGACAGTGGGGACCAGGGAGGGACAGTGGGGACCAGGGAGCAGCAGTGGGGACCAGGGAGGGACAGTGGGGACCAGGGAGGGGCAGTGCTGGCCAGCACTCTCCGGGCAGGGGGGGATGGCAGGGAGCAGGCAGGGCAGTGGGTGGTGAGGGCAGGGGTGGTGGTTCAGCCCCGAGCTGACACCTTCCAGCCCCAAATGCTGGCTGGAGCACCCAGGACACCCTGGGCATCATGTCCAGGGGCTGCAGGTGTGACAGGCTCAGCGGGTGCCCCTGCAAAAGGGCAGCAAAGGGAGGAAGGCACAGTGGAGGTTTTGCTGCCCCATTCCCCTTCTCTCCCTGGACAAGAGAGCAATTTACACTGATTAACAGCCAAAAATAATCCAGGTTCACTCTCCACCTCCACTGGCAGCACATGCGTTTTGTTTGTTTTCATTCTCCAACAGCCTCTGTATCCCCTGACACTTCTCTGCTTGTAAACAGTCGAGTATCACATTCCCCCTGTGGAAACTGTGGAAACCAGGGTCGACAAAAACCTGAAATCCACCTTTTTACTTTTTTTTCCCCCCTTTTTGCAGCTGTGCTGCAATTTCAATTACCATATGCCTTGTTTTGCCCCCAGGGAATGGTGGTGAGACGAGGAACAGGGGAAGTGTGGCAGGTAATGAAAGACACGTTCTCATTTCTGCTCCAGCAGATAGTGCAAGTGCCCATTAAATGCTGAAATTAATTGTTTAAATTGTTCTGAGCAGCATTTATGGTGATCTCCTTGTCGGTGCAGCTGGGCACTGCCTTTCAAAAGCTTCCCTGCGCTATCTGCAGCCCAACACTCCAGCAGCGACTGTCTCACCACAAACTAATTTGTTCAACACGCATTTATTGCACAACACTTACAAAAATACGTGGCAAAAATGCAGATTTTTTCCTTTTTCCCCTTTTGTGTTCATGCTGTTCCAGGGACAAAGTGCTGCAGCACCCAAAGGTGGCACTTTGTGACACAGTGTCGTGGGCACAGGGGTATTTGGTTGAGGGTTGAATCTGATGATCTTGGAGGGTTTTCCACCATTAATGATTCCATGATTGGAGCATTCCAAGGCACTGCCTCACCCAGCCAGAGCAGCTGCATCTGGAAAAACCAAAATCCCCACTGGAGCTATCTGAGGGCACAGCCAGGATATGCAGAGGGCACAGGGAGCCCTGAGAGCCAGGAGGGTGAGTGAGGATGGAAGTGCTCCCAGTGTTCCCAGTGCCCCCAGCCTGCCCAGCCAAGCTCCTCTCCATCCTACTAAGCTTGAAGAGGGAAACACACAGGCTGCAAGTGGGATAAATCCCCTGCTCCAGCCCGTTTCAGAGGCTGGGCAGTGATACAAACCTTTGGCTGGGCGCTGGAAGATTAAATAGTCCCTGGCTGGGACTGCTGCTCCCAGGGGCTGCCCCCACCAGGGACCTGTCCCCTGGGTCTGGGGCCACCAGGAGCAGGCACTGGAACCTCCACAAGCAGGAAAAGGTCCTGGCAGGGCAAGGGACAGCTCCCTGTGAGTACTGAGGAAGGCAACAGCTGTCAAGTGATATAAAACTCCAGCATCCAGTAATTCCTTCTGTTTTTCCAAAGCCTCGGTGCCTGGTGCCAGCAGGGCTGACAGGGACTGTAACAGGCACCAGCCCAGGGCAGGGTTTAACAGACATGGATGTGGCACTTGGGGACATGTGGAAGTGGCACTTGGGGACATGTGGTGGATGGGCAGTGCTGAGGGAATGGTTGGACTCGATGATTTTAATGCCTTTTTCCAGCTCAAGTGATTCTGTGGTTTATCCTGTCAGATGAAAGCTCCCATCCAGGAGGGGCTGTGCAGCCTTTCCCTCATCCAGGGAGGGTTGTACAGCTTTTTCCCCATCCAGGAGGGTTTCAGCCTTTCCCCCATCCAGGTGGGTTTCAGGAGCTGGTTACCCACAATGCCAACACGGTCATCTCAGGGGTGAGACAAGGAATCACTTCTGTGCCTGTGAATATTGTACAGCTGCTTAGAAATTAAAATGAATTTTGAATTGTGTAGCATTTATCTGCACTCCTAATTTATGTTTGAACAGGAGAGGAACTATTTTCTGTCTTGAAATCCAAGCTTAATTTTTATCTTTATTATCTTAAGAGCTTAGTGAATAATTAATTCTTTTTCTTGCAAGTATTTTTTTTAGATTTGAAGAAAAATTAATTCAGCCAAGGGCCCAGCTTTGTTGTCATTGATTTTGCAGGAGGCTGTGGAGGTCTCAAAGTAGCTGAGGGTCCTCTGGGGCCAGAAAATCAGGCAGTTTAGGGGATAAAGAGCCTCTTCCTCCAAGAAGAAGAGCCAGGGAAGCAGGGCTGGGATGGAAATCATGACAAGGAGTGGGATGGACAGAGACCAGGACAGAAGGGAAAGGGTGTCAGGGAGTGGGTTGGGCATGTGGTTTCTAGGATTTGGCACCTCTTCAAGGATGGATATGTGTTTCTGATGAGATTTTTATTACTTTTTGTCACTTAAAAATTTGATTTATCTTTAATTAGAGATGAAAACCAGGTATAAACTATCCTGGAGCAAACGAGGATGTGGAAAACACCAACCTCGGGATGAACCAGGGCCTGAGCAGCCCCCATGCTGGGGATCCCCCACCTCAGGCACTGCATCAAAAGGAGCAATAATTTCTTTTTCCAGACAAAAAGTCATCACAAGTGAGGAGGGTCCCTCATCCTCAGAGAAAGGGCAGGGGGGCTTTGCCCTGGCTTTTTCCAGCACAAATTGCCCTTGGAATCCCCACAGCCCCCTGGACGCTCCTGGCACGGCCAATTCCCATTTACAACCCGATTTCTGCTGACAGCTCAAGGTGCAAATTCACAGAAATTCATTCCAAACTTCCTGAATATGGATTTTATTATTAGTGGGAGGAAGAGCCTATTATTCTGGCAGCATCCCTTTATGTAGAAAAATTAATAAACTCAGTATAAATGCTGTGTTTCCATCAGCTCTGGGCTGTCAGTGCTGGCAGCAGGGAGCCACTGCAGGTTTGGTGTGTGTGGGTTCTTCACTCTCCACATTAACCTTTTCTGTGCTGCCTCAATATCAATTCTCTTCTAATCAATTGCTGTTTCCAGGCTGTTTTCCAGCCCAATACTTGCTGTTATCAGCACCCTGGCCTGACTCTGGCCCCAGCCCATGGAACCCCTGAGCCCCCCAGTTCCTCTCAAAGTCCCACCTGGCTGGAGGTGTTTTGAGGGGCATTTAGGGAGAGGAACTGAGGGAGCACTTGGGGAGTTTCATCTTGCACAGCCATTGTCATTGAAGGGGTTTCATTTGCACTGGCAGGAGCTGGTACCCTGCTGTGATTGGCATCTTAATCAATCAAAACACTCAGCTATGGCTCCCCCTCCTCCTGCAGAGCCCTACTTCACTCCAACCTGGATGTGGTTATGAAGCAACGCCTGTGTTTTTATAAGATTATTGTTCCTATCCAGCGGATGTTTTTGCTCCTATGAAGCACAGGCCAAAATGCCACAACCAGCACTGCAATCTCCCTTGGGTTTACTCCAAGTGGTGCAGATTTTGTGGATTTTTGCATGTCTCAGAGCCTGGAGAAGGAAAGCCCTGGATTCTCCTGCATTTAGGATGAGCTACTACACAGGTCAGAAAAATGCCAGAGAGGAGTCCCCATTATTGGGGCAAAAGTGCTCCACCAGGGAAATTTTCAGCAGTGTATCAATCAAAACACTCAGCTATGGCTCCCCCTCCTCCTGCAGAGCCCTACTTCACTCCAACCTGGATGTGGTTATGAAGCAATGCCTGTGTTTTTATAAGATTATTGTTTCTATCCAGCGGATGTTTTGCTCCTGTGAAGCACAGGCCAAAATGCCACAACCAGCACTGCAATCTCCCCTGGGTTTACTCCAAGTGGTGCAGATTTTGTGGATTTTTGCATGTCGGAGCCTGGAGAGAAGGAAAGCCCTGGATTCCCCTGCATTTAGGATAAGCTACTACACAGGTCAGAAAAATGCCAGGGAGGAGTCCCCATTATTGGGGCAAAAGTGCTCCAACAGGGAAATTTTCAGCAGTGTTACACCGTGTAGTTAATTTTCAGCAGTATTACATGGTGTAGTTAATTTTCAGCACTATTGTCCTGTGTACTTGACCTCGCTGACCTTAAATAATTGCATCTTAAAACAGTCTTAAAGGAGGCAGTACAGCTGGCCATATTTCAGCATTGATTTTCTGCCAGCTCGCTGTACTTTGGATAACTTGAACTCCACAGATCCCTCACTGAGCTCCCCTCCCTGGGATGGGGCTGCCCCCAGTGTGGCAGGACAGAAGGAGAGGATGGGATGGGCAGTTTGTGTTTCACCTGCACCTCTCAGGGCTGAGACCTCCCCAGATGATGCTTAAGCCCAGGTTGTGTATAAACAGGAAGGATTTCCATATTTTTCTAAGAGCTTCGTAATGTTTTGAAACAACTTTATCTCTTAATTCAAAAGTCTGTTTGAATAACCCAAAATGAGACCAGTGTGGAAGGGCTGGAAGATCATCTAACAAAGAGCAGCAATTCCTTCCCATTCAACTCAATTATCCCTGGCTCAGTCTTGGGGAAACAGCCCGATTGCTTTCCTGCCAGCTCCTGGCTGCCGAGTTAATAACATTGCACGCTGCGTGTGATGCACCAGAGCATTTTGCAATTACTCCTGGAGAATTTCCCTGGAAGGGGCTGGGAGGGCTGCAGGGGCCGGGGGCATGTCGGGAGGTGCCTTGTGCCCTTGAATGTCACCCTGTCCTTGCTCCTGTTGAGTGTCACCCTGTCCTGGCTCTGGTTGTGTTACCTTGTCCTGGGTCCTGTTAGGTGTCACTCTGTCCTGGCTCTGGTTGTGTCACCCTGTCTTTGATCGTGTTGAATGTCCCCCTGTCCTGGCTTCTTTTGAGTGTCACCCTGTCCTGGCTCCTCCTTTCGGGGTGCTCCAGCACTGACAGGCCCCGGGCTGTGCCGGGCAGGATGAGGCACACCGGATCGATCTGCCTTGCTCCCCTTGGCTGAGGCACACCGGATCGATCTGCCTTGCTCCCCTCGGCTGAGGCACACCGGGCCGATCCCCAGTGTTCTCTCGGATGAGGCACACTGGGCTGATCTCTGTGCCCCTCTCGGATGAGGCACACCGGGCCAATCTCCCATGCTCCCCTCAGATAAGGGACACCAGGTCCATCCCCGGTGCTCCATCCCAGATGAGGCACATCAGGCCAATCTCTGGGCTCCCCTTGGATGAGGCACACCGGGCCCATCCCTGGTCCCCTCTCAGATAAGGCACAGTGGAGCGATCCCCGGGGCTCTCTCAGATGAGGCACACCAGGCCAATTCCTGCGGCTCTCTTGGATAAGGCACACCGGGCAGATCCCCGGTGCTCCATCCCCGGGGCTCCATCCCTAGATGAGGCACACCGGCCGATCCCCGGGGCTCCATCCCCGGTGCAGCCGGGCCGGGAGCAGCAGTGTGCAGCAATTGTGCTCCCTGGCTGCCGCACCGAGCCCTGCAGCTGCCCGGGCTCCGGGGCTCGGGCTGGCACCGCGGCAGCGCAGAGGGGCTGCGAGGGGCTGCCACAGGCTAAAAGGGCTGGGGCTGGGGCTGACACAGGCTAAAAGGGCTGGGGCATTTTTGGGCTTTGCAGAGCGTGAACCTGTCCAGAAACACCAGCGGAGCTGGACCCTGCGGGGGCTGAGGATGCTACCGACGGGCACCCGGGACAGGGGATGGAGGGGGGCTCGTTTCCAGCTCCCCTCGGGCAGGACGCGAGCTGTGACAGCCTGTGTGTCGTGGGGGACACGGGCAGAGCGGTGTCGCACCCCTGCTCTGAGCCCTGGCGGTCCCAGGCAGAGTGTGGCCATCCCTTCTCCCCGAGGTGATGCTCCAGGCCTGGCTGTCCCAGCCCTCTGGCACGGCCACCGTGGCTTCCCTGGAGATCCTCGGCTCCTTTATTTCAAATTCCAGACCCATGGACGTGTCCCCTTTCAAAACCAGGAAGGAACTGGGATTTCAGCAAAGAAGGTTATGAATAAATAAACTGATAAACTCAAATAAAGTAAATAAAGGTAAAGGGAAAAACAAAACCAACCAAAAAAAAAAAAAAAAACACTAACAAACAAACAAAAACAAAAAAAAAAAAAAAACCAAGGAAAAAAACCAAAACAAAAAGAAAAACACCAACAGAAAATGCAAACGAACCGTTAAATGAACCCAAACTGTAAATTTCTAGTTCCAGAGTCACTGGCTGCTGGGGAAGGGGCATCCCCAGCCCAGTACCCCTCACAGGCTCCCAGTGCCTAAGGGAAGGGATGGTGAATTAGAGAGGCGTTAAATATTCTGTCAGTTCAGCTGCCAACCTGAAAAACCTGGTGCTTGCAGGTGCTTTGAAACCCATTTTTCAAGCAGTATTAATTTCAGATCAACCTGTGCCTGTTTCTCTGCCCTCAGGAGTGCCACGAGCAGAAGCCAGCTCGGGGGTGACAAAGTGTCCGTGCTCCCTGTGCCCTGCTGTCCCCTCCCCAGGACTCCCCAGGCCCAGCCTAAGGGGAGGGGATGGGTCAGGCTTTAACTCCTCACTACAGTGAATAAACGCTGTGTGCTTTTACCAACGCTGGTCCATTCTGATTCCATTCTCACACCCGAAAGCTTCCCTGGCTCGCCTGACAACGGCGTTTTACAAGCTGGATCAGCCCTGTCTCCTGCTGTAAAAGCCAGCAGGGCAGTGAGAACCATCGAGGGCAGCACACGGGGACCCGCGGAATTCCTGACCGCAGGGAACCCTCCCTGTGACAACTCCCTGGCCGCTACCACACTGCCAGCAACCACAACCCCAGGCTGTAATCCCTCCTTAAGCACCTCGGCAATGAGAGGATTAACCAGGGATCTGCCATGGCCGTGTGCCATGGCCGAGCCTGAGAAATCCCGACGGGAATTGCCGTGCCCTCCCCATCTCCCTCCCGTCCTCCTCTCCCACACAAGGATGCTCCCGTGTGGCAATTAATATTGCTTGAAATTAATATTGTGGGAATTAATATTGTGGGAATTAATACTGCTTGGAATATGGGTTTCAAACCACCTGCAAGCACCAGGTTTTTCAGGCTGGCAGCTGAACTCATAGAATCCTTGACATCTCTGCAATTCACCGTCCCTTCCCTTAGAGGGAAACCGAAGGGAGGTTTTTGTTCCGTGCCCTCCCGACCTCCCTGCCTCCTCCTCTCCCACACAGGGATGCTCCTCCGGTCCCTGCTGTGCTCCAGCCCTGGGCTGTGCACAGCCCAAGCCCCTGTTGATGAGCAGAGCCCCATTTTCAGCCCGTGGGGAGGGGATGGATGGGGCAGCACCTGCGGGCAGGACACCTGTGCTCAGCGCTTCTGCAACACCTGGAGGCTCCAAAATCTATCCCCAAACTAATCCTTCCTGCTACAAACTGTTACCATGATATTTTTATGAAAATCCTTTTACCAGGATATTTCCTCCTGAGAAGCTGGGAAGCTTCAGCTTCTCCATGTTTTGCTGCTTTGGAATGTGATTTGGAGAATTGTTTACACAACATGTGAAATTGTTTTTTACTTGATGACCAATGATAGCCACTTGTGTTGAAGCTGTCACAAGATTTTATTATCATTCCATTCCTTCCTTTTCTTTCCAGCCTTCTGACTGATCCTTTCCCTGTATTCTTTTTTGTATAGTTTAGTGTAACATTAATATAATATAATATAATATAATATAATATAATATAATATAATATAATATAATATAATATAATATAATATAATATAATATAATATAATATAATATCAACTTTCTGAAACATGGAGTCAAGATTTTCATCTCTTCTGCCGTCCTGGGACCCTCAAACACAACCATAACAAATATCACCCGTCAGGTGCAGCCCAGCCCTGTCCCCAGCGGGATGTCCCTGGGGGTTCCCTCAGTGACCCAGCCACGGTCACAGCTCTTCCAGATCCCTGTTCTGGATCTCTCTGCTCCATCCCCCCGGCCTGCAGGGGCACAGCGTCCCCTCACAGCCCCAGCTCCCCGCACCCAGCACAGACATTACTTTTAATGATGTGCAAATTGGCTCAGGGCAAGGACAGCGGTCAATCCCAGGCTCAGCACGTCGGATCCTTTCCCTGTATTCTTTTTAGTATAGTTTAGTGTAACATTTTAATAGAATAGAATAGAATAGAATAGAATAGAATAGAATAATAAATCAACTTTCTGAAACATGGAGTCAAGATTTTCATCTCTTATGCCGTCCTGGGACCCTCAAACACAACCATAACAAATATCACCCGTCAGGTGCAGCCCAGCCCTGTCCCCAGCGGGATGTCCCTGGGGGTTCCCTCAGTGACCCAGCCACGGTCACAGCTCTTCCAGATCCCTGTTCTGGATCTCTCTGCTCCATCCCCCCGGCCTGCAGGGGCACAGCATCCCCTCACAGCCCCAGCTCCCCGCACCCAGCACAGACATTACTTTTAATGATGTGCAAATTGGCTCAGGGCAAGGACAGCGGTCAATCCCAGGCTCAGCACGTCGGTGAGGAGAGCTGGTGGCTCTTTGTTCGGGGGCAGCAGCTGAGGGAGAGGAGGGAGGGAAGGCTGCTCTGCCCGGCGCTCCAGACACGCAGGAATTGATTTGGGATTGTTTCTGAGCAGCAGGCGATCCAACAATCAGATCTATTTCTCTTGCAGGTCTGAGTGCAGAGCTCTATTATTCATACTCTGGCTTTAAGTTATGGCCAGTGTCGTGTCAAATGTACCAATTCCAGCAGCTTTAATGGAGTTGGCCTCTGCACCCCTCGCCAAGTGGCAGCTGATATTTTCTGCCCACATCCCTTGTATCTACGAGGGGAAAATATTGAATGCTCCCTGTGGCTCTTGTTCCAGTGCCTGCAAAGGGGAGGGTTCCTGGCCCTGGTGACACCACGTGTGCCAGCGTGCACATGGCCAGGCACGTGTGGCTCCTGGCACAGCCACAGCCTGGCACTGCCACACCAGGGCACCCCAGGGCCACCTTGTGTGTCGTGACCAGCTGGGCTTTGCTCCACCAGTGGCACCCAGGGATCTCAGAGAGGAGAAAAGCCCAGCTCCACGTGCTCACAGCTTTCCTGGCCCTTTGGCCACCACTTTGCCAGCCAATTGCCAGTGCAAGCTGCCATGCTGGTGCTGGTGTGACAAGCAGCAGGACCTGACTGGGAGCCTGGGCACAGGAGGGTGCAGGATGCTCACTTCAAGCCAGTCCTCACTCATCAGCCTCTCTCAGCTCACACCAGTGAAATACCTGACTGGGTGGGAGGAAAAAACTTGAAATCCTGCCACTGAGAGGTTGAAGGTTTCCCCTGAGCTGCTCTTGCTGCCTTCTCCTCCTCCTGCCAGCCATGGGGAGGCTGCAGCTCCAGTGAGTGTTGTGTGCTGGGCATGGGGATGGGGGGAGGAAATGCTTCCTGCAGGTGGGATCATCCTCCAGAGAGGTGGTGGAGCAGGGCTGCCCCTTGGGAGGAGGGCAGGAGGGTGGGTGGTGCCTGGGGTGCTGTGGGAGGCCCTCACTGTGCCACCACATCTTCCCTCCTGCACACCCCTTCCTGACCTCGGTGTCTGGGAATGCTCCAGGCAGGCCCTGAGCAGCTGGGAGGGCTCAGGGCATGTTCCCATATTCCCTGGTGGCTACACATCCTATCCATGCTCCGACACTCCCACTGCAGCTGGGGCAGAGACCCTGCAGACGTTTGGTTCATGTTCTGCTGCCGCTCAGAGCTCAGCCTTTGGTCCATAATTGAACCAAATGTTTTAAAACAAGCTTTGATCCCTTGAAAAAGGCAATTCTCCTGGCTGCCCCCATCACCATGGCACCCGTAAACAACTGGCAACCTGCCCACCTCCTAATTTTAGTAACTAATTACCTCTCGTTATCTTGCATCAGGCCAGTAGCCAGCATGTCACCAAGTGATTAATACAGTTCACACAGCAACATGAAGCTGCATCCCTCACTCACCACCAGAGTCATCCTGTTTGCCCTCTCCTTGTTTACCTTCATAAAGCAGTGAGAGAGGCAGGAAATACAAGGAGTCAGTATTTACTGCTGGATGAGCAGCTGGGAAGGCAAAGGAGCAATAGGGCTGGGCCAGGAACTTCTGGAGGCAGGAGAAGTGGCTTTGAGGAATTTGTAATTAAGATTTAACCCAGCAGCCTCTAATGGGCTTGTAAGTCCTCTGCCCCTCTGCATGACCAGTGCAGCCTGTGGGCTGCTGACACCCTGCAGAAGGATTTCAAACCTAAAGGTCTTGAACCACGACAAGACAGAAGGAGGATTTCTCTTAAATTGTGCAGTTTTTTGGTTTTTTTCCCATAGGTTCTCCCACAAGGCTGGGAAGGATCCATTTGCATCCCATCCCATCCCACCCCATCTCTCAGCTCCTGCTCGTGGCTGGTCACAGGATTATGCACTATAAATTAAATTGTGGTGGCTTCATCAATATCAATCAATTTGATGATACTAAAAAGAGCCTGACCAGAGGCACCAACCCTGCTGTCCAAATTAAAACAGACTGTTTTTTCACCCCTGAAACTGTCCCATTCCCTCAGCCCATGATAGGAGCATCGCTCAGTCACCTTGGGATAATGGGTGTTGGGTGGGCTTGGGAGGAGGAAACAGTGGGTGAGTGGTCTGGGGCAGGAGGGCAGCTGAGGGGGGCAGGAGAGCAGGTTTGGGGTGTTTGGGGCTCAAACTTACCGAGGGCTCAGTCCCATCCTCACCCAGGCTCCTCCAGCAGCAAGGGCAGGCGAGCACTTACAATAATGAGGTATTCAGCACTGACACTTTTTAATTCCCCAAATGATTAACTTGCAGCAGATTAGAGCTGGGATGGCTATTTAATTAACAGACACGTCAAGCTTGCTTATGAGTCATTAAAAAAACCCACCCTAATGATTGACTTGTTAATACGGAAGAAATCAATTAGATTTTTTTTTTATTCCTCCTCTGAAGTTTTCAGATCCAGCCGAAAGGAGGGAAGAAGAAAGGATGCTGGGATTCAGCAGAGCTTTATTCTTTACAGAGGAGGTTGCAGGAGCAGCTGGATGCAGAGGTTTGGAGGGTTTTTGGGAGGCAGGGACTGAGCCCTGTCCCAGGATGCAGAGGAGGATGCAAGCAACCCCTCAACACCAGGTTGGTTGTGTCAGAAAAGCTGCCCTGCCCTCCCTCAATCCCCTCACTCTCACCTCCAGGACCAAGTTCCAGGTGTTCCACCCCCCTTTCCCAAAGGCCTTTACCCTGAACTGCCTGGCTCCCTGTGTGGCTTTCCCAGAGAGCCTGGAAGAGGGGATGGGAATGGCTGGAGTGGGAAGGGGGATGCAGGGTGGCTGCCTTGGGGCTGGGGCAGCTCCTCCGCCCAAAGCTGGGCGTGCTGCTGGGGGAGGTGGGTTATTGCAGGGGGTCCTGCAGGTGCTGAGTTCATGATGCACCCAGGAAAAAGTGCCTTGGGCAGGAAAGGCTGGACCTGAGCAGAAGTTGTCTGCTCAGAGTTCAAGGGCAAAGAGGATTTGGGAGCTGCAGCCAGAGAGCCCCGAGCTCAGCAGGGTCAGAGTCGGGGAGGTTCGAAGATCTCCCAAGCACCACATCAGTGCCAGGACAGGGGAGAGCCTGTCTGACCCTCCTGCTCCCTGGGGAAAGCCCACGAGGGGTTAAATGCCTTTCTCACACACAATTATGTATTGCTGTCTTCGGAGTCTGACTTAATGCACAGGAACTCTGATTGCTCAAGTCGTAGATTGCCTCTTGACATTAATTACTATGTAAATCCGGCAGATTAACATTGTCAGATGATGAGTGGCAAGTCTCACTCGCAGTCAGTCTCCCAGGAGCGCCGCGGTTGCAGAAGTTGCCATAGCGATTTTTTCCTCTTGGAAAAAAAAAAAAAAAATCCCAGATAACAGAATAAACTCAAAACAAGCCAGCACATCCCTGTACTCCCACCAGGCGTTGCTGCTCTCCCTGCTGATCCCAGAGCCTCAGCCGGACCCTGCTGGGGCAGAAGCTCAAGCTGCATTTTGACCCTTCAGTGGGTTTAATGCTCTTCAAGTGCCTGTCTGGCTCCTCTTAGTGCTTCATGCCTAAGTGGCCGTGATGGGGGGCTCATCCTTCCTCCACAGGATCTGCCTGGCTCTGCTCCCCCAGCTTTGGTCACTCTGTGTCCCCATGGGGGGCTTATCCCCCCCTCCCCAGGAGCTGCCAGGCTCCTGCTCCTCTGGCTTTGCTCATTCTGTGGCCCCCTCACGCTGCTGGGCACAGTCCTGGCAGGCAATGTGGTGCTTTTTGGGGAACAGAAAGCCCCTCTGGGTCTGCTTGAGGAGGAGATTTGATGTTGTTATCCCAGTCTCTGAAGCCAAACAGTGCAAAGAAAAGGGAAAAAACCCTCGTTTTTCACTCAAGATGAAAGATGCATGAGCAGAACGAGCAGGGCTGCTCACCGAGGAGTCAGGGGCTTTGAAGGTGAGCTGAAAGCTCCCTACATAAATTGATAAACTGCCTCAGATCTGTGGTCAGGAGAGCACAGGCAGCCGGCTGCAAGCCTCGCTGTGCCTGGGGGTGCTTTGGCCTGACCCCCCAGCCCTGTGCCCTGGCTCATGTCAGCCCTGAACTGCCAGGTGGGTGCCTGAGATGCCCCCGGGGTCTCTCTGGTCCAAGATGTCCTTGCCAGTGTCCTCCCGCAGGTCACCCAGCTCCCACGCACTGAAACAGGGGTCCCCAGGACCCCCCAAATCCCACTTCTCCCCCAGGCTGAGCCTGGATCAGCCTCTGCTCCCCAGGGACAGACCGCGGGGCTGGGTGGGCTCTGCAGCATCACCACCACCTCTGTGTGCCCTGAGGGAAGTTGCACGACAGAGGTTGTTTATTGCCTTTGAAAGGCAAGAATATGCTCCTCATCCATGTCACACTCCTAAAAATACCAGACGTGTTGCCCCGACTCTCCTCTCGTGCGCTAATGACAGCTGAGGAGCGACGTCTGTATCATAATGGATGAGAAACAAGTGCCTCTGTACCCGGGAGAAGGCTGATTATTTTACTGGCAAGATACATTAAAAAATGCCTTGTGACACAAAGTAACATTAATGTCAGCAAGCGGCAGCGCGGCGCCTCCGGGGAGCCCCGCTGCTGTCACCCTGATTAAATTAGCGCGTTCCCCGCATCCAGCCGCCCATCAATATTCATGTCGGGGTGTGCCCGAGCCAGGCTGCCGTGCCTGACAGCCCCGAGGAGGCGAAACAGCTCCGCCGCGGGATGCAGGAGCGGATCCAGGGGTGGTTGCCCTCCAGGCGGTGCCCGAGCATCCTCCCCTCCATCCCTGCGGTGCTGCATTTTAGTTAAATGGTATGCTCATTGGCCCAAGTCTCATTCTGCGCCCACTTTAAATCTCCCCCTTAAGCGGTGCGAGGGAGACCAGGCTCCCTCTTGGCCCCTCTCTCCCCTAGGCTCTCCCTCTCCCCCTCCCTCCCCTTCCCCTCTTCTCTCTCTGACACCATGTTGTTCCCGGGGGTGGGATCCCAAATAAACCCTCATCTAATTGGGGTGCCTCCCCTCCCAAAACAAACTGCTACACATCCCCAGGCCTCAAGAGGGGCAGGGATGTAGCCAGGGCGATGCCCTGGAGTGATGCTCCACAGGGAATTCCTGCTTGGTCCATGGGGTCTTCCCTCAGCAAAAAGAATTTTCAGAATGAAATTAATTTTGGAATGAGAACATGCCAGACCCCCTCGGTTTGGCTCAGTGTTTCCTGCTTTCAGAAGCCCCAGCCCGTGGGAATTGACAGCTCCTGGCTGGAATGCCCATGCCTGGAGCTGCTGCAAGGATCTCCTGCCTCTCCTCAGAAGGTAATTATGCCCTACTAGGCTCTGCAAAATTCATGGCTATAAATGTCTCCGCACGGGGAAGGTGCTGTAACTCATGAAGAATCAAATGCCAAAATGCTGCTGAGGAAAGGCCGGAAAGAGCTTTAATTGCCCCAATGAATCAGTGTCGTCCCAGGCTTCCCAGGCATCACCGCTGCACATCAGCCCTGCTGGCAGCCTGGCCTGGGGATGTGTTTCCAGAAGTGCTGCCAAGCAGGCAGCTGTGGATCCTCCTGCCAGCTCCCACCCTTGTGAGTGCACCTCAGTCCTGTGCAGGGCCAGCCCTGGCTCCCAGTTTGCCCCCATAACCTCTCCTGGACGCAAGAGCAGGATCTCCTCATCTCCAGGAAGGAAAGCAGAGGATGAACAGAGCCTGGGGAGCTGCAGGGACATCCCAGCACTGCCAGCTCCAACCTGGGATAACTCTTCCATAACTCTGCTGCTGCAGGGGGTGGTAACGAGTGAGAACAGGCTCAGGGCAGTTTAAGGAGCTGTGCAGGGGCTGCCCTGAGCTGAGCTCTCTGGAAGGTGCCAATCTGCTGGGTGAGAGAGCCTGGACTCGTTTTGTTCACATGGGAGCTGCCACCCACCTAAAGCATTGCCTGTAGGACCTCAGACTGGTTTGGGTTGGAAAGGGCCTTAAAACCAATCTCATTCCACCCCCTGCCATGGGCAGGGACACCTCCCACCATCCCAGGGTGCTCCAAGCCCTGTCCAGCCTGGCTTTGAGCAATGGGGCAGCCACAGCTTCTCTGGGCAACCTGTTCTAGAGCCACACCACCCTTCCAGGAAAGATTTTTTTCCCAATATCTGGTCTAAACCTGTTGTCCTTCAATTTAAAACCATATTTTTGGTGACCCCAGCTCCACCCTCCGTTCAGGGCTGACTTGCCAAGGGATCCAAGCACTGGCACTGGCACTGGCACTGCTCCTGGGACCCTTGCCACAGCTGGGGTCCTGTGGGCTCCCAGTGTGGTTAACAACTTTTTTAAAACTGAACTCCCTGGGAACTTGTTATTCCAGAATTGCAGCCATTAAGGGCTTGTTAATATTTATGAAATAATTAATAGATGCACCTCTGTTCTTCAATAACTCATGTAAAGTTGTGCTGGGGAAGGCGGTACTGGGTGTTCTGCTCAGAGCAGCTCAGAGCAGGAGGAGCCCTTAATTATGTATTAAACACACACAGATTTATTGCACAAAGTTATGAAAAACAAAGGCATTTAATTTTAGAAATAATGAGGCAAGTTCTGCTACCTGGAGAGCCGTGTTAATGAGGAAACTGGCTGTGGAGCTCTGCTCCAAGGAAAAACATTTCCAGGGGCCTGGCCCCATTGTGGTGAGCTCACTCTTTACGTGGGAGATTCAGTGCTCAGCAGGGCAGGGATTGGGAGGGGCAGGCAGGGCCACCCCAGTGCACACACACAATGTTTTCTGGGAGCTTTCCCAGTGCCATCTCCTTTCCCTGAGCACAAGATGTTCCTTTGCTCCAGGGACCCCTGTGCAGGTGCCCCCCACGCAGGCTGAGGGTCTCTGGAGTGGCACCGGAGGCCCTGGTGGCACACGCACAGACTGCTGACCAAACCACGATCCGTATTTTCAATTTTCCAAAAGATTATGTTTTCATCTCTAAAAGATGTTGTCTGCTGCTTTTTGACCTGAATAAAGTGGAAGGCAATAGAATCCAGATGAAATATATATCCACATTAATCTTACACAGCCTGGCGCTGCTTCCAGGTGCTGTGGCAGGAGCAGATCCACTTACAGCCAGGTGCCCACCTGGGTCTGAGTGATTCCCACTCTTGATTTAACAGGATTAAATGCTGCTGTGAAATGCAGCTGGTCCCAGTGCAGGGAGCACAGCTTCCCCCTGGGAGGGGGCTGGAAAAGCTCAGGGGGGTGTTTTCCCTGAGCAACGTCCATGGCAGGGGAGGGGTGTGACCCTGTCACCTCCAGACATCAGAAGGTGACAGTGGGGTTGTCGTGGCAGCTTTGCTCCAGGCTGGGTCATGCAGCTGCTGCCAGCTGGGCAGAATGGTGCTGTGCCCAGCAGGATTCTGTGCTGCCCAGTGGGGACACAGCCTCAAGCTGCACCAAGGGAAATTTAGGTTGGATATTACGAAAAAGTTTTTCATGGAAAGAGTGATAAAATTCTGGAATGTTCTGCCCGGGGAGGTGGTAAACACATCCCTGGGTGTGTTTAACAAAGCCTGGATGTGGCACTGGGTGCCAGGGTTGAGTGGAGGTGTTGGGGCTGGGTTGGAGTCCATGAGCTTGAAGGTCTCTTCCAACCCAGTGACTCTGGGAATTCTGTGACTGATGCTGTGATGAGGGGATGATGCTGTGCCCAGCAGGATGGTGCTGTGCTGGGCAGGATTCTGTTCTGCCCAGTGGGATGGTGCTGTGCTGAGGGGATGATGCTGCACTGAGCAGGATGGTGCTGTGCCCAGCGGGATGTCGCTGTGCTGAGCAGGATTATGCCACCTCAGCATTTGGACAGGCACTTCCACCTGGATTTTGGCAGCAGGGGAGGTTGCCGGGAGCCCACGGCAGGGGCCAACCCGCCCACCTCAGCCAGCAGAGAGCATTCATTTTGCTTTGTATCTCCTCAGTTTCCTCCCGCAATTTGCATTTCAAAGCCTCTCGTGTGCTGCCTGTGTCCCCAGACAGCCCTTGTGCAGCCACAGGAGCTCCAGGCCAAGGTGAGGGGCACTCACAACCTTCACAGACACAAATCCCTGCCAGGGACAGGCTGCATCCCCCAAGCCAGATCCCAGAGCCAGGCGTGGTGAGGCTCCAGCTGTAGCAGGAGAGTACTGGGGGAAGGACAGGGAGAAATTGGATTCAGAGGCAGCAAATGCAGCTCCCCAGAATGGATGTACATTTTCATTATACACTGAGTAATTGGTGGTAATACAAGAGATATGGGCAGTATCATTATAGACCAGGCTGTGCTGGAGATGGATTATCATCATCTGTCATTATCTGGGCTTCCTTGTGGCTGCTAAAATTGTAGAACATGATTTTAATAACCCTGGAAGGCAAGAATCATTTTTCTTTTGTCACTTAACAACTTGGCCTCATTCACTGATACCTTTAAATAAGAAGGGGGGATTAATTTCTAGTGGGATAAATGCAGACCTGGTTGTTTCCTCCTCTCCTCATTTGCAAAGGGGCCCCCTTCCATGCCTGACAGCTTTCAAGGAAATTGCAGATAATGGGGACAGGATGTCAGCGTGGAGCAGGGGGCACAGAATCACCCGGAGACAGGTGGTGGTGCTGACACAGTGCCAGCCCGGGGACCCTCGCCCTGTGCCCCCCAGGAAGGGCACTGATGGCACTGGGAACCACAGCCTGAGGCTCAGGGAGTCCTGCCCAGGAGATCTGGGCAGTCTCAGAGCCATCAGGGTGGTGCAGGCATCCCAGCCTTCAATCCCACCTCACAGGGCACAGACACGGAGCCAGGGGAGCTGTGTCACTCCTGACCCCCCTGGACACTGTCAGGCTCATTTGGGGATATTTCATCTGTCACTCCTCTTGGCCATGGAAAAAGCCAGCAGCAGGAGAGGGACAAATCAAATTACAAGGCAGCTAATGAAAATAATGGGGAATAAAGCACTTTTGGAGGCTGCTTGGTTGGATTCCTATTTCCCTGTGTCACTGGGTTCAAGCAGGGATGTTTATAACCTCACAAGGACATTTCATTGCCTTTGTGATTAGCTCAATTGAGCGTGGATTTTTTGCTCTCCCAGATCTCAGCCCCTGGAAGAGGAGAAGTGCCAGCTCCAAGTCACATTCCTGCCCCACAGCTCGAGCACCCAGAGCCCCCCTGTGCCTTCCAGGGGCCTGGCACTGGCAGCATGTCCCAGACTGACGTGGATGGGGAATGAAGGGGGTCTCCACAGCCCAGATGGGGGGTTCATACAGCAGGAGCAATGGGGAAGCACTTGGGAGAGCTTTGCCCCTTTTCCATGCAATGCTCCAGCCATGAGCAGCTGTCAGTGCCTGCCTGGGCTGGCAGCCCCTACCTGCAACTATTGACTCTGAGTAAATAATCCCCAGGTATCCTTTTCCTTTTCTCCTGATAAAAGCTGGGTTTTTTCTATTATTGTCAGAGGTGTTTATTAGAGCAGAAAAATAATAGTGCTTTGCTTGCAGCCTGATTGCTGGGAAGTGACGGGAGTGGCCCCAACAGCTGGGATCAGAGTCAGACCTGCTGCCTGGCACCACGGGCACAGCCAGGTGAGGGGCTGTGCTGGGGGGAGAGAAGCCCCTGCCCAGGTGGTTTGATGGGAGGCAGCACCAAAGGGAAATTTCTTTTCAGCAACAGCAGAAGGAGGAGATGCTTCACAAGTCTGAGCTCTGGAGTGACTCAGCAGAAAAGAGCAGGAATTTCCAGGAATATGAGGGGTGAGAGGCTGGTGCAGGGTCAGCCAAAGCTCTTGGGGAGGTTTCTCTGCCACAGACACCTGTGCAACAGAGGGAGGAATCTAAGGACAGGCAAGTTCTAGGTGGTCCCATGGAGGATCTCTCCCTCTTGCCCATCCACCCTATCAAACCACTCTACCCAGCTGGAGCTGCAGCCCCTTGGCACCACTTTGGCATCTCGCAGAGCAGAGATGAATAATGGCAGCACATCCCACCCCTCCTCCCCTCCCCATGCCCATCAGGGCCTCCCCGGATCTGCCACACAGAAATTAATCCTCCTGCCTCATTAATTGCAGGAATGTGCCGGGAGCTGTTCAAGGTCAGCCTCCAGGACCCCTGCCATCAATCCTCTCCAAATTGCCTCGCTGGGGAGGAGCTGGCAGTGGCACAGCAGGGACAGGCACTGGGGACATCTCTGGTGTTTGGGTGACCAGAGCCTGCAGACACAGGAGGGTCCTGCATGGGTGTCCCAGGAGTGGCTCCATGCTGGCAGGCTGCCCGTGTCCCCCTGATGATGCCGTTTGGAGCCAAAGATCCTCTCCTGACCATCTCTGCCCACTTGATGGGGAGCCCTCTGCTCCCTCCTCATTGCTGATGGCTGAGCAAGGGGGTAGTCTGAACTAATTGCATTGGGCACCAATTAACCAGCTCTCCTCACCCATTAGAGACTGCAGAAGATTTTGCACTTAGATCTTGCATCTTACATGACTGGCAATATTCTGTTTTTTTTAGGGAATGAAAAGAAGAAAGGGAAAATCCCTTTAGGGGAGCTGGGCTTTGCTGCCTGTGGAGCTGCTACACACCACGAATGTACTTTATTCTGTTTAAGAGCAATGATCCACCCAGCAGGGATGGAATCAGAGGCACTGGGAACAGAGAGGTTGCTGAGAGCTCCCAAGCACCGAATGTGGGGCTGCTGCCTGTGCACTGCAACCAGAGCTGCCCACAGGGTCTGGCCATGCCCAAGGGCTGCTGCCCAATGCCTCTGGACCCCATCCCACACACTGCAACCAGGAAAAACCCCGCAGCTCCTTCCCCTTTCCACCTTCCCCCTTGCCTGATGGCCTCAGGCTTGGGAGGCTCCTATGTCACAGACCGGGAGCCACGGCCCCACCACTCACCCCAAAACTGCTTCGTGAGCATCCACCCTCCCTCCAAACTGTGCTCACCTTGCTGTCCTGCACCATGGCCTGTGTCACCTGCACCGTGGGACCCTCGGGCACCCAGCTGGCTCTCACAGCCCGGCACCCCCCTCCCCACACATCCTCCTGCCCCAGCCCCTCTGCCAGGCTGGGGGACGCACGGCTCAGGATCCCTGCAGGGGTGGCACCCTGCACCCTGCCTCGTATTCCTGTCCCATGGCAGGGACGGGATCTGGGAGCTTGTGAGCGTGACTCAGAGCCGAAGGGGAACCGAGAGCGCTGACAGGGGGCACGTCTGCTCCATCCCCGCTCTGGGGCGGCTCTCCCGGCAGATTGGCACGCTCGGAGCCGCCTGGGACGAGCCTTTCCCAGCAGAGCAGGGCGAGGCGAGCCCGAGGACAGGCGTGCGCTGGTGAGGGATGCGAAGTGCCCTCCCCAGCCCCGACCCCAGCCTGCGGCGGGGCCCCACCGGCGGCGGGCGCTTGCCGGTGTCCAGCTGGGTGTTTGCAGCGCTGCGCCCTCGGTTCCCACGGAGATGCCCAGGTCACCATGGCTACCCACGGATTTTTTTCCTGCTCGGCTGGTAAACAGCCCGCACGGCACCGGCTTCCGTCCCGAAGAGCTGGGGGTTGCTACACCCCAGGGAAATGTTGCGAGGGCAGCTCCCCAGGCCCGGGCAGGCAGTGGGCATCGGCCCCGTGCCCCAGCCCAGGCTGCTGAGCCCTCACCGCACCCCTGCCAGCAGCCTGACCCGTTACAAGCAGGGCAGATTTGGGGGAAAGTGCCTTTACTTGCACTGTCGGGCTTGTGAGGTCAGTGATGAGAGGCCCAAGCCATCCCCTCCAGCTCTGCAGGAGGCAAAGCCAGATCTCCCCAGGCTGCTCTCCCACCACACCCTGCTCCCAGGGGGCTGCTCTGGCCCCCCAGATTTTGGCAGTGTGGGGCTATGGGAGCCCGGAGCGAGGAGAAACCCCGCCCCAAGGCAGAGTAAACAGCTCTTTGCACAACAGCCGCCGTGGTTGCGAAGGCTGTGAGTGTGGGAGGGTTGAGCAAACCTCTGTTTACCCCCATGCCAGCCCCGTCCCACCAGACACGGGATTCCCCGCCGGCGCTGTGTGCCAGCCTGGCACGGGTGGGCACAGCAGCTCGGCACGGCCCCAGGCAAGGAGCTGTGAAATAACACGGGTTAATGGTCAGCACTGGGAGATACTGGTGGGAACACCATGTCACGGGTTGCCCTCGGGCACCTTGTGGGCTGCTCACCCTGGGGCAAGCTGGACTGTGTGGACGTGGACACAGACACGAGTGTGGGGGTGTGAGCTGCTCCCAGACAGCATCACACAGCTGGGTTTGCCTCCTGCTCCTTGAGTTGCTCATTCCTTGGCCCATGGCCTGCTGCCACTTTCCCCAGCGTCCCTCTGCCTGTCCCCCAGCCCAGCCCGGTGGCCCCAGGGCAGTTGCAGTGAGGAGCTGTCTGTGCCCGGCTGTGCCAGGTCTGGCCCTGGCGGGCAGGGTGAGGCCGGGCGCTGCTCGGGGTGCCCGCGCCCCCGGGCTTTCCTGCCTGCGGCCAGCAAGGAGGGGGTCGCAGACTTCAGGGAAGTGTTTTGCAATCACCTTCTTCAGAGCGTCGCAGCAACTAACGGCCCTGGTTTTGAGGAACTAACGGGGAAAGCAGCATGTTAGCAAACACTCCGAGCACGGCCAGCCGCCGGCTGCCGCAGCCCCGCGCTCAGAGCGGGCGGTGAGCGCTGCCGGGCACACCGGACACAGGACAGGCAGGGATGGAGCCGAGGTAGGGATGGAGGTGGGGTAGGGGTGGGTCACTCAGGTCCCCCTGAGCAGCACCTGGTCTGCGGCTGCTGTGCCAGTCCCCAGCCTGGGACAGCCACACGTGCCAGGGGTGCCGCTGTCCCACTCCCACACTCGAGTGCTTTGTCTCCCTCTGGATGTTGGCGTGGGGGTGAGGAGCTGTGGGCACCCGGAGCTGGGCACAGTGTGGGCAGCCCCTCCTGGGCCACCAACGTGGCTGGGACCCATCCGGGGCAGAGGATCCGAGCAGGGGCAGAGGCAGCCACCGCTGCCAGGGCCATTCCCAGCAGCAGGCAGGGGACAGCCGGGAGGGGCGTGGGCAGGACCCCGCAGCCCGGCCAGTCCCGCTCTGCTGCTGTCGGTCATTCGCTTCCCTCTCCCAGTTTATCGCCCTCCGCCGCCCTCACCCGCCCTCAAACCGCAAATCTCTGCCCGGCAGCGGCTGGAGATAGTGGAGATAAAATCATCCCGTGCCTGCGGCCGGGCACAGGGCGCTGTGCCCGGGATGGGGCGCGGGGCCGGACGGTGGCGGCGGTGCGGGGGGACCCGCGTCCCGGGGTCTCTCCGCCGCGCTTCCCACTCCAGCGGCTGTGGCGGCGCGGGCGGCGAGCCGGGGGCGGAGGTGTCAGAAGGGCTGCGGGAAGGGCTGACGCTGACAGCGAAAGGACATTCTGCTCCAGCAAGAGCCGCTGACAATGGAGCCCGGCTCCTTCAGCCCACCTCGTCCCCAGCCCTTGCCGACCCCCAGGACAAGCCGCTTTCTCCGTTCCAGGTGATGCCAAAGCCACGGAGGAGACCATGGCCAGGCGCGGTGCTGGGACACCCTTCCTGCGGCAGCTCTCCCTGCTCCTGCTCCTCCACCTGGGCGGTGAGTGCGGGGTCCGTCCTGTCCTGTCGCACAGCCACACCATCCCCGGCAGCCTGTGCCCTGGCCGGGGCCCCGGGGCAGGCAGGAGCGGCAGGCACGGGCAGGATGGGGCCCGGCACGTGCCCGTGCCTTGCCCAACGCTCGGCTCTTCCTCTCCAGAGTGGGGGGCCCATCTAAGGGAAGAGGCTCGTCCCTATGTCCTGCCTGGGCGCTGAGGAGTTCAGATGGCTTTGTCACAGCAGTGCACAGGATGTAACATGTTTTTCCTGCCCACAGGGACACTGGGCTGCGCCTCGGTGACTGTGAGCCCCCCCATTGTGCCCCTGGGCTCGGCTGTCAGGGCATCCTGCACCGTCCAGAGAGAGCTCTGCCACGGCTTGGAGCAGGGGAGGGTCCGGATCAGCTGGATGCTGGACAACAAGCTCGTGGCTGGGAGCCAGCGCCAGGGTCCAGGGGGCACAGAGGTGTCCAACCTCACCCTGCCCCGCTTCAACCACACTCAGGCCAGGCTGTTCTGCTGTGTGGAGTGGAATGGGACCAGGCAGCGCGTTGGCATGGCCGAGATCAGGGCGGGCTGTAAGTCTGCTGCCACTACAGATCACCCTCTTTCCCAGCAGGGATGGGCACTTGCTTAGGCTCTTTCTCCCCCAGACCCTCCTGCAAAGCCTCTCAACCTCAGCTGCGTCCTGAACCTCGGTGACTACGGGCTGACGTGCCAATGGCAGCAGGGAACCGACAGCCACCTCCCCACCAGCGTCGTGCTGAAATGCACGGGGTAAGTCCCAGGACCATTGTCCCCTGCCAAACCCCACAGCAAGGACCCTGAGCCCACTGCCCCGTCTGCTGCAGGAGCAGAGCCCAGGCAGTGACGGGCTGCACCCCGCGAGGAGGGCACAGCCACTGCACGGTGCCACGCCGGCTGCTCCAGCTGTACCGGCAAATGGAGATCTGGGTGTCTGCCACCAACGCCCTGGGCACGGCCGAGTCCGAGCACCTCTGCATCGACCCCATGGACGTGGGTGAGTGACGGCGCACAGGGCAGGGGCCGGGGAAGCTCATCAGCCATGACAGGGGCATTAAAGTGACATTAAAGCACGTGGGGCCTCGAGGTGCCGCTTCATGGGCAGGTTCTGTGATGAATGTCCTGCCGGGATGAATCGGTGCCAGCGCTGCGCTGCAGAGCGAGCAGCACACACGGCGGGTTATGAGCTGCCAGTTGACCTGCTGTACTCCACAGCTCCTGCAGCAATTGATTACCCATTTATTCAGCAGCTCTATTAATAATGGATCCCGTGCCTATAAACTATTTATAAAAGGAGCCTTCCCAGACGGAGAGGCTTATCTGCCCTGATCTGGGGCTGGGGAAGGGCTGCCCAGGAACCAGCTGAGCTCTCCCATGGCTGTGCCACACTCTCAGCCCCGAGCAGACCCAAATGTGGGGTGTCCCAGGCACCAGGCCCCATGGAATCTGTTTTCTCTGCATAGGCATTAATGCAGAGCTGTGCTAGTGTTGCATTACTCCATCCCAAGCAGGGCCACACACTGGCTCCTGTCCCTTGCCACCAGCCATTCTCCTAAATGTTTTGGGGTGGTTTCCCCCATTTCTTGCTGTAGCACCCTGGCTGCAGCTCCTGGCATTAGCAACAGGCACATGTGAGGTCGTGGCTCTGAGCCCTGCCCACCACACACCTCTCAACTCTCCCCTGCCCTTCCTACAGCCAAGCTGGACCCCCCAACCCTGCAGAGCATCCAGTCCATCCCCTTCCAGACCGACTGCATTGCCCTGGCCTGGGATGTGGCGTGGGGCACAGAGCACATGGAGCTGCAGTGTGAGCTGCGCTACCGGGCACCCGAGGACCCTGCCTGGGCCCTGGTGAGTGCTGCTGGGGCAGGGGGACGGGGCAGGAGCCAGGACCCTCCCTCTGCTCCACGCAGTGGGAGAGGAAGGGTCCCTATGTAGTGGGACAGCAAAGTGTTCCCTGAGCCCACAGCAGGGCCAGCCCTGCCCGGGGCAGGAGCCAGCACAGCCCTCGTTTGGCTGCCACCAGGTCACGGGCATCATCGGGCAGGCCGGCACCGCGCAGCGCTGCGGCTTCCTCTTCGGCACGCAGTACCGCTTCCAGATGCGCTGCCGGCGGAGCTCAGCCTCGCCACTGGCCTCCTGGAGCGAGTGGAGCCCCAGCAGGAACTACACCACCCACGAGAAAGGTGAGTGTGAGGCACCCGGGGGGTGCCCTCTGCCCAAGGAGGCGGCACAGCACTGGGGACACATGGCACAGCACTGGGGACACATGGCATGGTGCTGGGGACACATGGCATGGTGCTGGAGACACATGGTACAGTGCTGGGGACACGGGGAACAATGCTGGGGACACAGGGAACAGTGCTGGGGACACATGGTACAGTGCTGGGGACACATGGCATGGTGCTGGCAACACAGGGAACAGTGCTGGGAACACAGAGCACAGCACTCGGGGCATAGGGCACAGTGCTGGGGACACGGGGCATAGCGCTGGGGACACGGGGCACAGCACTGGGGACACAGGGCACAGTGCTGGGGGCAGAGCCACATGGGCCCCTCTCAGCTTCTCCCGTCCCCCTCCCGTTGCAGCCCCCACAGGGAAGCTGGACGCGTGGTGGGGGTCTCAGCCGGCCGGGGGGCGGCTGGAGGTGCAGCTGCGCTGGAAGGTGAGCAGGGGGCGGGGGGCACAGCCTGAGATCCCCGCAGGGACTGACACCCACCCGCGCTGCCCACACCCAGGCCCCACGGCAGCAGGAGGCCAACGGGCGAGTGCTGGGCTACCGCGTCACCCTGAGCCCCCGGAGGAGGGGCAGGGACCCCCCCACCATCTGCAACACCACCCACACCCAGTGCAACTTCTCGGTGCCCGCGGCGACCAGGAGGGTCTATCTGTCAGCCTACAACGCTGCCGGCGAGTCGGCACCGACCGAGGTCATCCTCCTGGAGAGGACAGGTGAGGGCAGTGCCCGAAAGCTCCGCGTGTGCAAGCAGGCTGCACAGCCAGGGCAGGGAGAGGGCAGACTCCAAACCCGGGTGTAGAGGGGGAGAGGTGCTCCCCTCTCCCACCATCCCGGCTGCTTGTCCCACGCAGGTCAGCCCCTGGCGGGGCTCCGGGCCGTGCCCGGGGGCGAGCGCAGCCTCTGGGTGCACTGGGAGGCACCGCTGGCCCCGGTGGTCGCCTACGTGCTGGAGTGGCAGCGGGTGGCAGCAGAGCCTGGGCACTGCAGCGCCTGCTGGCAGATGGAGCGGGACAGGGCAGCCACCACAGCCCTCATCCAGGGTAAGGGGGGCTGCCAGGGGGCCCTGACCCTCTGGTCAGCTGTCCCAAAGGGTTGGCACCCATCCTGACCAAACCAGGACCCAGCCCTGCCCCCAGCCCACTCCCCACCTTCCCTGTTTCCTCTGGATCCACCCCCAGGTGGGTGGGGGGTGCCGTGGTGCTGGGGGGTCTCAGCAGTGCCTGAGCTCCTGGCCCCCTCTGCTCTCCATTGCAGATGGCATCGAGCCTTTCCAGCGCTACAACATCTCACTGTACCCCCTCTACGAGGGCACTGTCGGGGTGCCTGTCCACACCACAGCCTACTCCCAGCAGAAGGGTATGTGGGAAGGGTGCCCCACCACCAGGACTTTGCCCTCCCAAAAGGAGGAACCACCTCTTCCCCGTGTACCCCAAACCCAGGGGCTGTACCAGAGAGTTCAGCTTGGGGGGCTGGATTTGTCTCATCTCTGAGTGAGCTCTCAGACCCCTGCAGCATGGACAGGTCCTGATACCCACACCTTGGGAGTGGGACCCCCCCCATCAGTTCCCACCTGCAGCAGTGGCTCTGCTCAGCACTTGGTCCCCCCCTGTCCTGCTCTTTCCAGCACCATCCCATGCCCCCAAGCTTCACCTGAAGAGGATCAGCAAGTCAGAGGCCGAGCTGTGCTGGGAGCCACTGCCAGTGGAGATGCAGAACGGCTTCATCACCAGCTACACCATCTTCTGGGCCAGCAGCATCACCAACGTGGCCAGTGAGTCCTGCGTGCAGCACCACTGACCTGGCCCTCTGTCCCACCTCGATGTGCTGGGTGGAGATATCAGGAGTCCTCCTCAGAGAGGGTCAGGGGGTTCTGTGGGTCCCTCACAGGGCTCCCTGCCAGCAGAGACCTGGGGGCTGTGCAGGTGGGGGCATTCTGCCACACCAAGAGCCCCGTGTGTCCCCAGATGCCACCGTGAATCCTTCCCTCAGCTCCTTTGCCATCCGGGGGCTGAAGCCATCCACCCTGTACAAGGTGCACATCATGGCATCCACGGCTGCTGGCAGCACCAACGGCACCAGCCTGACTCTGGTGACCACAGTGCTGGGTAAGGGCTGCGGCCACCCGGGCGAGGGGGACATGGGAGGGGACCTGCAGCCCCTGGTCCTGCCCTGGCATCGTGGCACAGCACAGCTGGCAGTGCCCACTGCATCTCCCTGTGACCCTGTCTCTGTTCCCAGATGACAGCGAGATCCAGTTCCTCTTCCTGAGCCTGGGGCTGGTCTTTGTCGGGCTCATGGTGTTGCTCATCTGCTTCCAGAAGAACGAGCGGTGAGTAGCAGAGCCCTGCCCGGGCTGGGCTGCCGCTGCCGCAGGGTGGCCTTGGAGAGCTGACATCCCACCGGGAGCCAGTCCAGCACTGAGGTCACCCATTCCAGCCCTCCTGGCTGAGCCCCCTCACCCCCCTGGTCCCCAGGATGAAGGAGCAGCTCTGGCCCAGCGTCCCCGACCCCGCCAACAGCAGCCTGGGCAAGTGGGTGCCGGCAGCGGTGCCGCAGGTGAGACCGAGCGGCCGCTCCCCCAGTGCCCAGCCAGCGCCTGTCCCCCGGGAGGGACAGCAGGGACAGCTGGCACCGCCCGTGACCTCCCGCTGCTCCCCAGGAGCCGCTCCAGCTCCTCGCCGCGAGGGAGCCCGGCCCGGCCGCCATCTCCACGGTCACTGTGCTGGAAGGGGAACCGGGCAAGCAGCCGGGGAAGGAACCCCCCGCCCTGGCCGCCGCCCCCCCGGCGCTGCCGCGGCCCTACGTGCGGCAGGAGGGTCCCGGGGAGCCGGTGCAGTACGCGCGGGTGGGCGGCGCGGGGTACCGGGGGCAGCGGCTGCTCCCCGAGCCCGCTCCCCGCTTCTACGAGAACCTGCGGGGCCGCGGGGACGGCGGCGGCGGCGACTGGGGGTTCCTGGAGGAGCCCCCCGCCACCTTCCCGCTGCTGCAGGGGCTCCGCATCGGCGGGGCCGAGGAGCTGCACGAGTGCCGGGCGGACTAGCGCGGGATGCAGCCGGGCAGCGGGAGCCCCGGGCTGCGGGGTCCGCCCGTGGGGCTCCAGCCGCACCCCGGGGCGCTGCCCGGCTCCGCCGCGCTCCGTGTGCGTGTCCCCTCCCGACCGGCTGCCTCCGAAATAAACCGGGACGTGCTGAGAACAACCCGGGCGGCTCTGCGGGAAGGGAACGGGAACGGGGATGGGGACAGGACGGGGACCAGGATCGGACGAGGAAGGGGACGGGACCGAGACAGGGATGGAGATGATGGAAATCGTGGAGATGGAGATGAGATGGAGATGGAGAGGGACCGAGACGGGGACAGGACGGGAACCAGGAGCGGGACCGGACCAGGACAGGGGCGGGACAGAGACGGGGATGGAGATGGGGCTGGCGACACGGCGGGGA
Source organism: Pyrgilauda ruficollis (assembly GCF_017590135.1). Taxonomy (NCBI): domain Eukaryota; kingdom Metazoa; phylum Chordata; class Aves; order Passeriformes; family Passeridae; genus Pyrgilauda; species Pyrgilauda ruficollis. The sequence goes on from NW_024526377.1 coordinate 3,516,313, forward strand.
TCGGGACTGGGACAAGGACCAGGACAGGTAGGGGGCGAAACCGAGACGGGGACGGAGATAGAGATAGAGATAGGGACGGGACCTGGATGGGGACGGGGACTGGGTCGAGGATGGGGATAGTTAGGGGACCGGGAGGAGTCCGGGACCGGGAGAGGAACGAAGACAACGAGGGGACCAGGATCCTGGACGGCCATCGACACGCTCGGCTTTCGCTCCCTCCGCTCTGTCTCGGCGCTCGGCAGTCGCGCCTGGGCAAGATGGCGGCGCCCATGGCGGCGTGTCGGTGAGCGCGGGCCATGCTGGCGCTGCTGGGCCGCGGCCTGGCCGGGCCGGCCCGCGCCGGGGCCGCCGTGCTGGGCAGGGCAGAGCTCGGTGAGGGGCACGGGGGGCTCGGGAGGCCGCGGGGAGGGAGGGTGGAAAGGGAAGCGGACCCCGCTGGAGGAATTGGGAGCGGCCGGGGCCGCGGTGGGGCCTGAGGGTGCGGGGAAAGGGCGATCTCGGGCTGGCCGGGGACACTCAGGAGCCACACACCGGGCTCGTGGTGTGTCCCCCTGAAACGAGACAGGGCACCGGGTGACCTTGGGGGTTCCCGGGTGCGGGCAGGAGGCCGGGGGTCCCTCGGGACAGCGGGGCCGAGCCGGGGTGGCCGAGCCGGGCCGGGCACAGGCGAGTGGCCTGAAGCAGGTCCTGATCCCAGCAGCAGGGCCCTGGAAAAGCAGCTGGAAGGGTTTGTTCTTGAAAGGTCAAAGAATGACAGAGTGCCGGCTGGTGGCGAATATTCGCATCTGTGTCGCACAGAGGTTGTCCCCGGGTGTCACTGCCCCTGAGCCCTGACACTGCGGTGGCCCAGAGCAGCCCGGCCACGTCGCTAATGAGATTAATTAATCAGTTAATTCAGCAGTTTAAGCGCTCTAAATGAACACGTTTGCCCTCACACTGCTCAGACTGCAGTTGCTGCTCCAGCCCTGGCGTTTGCCCCTGTCAGGCAGCACAGCCTGGTTTGTGTGAGAGCCCCCCTGAGCCACCCCACACCCTCTGGGACAAAGATCTGCCTGGTCACTGAGCACCCGGAGGCTCAGTGCTCTGACCACACACACCAAGCAGCATTTGATGTACAGAGCTGGAGGAGTGCACACCTGCCTGAATCCTTTCTGTTTCTCCCACCCAGGCTGCAGTCCTGTGCTCCAGGCAGCCAGGGGCTATGCCAGACCTGTGACAAAGAAGAGGAAAGGTATGTCAGATCCACAGGAGCGTGTTTTGCTGTTGGCATGCTCGGAGCTGTACCCTCATGGCACAGAAATCATTCCAGAAATAGTTCCTTGCCAGCTCAGGAGTTACTATGAAGATTCCCCTCTTTTTCAATGTGGGGGAAATGAACAATTGTCAGTAGGAGGAGATCTGTGAGGGTGGGCAGGCCCTGGCACAGGGTGCCCAGAGCAGCTGTGGCTGCCCCTGGATCCCTGAAGGTGTCCAAGGCCAGGCTGGACAGGGCTTGGAGCACCCTGGGATAGTTCAGTGTCCCTGCCCATGGCAGGGGGTGGAATCAGATAGGCTTTAAGGTCCCTCAGCATCTCTGCCCATGGCAGGGGGTGGAATCAGATAGGCTTTAAGGTCCCTTCCAGCACTTTTTTTCCAAACTCTTTTGGTATTCTGTGATCTCTGAGCTCAGTGGATTATTGTAAATACATGTACACCATACTGTAAATCCAGAGCTGAAGGGAAGAGACTGAAGCTATTTTTTTCACTCAGTTCCTGCCCTCTTGGCTGGATCTGCTTAATTCTTTTTGTTTGGAGCACACAGCCAGTGTCCTTCAGAACATGCCAGAGCTCTGACTTTGTCCTGCTCTTCCTGCAATGTTTCTCTCTCTGTAGACATCCCCAGCCATCTGGATGACCTTCCTCCCACCATGCTGAAGAAGGATTATGCCAATCTCCCAGTCATGAGCAGGTATGGACAGGGAGTGGCTGCTCTCTCCAGGGGTTTGCACCTGACACATAAGGTGTGTGGAAGCTGTCACCTGCTCACTAATTACTTATTAATGCTCTGTGGGCACAAAAATGGCAAAGTCAGTTTGAAATCAAATTTACAGACACAGACAGCGCTCAGGGCTTGATTGTTCACTCCATGTGAGATCAAGTGCTGGTTGCCAACATCCAATATCCTCTGTGGGCTTTGTAGCCCATAAGAAAAAATAGAAAAAAAACCAGGAAATAATCTTGAAATACTAGAAACAGTCATCTTGCAAATAATCTGTGCCTGTCCTGAACTCAGGTGATGGAGAGAGTCATTAAACAGCTCCACTTGAATTCAGCTGCTGCCAGATTTGAGCTCTGGGGCTCAGCACTGTTGTGCTCTGATGCAGAGCTGCTCATGTGTGGTGCAGGGAGGGCCCCCAGTGGCCCAACTGTGACTTTCACTGCTCCCTAGAGGAACCAGCCTTAAAGTTAAATATTTTTGCAGCAAAACTACTCCATACTCCTGTAATCTGAGCCATGATTTTGCTTAGGAAAGTGAGCACCAGTTTATGGCTGCCAGGTTTGGCAGGAGGAGAATCCCTGTAAATTTGTAGACTAAATTAAAGCTGAGAAAAGTGAGTATGTTCTGAGAACCTGAGTTTATTTCTGTTGTTACATAGACTTGTTTCTGGTTTATAAGCTAATTTGCCATCCCTTGCAGCGTGGATGATGTGGTGAAACGGCTGCTGTCCCTGGAAATGGCAAGTCAGGTCAGTGTCATTCTGCTTGCTTGAAAATAAAACAGATTTAATGAACACCTTCATGTGAGGCTTGTCTATGTTGTTAAATGCTTTCACTTACTGTATCTGGAAGTGACAGTAAACATGGGTTGATGAAATACAGTGATAAATCTGGTTTGCTCTTAAAATTTATCACACTAAAGTAGTAACAATTGCATATTAAATGGAGAGAAGAAAGTATTCAGGGGTGACAGGGCAATGAGCTGTTCTGCTGCTGGTCCTGGCTGACCCCCTGTGTTCTAGCAACCATTGCACTGGACAGCAGATGTCCTTCAAGTTATTTTTACTTTCCATAGGCCCAGAAAACAAACAGGTAGGAAAGTGGCACAGGGATCTCTGTACCATTCCTCTGTGCTTGCCACTTCAGTTAAAAAAGATGTAAAAGCACTGAGTAAAGGTCTGAATTGCAAAGCCTTTAACTGGATGTTTGGGAAGGGAGCTGAGTGTTCTGGAACAGTGACAACCTCTTTTCTGTGCCCCACAGAGGGAGAAGCTGAAGGTAAAGACACAGCAGCTGGTGGAGAAGGTCAGGAGGTCTCCCAATGACAATGGCTCCTTTGAGGTGCAAGGCAAGTTAAAAAGGGAAGGGTATTGTTGGCAGATGAAACATCTCTGCTTCTCTTCAGCTGTTCCCACCCCAGCACTTCCAGTGTGCTGTAGAATTCAGGAGAATCTCCTCCAGGAGAGCTGCTGAGAGGCAGGCAGCCTGCAGGGTGCCCTGCAGGGCTGCTCCAGGTCTGGAAGTGTTGCAGAGGCTGCTGGGGTTCTTCCAAATTCCTGCTCCACATCCACCCTCCATAGGCAGTGTGTGCTTTATTCTGCTTGGTGTGCTTCTGAGAAGCACTGAGCTGCAGCTGATACCAAAATGAACCAAATTCAGCCACAGAACCCAAATTTTTCTCTGCATCAGAGAGCTGTGCCTGAGGCACAGTGGGGACAGTGCAGGGACAAAGGTCATGTTGTACTGACCACTCCTTTGTCATCAGCAAAGCCCTTCAGTGCCTCAGGATGCCACCAGCCCCTCCCTCCAGAGCCTGAAATCCCAAAGACCTGGCTGCTGCCTTTGGAAAAAACCCTTTATTGCTGTCTGCTCCTCCAGAGTTTAAATCCCATGAGGTGAAATAAATGTCAAATCACTGTGAACTGAATGTGTGCAAGAGGAATAGATTCACAGATAAATTTATATGATGTGTTGCTAAAACCTTACCCTCTAATTAAGCAGCCTCATAACAGTCACAACCCTGCAGGTTGTGTGTTCCTGTTTGTTGAGGACAGGGTTTTGCTGTGGGGAATGTCTGTTCTGCTGCTGTGGGCAGTGTTTGCTGTGGGCAGTGCTTGGTGAGGACAGTGTTTTGCTGTGGGCAGTGTTTTGCTGTGGACAGTGTTTGTTGTGCTGCTGTGGGCAGTGCTTGGTGTGTACAGTGTTTGGTTGAGGACTGTTTTGCTGTGGGCAGTGTTTGTTCTGCTGCTGTGGGCAGTGTTTGCTGTGGACATTGTTTTGCCATGGGCACTGTTTTGGGCACTGTTTTGCCATGGGCTGTGCTGCTGTGGGTCCCTGCAGGGGCAGCAGTGCTCAGCTGGCAGCTTGAGGCAAGGCAGAAGATCCTGGCTCACCTGGGAAAGCTGCTGCTCTCACACAGCTTCTCTCTGTCCTTCACAGTTGCTATTTTGACTGCCAAGATACGCACGCTCGAGGAGCACCTCCAGAGGCACCCCAAGGTAACTCAGGGATCTGAGCCCACAGCTGCTCAGGTGCTTTTCTCAGTTAATAACAAAAGGAGCTTAATCCTGGGGATTATGGCTTTCCTAAGGAGGTTTATGCAATGGTTACAGCTGCTCCCTGGTGCCAGTGTGGGGAGCTGCTGGCTCAGACACAGCTGGATTCTCGCCCGCTCTGCTCTGTGCTCTGGTTTGTTACTGTAGTGGAGGAAACAGCTGAGGAGATTCCTTTGGGCAAACTGGAGCTCCATTTCTCCTCACTGCGGATGTGGCTTCACTTCTTAGTTTTCACTAATTAATGAATGCAGCTGCAGTAATTAACAAGAGCAAAGTCTGTGCTTGTTCTGCTCGTGGAAAGGTTTGGTGGACAGCACTGTGTGAATGTCCCAGTCCCCTGCCTGCAGCTACCTGGGTTTAGGCCCAAATTTGAGACATCTTCCCTGAGTTTATGTTCATAAACCAGATATCCAAGATTCTTTATGCAGGGCAAAAGGTGGGAAATGGATTGATAACTGCATTTGAAATAAGTGCATAATTGTTACTCATGAAAACCTGGAGGGTACAAGAGAACAGAATTGAGCTTTTTACTGCAAGCCACCAGAAGCTGTACCAGGTGTTGAAGTTGGACCTTTTGGAATTTCTTGGCTGAATTTTTTACATAAATCACTTGTATAGGACAGGAAGATGTCTCCTGTGAGGGATTGCCCTGAGTGGTGTGGCTCAGGCTATGCTTGTGCCCTTCCGAAGAACAGCCGGACAGTCAGAGCCAAGTCACAGATTATTTTCATATTTATTTTCTGGCAAAACAAAGGCAAATGCTTCTGTTATTCTGAAGCAGCACCCTTCAAGAGAAGCAGGTTTTAGCCAGAATAATTTCCCTGCAGCTTTGGCACAGCCTGAATCTGTACACAAGCTGAGAACAGTCTTAAGGGAAGCTGAAGGTGCAGCCATGGAAGAGAGAAAGTAATTCCAGTACAAAGTAAATTACATCTCCTTGGATCAGCTTGTGCTGACCTGATGTACTCGCAGCATCTGCCAACAGATTTGTTCTAAGACTCTGTCCTTAACCTTATCATTGCCTTTCAGCCAAAATCTGCTCTGTTCTCAGTAATTTACTGGACAGGCAGGACAATCTGCTGTGGCATTCACATTTTCTGGAAAAATCCCTTTGCCCAGGATTTTTCTCTTGGGAAACTGAGAAGCCTCAGAGAAAAAGGAAAACATAATTATCTGATTTGCTTCTCCTGTGTTTTGCTCCTTTGGAATGTGTTTGGAGATTGTTTACCCACAAGTGATTGTTTCATTGGTGTCTGGTGTGAGTAGTTTTCACTCTTTGGCCAATCAAGGCCAAGCTGTGTCGGGACTCTGGAGAGAGTCACGAGTTTTCATTATTATCTTTTAGCCTTCTGTAAGTATCCTTTCTGTATTCTTTAGTATAGTATAATATAATATAGTATCACAAAATAATGAATTAGCCTTCTGACAGCATGGAATCAGATTCATCATTCCTTCCTCCATCTGGGGGCTGCACAAATACCATCATGTGCCTGCAGTGGAGTGAAGGCTGGGTGCCAATTCTTAAAGTTTGATAGAAGTTATGTCAGCCCAGCTCTTGGACTGTTTGCAGGTTGCTTTGCAATGGGAAGGAGTTTCCAGGAATAAATTTGTAAATCTTACGCAGACACAGCACGTGCAATTGTGTGAAATTCAAATAGTATGTATTTGTATGTAAACTTTGAGATAAGAAATATTTTTACAGTTTGATGCCTTAGGTTTGTAAATGCTAAATTTTAGTCCAATTAAATTACAACCAAAGGGCTGGACCAAAGGTGTCCAGGGAATGACTAGACATGGCAGTCAGTGCTCTGGCCTGGTTGACAAGGTGGGGATGGGTCACACGTTGGACTCTGTGGTCTCAGAAGTCTTTTCCAGCCCGAGTGATTCAGTGATTGACTGGGTGGCTGTAACAGAATAATCTCAGATGGTTCCCTGGAGCAAGGAAGGCACAGAGGGAGGATTTGATCTGGCTCCTGCTGGAACCACTTTGCCTGCAGCAGACAGCCTGGGCAGCAGCTCTGCAGGCAGCTTTATCTCTCTCCCTTCTCTTCCACAGGTGTTCCAGGAGAAGCAGAGACTGCAAGCAGCTGGGAGACTGAAGCAGAGGAGAGAGTGGCAGGCGAGAGCAAGGGCTGCACGGGAACAGCAGGAGAAGCAGGTGCAGGAGAAGGAGAAGCAGGCACAGGAGGGGACACCTGTGTAGTGGCACAGCCAGGCTGACAATAAACACCTGCCCAAAGGCCTGAAGCCTCTTTGCTCATGTGGTGTGGTCTGTGCTGTTCTGAGCACCTGGGAAGGGCAGCTGGTGGTTTGAGTGGTTTAGAAGTTTAATTTCAGGCCGAGTGCTGGGCAGGTCGGTCTGTGAGAGGAGCTGGGGCTCCAGCATTACCCTGCAGGCCTGTCAGTGGGCACAGCTCATGGGCTGCCTGTGCCCTGTCAGCACAGCCAGTCCAGAGGTTTGCACTGCCACATTTTCTTAGTTATTTATAAACTGAAACTTAAGACATTTAGATTGGACATTATGAATAAATTCTTCCGTGAGGGTGGAGAGGCCCTGGCACAGGGTGCCCAGAGAAGCTGTGGCTGCCCCTGGATCCCAAGGACAGGTTGGACAGGGCTTGGAGCAACCTGGGACAGTGGAATGTGTCCTTGCCCACGGCAGGGGTGGCACTGGATGAGCTATAAGGTCCTTTCCAATCTAAACCATTCTTCAATGCGCTGGGGCCGTGCTTGTGCACTGGGGTGATCCACACAGGGACTGGGATGGTGGCACAGGGACAATGCACACACATGCCAGGGATGATGCACACGGGGGTTGTGACAATGCACACACTCACACCGGGACTATGCACACTCACACCAGGATGATGCACACACGGATCGGGAGGGTGCACACATGGATCACCATGATGTGCACACTCACACGGGGATAATGGACACTCACATCGGGATAATGGACACTCACACGGGGATGATGGACACTCACACCGGGATAATGGACACTCACACCGGGACGATGCACACACTCAGATCGGGAGGATGCACACATGGATCACCATGATGTGCACGCTCACCGGGATGATGGACGCTCACACTGGGATGATGCACACTCGGACCGGGACAATGCACACTCACACCGGGAGGATGCACACATGGATCACCATGATGTGCACACTCACCAGGATAATGGACACTCACATTGGGATGATGCACACTCGGACCGGGACAATGCACACTCACACCGGGAGGATGCAGACATGAATTGGGATGATGCGCACACTCACACCGAAATGATGCGCACTCAGACCTGGACGATGCACACTCACACCGACACACTCACACCGAAACGATGCACACTCAGACCGGGATGATGTGCACACTCACATCGGGATGATGCACACATGGATCACGATGATGCGCACTCAGACCTGGACGATGCACACTCACACCGGGAGGATGCCCACTCACCCCGGGAGGATGGACACTCACACCGGGACGATGCCCACTCACACCGGGAGGATGCCCACTCACCCCGGGAGGATGGACACTCACACCGGGACGATGCCCACTCACACCGGGAGGATGCCCACTCACCCCGGGAGGATGGACACTCACACCGGGACGATGCCCACTCACACCGGGAGGATGCCCACTCACCCCGGGAGGATGGACACTCACACCGGGACGATGCCCACTCACACCGGGAGGATGCCCACTCACCCCGGGAGGATGGACACTCACACCGGGACGATGCCCACTCACACCGGGAGGATGCCCACTCACCCCGGGAGGATGGACACTCACACCGGGACGATGCCCACTCACACCGGGAGGATGCCCACTCACCCCGGGAGGATGGACACTCACACCGGGACGATGCCCACTCACACCGGGAGGATGCCCACTCACCCCGGGAGGATGGACACTCACACCGGGACGATGCCCACTCACACCGGGAGGATGCCCACTCACCCCGGGAGGATGGACACTCACACCGGGACGATGCCCACTCACACCGGGAGGATGCCCACTCACCCCGGGAGGATGGACACTCACACCGGGAGGATGCACACTCACACCGGCAGGACGCACACGTGGATCACCGTGATGCCCACTCACACCGGGAACTGCGCATGCGCGCCCCGCCGGCCAAGACGGCGCTCCCCGATTGGCCCCGCGGCTGCCCGGCAACGGCGGCGGCGGCGCGGGGAGCGGGGCCGGGCCGGGCCGTGCTGTGCTGTGCTGTGCTGGGCCGGGCTGGGCCGGGCCGTGCTGTGCTGTGCTGGGCCGGGCCGGGCCGGAGCCATGTCGGTGCGGACGCTGCCGCTGCTGTTCCTGAACCTGGGCGGGGAGATGCTCTACATCCTGGACCAGCGGCTGCGCGCCCAGAGCATCCCCGGCGAGAAGGCGCGCAAAGGTGAGCGCCGCGCGGGTCCCTCCGCGCCCGGTGCCCGCCGTGTCCCCGGGCACGGCTCTGCCCCCGCCGCCGCCTCCCCGAGAGCGGCTCGGGCTGCTCCGCCCGGCATTGCCACAGAATCACAGAGGAAAAGGCTGGAAAAGACCTTTAACATCACCCAGCCCAAGCCGTGCCCTGGCAGCTCCTCACAGCTAAACCGCGGCACTCAGTGCCACCTCCAGGGATGGTGACTCCACCCCTCCCTGGGCAGACCACTCCATTTCCCAGCCACTCTTTCAGAGAATAATTTTATTTTTTCTAATGTCCATCCTCGGCGCAGCTGAAGGCTGTGTGCTCTCCCTGCCAGCCGCGGCACCGGGACGCGCTGTGCTGGCACCGGGGGATGCTGCGGACTCACGGCCTCGGTTTCCCTGCCCCGATTTCGGTCGTGACCGCAGTAATTATCACAGAAATCAGCCCTCGGTGTTCTGCGCTCTGCCTGGGTTGATCAGCTCGGTGAGGTTCCTGTGCTGGGAACAGCCCGAGGGAATGCTGAGCTTGCTTTGGGAGGTCCTCAGCCAGGAGGAGAAAGTGGAGTCGGTGTTGGTGTTTCTGTGCTCAGTTCGGGGGTTAAAGCTTCAGAAATGCGCTTTTGGACTCAAAATAACCCAGGATTTGGTTATGTCAGCCCAGCTCCTGGGCTCTTTGGGGCAGGCCAGGTTGCTTTGCAATGGGAAGGAGTTTCCAGGAATAAATTTATAATTCTCGTGCAGAAATTCAAATACCACTACAGATCCTGAAACCCTTGTCTGGCTTTTATACAATCTCATTTGGCCAAAATCCTTGTCTCGTGTCTCCACGTGGGCCATGAAACTCCAGCTCCCAGCCAAGCACCTCTGCATTTAATACTTCAATTTTTTTTTGCTTTACAAGTCCTTGCACCTCTCTGTCAGGGCATGGGGAATGTGAGTGCCTCGAGAAGCTCTGTGGTGTTTTAATAAAAAATCAACTTGGTATGAGCTTGGTATTGTTATCCCTTCTGCCTGTCCTTTATGAAGTGCTAAACAACAAAGGGTTCACAGTGTAATTGTTGTATTGTTTGTGAGGGGGAAATTTGTAATTATTCATGTGTGTCCTGACAAGGGAATGATGTGACAGAAGTTTACTGCTGCTCATTCAGGGACAAGTTTAGGATTTTAGCTAAATTTAAATCTTGGTGGAGTATCTCAGCAGGAGAATTGGCCTGGTTTGGTTTGTCCACGCATGGATTTTTTTTTTCTTCCAAAAAATTGTGTGTTAATCTCAATGAGATGTGGTTCATCCACACTGAGGTGTTTGTTGATGCTTAAAGCTGTTCACTCAAATGTTGGTTACTTCTAAGTGCAAAATAGAGCTGAAAACTACCCAAGCTCATGCAAAGGATAAAATTTGATGTGCACTGAAGCAGCAGGATTTTATCCAAGGGGAGGGTGAGGTTCTTGTTCAGTGCTGAATGCTGATGAAGACAAGACAAAATCCATTAGTTAGCTTCTTTTTTTTTTTTTTTAAGTTTATTTCTTTCTATTTTCTTTTCTTCTCCTTGCAACTCTTGTTCTTACATCTTGAACTGCTGTTTTGTTTTATATGCTTCGTGTAGATGAATGGACAGATGTGGACAGGAAACGAGGTACAGTAACTGCTGGCTGCATGCACCAGTCCAACCCCACGTGCACACCTGGGGCTCATCGTGCCTGAACACCTGAGGCTGTCCCTGCAGCCTTCAGTCAGTGTCACAAATGAACAATAATGCTCACCTGCTCCTTAAATGCCCTTTTGACTGTAAATCAGTGAAAAAAAAACCAAAAAACAGACCGTATCTTAAAATCATATGGCTTCAAAAATCAGCTGTTAATTTAACCGAGAATATAAATGGAGCAAAGCTTTTTATCCTGGTGATCTTGCCTGCAAAAATGGTATTTGTGTTTCTTTACCACTGTTTTCATGCAAGCATGTAATTGTGTGAGCATTGTGCAGGTCGTTTTTCTGCTTAAACGCAGGAGTATTGAGTGTGTTCCATTTTCCAAGGTTTTATCTGATGCATTGCTCAGGGTTTGGACAGGTGAACTCCAGGGATGATCGAAGGCATTCCCATCCCAGCTGCTTTACCCACCTGTGCTGGTGGTCACACCTGGCAGAGCCATCCCAAAGGAGCAGGAGCCCACAGCTCAGCCAAGCTCATCCTGGCTGGAGGGATCCTGAGGGTGGGATCGAGCCCTGGGGTGTTTCCTCTGGGATCTGCCCTGGAACAGGAGCCTGCAGCGAGGGCAGTGCTAAGGAATGAGGAAATGAATCTCTTGGATCTCAGGTTTTTGCTCGGTGAGCACGAGCAGAACTTACAGGTCCTTCTGAGCAGCGCTTTTTTAAGAGGGATCAAGGCTGTGATTGGTGTTTTGCAAAATAAGCATCATTTGGGTAGGTTTTAATATTTACTGAAGGTAAATGCTGATGTCCTGGAGTCTGCCCCAGCTGTTTTCTTACCATTACACGCTGTTTCCAAGCACACCCTTTAACTCAGAAATCCAGGGACAGATTCCATCCCGTCCCAAGCAAGGAGGAGCTGCCCAGAGCTGGGAGGTAGGGACACAGGGCTGGCTCAGGGGCAGGTCCCAGGCTGACCCTTCCCTTCTCCTGAGAGAGAGAGCACTTTGCTCAGTGCTCCAGGGGATCTCAGCAGGGTTCTGATGTCACCCCTGGGCTGTCACGGATGGAGCAGTGACAAGGTCCCTGAGGAGCCCTGTGGCACTCAGGGTGACTGCCCAGAGCTCAGAGTGTTCCTTCTGCTGCCCCAAACATCCTCCAGAAGCACCAGCATCGCCCAGGCCAAGCTCCAGCCTCATGTCATGCATCCCAGCCATGCTGTCTGTCACCAGAGGCTTGGTGTGGGGAGGCCAGAGCCACCATCACCCCCAGCTTCCGCCCTGTCCATCACACTGGTTATACTGGTTTCCCTCCTCTCATCCCAGTTGATGACCTCCCTCTCTGCTCAGTTGCTTTTTCTGTGCTGCTTGTGCCATGTCCCTGGGCCAGTGCTCCTGTGTCACCTGCTATGGCCACTCCAGGGCCCCCTGAGACCTTGGCTGTGTCATTGTCAAACATGTGAGAGATTTATGATCAATTTGCCCTTTTCCGTGATTTTTTTTTTTTTTTTATGTCAGTTCTTTTTATAGCCCACACAAGAAGTTTTAATTTATGGCTGTGGTTTTTCTGTTGAAAAATCAGTGTACTGGGAGGTGTCTGTCTCCTGCTGGTTTGGGTTGTTTGTGGCTCTCCAAAGGCAGGAGAAGTCTTTCTGTGGGGCAGCACACACAAGCAGCTTAAAAATATTTTCCTTAATAGCAATATAAAGCAGAAGTTTTATTTTTGTCATAATTTATTCCCTGCAAAATTAACTAGATACTAGTATCTACTAGTATAATATATTTTTTTTTCCATGAAAAATAGAGGATTTCTGCCTGAGATTGCAATTAGAGATTGTTTTATGGCCAGTTTGTTTGAAAGGAAGGGAGGAAGGAGGGACTTTTTTCCCATTTGTAATTAGGTATATTCCTAGTTCAGACTGCTCAGGAGCTGAGGTCTGTCTGTGGTTTTGGGGTGTTTAAACCAGGATTAGGGAGCCCTGCCAGGTTCTGCAGAGGGGCTGCTGAGCTGTGTGTGAGCTGTGTGTGAGGAGCCTGTAACCAGCAGGTTTAGGGAGGAGAGGGAAGCACTTCAGGAGGCCTCTGCCCTTGGGAACAGAGCTCTCCCTGCCCAGGCTCCCAGCAGTCCCCAGGGAGTTCATCCTCTGGGAAATTACCTTTGTTTTGCCTGTTGGGGTAGGACAAGTGTGAAAAGCCAGGAGTCTGACCCCCCCAGGGAACCATTAGGGCAATAACTCAAACCATTGGTCACTGCCACTCTCTGTATGGTCACTTTTTCTTATTTTCTTTTTTTTTTTTTTTTTTTTTTTTTTTTTTTTTTTCTGAGATTTTTCTAATCCACAAGAATTGTCTGGCATTATGAGCTTTGTAAGACTCATCTGCTTAGGAAAATCCACACTTGTACAGTAATCTGTGACCTGATGTATTCATTTACCTTTTTTTGAGGAATAAATGTTTACTGATGATAACTCTTTAGAGTGTATCAGGGAGATAATAAAAGTGGCAGACCCAGCACAAAAGCTCAGGTGCTGCATCTGCTTGAAGCACTGCACAATGTTTTCCATCTTGTTTGCATTAGAAGCTCAATAACCAGAACACAGCCCTCACACTCAGCACTCCTGAGCTCTAACAACTCCTCAGTAATAAAACAGTTCCATGGCTAAATTTACACATTAAAATTAACCACAAGTAAGGAAATTTGGAGTTCTGCATTTGAAACTCTAGGGCCTGCAGATGTTTCAGCTGTGAGAGCCCTGAGTGGGTTGATATAGATCCCAGGGATATAAATGCTTTATTAAATACCTGCCAGCATTAATCTGATTGGAATAAAGATTACAGAGAGCCCTGCAGGAGCTTCTGTTGAGAGGTTAAAAAATAGACTGATGGTGTCAGAGGGTGTCGAGGAACAGGCACAGCAAAGATCTACCACAGTGCAAAACGCTCTCCTTAGGAAGCAGAACTGCAGCTTTGGTAGATAATAACACATCAGAGCAGTGTTACAACATCCACAACAAACAACATCATTTAAAAATGAAAAGTGCCAGCCATAGCTGTAAAACCAGGGCAACAAAGCCAGCCTTATTCCCACTGGCAAACAGGGCCTGCTGCCTTCAGCTCGGGTGGCATTTGTGCCCTGGGGGACATCAGGTGGCTGAGCCCAGGTGGGGCTGAGGCACAGCTGGATCCAGAGGTGCTGCTCCCCTGTCCTGCTGTGCACAGGTAACCCCGCTGTGCCCCTGGGATGGAGCAGGGACACGCTGTTCCAGAGCAAACCACAGAGCCTAAATTTGTCTTTGCAGTTATGAACGACATCATCAGCACCATGTTCAACAAGAAATTCATGGAGGAGCTGTTCAAACCGCAGGATCTGTACTCCAAGAAAGCCCTGCGCACCGTGTACGACCGGCTGGCCCACGCCTCCATCATGAGACTCAACCAGGCCAGCATGGACAAGGTGAGGGTCCTGCTGCCAGCCTGCCTCTGCTCACTCCCCAGCTGCCCTTCACCAGTTTCTGTTGCAGTATTTAACCCGTGGCTTTGCCATTATGAAGTATTTTGGAAAAGCTTTCCTTGTGAAAATGGTTCTCTGTCACATTTATGTTTTCTGAAAAATCCCTTCGCCCAGGATTTTTCTCCTGGGAAGATGAGAAGCCTCAGAGAAAAAGGAAAACAAATTCTTATCTCATTTGCTTCTCCTGTGTTTTGCTCAAATGTGGAATGTGTTTGGAGATTGTTTCATTGGTTTCATTTGAATTGTTTTCACTCATTGGCCAATTAGGGCCAAGCTGTGTCAAGGCTCTGGAAAGAGTCACGAGTTTTCATTAGTATCTTTTTAGCCTTCTGTAAGTATCCTTTCTGTATTCTTTAGTATAGTTTAGTATAGCATTCTTTAATATAATAAAATAATATATTAGCCTTCTGAGAACATGGAGTCAAATTCATCATTCCTGCCTTCGTCTGGGCACCCCACAAATACATTAATTCTTGGCCAAGGAAGTTTGTGGTGGTATCAGCTACTTCAGAACTATTTCTGCTTGAACAGCTACATGTCTGATTTGAACAAGTTCACTGAGCATTCCTTAAGTTTATAGGTGTTTTCATATGTATTAAAAAGATACACATGTATGGTATATGGGTGTGGATAAATTCTGTATTTCTGTACTGACACCCACTGTCTTGCAGGTGTTGGAGTTGTTGCCAACAAACAGTGTATCCACAGACAAATTTAGGGGAAAATTGTAGGAATGGGATTACCAGAGAGCCCTCCACCCAGGTGTCAGGGCTGCTGAAATTCATAGAATCGCTGGAGTTGGAAAAGCTCTCCAAGAGCGTCGAGTCCAAGCTGTGCCCAATGCCCACCTTGTCCCCCGCCCAGAGCACTCAGTGCCACCTCCAGTCATTCCTTGGACACCTCCAGGGATGGGGACTCCACCACCTCCCTGGGCAGCCCCTTCCAATGTTTAATCAACATTTCCATGCAGAAATTCCTGCTGATGTCCAACCTCCCCTGGCCAACCTGAGGCCGTTCCCTCTCCTCCTGTCCCTGTTCCCTGGGAGCAGACCCCAACCCACCCTGGCTGTCCCCTCCTGGCAGGGAGTTGTGCAGAGCCAGAAGGTCCCCCCGAGCCTCCTTTGCTCCAGGCTGAGCCCCCGAGCTGCTTCAGCTGCTCCAGCCCCTTCCCCAGCTCCGTTCCCTTCTCTGGACACGCTCCAGCCCCTCCATGTCCCTCTTGCACTGAGGGCTGAGAGCTGGACCCAGCACTCGAGCTGTGACCTCGCTGGGCACTGGTGGCATTGGAGACCCAGCTGGAAGGCTGGGGGTGGGACTGCAGGGTCTTGTTTTTTAGGAAAGGAAGCTGAAATGGTTCCTTGTGTCACAGGAAGGCGCTGGCCTGACTGAATCCCTCTCTCCATGAATCCCTCTCTCCATGCCCAGGAGGTTCCTCTCCACAGGCAGGCGCTGGCCTGACTGAATCCATCTCTCCATGAATCCCTCTCTCCATGAATCCCTCTCTCCATGCCCAGGAGGTTCCTCTGTGACAGGACCAACATTCCTGTGTTCCTTTGCAGCTCTACGACCTCATGACTATGGCCTTCAAATACCAAGTGCTGCTGTGCCCACGGCCCAGGGACATTCTGCTGGTCACCTTCAACCACCTGGATGCCATCAAGGATTTCATCTCCGACTCCCCTGGCATTCTGAACCAGGTGGATGAGACCTTCCGGCGGCTGATCGAGGTAAGAATCCTCAGATTCACTGTGGTTTGATTTTATGGGTTTTTTTACCTCTTAAGAGATGAATTACTACATTGGAGAGGGCTGTGAGTCAACTGGTATTTTTCTGCTGGCCCACTTTAAATCAATGTGTTGCTTATTCAGCTTGATTCAAGTCTCCACTGATTTCAGGAGAAATTAAATCAGACTTTTAGTGGCAGACAATAATTATTGATAATGACCAGCAGCCCCCTTAGAGCATCTCTGCTCCCCCTGAAAGTGGATCAGAATATTCAGCTGTACTTGCTTGTTCCCTCTTTTCCCTGGGTGGGACATGGCACACCTGTAAACCCTTGCATGATGATTTTCCTTTTCCAGACCTACAACTGTCTCTCTGATGGTGAATTCCAGCTCATCAGGCAAACACTTCTCATTTTCTTCCAGGACATGCACATCAGGGTAAGAGCCCAATCCAACTAGGCAGGGAGAATGACAGAGAGTTTGGGGCTGGAATATAAAAGGATCTGCTTATAAACACTGCAGGTTTGGGTTTGTTGTTTGTGCTTTTCAATCATCTTGATGTGCTTGTAATTGCAGTCAAATTTCACAAATTGAGCACATATACTGCAAATAATGCTGAATAATTCTACAATATGATGAAAAAAGGAATCTCTACTAGTGTGATTTGCTCTTTGATAAATCTGTTTTTCCTTTTAGAAGAAACTTGATAGGAAACCTGAGCATGAAATCTTGATGTTCTCTAAACAAATTGGTCACACTCACGTGCACGAACAGGATGTAGATTTTAATATAATTTTTTTAATGTTAGGTCAGTGTGCCCATCCTCTGGACCACAATTCCACATCACTGGCTTTGTAAATACATCCCTACACAGATCAAGAGCTCTGGGAGCCCTTCCCCAGCGCAGGCAGAGAGGCTCAAGCTCAGATTTCAGGGAATTTGGATGGGAAGGTCCATGGGGATTTCCCCAGGGTGTGATGTTTGTGATGTCCCTTTGCAGGTCTCCATCTTCCTGAAGGATAAAGTGCAAAACTCCAACGGTCGCTTCGTGCTGCCAGTCTCAGGGCCTGTCCCCTGGGGCACAGAGGTGCCAGGGCTCATCAGGTGAGCTGGTGCCACTGGGGGGCTGCCCAGGGAGCAGCATCTCATGCCACAGGGCTCAGGAATCCAGCTCAAACTGCCATTCCTGCTGCATGGATAGCTGAACCTGCAGTAAATACTATTTAAGAGACTACTATTATTATTATTATTATTATTATTATTATTATTATTATTATTATTGTTATTATACTTTATTTTATTTTTCTTATATTATATTATTATTACTATTTAGTACTATTTAAAGGGCAGAATTTGGGACTAAGTCACCCAGCAATGAAATGCTGAGCTGCTTTTGGGAGTTTTCTATCATAATAAATTAGCTAGCATTAATTTATCCCATAACAGTGGCATTTAGCAATGTACAGAACTATTAATATTATTAGTACACAGAATATTATTATTATACATAATATAATGTTATTATCATATAGAATTATTATTATTAGTAGTGGTAGTAATAATGAGAAATACTATTTAAAGGGCAGAATTTGGGACTAAGTCACCCAGCAATGAAATGCTGAGCTGCTTTTGGAGTTTTCTATCCCAATAAATTAGCTGTTAGTAATTTATCCCATAACAGAGGCATTTAGCAATGTACAGAATTATTATTATTCTTAGTAGTAGTATTTAACATTATTATACTTAATAAGTATTATTTATTTTATTAATTTTATTATTATTGTTATTGTTACTATACAGAATAGAGTTTTATTCCCCTCATGCAGAAAGCAGAGGAACTAGGTACTAAAATCAGGACTGAAGCCACTAAATGTTTCAATAATGCCTTGTTTTTAAGGATATTCAATCACAAAGGAGTGGAAGTTAAAAGGGCTGAGTTCACCACTGCTGGGAATTATGTTACTCCACAAAGGGAAGGATCTTTTGAGCTTTATGGAGACAGAGTCCTCAAACTTGGAACAAATATGTAAGTAATTTTTGTTCTGTGTAGAAACCTGAACCAAATGCTGATGGATTGGTCAGAAGCACATCTTCAGCCTGGTGTGGTTTTGGCTTCTTCTGTTATTAATTATCAGGTTGACTTTGTTACAAGGTGCTGTCCTGCACCAGGACATGTGTGGACGGTGTATAAAGAGCTGCAAAAACCAGCAAAACTTTGATTTATGTCCACAGTGGAGCTGAGGAAAGAGTGTTCTCACCTTGTGCTGCATCTCATGTGAAATGTGATTTAATGTAACCACAGTCAAGAAATCCTCTCTGTTCTCCTTGTTTGCCTTAATGTACATTTTCCATCCAATGAGATTTGTGTTTCTTCTCACAGCTTTGTCCCTCACACACCTTACTGCCTCCACACTCAGCTGCAACTTCTCATTGCATTTGTTCAGTCTTCAGGAAATTTTCCTAAAATTCTGTGCTCTCCCTCTGGTTGCTGTACCTGGTCCCAGAACAAGCTGTTCTCCCACGAGTGTTTTCCCTCCAGGTACAGCGTGACCCGGCCAGTGGAGACACACATGTCAGGCTCATCCAAAAACCTGGCATCCCAGGCAAAGGTCAGTGTTGTCTTCCTCCTGTCACTTAAACTAGCCAATTCTTATTCTACAGATATGGGATAAGGTCAGGGAAGCTTTTCTGGTGTTCCCAGAGCCTCATCCAATCCTCCCCAGTCCTTTGAAGCCAAGGCACGTTTTCCCAAAGAATCCACATGCTACTGCAAGGATGTGCTTGCTTCCATTTTAATCTCCTCAGAAAACAGAAAGTTGGCTTTACAGATTTCTCATCTGTCCAGTTTAGCTGGAAAAGTGTCTTGTGCTGAGTCTATAAATTCAAGCAACCATTTCCAGTATGGAGCTGGTGATTACTGTGGTTATCTGCCCAATCTGTCCCAGGAATAACAGGGAAAGAAACGTGTTTATATCCCTCTGAAGGACATGAATACAATATAGGAATATATGAAGGACATATACAGAATATCAAAGCTCCTTGCAGCCCCAGGTAATTGCCCAACGAGCCCATTGCTGTTTCCTGCAGGAGAACATAGCCCCCAACCCTCTTGCTAAAGAAGAGCTGAACTTTTTGGCCCGGCTGCTGGGAGGTTTGGACATCCAGAAACCCGCTGGTGGCGAGTCGGGATTTCGGCTGAACTTGTTCACCACCGACGAGGAGGAGGAGTACGCTGGAATCCTTCTGGGTTTGGGTTTGGGGTGCCCTGTGGGGAGCCCTGCAGAGCAAAGCTGGCCCTCGAGAGCTTTAGGGTCAGAGCAGTGTGTTGTTATCCTGCTCCAGGTGTCTCTGTGATGCAGCTTTTGTCCCAATGCCACTGGACAGAAATATGCCTCCAGCCAGTTTAGCAGGATGTTTCTGTCTGCGTGTTTCTGCTGCAGAAATATTCCTGCTCTTCTACACTTCAATATCTAGGACAGGGAGAAACCTCCAAACTGGGGTGAAAACATTAATTTGCCAAGTAGGAACAGAGACATTGCCAAACTTCATGGAATTTCAGAATGGTTTGGGTTGGAAGGGAGCTTAAGGGTCCTCTAATTCCACTCTGCCATGGAAGGGACACCTTCCAGTAAACCAGGCTGCTTCAAGCCCCATCCAGTCTGGCCCTGTGAGCATCCTCTGAGCATCATTTGTGCCTACAGGAGCCTGATGAGGTCTGATTTTTATCATTTCCTTATACATCTTCATGTGATTAACCACTCTTCTCATGTTTTTAATCAAGACACGCTGCACAGACCAGGCCAGAGGAGTTGTCCTACAAGGTTATCAACATTGAAGCCACACAGGTACGTGTGTGGAAGAGTACAGGTATGTTTCACATCACTGATTCTCACCATCCCTGCCTTACTAAGGACGATGTTTCACCCAGAGCAGGGACTTAAAAATACATTTTTTCCCATTTCAAAGCTCGTAACTAAGTAATTGCCAATTTTCTGCCAAGACAGTGGAATTGACGAACATTTACTAAGAAAACTTGAATCCTGACAAACACCAGAGCAAGTTTTTAGCGGACTTGGGTGAAGAAGGGGCACGTCCCAGGGCAGCCCGGCCCCGGGCGCGGTGGCAGCGGGGGCGCTGAGCGCGGTGTCTGTCCCGCAGGAGCCGGCGCGGCGGGCGGAGCTGTCCCGCATCCTGGGCGAGCTGGACGTGGCGGAGCCGCGCCCGGGCAGCGGCGAGAAGGGCGAGGACCTGCTGGCACTGATGGACGGGCTCTGAGCGGGACACGGGGACACCGGGACACGCGGACAGCGGGACGCTGGGACACACGGACAGCGGGACACACGGACAGCGGGGCATGGGAACATTGGAACACGCGGACACCGGGACATAGGGATATTGGGACACGCGGACAACGGGACATTGGGACACGCGGACAATGGGACATGCGGACAACGGGACATAGGGATATTGGGACACGCGGACAACGGGACATGGGTACAACTGGAGTTGGGGACATTGTGACACCGGGACACACCGACACCGAGACTTGGGGACATTGTGACACCGGGACACGCGGAAAAAGGGACACTGAGACACGCGGACAATGGGACACGCGGACACCGGGACATGGGTACAACTGGAGTTGGGGACATTGTGACACCGGGACACACGGACAATGGGACACGCGGACACCGGGACATGGGTACAACTGGAGTTGGGGACATTGTGACACCCGGACACACGGACACCGCGCGTGGCCGCCCCGCCCCTTCCAGCCTCAGGGGGGCGGGGCGAGGGGCGCGGCCGCGCGTGCGCGAGGGGCGGGGCGGCGCGGGCGAGCGCGCGGGAAGGCGGCGGCGGCGCGTGAGTGCGGGAGGGGGATGGGGACGGGGACAGCGGGGGGACCTGGGAGGGGACAGCGGGTGTGGAGGGGGGCTGAGGGCAGGGAGAGTGCGAGGGGAGGGTGGTACGTGTGCCAGGGGGGTGGGCGAGGAGAATGGGAGTGACTGGGGCGAGGGGCGGCGTGCGGGGAGTGTGCGAGGGATGCTGGAGTGCAGGGGAGTGCGAGGGGTGGTGTGAGAGCAGGTGAGTGTGCAGGTGGGTGTGAAAGGGGCCGTGTGTGTGCAGGTGGGTGTGAAAGGGGCCTGTGTGTGCAGGTGGGCGTGAAAGGGGCCGTGTGTGTGCAGGTGGGCGTGAAAGGGGCCGTGTGTGTGCAGGTGGGCGTGAAAGGGGCCGTGTGTGTGCAGGTGGGTGTGAAAGGGGCCGTGTGTGTGCGGGGGTGTGAAAGGGGCCGTGTGTGTGCGGGGGTGTGAAAGGGGCCGTGTGTGTGCAGGTGGGTGTGAAAGGGGCCGTGTGTGTGCAGGTGGGCGTGTGACCGGTGATAGGTGTGCAGGTGAGAGTGCGAGGGGCGATGTGTGTGTGCAGGTGAGGGTTGGTACAGTGAGCAGGTGTGTGTGTTCAGGGCTTGGTCCATGTTCAGGTGTGTGTGCAGGGCTTGGTCCATGGGCAGGTGAAAGTGCAGGGGCTCATCTGTGTTCAGGTGTGTGTGCAGGGGTTGGTCCGTGGGCAGGATTTGATCCATGCTCAGGTGTGAGTGCAGGGGCTCATCTGTGTTCAGGTGTGTGTGCAGGGGTTGGTCCGTGGGCAGGATTTGATCCATGCTCAGGTGTGTGTGCAGGGCTTGGCCCATGGACAGGAACTGCTCCCTGTGAGGCCCAGCAGGCGGCTGTCCCCAGCCCCTGTGCCCATCCCCTGTCCCGCCGCAGCCGCCATGGAGGTGAGCCACTCCCTGAAGGAGCGCACCATCGCCGAGAACAGCCTGGTGATCCTGCTGCAGGGCCTGCGCGGCCGCGTCACCACGGTGGAGCTGCGCGACGAGAGCGCGGCCGCGGGGCGCGTCACCAGCGTGGACGCCTTCATGAACGTGCGCCTGGCCGAGGTGACCTTCACGGACCGGCACGGCGCCGTGTCCCAGCTGGACGAGCTCTTTGTGACCGGCAGGAACATCCGCTACGTGCACATCCCCGACGAGGTGGACATCAGGGCCGCCATCGAGGAGCAGCTGCGGGCCATCCACAGGGTGCGCTACTTCGGGGGCCGCGACAAGGGCCGCAGCGAGTTCCCTCACGCCAAGCACAAGTGAGGGCCTGGTGCTGCCCACGGCCCAGGGTGGACGTGCCCCTTCGATGGACTGCCAGCTCCCTCTGTCCCACCCAACGACAGCCCCCAAGGAACATTTTCTGCCGGGGATTTGAGGGTCTGCTGTTCCCCCCACCTGCAGAGGAGCAGGACTGGTTTTTGTAGTGAATAACACCACTTAAAGGCTTTGTGGTCTCTCTGCTCATTTCCTGCTCCATTGGCAGCAGCTCATGTGCTTCCTCCAGTGGCCAAAAGACTCTTGGCTGGAGCTGCCATCCCACTGCCCCTGGCTCAGCCTTTCCGTGCCCACTGAGCAAAGGATTTGCTGTCACCAGCACGGCTACCCTGGAGCTGGAGCCGCTGGTGCTGAGCTGGGCAGGGGCTGGTTCTGGTTCTGGCTCATCTTCCTGCTGAGCCACCATTCTGGAAGTGTTCAGCGAGATGAAGGGGAGTGAACACACAGGGGAAGGGGCAGCACCGTCTGCCTCAAAAAGCAGGAATGTGCTTCACCCGGAACACAGAACGCTGGCTCTGCCAGCTCCTCTGCTTCCTGCCCCTCCATCACCAAACTCTGCGGTGCCACCAAAGTCTGCAGCCTGTTCCCACAGGGACCCCGTGGGACACGGAGCCGTGTGGCCTCTGCGAGCGCAGCTGGGGGCTGTGCCCTGGGGGTGCTTGTTTGCACGGGCCTGGGGCTGGGCGGCAGCGCAGGGGCTCAGCCCGGGGGGTTCCAACCCCGCCGGGCCCAGCCCGGGGCTGAGAGCGCGGGGATTTGGGGGTCCCAGCCCGGGGATCCCAGCCCAGGGTGCCCCAATCCGGGGGTCCAAACTCAGGGTGTTCCAACCCAGGGTGTCCCAGTGGGGGGGGTCCCAGTCCGGGGGTCCAAACCCAGGGTATCCCAACCCACCGTGCTCCAGTCCGGAGCTCCAAACTCAGGGGTCCCAGCCCAGGGTGCCCCAGTCCGGGGGTCCAAACTCAGAGGGTCCCAGCCCAGGGTCTCCCAGTCCGGGGGTCCAAACTCAGGGTCTCCCAGTCCGGGGGTCCCGGTGCCGCCGGGCGGGGCTGTGTGGGCGTGGCCCGCTGTGTCTGTGGGCGTGGTCGTCGCGGCAGGCCCCGCCCCTTGGCCAATCACGCCGCGTTCGAATCTCCCGCGAGCTCACCAACCCTGCGGGCTCCTGGCCCCAGCATGAGCCAGTCAGCGACGGGTTGATCGCACCACAGCCAATCAGCGCCCGCTGCTTGCTTCCCTCTCCGCTGCACGCCCCAACCAATCAGAGCCCGCTGCAAAACCCGGTCTGGCCCCCGGGCTCTCCTCCAATCACCGCCCGCGCTGTCGCCGTCGCCCAATCAGCGCCGCCGTTTCCCCGTTCCGGCGGCGGCCGGCAGGGGGCGGGCTGGCGGTGGGGGGCGGTGGCGGCGCGTCACTTCCGGTGCCAGGCGGCCGCCGGAGCGGAGCAAGGCCGGGCCGGGCCGGGCCGGGCCCGGGGCCATGGGTGAGTGAGGGGGGAGAGCGAGCCGGGGAACCGGGGCCGGGCCGGGGGGGGGCGTTTCCCCGTTCCGGCGGCGGCCGGCAGGGGGCGGGCTGGCGGTGGGGGGCGGTGGCGGCGCGTCACTTCCGGTGCCAGGCGGCCGCCGGAGCGGAGCAAGGCCGGGCCGGGCCGGGCCCGGGGCCATGGGTGAGTGAGGGGTGAGAGCGAGCCGGGGAACCGGGACCGGGCCGTGGGTGAGTGAGGGATGGGAGAGAGCGGGGGAACCGGGACCGGGCCGTGGGTGAGTGAGGGATGGGAGAGAGCGGGGGAACCGGGACCGGGCCGTGGGTGAGTGAGGGATGGGAGAGAGCGGGGGAACCGGGACCGGGCCGTGGGTGAGTGAGGGATGGGAGAGAGGGGGAACCGGGACCGGGCCACGGGTGAGTGAGGGGTGCGAGAGAGGGGGAACCGGGCTGGGCCAGGGGTGAGTGAGGGGGAACCGGGCCCGGGGCTATGGGTACGGGTTAGAGACGAGGGAGCTGGGGCTGTCGGTGAATGAGGGCGAAGCAGGGACAGGGTGGAGCGGGGGGGACATGGCCCCGGGACCCGTCCCCATCGCGGTCCCGCTGTGCCGGGCGCTGCGGGCAGACGCGCCGCTGGTACCGGTCGTCCGCCGGGCCTCGGTGGGACCGGGCCGGGGGAGCTCCCCGGTGCCGGCGGCTCGGGGAGCCTTGGCCGCCCGGCTCGGCTCGGTGCTACCGGTGCTCTTCAGGCTCGCGGCTCGGTTTGAGCCCCGCAGCAGCTCGGGGGGCTGGGGATGCCGCCAGCACCGAGGGGCTGAAGGAGACACAGCCCGTGACTGGGCTGGCTTTGCCTCCAGCCTGGGCAGGAATCTTTGAATTTAGACTTTTGGGACCTCTGTGCCGAGGAGGAGCCTCGTGTGCCTCAGCAGTGAGTAGGTGAGGGCTGTGCCTCGGAGTGAGGGTGAGTAACAGCAGCAGGTGTCAGAGCAGGGCCGGACCCTGCCCTGCACTCCCTGGTTGCTCACCCGAGGGGCTGGGGGACCTCCCACCCCCAGAGCCGGGTGCTGTCCCTCTCTGCTCGTGGCCTTTGGGAGCCCTGCTGCCTGTGCAGCACTGAGGGTGTGAAAGGTCTCACTGCTGGGGGGACCCCATGGGACATCATCTCCACCCCCTGCACAGGAGTTTAGGGTTGTGCCCATCCAGCTGCTCCCCACTGCCCAGGCTGTGCTGAAATGTGCTGCACCAGAGCTGGGGATTCAGTTCTTTGCTAGTTTAGAGCCTTAATGTGTGAGCTTAACATCTGGTGATGAACAGATGTGGTGGGTGTCTGGGGCTGCAATCCCCTGTCCAGAGGGAGCTGGAGAAGTCAGAGCAGAGGCCATTGCCTGATGTGGTGGGGCTGAGCCACCACCCCTCTGCCATGTGCTGTGGACAGTACCCAGCTCCTCTGAGGCAGCAGGGACACAGTGGGGCACAGGGGAGGTGCCTGGCACCCAGGTGAGGCGTGGCCCGAGGGACAGCAGGGGAGCACTCACCTGCTGGCATGGAGCCCTGGGCTGGCAGCACTCAGGATTCAGGACATTTCCCCGTTGCTGGAGGGCTCGTGCTGCATCCATTGATTGTTTCTCTGTGGTGTCCATGCTGAGGGTTTGATCTCATAACTATGCTCCTTAAAAGCAAAGTTTAGCTGTGACCCTCAGGATGTTTCAGAGCTTGGGACAGGCAAGGGAAGCCTCCTAGGCACTGAGCTGGGCTGTGATTCAGCACAGAAAGGACATTGACCTGTTGGAGTGAGTCCAGAGGAGGCACCAACCTGATCAGAGGGCTGGAGCACTTCTGCTGTGAGAGAACTGGGGTTGTTCAGCCTGGAGAAGAGAGCCTTCAGGGTGGCATAACTGCCCCTTCCAGTACCTGAATGGGCTACAAGAAAGATGGACAGAAACTATTTACAAGAGCATCAAGTGACAGGACAAGGGGACATGGCTTTACACTGACAGAGGGCAGGGTTAGATGGGATGTTAGGGAGAAGTTCTTCCCTGGGAGGGTGGGGAGGCCCTGGCACAGGTTACCCAGAGAAGTTGTGGCTGCCTCATCCCTGGGAATGTTCCAGACCAAGTTGGACAGGGCTTGGAGCAACCTGGGGTAGTGAAAAGTCTCTTTGCCCGTCGCAGGAGGGTGGTAGGGTCTTTAAGGTCCCTCCCAACCCAATCCATTCTGTGACTATGAATAGGGACAGCCCTGGGGATTGTGCCTGAGCTGCCCATTGAAGGGGGTGTTACCCATGCAGGGGCTCCAGGTGCTCCAGGCA
The DNA here is from genome assembly GCF_017590135.1 of Pyrgilauda ruficollis. Taxonomy (NCBI): domain Eukaryota; kingdom Metazoa; phylum Chordata; class Aves; order Passeriformes; family Passeridae; genus Pyrgilauda; species Pyrgilauda ruficollis. Next base: position 3,542,090 of record NW_024526377.1, read on the forward strand.
GCGGCAGTGTGTGTCTCCTTCCTGCCTGGGAGCTCTTACTGGACAGAGTAGGCTCTGTGTGGCCATTTTCTGTGTGAAACAGGCTGTTTTGGTTAATATTTTTTTGCAAGTGTGCAGTCAGTGTGTTGTCACACTGCAGACACCAGTAGCGTAGGCCTGGCAGTGTGTGCAGGTAACTCCAACACGTTTGTCTCCAGGTAGGGCCAGGTGAGTCACTGCTGAGAGAAACTGCAGCCACACCTCGCTGGGAAGTGTCAGCACGTGTGTGGGTCACACTCTGTGCACACAGAGGTCCTGCTGTAGGGGCTTATGGCATATTGATAGTGTCAGAAGCAATCAGTGAGAAATAAAACCTTGTCATACAGCCCACCCCTCACCCCTGGTGGGGTTGGGAAGGTGAGCACAGCCTGACTGCAGGCACAGTCCGAGTCAGGGACTCATGTGCTGGGGCAGCAGTGCAGCCTCAAGTGCTGCAGCTGCATTTCCAGGCTCCTGCTGCCAGGGTGTTGGGCTGGAGTGGGGATTTTTCCTGGTGGATGTGGCCTGTGCTGCAGCACTAAAGGGTTAAGCTGAGGTTGGTGTTTATGTAACCAAAGAGGGAACTCCCAGAGATGAGTCCTTGGCTATCTCATGTGTTGATGCATCAGAAGGGCTTGAAGAAAGCCTGGCTTGTTGCTTGCGCCGTAGTTACGCACTGGAACCCTGTGCTTCAGAGTTTCCCTGGCTGCCGGGGGGGCAGCCAGGATGGAATTTGCTTTCCCTGCTGTGTGACTTGGCCTCTGGAAGCCTTTTTTGTCCCTGAGGAGCTGGAGACTGACCACAGCTGGATGTGGGTGGAGGTAAGGTGTGCTGGGCTCCTGTAGGGACTCCCAGGTGCTGGCTGTGCCTTGTTCATGTGCCTGGGGTTCAGCTGATCCCCAGGCTGGGCTGAGGCAGGAGGATCTCCAGTGGGGCAGCTCAGAGGTGTTCCTGTCTCCCAGCTTGTAGAGCTCAGTGATTCCAGACTCCCCTGGGTGCCTTCCAACAGCACGGGGCTGTCCCAGCCCCTTGTGCTGCACCAGTGCCCCAGGATTCTTCCTGCTCCTGTGGGCAGAGAAGCTCTGTGCCTGGTTTTGAGCGAACTTCTCGCTTAGGGAAGAAGTTGAATGAGTCTCCTCTCAGTTCCAAGAACCCTGTGAGTCAGGGCTCTGTTTCGGGAGCAGGCTTCCCTTCCCGGAAGGGCAGCGCAGCGGAACACAGGCTGGACTGACTCATCCAATGGGCTTTTTATATATATATATTTATATATATATATTATTACTTCTAAGATGGACAGAAACTATTTACAAGAGCATCAAGTGACAGGACAAGGGGACATGGCTTTACACTGACAGAGGGCAGGGTTAGATGGGATGTTAGGGAGAAGTTCTTCCCTGGGAGGGTGGGGAGGCCCTGGCACAGGTACTTCTCTTGGAGAACCGTTCAACTCCCAGAGCCTTCAGTAACAGTTAACATTCCTGCAGAGGGAATCTCCCCTGTGCTGTGCAGAGGGAGAGGAGTGGAGCTCACCTTGATGCCCCCACTCCTCCTCCCCACATGCCCATGTGAGATGATGAGCAAGGAGCCAGGGAAGGGCTGAGGCTTCCCCTGTGCATTCCACATTATCTTTAGGGATGAGTTTGTTCCTGGCTGATGTCGGGAAGGCTGAGCTGGCTGCAGGAGAAGAGGCAGACAGGATGGGCCTGGTTTGGCACTGAAGAACAAAACAAAAGTCCTGTAACTGAAGGACACTATGTCCAGAAAGTAACTTTCACCTGATTAAGAGTCATTTAAATATTAAAATGCACATCAGCTTAATGAAGTACATGCTCTACCTATGACTCTCAATTTCCCCCCCTAGATCATGCTGAGTGTGGTGTGGGAGGAAGAGGATAAGGATGGGCTGTGGATGAGGAGGGCAGAAATGTCACCTTTTAAGGAGGAAGAAAAGCTAAAAAGCCCTTGGAGACACTTGATGAGTGACTCTCCTCTTCCTGCTCCCAGGGTGGGATAGTGTTTTCTTGGTCCTCGAGGTCTCTGGATGTGCTCCTGGTCTCTGAGGACCAGCTGAGACACAAGGGGTGTGTTTCTGACCAAATTTCATACACTTAATGCAACAGCCTGCTTTCCTTGGGATCTGCCCCACAAACATTCCCTTTAATCCCCCAGCCAGCGACTCCTCCGCAGGCCTGCCCGATCCAAGCTCCGCCTGTTCTCAGGGAAGCTTTTCCAATGAGAGCCGGGGCTCTGGCCCTGGGCGTGCTGATGACTCGGGTCTGAGCTGTTCCTGGCCGGGTTTGCCCGGAAAGGAGTGAGGCAACACTGGGATCGTTGCTCCTTGCAGTGACACCGACCTGCTGGTGTTCCATGTGGGAAGCTGGGCCGTGCTCCAGCTTTTACCCATTTAATGTTTTGTTCATGGAGGTTTTTAGGTCATGTCCGACACAGCTTCCCATGAGCCAGGCTTAAATGTGACCTTGGATTAACCATCACTGATAAATACTGTCCACTGTGGTATTTAGGTGGGAAGAGGTGCAGCCTGATTCTACTCATGTGATTCTATTTTTTAGCTTTATTTTTGCAAACATAAAGGCTCACAGAGAGGGACAAAAACCTGTGGAGCAGCGCTGCAGCTTTTGGCTTCAGGAGGCAATACTGGGCAGGAGTGCTGCTGCAGAGTGGCAGAATGTTTCCATCTCTGGGCTCCAGAGGCAGGTCCCTGGAATGGTGTGAGCTCCTTGAAGGAGCTTCTTCTCAGCAGTCCTGAACTTCCAGCAGGTGCTGTGGGGCTCTGTCACCTGCTGCTGGTTCCCAGCCCATCCACTGCCTTACTCACCACGATGAGCTCATCACAGCACTTTGGGGTTCCCAGTCCTCACACAAGAAGTGCAACCACCACTGAGCTTGTGTTGTGCCCTGGGGGCAAGACAAGCCCCCCAAAAGTGCAGTGGGGGCTGGACCAACTGCTCTGGAGCCCTGAGTGGTTTCTGTGCTCCTGAGTAATTCTGCTCATGCCCCAAAGGTACCTTTTCCAGCTCTGAGCCGTGGCTGCTGGACTGCAGGATCTGCTTGTTCCTTATTCTGGGATGAAAAGGACTTTCCTCATCTCATGTTTTCCATTGTTGTTACACCGGGCACTGAAACGTGCAGTAATTCAGGAATTAAACAATTCCCTTAAGCTACATAATTAAAAGGCATTACATTTAGGTCCTCAAATTAATTGATTCATAATTCTATTAAAGCCCTAGCTAGTACACTGAGAGGCTTTGGACTGGCTTCCAAGTGAGATGTTTGATATATCCTGTGTGTCACATCAAAATTAAGTATAAATTTCTGTGCTGGACTTGTAACTTTGTCTGTGTGAGGGACCATTTTTGTTTCAGTGGCAGGACAGGGGAGGAGGGTGGTTTGATTCAGCTTGGATTTGGGGAAAAGGGATGCATCTGTCCACAAACAGGTGGGACCTTCCAGTTCTTAAGACTGAAAAGAATCATTTTAACATCAGCAGGATCAGTTTTGAGAGAGAGAGTTTCTTACATTGCTGCAAGGAACCAGGACAAACCCATGTTTAAAACACTCCATCCCAGGGACAGTGATATCAGATACTGATCTGACCTGAACTCTGTTAACTCCTAGCTTGATAGAAAGCTGCTGGTGGTGGCAAGGAGTCTCCTGGTGCTCAGTCAGGTGTGTTTGAGATGCTGTTAAGCCCAGGCAGGTGCTGCATGGCAGGGTGTCCAGTGGAGCCTGTGTTTGTCCCTGTTCCAAATGCCTGCCCTGCATCACTTTGGAGATGGGTGGCATAAGAGTTTGTCCAGCAGTGCAGGAACTGAACTTCCAGAGCCCTTTTATTCTCACCAGGAACTTCAATCCTTTACCAAGCCCAAACAAACAGAGATGTTTGGAGCTGTAAAGGTCCAGTGCATCCTGTGTTGTCATGATCAGAATAATCCAGAGCCACAGCATCAAGTGTATCTCATTTCACATTACAGAGTCCTCGACCTTTTGCCCATCCAGCCTTCTCCAGGGTGATGACTCCTGCCTCCTGAGACGTTGGAAAACCTAGTTTGGAAGAAGAGTAACGATACAGTTGATGCTGAACTACGTGAGTCCTCAGGTTGTTCTGATTACAGTAGCACCATTTACACCAGCAAGCCAAATTGCACCATGGATTATCTCAGAGCTCCTGTGCAGGGGGTTTCTCCAGTGGAAGTGTTACTGACATTTCCAGCTGAGGTAGTGATGTACAAGGAGAGGAGGAGTTTGTCAGGCTGTTGGGTCAGGGATGCAGACTGAACAGAGCAAGGAGCACGTGGGGGTCAGACCTGTGTGCTGTTCAGCTCACTGGGATGGTGACACAGCTCTGTGGAGGTGTGAAGGTGCTGGAGTCAGGAGTGCAGGAGTGCAAAGTCTGCTGCAGGGCTCCTCCCTTTATCTCCTGGCTGTTGCTGGTGCTGGACAGGTGCTGCTGGATGAATCAATGCAGTGAGATCAGCCTGTGTCCACAGAGAGGGCGGGACTGCCAGAGGGTGAACTTCACTCACAGGGAGGTGATTTATCAATCTCTTACATGGTGAAACACCTGGGATCTTCTAAAACAAATATGTACAACCCAGAAAATATTTTTCCCTGTCTGTTATCATAACTTCTTAGGGAAGAGTTCCTGGGATTGGGTTTGGGTAAGGAAATGGAGCTGTGCTTGGTTCCTCTTCTCACCTCCTCCCCCCAAAGTATCTTTAAAAAGTGAGAGCACAGACATTGAATGTGTAGATGTTTGCAAAAGTCTTTGAAGCCATTTTCTAAAATCTGGAGATGAAGAGGAGCTGTACTGGGAGCAGAGCTTCCCTTGGCTGGAGCTGATGCATGTGGAGAGCTCACACCACACCTAGCAGCTCACCTGAGAGATGCTTTTCCATCTAAACTGAAGCAAAACTTTTCTTTAGTTTTAGTCATAAGCCTTGAATTTATTTGGCCCTTTAGGTCTTGGCTGTGCAAATTCTCTTTAGATTTCTCAGCAGCAGAAAATGGACAGTGGAAATCAGACTTTCTGCAGTACCTGAGTAAGGAGGAGGTAGTTGAGTTTCAGTTGCTGGTGCTGAATAGTGCTGATGTGTCGACCTTGAATAAATTCCTAGATGCAAACCATGAGATTCACATCTAATAGATCAAATGGGGTTTTGCCAGTAATGGTTGTGCAGGAAAACACACATATTGTCACCAGTATTGCCTTTCACTGGAATTCCACTGGGGCATTTAACAGTGTGTTAGTTCTAAACACAGCATTGATTCCTACACGTGGGGCCTGAGGTAGCAGGGTTTTATATGCTGGAGTCCAAATTCCAGCTCCACTGGATGTAGGTAGATGGAGATGTAATAAGGTCAGAGTCTAATGCAGTACAGAGAGAGGGGACTTTTTTCAAGGCTAAAAATACATTTTTGAAAAAAACATTGTGAACTGAACTGAATCTCACAATAACTATTGTGCTTGTTTTCTATGCCCTTGTTGGGAAAGGTGAAAGACACTAATTTTTGTGGTCAGTTTTGTGCATTCTTGGCTGTTTGAGGAACAGACTCGAGCCTCTGAGGGACTCAGTGGGTGGCTGTGATGCCTCATGTGGATCCTCTGTGGAGGAACCCCCAAAAGGCTGCAGCAGCAGCAGACACCCATACACAGGACTAACTTGGGCATCTTCTTTCAGAGCTCTTAGAATATGTTAATTTGCAAACTTGTTTTTGCTGTAAAACAAGCTTTAATTATCTTGACTTGTTCCCACTATGTCTCTCAAACAACTGTTGTAGGAAATGTTGCCCTGAATAACGAGGCTGATTTATGCCTTGAGAACTGCTCTGAGCCTGCAGCCCACCCCTGGTCTGTCAGCAGGGAGCCAGGGCTGTGAGTAGACACACAAGTAGGCAGAGCCACCAGTGCATCTGTAGGTGAGAGCCTTCCAGCAGAAATCAGGGATAACAAGAGAAAATAACTCAGTGGCTCATCAGATGTGATCTCTCTTCTCTTTCAAGAGCCGAGGATGAAGCGGCGAGCATCGGACAGAGGAGCTGGGGAAACATCCGCGAAGGCAAAGGCTCTGTGTGCGGGGATTTCCGGGAATAACGCCAAGAGAGCAGGGCCTTTCATCCTGGGTAAGCAGGGACGGGCTCTGCACTTGCCAGGGAGGCTGCTGGTGGCAAAACTGAAAGCAAAAGGCACTTTGGAGTGAGGGGAAGCAGGTGTGTAACTCAGTGTCTTACCTGAGAGCGCAGGTCACTGGGTGTGCAGGGCAGCAGCCTGGGAGCTCCTGCAGCTGGCCAAGCTGAGGAGGTGTGGGATGCCAGTGCAGCAAGGCAGGCAGGGCTTGGGAGAGAAATACGAGAGCTTGATTTTACCCCCTTGGGGGGTTTTTTTGGGTTTGTTTTGTTTTGTTGAACTCTGTTCTTTGACTTTGTAAAATACCAAATTCATTGGGGGGTTTTTTCATCAGAGCTGTGTTCGACCCTGCTGACCTGGAATGTGTTGTCACATCAGCATGGGGGCAACTTAACAATTCACTAGTACTCAAAGTGGTATGTACCAAGGCAAGGCCACTCTGCCAGTTCTGGACAGTTACTAGAATAGTTGTTGGTTCAGAACTGTCAAAAATCATAGACTTCACATTGGAAACCAATGGAAAATCAGTTGGAGCTGACTTATTTAAAGTGAGGAGTGGAGACTGTATGCTAACTTGAAATCTGGGCTAATTTGGACACCCCTGAGCCATCCCTGCAGAGGTGGCAGCTGTGTTCCCAGGTGTGGCAGTAACAGTTGCCATGGGTGTTGCTGTGAATGTAAGAGCTGTGTGGTTCAGGCATGCAGAAATTTGGATTTCTGCAAACAGCTGGACCATGTGTGGGCTTTGATAAATTTTTTTCCAGAGAAAAATGAAACATTATCCCAAAAGGTTTCAGAGTTCAAGACCTTTTTTTTTTTTTGGCTTTAGATTTGTGAAAATGCACTCAAGCTCCTGCAGAAAAGGGAACTTGGTGCAAGCAAACATAGCTAGTGACAGCTGATGTAACCTTGGTTAGTCACTGCTGCTGGAGGGAAAACAAGTCTGTTTCTGCTTTGTGCTGTAGGTCCACGTTTAGGTAACTCCCCTGTGCCAAGTATTGTTCAGTGTTTGGCAAGAAAGGACGGGACAGATGACTTTTATCAGCTGAAGGTAAGCAAACTGCAGGCTCCCAGACCTTCAGGGCTCTCCAACTCCTGTGCAGAAGCACTTGGGCACTGAGTGAGTGGTGTGGGCTGAACCAGTGGGACAGGGCTGCTGCAGCTCCCCCTTGGCAGGGCCAGATCCTTGTCCAGATCAGCCCTGAGATGAGACCTCTGCTGCTCTCTCAGAGCCCTTGGATCTGTACCTGAATGGGACAGCTCCAGGAGGGTAAAAGCACCTGGGATATTTGCAAACAGCCACCTTTCCATGTTAATGAAGCTGCTGCTGTGAATTCTGCATGGGTGGTGCTGAGTTCAGACAGGCCTGTGGCAAGGACACAACCATCAGAGCACTTCCACAGCTGTAAACACATGGGAATGCCAAAAATGAGAGAGGGCTGGGGGCATTTGTGTGCCTCTGGGAACTGTAAAGGCATTTTCCCTTTTCCTGAAGATTCTCACCTTAGAAGAAAGAGGTGATAAAGGAATAGAAACCCAGGAGGAGCGACAGGGCAAGATGCTGCTGCACACGGAGTATTCTCTTCTTTCCCTGCTCCACAACCAGGAAGGAGTGGTCCATCATCACGGGCTCTTCCAGGTACACTTGAGCACCATCCAGGCTGGGGCAATGCCAGGGATTGCTGGTGGATTGAGCTGCTTTTGTTTAATGTACAGTTCGTGCTGACCCTGCTCTTGTGTGTCCACATTGCAGCACTCTGAGGTTAACCACCTCAGAGCTGCTTCAGACAGGAGCTCTGGAGAGTACAGTAGGATTTTGGGAAATGTGAGAACATTCACAGATGGGACAGAACAACAGCTATTTCACTGGCAAAATAATTAGCACCTTTTAGAATTAAATTTGTGCTTTTGGTCTCTGTACCGTTTATAACTTGTCAGAGGGGACAAATAGCCAAGGAACTGTTTCAGCAAGTTAAACCAGTCACTGTGCTGGTCAGTTTTTGTGTGAGTGGATTGTGTTGCTGTTGGTGCCTTTAGGGCTGTTCACTGATGTGAGGGGCTGATAGCAATTACTGCTTTGGGTGTTGGTATTGCCTGACTTGCTGGTTACGTTTTGCCAACACACTTCTCACTTGAGACCATCTGTACTAAATCTTAGATAAGCCAAATGTCCAGCTCAGCTGTGTCTTGTTTACTGTCATGGAAGAACTGCTAATTGTGCCTTGAGATTTCTGTTCTTATGAACAGTGTGCTGGATCCCTCTGTTCCCAGAGGCTGCTCCATTGCAGAGCTGTCCTGGGTTCAGCTTAAGGTGTCTGTGTGCATAAAGAGCATTAGTGCTGATGTGCACAGAGCAGAGACTTCCTCTGCCTTCTGCACTCCTCCTGCTCCTTGGAAAAGTTCTTCCCAGTGAGGGTGGGGAGGCTCTGGCACAGGCTGCCCAGAGAAGCTGTTGCTGCCCCATCCCTGGAAGTGTTCAAGGTTAGATTGGACAGGGCTTGGAGCAATCTGGAATAGTGGAAGGTGTCCCTGTCCATGGCAGGGCATGGAATGAGATGAAACTTAAAGTTCCCTCCAACCCAAACCAGCCTGGGATTCATTGAGTAGAGCTCCTGTATCTTTTTGAAATCCTGCTTTGGGACAAAGACCAAGCACTGTGATTGCATTTGCTCATTTTGAGATCACCCCCTAGTTATTCAATTATTTATTCTGCCAGGCTCTGTGCATGTGTCCTGGAGCTTCCCTGAGGGGTTGCTGCTGTGTTTGCCTCCCCACAGGACCGAGCTTGTGAGATCATAGAAGATCTGGAAGCCAACAGGATGGTCAGAAAGATGAAGAAGCGCATTTGCCTGGTGTTGGACTGTCTCTGTGCTCACGATTTCAGTGACAAAACAGCAGATCTGATCAATCTGCAGCATTATGTCATTAAGGAGAAGAGACTCAGCGAGCGGGAGACCGTGGTGATATTTTATGACGTGGTACGAGTGGTAGAAGCATTACACAAGGTGAGAGCTTGCAAAGAGAGCTCTCTTCCAGTGCTGGCAGGCAGAGTTTTCCCACATTACAGTAGTAGAAGCTTCAAAACTTCTTGGGGCAGGCAGTGGCCGGGTTACAAGGCATGGATGTTAGCAGTGTTCTGCATAAGACCTCGTGCCCCAAGCCCTGAAGTGCATTCCCTTCCCTCCCTGCTCCTCACGTTTCTGGATGATAAAGTGGTGTTTGTGGGCTGTGGAGAGGGGCCAGCTGGGCTGAGGGCAGGGCAGGTCAACCACAGTGTGGGCAGCAGAGGAGAGCAGAGCCTGATCAAACACAGGACACAAAAACTGTTTCCTTGCGAAGCAAAATAAATCACAGTTGATTGTGTGAATTTGATTGAAGTTGATTGAATTGATGAATTCATTATTGAATTGATGAATTCAAATTGATGAATTTGAGTAAAGTTGATTGAATTGATGGGAGATCAGAACCTCAAGCTACAAATTTTGAGATCAATGAACTAGAAACTGTTGTAATAAAAATGGATTCTGCTGATGTTTGACTCGTTCCCCTGTGACACAGGACATGTGACACAGGGCAGTGCAGCGTGGGTCTGGTAAAGGGATGCTCATCAGATTGCTCTAACCAAGCCTGGACACTTCAGCTTCAGATCTCTTGGATACACTAAGTCTGTCTTTGTGTTCAGAGTAGCAAATTTGTTTGTTCTGTCCTGATCACATTCAAAAGCGAAGGGCACAAAGTACTCAGGGTGAAACCTGGCCTGAAACCTTGACCTGGGTTATTTCAGAGTGTGCAGATGCCATGATTTCTTTTTAGTGCTCTTGTGCAAGTATGGAATTTGTGCTTCTACAACAAATAGGCTTTTGCTCACGTAATACTCCTATATTTTTTACAGAAAAATATTGTGCACAGAGACTTGAAACTAGGAAACATGGTGCTAAACAAAAGGTAAGTGTGCTGGAGAGCTGCTGGCCTGGCAGTAGTCTTGTTTCTTCCTTGAAGCAGATTTCTAATGCAAACACAGCCAGAGGCAGCACTTGTTGCGTGCTCTTGTGCAGCAGGGTGAGGAAAAGGGAAGCAGGCTGTGCAAAACCATAAATCCAGCTCAAAGTTGTATAAATTAATCTCCAAAAATGAATTTAGCCCCACCTAAGTGGTTCACTTTTCCCACCCAGCTTTGTGGCCCCTTGTCAGGACTTCTTTTTGGATTCTAACTGCCTAAAGCTCAATTTTATAGTAATTTAGTAACCTGCAAAAGGATTATTGATTTTATATATATTAAAAAGAAGCAGAAAACCATGGTGGTTGGTTCTGTTCCCATCATTCACCCTCCATCATGCTAAAGGCATTCCCAGCCCTGCTGGCTGTTCTACAATCACAGCAGTGTTAGATCTGACTGCTGCCCCGCTGTGTTTTTGCTAGCAGTGAAATATTGACTTATCTAAACAAAAGCACTTCTGTCCAATGTGCATTTGTGTATGAAATGGCTCCCTTGTTCCACTGCTGGTTTGACAGGAGCCTCTGGAGCCTGGCAGGTGCTGGATGCTGGTGCAGACCCAGAGGGACCAGCCCAGAGAGGGGCAGGAGCTCAGCAGGACCTCAGGGCAGGGGGGGTGGCCTGGCTCTGCTTGGTGGCTCTTGGAGCTGCTCAGTGCCTTGGGGTCTGTGTTCCTTAGCTGGCAGCCTAGTTCAGCTCAGATCCTCTGCTCTCTCCTCCAGGATTACATTACTGACTAAATATTTTGCACTTACTTGAAGAATGAGTGGAATTCATCCTTTTCACACTGTCTGGGCTTCTGTGAAATGAATAAAAAGCAGGAAGGCTGGAGTTCTGCAGGCTTTGAGTCTACAAAGCTTGCAGGTTTGCTGGGCTCACAGCTTGCTGCTTTCTCCTCCCTAACACTGAGAGGAAATGGGTTTTATCTACAGAAGTTGAACTTCTTGGTTCCCCACACACACACACACACACAGCTGCTGCTGCTTCTCAGGGCCACCTCTAAGTTGTTTCAAGTTGTTTCTGTAGAGCTGCTTTAAGATAAATCTCTTCTGCTTGCTGCTTTGATTCTCCTCCTTGCTGGAGGAGGCAGACAAAGGTTGGTGCTTTAAAGGATCCATGCAGAACTTCTCTTCTTTTCTGGGCACTGAGTGCAGGGGAGCACCCCACCAATGGAGCTACACCCAGGGCCCCACTAGCAGTATTTGAAGCTTTGAACACACTTGCCAGAGTCACTCTTTGTGTTACATGTCTCCTTTTGCTTTTTTCTCAGCGTTGGTGAGGGAGAGCTGCAGCAGTGAGTCACAGGGAAGGGTGGGAGAGGCGTAAGAGCCATCTCCATGGAGAGGAGCAGCCCGTGGGGCTGAGCAGAACCCTTTGTTCTGCTCCAGCCGTGCTCACAAAGAGCCAGGGCCCTCCTCAGGGCAGGGAAGGAAGGTAACAAGGTGGTACTGCAAGGGCCTGGCAGGCACATCCCACCTGGGGCTGCCTCAGACCTCCTTCCCCACAGCAATTAAATCCTCTCAGGTTTCCTCATAAGCCAGTGCAGGAGGAGTTGGGTGATTACAGATTAGATCCAATTTCAGGGACTAAATAGAACCAAGCAACCCTGAACATTTTAGTGTCCTATAGAACACTTAGTCTTTTAAACCCTTAACAAATCCTGCAGCTTGTTATTCAGCCAGGGAAGTCTCCTGACAGTTGAAGCTAACACTTCTTAAACACAAGTCTGTCTGTTTTAATAACCAGCTCTCCATGGCCAACCCACACTTGGTTCTATTTCATTTGTCTGTGAGACTGGCTAGAAATGTTTCTTTGTTATTGTGACTGACTTAATCCATTCTCTCAGGTTCTAGTTGTAAAATACTTTTCAAGAAATCTTCCAGACAGTGTTTTTGTACTCACAGCTTTACATTGTAAGTTAAAATCCAAATTATCTGAATGACAGGGAAGATTAATGGAATAATAGTTTTGTAATTAGCTCACTTGCACTGGAAAAAATTGTTAATGGGAGCTGGCAGTACCATAGGGAAGTAGGGGTGAGCTAAAAAAGGAATTTTGTGTACCTGCAGCTCTCCCTTTTCTCTGTAAGGTTTTTGGGTGTTGATCAGGCTTTGTGCTGTGCACGCCTGTGTGTGGAGAGCAGTCCTGTGGATCAGATGGAACTGCCACCAGGCTCCTGTGTGGGACTCTGGAGTGACACAGGTGTGGTTGTGCTGAGCCTGATCACAACTCCTGCAGCTCCTCTGTGTAAACACACAGTGCTCAGGGGCCAGGCACAGGGCAGCTTCCACAGGGCATTTTCCCTCAGCTCCCAGAAAATGCTGTGTGGAGAAGATGGCAGCTGGGAAGTGCAGGGCACAATCAGCAGCTGAAATAAACCTCAGCTTTGTTCACACTCATGCCTTCCAGTGGTCAGGCAGCACCTGGGGCAGATCCAGTGCTGCAGGCTGGGGTGCTCCTGGGAGATCAGCCAAGGCTGCAAGATGAGCAAGGTACACCCTGTGCTTACAGCCACGCTGACACAGGCCACCCAGACATTGTCCCAGAGCCTTTTACTGCCCCTGTGAGTGCCTTGCAAGCCTTGCTGGCAGGCATGGAATCCCCCCTTTTGGGACAGAGTTCATTTTACTGCTCTGTGTGTCTTCTCCCAGCACTTCAAACCCCCCAGAAAGCCCCACAGGCACAGTCCCTGTTCTGGAGTCATCTTGCTGTCTGTGCTGCATGGCCTGTGTTCCCTGACACCTTGTGCTTCTCCCCAGGACTCACAGGATCACCATCACCAACTTCTGCCTGGGGAAGCACCTGGTGAGCGAGGATGACCTGCTGAAGGACCAGCGTGGCAGCCCTGCCTACATCAGCCCAGACGTGCTCAGTGGTAGGAATTCCCCTCGACACTCATTTCACTCATTTGTGCCTCCTGACAATAAATAAAACCACCTGTTGTGTTCCCATATGCACCTTCATGAGAGCCTCTTAATTAAGGTCCAGTTAGGAGACTTGGTCTGGTTTTCCAGCTGGGAAAGTTGGAGGGGAGGAGTGAGCCTTTTTTCTTAAGGCTTGTCTAAACTTCAAAGCTGCTTCAAATCTGGCTGTTCCCAAATGAGTCTGACTGCAGACAACATGTTCTGTTTCCAGTGTCAGAATTCAGTTCCTGAGGCTTTCTTTAAGCTGCAGGTAAAACCCTGGGCCCGAGGGGCAGCCAGTCCAGATCCCAGCAGGATGTCAGTGCATTCCAGCTGTGCACTAAGGGCACCAGTTCCTCCAGCTGCTGCTCACTTCCAGGAGGGAACTAGTGACCCTTTGGGCAGCTTCTGGACCAACTGAGAGGAGTTACTTAAAATTAAAGGAATGATGACAGCAGGCCAAAGCAGTCTGGGCTGGATCCCCCCCTCCAGCAGCCTGGCCTGTGCCTTGTCTCCAGCAGAGGCTTTGAGCAGAGTCTGGCTCTAGCACGGAGCAGCTTTCCCTGGTGTCCTCCTGCCTTTAACTGTTCCCAGTGCATGGGACCATCAGGAACAGCTGTGCTTTCTTTCCAGTTGCTTCAGGAGGTTTCTCTCCATGAGCTCTTATTCCTGCTCTGTTCATAAATCTTTGGGACCAGATGGGATCCACCCCAGGGTGATGAGGGAGCTGGCAGATGAGCTTGCCAAGCCGCCCGCCATCATTTACCAGCAGTCCTGGCTCACTGGGGAAGTTCCAGATGACTGGAAGCTGCCCAATGTGACACAGAAAGGGTGGGAAGGAGGATCCTGGTAATTATAGGTCAGTTAGCCTGACCTCAGTACCTGATAAGGTAATGGAACAGTTTATATTGATTTCATCACCCAGCACTTACAGGATGGCCAGGGTATCAGACCCAGCCAGCAGGGGTTTAGGAAGGGTAGGTCGTGTTTGGGCAACCTGGTCTCCTTTTATGACCAGGTTGGATATTAGGAAAAACTTTTTACAGAAAGGGTGATAAAGCACTGGAATGGTCTGCCTGGGGAGGTGGTGCAGTCACTGCTAGATTCATCCCACAGTCAGAGTGCCTGCTCCATGGGCTCAGCTTTATCCTGTCTGGTCTTCTTTCCTGCATCCTCCTGTCCTCTGCTCCCTGGTCCTTGAATTCACTTCACCTTGCAAGCTGGGTGTCTCTGTGTGAGGCACACTGACCTGGGAGCTCCAACACAGCAGTTCCAACTACCTGATGCCCTTGGTTCACAGCAGGGATATTCCTGCTCCATTGGGAACAGGAGGACACCTGTGTGGAGATGGACAATTTGCTCATTCACAGAGGATGCACCTTGGAAAGAGTTTTGGTGTCATGTTATGGGAAGCCTTAAGTGTTATGGTTAATGCTTAGAAAAAGGGTCCCATGTGAGGGTTACTCAGCACCTCTGATGTGGGAGGTGAGGGGGTTGCCAGGGCTGTGCTTTCCAGGATTTTCAGGCTGTGTGTGCCCTCTCCCTGCAGGCCGGCCATACCGTGGGAAGCCCAGTGACATGTGGGCGCTGGGGGTGGTGCTGTTCACCATGCTCTACGGCCAGTTCCCCTTCTACGACAGCATACCTCAGGAGCTCTTCCGCAAAATCAAGGCTGCCGAGTACACCATCCCCGAGTGAGTACAGCCTGCCCTTCCTGCCTGGCCACGGGGGGCTTACTGGGCCAGCTGCAGCTGGAGGGGCTCCCCTCAGCACCCCAAGGGTCACAGCAGTACTGACAGCAGGCTGTGTGCAGGAAGCAGGAGCAGGGTTGGGAGAGCTCGTGGGAAGGAGCAGAGCAGTGATAGCTCATGTTGCTCCTGGCCTGTGCTCCCAGTATGTCCATCCTGCCACGCTGTGCCCACCCCAGGCTCACCCCTGCTGTCTGTCCCAGGGATGGCCGGGTCTCTGAAAACACTGTGTGCTTGATCCGGAAACTGCTGGTCCTGGACCCGCAGCAGCGGCTGACGGCTTCTGAAGTGCTGGATTCCCTCAGCTCCATCATAGCGTCCTGGTATGTGCACGGGGAGACAGGACACGCTGTCTCTGGCCACAGGCTGTGTTGTTCCAGCTGTGGCTGGCTCACCTCACCAGAGGAGAGTCTGGGAACTGCTGTAAGCCTTTAAATCCCATGTGTCCACCACTGTGTGCTGATGGATACAGCTGGAGAGGCCTGTGCAAGTGCTTATGGCAGCCGTGGCCATCCCAGTGGGATCACCCTGGGGCTGGTTGAGGGTGGCTGAGCCAGTGCCATGCTCTGGATCCCAATGCTGTGCTCTCCTGCAGGCAGTCCATGTCCTCGCTGAGTGGCCCTTTGCAAGTGGTGCCGGACATAGATGACCAAGTGGCTAATCCCGAAAACCCCCAGGAGGTAGGTTTCCCTGCTTTCCACAGAACTGCTTCTCTGTGCTGCTGTGCCAGTCTGTCTGTGATGGCACCCATTGTGTCCTCCAGCTGGGAAGGGGAGGGTGGGGAGGACGCAGCCGAGTCCCTCACGTTGTGCAGCGGAAGGAAAGGCCGATGCTGCTGGGAGCAGGAGGCACATCCAGCTGGCTGAGCTGCCAGGAAGTGAGCTCGGCCCCGGAGCTGATGAGAGCAGCTCGCTCCGCTCCCAGCAGCGCTCACTCCCTCTCACACAGCTGGGAATGCTGGGAGGAGGCAGCAGTGTTGGCTCTGGCTCCCAGTGAGCTCTGCCATGGGAGCAAACATCCTGTTTTCCTGCCGGTATGTTTCATGCTAGAAGTGTCAGCCATGGCCTGGCTGCCCAGGGTCTGTGACCGTGCCGCAGGGACAGGGGTCAGGCAGCTGCAGCCTCAATGCTGCCAGGGTTGGGATGAGCCATGTCAGGACAGAGCTGCTGTGGTGGCCTGAGCTGTGTCCTGGTGGCACTGCTGGCTCACAAGGAGTCCTGCCTGCATCCCCAGCAGCAGGGCCCTTTCCAGGGTTATGACCCCCGTTATCCCGTGGTAGCTCAGGCCCATCAGAGGAGCCGTGGGGCTGCCAGGTGTGGCTCTGACAGGTCGGTCTCTGCAGGTGAAGGTGACGGAGGAGTGCTCCCAGTACGAGTTCGAGAACTACATGAGGCAGCAGCTGCTCTTGGCTGAGGAGAAGAACACCTTGCATGAGGCCAAGAGCTTCCTGCAGAAGCGGCAGTTCGGGAACATCCCGCCGGTGCGGCGCCTGGGCCACGACGCGCAGCCCATGAACCCCTTGGACGCGGCCATCCTGGCCCAGAGGTACCTCCGGAAGTAGCTTCCCATGCCCCAAGAGCACGAGCACCACCCTGCAGCCTGCCCTCACCTCGCCTGCTCCAGCCTACAGCAATACCGGTGTCCCACGATGGGGAATAATGTAGCAATCCCAAGCTCTGTCCAGGGACACGCACTCACACCCGCTCCGGACGGAGAAGACTTTTGGAAAAGCTAGTTTTGGAAGCAGCAACCTCTTGGCATCTTCTGGAATCTGTTTTTTAAAATCGAAGCCTAGATGACTAATCTGCTTTTGATCATGACTGTAATCTACCTCTCTTGTCTTTTTAACCATGCTGTTCTCTGGATCGAGCAAAGCCCGTGGGAAAGGAGGAGACTTCCAAGGGTGAAGCTGCTGGCACAGAGCCGTGGCCGTGCAGCGCGGAGCCGGCCCGTGGCGCCCGCTCCGTGTGGTTTGAATAAGCTTGGATTTATCAGGGTTTCTCGAAAGGCAGAATTTCTTGAAACCTCCCACTTCCCTTCATCTGCATCAAATCTGTTTCTGTCCTTACGTGCCACCTGGTCAGTGTGGCCACCGCTGTGACCGGAGAGCCCGGCCACCGCCTCAGGCAGGAGTTGAGGAGTCCGGGCAGGGATCAGATCCTGTCCCCAGTTCAAAGGTTTTGCAGGACTTGGCCCGCCAGGGCTCCTGCCCCCTCTCCCACCTCTCACTGATTCCTTTAGTTTATAAGGATCTATGATTTAATCTTATTTTTCAGTAGCATATCCCAGGTGCAGTTACAGTTGCATTAATTCTGATTTAGCGTTTCCCCCCTCAGTTGTGGTACAGATGTAATATATGAGTTATAATGTGAAAAGCTTCCCAAAATAATTTGCCTAGAGGTAGGAGGGGCTGGCTGAAGTCTCTACTGTATTTGTTCCCAGCTTTTCTTGCCATCCCAGCCCAAACCTGGGGCTGCCTCTGCCCTCATGCCAAGGCAGGAGAAGGACATCCTGGTTTGTCACCTGGTGCCACTGGAAGAGCTTTGGCCTGTGCTGAGAGCAGGAACGATTGTTTCTGAGCCTCATTTATGAACTGGATGCCTGTCTTGCCAGATGAACTGTTCTCACACAGAGCTCCCAGGGCTCCCAGTGCCCTGGCCAGGGCTCCTGCTCAAGGCAGCACCTTTTTCAGCTGCCTCCTTCCCTGCTCCTGGCTGCTCCCAGCCCTGGCATCGCCCTCCTGCCAGCCCTGTGAGCAGGGAGGGTTGGAGCTGGGGGGGCTGCTCTGCTTTTTGGGGCTGCACTGCTCTCTGGGCCCAGCTCTTGCAGCACAGTGGGCATGGGCAGGGAGTGATTTGCAGATGTTTGTAGCGTGTTGTTGCCTTTTCTTGCCCCGGGCTGGGGAAGGGGACGGGGTCTAAGCTGGGCCACGCCAGCAGTGGCTTTGTGGGGACAGGGGGCTGGACCTGAACCTCCCTGGCCATGTCGGGCATTACGTCCTGCCTGCGCCTCGCCAAGGCCCTGTGGCCAGGCAGGGCCTCGTGAACACTAACACAGACCAGCTCCCTGCACCGCTCCAGCTGAGCCAGTAGCCCCAACTCTTTCGCCTTATTTATTTTGAAGATGGTGGGTCTGTCCTGTGGGCCCATCACCCCCTGTGCCACCAGCAGCAGGGCAGGGATCCCCTGAGCACCCCAGCAGGGCCCTGCTCTCTCCTTCTGGTTCTCTCCTGCCTCACTCCCTGTTTATTTTTACTGTTTTTCCCCAATGTTAAAGCAAAAAGCAATATTCTGGGACTCCCTGAGGCTGTATCACACCAGGATCCTGCAGTGGCAGCACCGGTCAATCCACTTGTGCTAAGGCAAACTGGAAGGGGGTGGTGCAGGGGACATGGGGGGGCCACAGGGCCACGGCGGGACAGAGCCTGTTGTAAGGAAAAAATAGAAAAAGAAAAAAAAAAAGGAAAAAAATTTGTATAAAGACGTTATTTTTGTACTACATCGGAACTACTCCTGCATGTCGGCAATAAAACTTCATACGACAGCCCGGCGACCCCACAGGGAAGGGTGGGAGGGATGGGTGGCATGGGGGATTTTGGGGTACTGATGTGCTCTGGGAGGGGGGCAGGCTCACAGATCAGCGGCCCTGAGTGCCCCATGGGACCCCCAGCCCTGTCCTGGCCCAGGGCCCCGAGTGCCACTGAGCCTGTCCCTCCCGGGCCGGCCTGGAGTGGCCGCTGGGGACAGCGGTGGCATGCGGAGCCTCGTGTCCCCGAGGTCCGGCCCCAGCAGCCCTGGCGTGTCCCACAGCTCGGCTGGTGGAGCTGAGGGGACCACCCTGCCGTGTCCCCCACCTCCGTGGCGCTGGCACCAGCCCCGGCAGCTCCCTCAAACGCACACCGGGGCTGAGCCCCCCAGCCCGGAGGGCTTGCCTTGGCTCCGGCACTGCCAGCCCAGCCTAGGCTGGGCACAGCCAAGCCCGGCCTGGCCGGATGGGCGCTGGACAGGGCTGGGACGGGGCCTGGAGCCGCCTGTGGCCCCGCTCCGGGGCGGTTCCACTGCCGGGCCGAGCGTGGCGTCCCGGGGGAGCGGGACGAGCCCCGGCCCCGCGCCCCGCTCAGCCCCGGCCGGGGCTGCCATTGGCTCCGGCGGGAGCGCTGACCGCCAGCCGCCTCCGAACTATTTCCTGTTGCTGCAGCGTTAATGCTAAACAGACCTTGCTCTCTCTTCCCTCGCTCCAGCCGAAGTGCAGCGGCTCTGCCCCGCCGCCTTCCCGCCCCGGTGAGTACCAGCCCCGGGCACCCCGGGGACCTCGGTCCCGTCCCCGCTCGGGTGCTCTGGCGCTGGGGACGCGGGCCCGGTGGGCGCGGGGACACGGGGGCTGAGGGCACAGGCTCGGTGACACAGCTCGGGCTGCGGGGACGCAGCGTTGAAGATGCGGAGCAGGCGGCTCGGGGACACGGTGTAATGCGGAGTGCACTGAGCAACTCGGGGCTCGGCTCTTGGGGACCCGCAGGGCCCTACAGCCAGCCCGGCCCCCCTGAGCACCCGCCAGCGGCAGGGGATCCCTGGGGTTCCATGGTGGGCTGTGCCCCTCCTGCCCCACCGCAGCCCCTTGCCGGGGCAGGGGCAGGCGCTGGCCGAGCAGCTGCTCCATGGCGAGGGCACCTGCCCCTCCTGGGGACCCTGCTGTCCTTGTTTTGGGGTGTCCCACTAGAGGGGCTGCCCAGCTCCAGGGCGTGCTGCGGCCCCTCAGCTCTGGACCGTTCGGGATGGTTTTGCTGATGTGTCACATTTTCTGCATTTCTTTCCTCATTCCTCCCTCTCTGGAGCCGTTTCTGGGAATGAGCTCGTCCTCTGCCAGGGCCAAATTTTCTCCCGCCCTGCCCTGCCCGGTGTCCTGCCTCCCATCCTTCCCACTGCCCTGCTGCCCATCCTTCCCGCTGTTCTGCCTCTCATCCTGACCGCTGGCCTGTCCTGGTGGCCTTTGCACTGTGCCTGGCCTTGTCCCTGCACTGCAGGGTCCCACGGCAAAGGGCCAAGGTTGGAACTGGGCCAGACCAGTGTGGGGGACAGGGACAGGGACAGGGACGCTGCCCCAGGAGTGTGTGGAGCACACGTGTGTGCCCATGAGCACCGGCAGCCTGGTGCTGGGACTCTGCTCTGCCCCATGACCCATCCCATGGCCGGGCATGGGACACAAACCCTGGCCCGGTGCCACAGATCCGCCTGATGCCGTGGCCAGGAGGAGCCGTATCCGTCCCGGTCCCTCAGGAAAGACGGAGGGCGGCGGGAGTGGGACAGCTCCAGCTCTGCATCCGTGGGGTTCCAGCCCTGGATGGAGCAGCCCAGCCCAGGCACGAACCCCTGCTCAGCTGGAGCTCATCAAGGAGCCCCCGGGCACACCCGGGCACGGCCTTGAGAGGGACAGGGCGCTAGGGGGGGATCCCAGCTCCTGCAGAGCGTTGCTCAGCCCGTGTCCCGCAGATGCCCAGCATGTGCCATCCCTGGAGCCACTGAGAACTGCCAGGCACAAGGATGGAGAGTCGCCGGAGGGACATGGAGCTGCTCAGCAACAGCATGGCCGCGTACGCCCACATCCGAGGTGAGCCAGGACGCGTCCGGGAGGTCACCGCGGGCCCCGGCAGGCGCGGGCAGGTCCCTCACCCCCTCTGTTCCCCCCGCAGCCAACCCCGAGAGCTTCGGGCTCTACTTCGTGCTGGGCGTCTGCTTCGGGCTGGTGCTCACGCTGTGCCTGCTGGTGCTGCGCTTGTCCTGCCGGCCCTCCCCGCGGCCCCCGGCGCGCCCCGGCGACCTCAGCGAGGACGACGACGACGAGGACGAAGAGGACACCGTGGACCGCGCAGCCTCTGAGTCGCTGCTGCCGGTGACCGAGATCCCGCTGGAGAGCCACGGCCCCGGGGACGGGGCGCTGGCCGTGAACGTGTTCGCGTCGGCCGAGGAGCTGGAGCGGGCGCAGCGGCTGGAGGAGCGGGAGCGCATCATCCGCGAGATCTGGCGCAACGGGCAGCCCGACATCCTGGGATCCGGCACCATCGGCACCCTGGGCCGCGTCCACTACTACTGAGCCCGGCAGCTGCCCTGGCACGGTGTCTGCTCCCCCCACGGCTGATCCCACACCGTGCCAGGAGGGACCGGGGGACAGGGGGTCTGCCCCTGAGCTGGCGGAGCTGCCTTGGACTGTCTCTGCAGCACGGAGAGCCAGACCCCGGTGTCACGGCTGGACTCGCCCCCGCCGCTGTGGGACACGATGCACTTTGAGCCATTGGTACGACGGCTGGCACCAGCCGAGCAGCCCCGGGACACGCGGGGACAGGGACAAGGACAGGGCAGCCCTCGCTGCGCCGGGGTTTCACCCGTGGGGCAGGGCCGGGCTGTACGTCCGTGTGAGCCGTGGGCTCCCGCCCCACAAACATGGTGCTGTTGTACACGAACTAGAGCCCAGCGTGGCGGGTCCGGCGTTTTGGGGGCCCTGGACACAGGGACGGTCTCGACTCCCCCCCGAGCCAATTCCCTTCCCGTCCCCACTAAAATTAGCCGGGTCTTTTCCGGCGCCGCCCGCCTTGACCCAACGCCCTGCGGCCGGACCAAGGCGGATGTTCCCGCTGGACTCTGCGCCGGCCGCTGCTCCCCAGGGATGCGGCAGCTCCCTCCGGGCTAAGCCGCATCCTGCCCCATCCCAGCCCAGCCCCGCGGGGTGCCGGGCTCCGCTGCCCCCTCCCCGGCAGCTTTATAAAAATAGCTCCTTCCCAGGCCGGTTCCCCCCGCCGCCAGCGCCAGCAGGATCCAGATGTTTTCCAGATGTTCTGCAGTGGCTGGAGGCCAGGATGTGCTGGGGCTGGGACTGGAGCTGGCCTGGGAAACTGTGCGGGGGTGGAGGAGGAGGGGGAGGAGGTGAAGGGGGAGGAGGAGGAGACCCTGCCCCAGCCCTGCCACGAGCCCTGGAGGGACCCCTTGCGCCATGGTGGGACCCTTTGTGCCTGGCAGGACCAGCCCAGCCCTTCAGGGGCATGGCAGCCAGCAGCCCTGAGCAACCCCCACACAGCACTTTGTACACAAAATAGTTTATTTTAAACGATTTCTACAGGTCATGGGGCTGTCATGCTTCAAGGAGCAGTGCCGGGGTGTGGGGTGGGCATTGGTATCCGATGGGTGCTGGGGGCACACGGAACCATGTGCCACCCACCTGCCCCCCCATGCTAACAGGGCAGCCCCTTCCTCACTCGCTCGATCTCCGCCTGTGGAGAGAGGCTGTGATTGTTGGGGGGCACAGGGGACCCCAGACAAGGCAACCCCTGGCAGGGACTCACCTGCAGCACCTGGCGCTGAGCCCGCTCCTGGCACAGCTCCTGCCGCAGCTCCTGCAGGTCCCGCCTGCAACACGCCAGGGTGGCTCAGCTGGGGACAGGACAAGCAGCCAGGAGCCACTGGGGACCCCCTGACACCCCCATCCCCACTCACAGGTGCTGGACTCGCATCAGGTCCACAAGGATGTGCAGGGTGCGGACCTCAGCCTTCAGGTCCTCCAGGGCCAGAGACCTCCCCTCCAGCACCTCCAGCCCCTCTGTGCTCCATGGCAGGACGGGTGCCTGCCCCGTGCTGGGGACAGGGGCACAGAGGGCAGCACGGGGCAGCCCCTGGGGCTGCTCCCCACCATGGGGACCCCCCGTGCTCCCCAGGGCCATGCTGGGTGGCCGCTGGCCAGGGACTCGTGGCCGTGTGGCTGTGGGGTGGCTCAGCCTGGCTGTGGTAACTGACACCATGTTGAAGCCATTGGCATCTGCCAAAGAAAGAACAGGAATCAGCCCCTGGTGCTGGGCAGGGCCCACCCACCCCTGAATCCTACCTGGGTCACAGGCTCTGCCCCACTCCATGTCAGCTGAGGCACTGGGCTGGGGGTCACTGGGCCTGGGGACAGCAGAGGTGTGAGTGGCACAGCCAGGG
Organism: Pyrgilauda ruficollis; assembly: GCF_017590135.1. Classification (NCBI taxonomy): domain Eukaryota; kingdom Metazoa; phylum Chordata; class Aves; order Passeriformes; family Passeridae; genus Pyrgilauda; species Pyrgilauda ruficollis. Next base: position 3,564,862 of record NW_024526377.1, read on the forward strand.
AGGTGCCAGCCCCACGCCGAGGCCAGCCATGAGCATGGCGCTGGCACTGGGACATCGCAGTGGCCCTGGACACCCCAGCACAGCCACAGGTTTCTTACTTGGTGGCCAGGACAGGGGCTGGTTTGGTCTTGGCAGGAATGGGGGGAGCAGGAGCCATCCTCTTGGTGAGTGGGAGCTTGGTCGGCTCCATCCTCGCTGGTGCTGGGAGCTCTGGGGAGAGGAGGCAGAAGCAGGGCTGGGGCCGGGACCGGCACTGACGGGAGTGGGCAGGAAGCGCTTCCTGCTCGTGACATGCCCTGGCCCAGGCACATCCCTGTCCTTCCCTCTCCTCCAGCCCAGGACTCACCCGGGGGGCTCCCTGTCCTCGCCCTCCTTGTTCTTCTCTCTGGTTGCAGCTGCTGGGGAGCAAAGGGGCTCGTCAGGTGCTGAGGAGGGACCCTTGTTCCAGCCTCTCCCAGCCCCACACCAGCCCCGCTGTGGTCGGCGCTTCCTCTGTGTGAGGCGGAGCAGGCAGCTGCAGAGCTGCCGTGAGCTCTGCGGCACGGGCAGGGTGTCATCCTGCCACCAGGGCTGTCATCCTGCCGCCATCCACGGCTCAGCAGCATCCCTGAAGTGCTGAACCCTGGGGTCACAGCAGGACAAGCCCACTGGCGTGGTGGGATACAGGACATCAGGCCATGATGGACCATCCTGTCACCATGGCGGGCCCCCCTGTCACCACGGTTGGCCATGCTGTCCCTGTGGAGGGCCACCATGTCCCTGTGGTGGGCCACATTGACCCCATGGTGGGCCAGCAGCCCTGCTGCTGCCACCAGCACAGCCCTTGTCACAGAGACCTCGCAGACACCAGAAATGGTGCTGGTATTGCCCACCCAAAGACAAGGCTGAAGCACCAAGGGCTGCGGGGATGAGAACACCCCAGTCCAAGGCCCCAGTGCTCCTCGGCTCTGCTGGCACAGGGTGATGGTGCCCAGAAGTGCCCAGCATCCTGCCCGCCCCTCGCCGGCAGCTCCCCCGGGCCCCTGGCACGGCCCGGCCCTGGAGCACGATGACACAAGGGCGCTAACCTGGGGATGATCCCGTGCGCGGGACCCTCCTGCCTGCCGCTGCGGGGCTGCCCCGAGGCCGAGCGGTGCCGTGCCGTGCCAGGCTGCCCCGGCCCCACGCCGTGCACGTGATGCCGGAGGAAATCGGCTCCACGCTGGGAAGGAAGTTGAAGCAGAGCGCACCTCAGGGCTGGTCCACGCCACATCCCTGTGCCCCACGGGGGGCTCCTGCTCCCCGGCCCGGCTCCCCGAACCCACCTCGTGTCCTTCCCGGGCTGCCCGGCCATCCCGGGCTGCATGGGCACCAGGGCTGGATGGGCACCAGGGCCGGGCTGACGGGACTCCCTGTGCCGGGACGGCAGCGCTGGTTTCGGCTGTGCGAGAGGCTTTGGGTGAGGGTGGGACGGGAGGGCGCTGGGAGCGCTGGCACAGCAGAGCCCCCAGACCCGTGTGTCCCCTGGCCACCCCCAGCCTGGAGCCCTCACCCACCTTCTCCCGGGGCAGGGCCGGGCCATCCGTGCCACCGCGGGGGCTCGCTGCTGGCACTGGGGAGCCGGGGCCAGAGGCGCCGGGCCGGGAGCGCAGCCGGGCCGGGGTGACAGCTCCCACTCAGCCGGGCCTCACAGCGGTTCTGTCACCCTCGGCTGGAGGGGAAGTGAAACCCAAACCGCAGAGGGGCCGAAACCCACAGACCGTGATGCAGGGGCGGTGCGGCCACGCTGCAGCTGTCCCTCCGCAGGGAGTGAAGGGTCAGTGAGACACCAGGGCTGCCCCTGGCCACTGCCCGGTCCAGGAGACAGCGTGGATATTCCTTTTGGCCGAAGCATCTGACCCAGCAATACCGAGCTGGGGGCAGGGACGGGGGCTGGGAATCAGCCGTGGGGCAGAGATGGGTGGCAGAACAGAGGTTCCATTGCACTCCCCAGGTGTGCCCACTCAGGCCAAGGAGCTGGGAACTCTGGGCACCCATCTCCTCAGGCTGGCTCAAGGCTGAATGTGAAGGGAAGCACCAGCCATTAACCCAGCACTGTCCCAACAGCTCTTGGCCAACACCGTCACCCACAGCAGCCAGGAAAGCTGAGCTCCTGCAGAGGCTGCACAGGCAGCAGCCCCCCAGCAGCCTCCCTTGGGATGGCAGCGATGGAGAAGCAGCTGCTGCTGGGCACCAGCCAGGGCAGCACACGGGGCTGCAGCTGCCCAGCACCGGGACCAGCCCGTGTGAGCTCCTGGAGGAGCTCGGGTGGGAAGGATGGAGCTGCTCCTGTGCACGGGTGACACAATCCCTGCTGGCAGCAGGCAGGGCCTGTGGCTGTGTCACCACTGTCCCCAGGCAATCAGTGCCAAAACAGGGGCTGAATGATCTATTAGTGCATAAAACCCAACAGGGAGTTGCTCCCCTGTTGCTCCTTTCAGGCTCCCACCCAGCAACTCAGGACACAAACCAAGCAGAGTTACACCTACGACTTATTTTATTGTATTTTATTTGCATAAACAAACTTCGGGGCTTTGCTAAACAGGAACTGTTCAAGTCAAAACAAACCAAACTCTAGCTGGTGTGTGGGGAACAGCACAGCAATCCTGGGGAGAGGGACAGGGGGAGCAGGGGCACGGCTGTGCCTCCCCGCCCAGGCTCACGACCTGGCTGGGAACCCTCCACAAACTGCTCCAGAATATCTTTAAAGTAGAAGATAAAAAGAAATGCATCCTAAGGGCCGTCCTCAAGCAGCTCAGGAGGAATCTGCCTTTTGGTTTTATAAAAAGATTAATAAAAAATATTGAAAAATTCTCATCTCCATTTATATTTTTTTCCCCAAGAAGAATTCGGAAGTTCCTTAGAAAACTGTGTCACCTTGGAAAGGGCACTCGGGTCACAACCAGCTGCAGGGAGGAGACACAAATGCTACAAGCAGTTTGGGGTCCAGCACACACCAGGCCTAATAGTGAACACAAACAGTGGCCAGAAGTAGGGTGTAATTTTTTTTCTCTTTTAAACCATGCTAATTTTGTTAACTTCCAACATAAAAGGAAAACAAAAATTTTTAAAAGGCCCTAAACTCAACTGTTACATTAAAAAAAGTTAAAAAAAAAAAAAAAGTCATAGCAGTTTGGTCCCAACAAATGAACATTTAGATGTTTACTCACATGCTTCATTATTTTCTTATTTATAAGAACCAAAAATAGTTTCCAAAATTATCTCTGAATTGATGCTACTACGTATGTAAAGGCCTAAAATAAGCAGAATTTAGAAAATTGAATACACAATAGGGGAGGAAAATTTGAGCGGGTGAATGAACCCCGACTATCACTGGGTCAAATTATAAAAGAGAAACAAAAAGTCAGGACAGGCGAGGTCAGGTGGGCACAAACTAAAACCACATCGTCCTCAAAGCCTGTTACCAAAAAATAACCGACCATCCATAAGGTCACAGAGAAGGGAAAATCTGGGGTCTCACCCAGCACTTGACCGTATCCAGTCCAGAAGGGAAGTCTTTGGGAAGAGAAACTCCAGGAGTGGATCCGAGCGTAAATGATGGATCAGTCCCAGTCCGTGCTTGGGGAGGCTGAACTCTGGAAATGCAGTTAAATAACGTCGGGATGGTTTCCGAGCTGCTCTCCAGGGCTCTGCTCAGCACGTGGGGATCACCCTGACACCCCAGCACCAGCCTGACCCCTCCCCTCCTGCCAGGGCTCCCAGCACCGCGCGGGCCCCGCGGCTACTCGGCCGTCGTCTGCAGGGCGTCCTTTTCCTCCCGGTTTTCCGTTCCGCTTTCGTCGTCTTCGATTTCTCCCTCTTCCCCACTGAACTTGTCATGAGCCCACTTGGGGCTGGTGCTGGACTTGCGGAACATGAAGCGGCCTCTTCCCCGGGGGAAGGCGCCACGGCCGCGGCCCCTGTTCACCCACTTGTCCGTGCCCTCGCCCTCGCGGTCGTCGTGCTGCACGGGAAGCCAAGGACAGCAGGTGAGACAGGCTGGCACCGCCCTGCACCGCGCCTCTGCGACCGCCCTTGGGGATCCACTTAATGGGAACCACTCTACAGGGAGCAGGAACAAGCTCTCTTTAGGCAGGAGCCAGCAGCCTCCCGTGAAGCGTCACCCGAAGCCTTACCTGGTGTGTCAGTGACAGCGGGTGCTTTGGCCTCTAAAGCACCTGAGACCGGACACACCTGGAGCGCACGGGTGTCTCAGCACCCAGGTACGTACCAGGTAGTATTTCTTGCTCTTAGGTGTGTACTCAGGGTCCCACTCCTCCTCTCTGCTGCGCTTCTGGAAGTCGTTGTTGCCGCCGCTGTTGCTGTTGTTGTTGCCTGAAAAGTTGCCTCTGCCCCATCCTCTCCCTCGAGCTCTGAACTGCTGCAACAGCAACACAGAGGAGAAAAATAGAACAGCTGCAGAGGCAGTATCCTCCCACTCCAGCCAAGATACCAACATCCCATCCAAAACACCTCTCAAACCTATCACTAAAGCAAGAGGACAGCTTTAGCGGGGCTGCACCACCTCCTGCACTCATGGTTTTGGGGTTTTAGTTCATCTGATCACACACAGCAAATCCAGCTCCTGTAAAGCTGATGAAGATCACCTAGAGGCATTTCAGGGCCACCTCAAGCAGGTGAGACCCCTCTGTACATGGACTGCACAAAGGAGTGTGGCCAAACCCCAGTGGAAGCACAGGGTGTGCCCATCGGGCTGCTCAGCATCACTAAGGCACAGAAGCTTCCAGGCTTTGTTCTGCTCCTCCCATCTGGAGTTTGCTGCCCACAGCACACCCCCAGCAGCCTGGTTTATACCCCAGACCTGGAGCAATTCCACTGGGGCTTATCACCCTGGGGGTTTCTCCTCTAGGGCAGTTTTAACTGAGAACACACAACAGCCCCTTCCTGCCCACTTTGGGAATCAACCCTCAGGGCACAGGTGGAGACCATTTGGGGCAGGGGTGGAGAACACTTACAAAGGTTCCTCTCGCTCTTCCTCTCTCATTTGGACCAGAGAATTCCTTAGTTCCAAGCCGAGACTTGTCAAAGCCTGTGGAGCTCTCCTCCCTCTCCTCAGTCTCCTCGGGATACTCCTCTGCTTTGACTGAATGGGAGGACCACGACGACGACGAGCTGGACCTGGATCTCTCACGCACCCGTCGGTGTTTCCTGTTCCAGTGGTGGGAATGGAGGGGAGTGGGACACAACAGCATTAGGCACTCAGCTGTGACCCATCAGATACAAAACCACTTCTTTACCACTCTCTATCACTGCCATGCTTTCCCTTTACTACTACAAGAGGCTTTAACACAGGGCCCAAGACCTCTCCTGAAGGAACTTGTTGCTCCTTCCTATGGTGTTTACACCATCTGCTCTCAGCTTAGCATGCATCCATGGAGTTCTAGTCAAATGGAAAATTAAGCTTATAGAAAAGGATTAAATGAACATCAAAGCCAAGTCATTTTAACACGGCTGTTTCTCTCTTGACACAACAGGAACAAGAAGGAAAAGTGACTCACCCATCCTGACACATGGAGCTTTCCCATCTACCTTTTACAATTATTTAGTGTTTCTGAGAGATACAATGATAGCGAGACCACACGCAGAGGGGTAGCTCAGGCCACTGGAGGAGTTATGTCACAGGTGCACAACTGTGTGCACAACTGTTGTACACGGTGTCGTCTCCAACCTGAGCAGCAGAGACACGAGAGGCACAAGGAAATGGCTACTGGGTTTCCTACATACTTTTTCTTTGAGCCTTTGTGACTTTTCTCCGTTTTCTCAGTTGATCTTTCCCTTGAGTGACTTGAATCTCTCGAGTCCACCGACTCCCTGGATTTATCGCGTTTAAGATCTCTTTCCTTATGTTTTTTACGGCGTTCAATATCAAGGCGCAGATCAACAGGGTCGTCCTTATATTTCCCTTCAGCCTACAAATGCAGAGGAGAGGGAGGGCAGAGTTGAACACAAGGTCTGCAGTGCCCCAGCTCAGCACCATTTACTTTGCTACTGACTGCACAGACTTCTGGAGAACTGGAGTTTAACTGAGCACTAATGAATATTCCACTTTAAGATGTCAAATAATGCACTACTAAAGTAAGTCTGCCTTTGTCAGAATTCAATTTTCCTACACTTAAAATCACTGATTTTTAAACTTTTAATCTCTTCTTTAAACAGCATTAAAATAAACAGTCTGGTAGAGGGGAGGGAGACATGGAAGCTGACATTTATTGTACACCACAGCCAGCAAGGATGTAAACAACTTGGGGATCCCATCCAGCTGATTATGGGCCACAAGGACAGTGTGGCAGAGCTCTCTGACAGCCCATGGGTGCACCTGAGGTCCTGCTGACAGCCTCACCTGGTCAGGGGCCAGAGGGATTTTAATTCCCAGGTCTAGAAGTAACACTCTGGGAGAAGCAAAAGCTCTTTGCTGCTTGGAGCTACCCAGGATTAGTGATCCAAGGGGCAGGAGGAGGCAGTGAAAGGCAGCATCCAAGGGGTCTGGGAGAAGGCCAACATCCCATGGATAGGGAGGCATTCCTGTCTGTCAGGAAGATTTATTCAGTGCAGATGCCACCTACAGCTCCTTCCCCTGGGCTGGAGGGCACCGTGTGACAGGTGCCACAAAGCCCCACAGACACACTGTGTGTGTCTCCACAGTCCTGCCAAGTCTGCTAAAGCAAGCTGGTGTCTCACAGAGCAAAAACCCACCAGCTGCATGAAAAATTAAAACTAAATTTACATTGCTAATTAAAAACAAACATAAAAGACACCTGGCAATGCTTGCTTTGAGTTGTATTTAAATTGGTACTTCAAGAAGGGATTAGGAGTTTATTTGGGAAAGGAGCAGTTGTTGTCCCTGCTCCTCCTTTGAGCCCTGTGGCACCTGGATGAGATTTTGCTGCCTGCCCTAAGTGACAGTGGCTGTGGTTTGACAAACAGGTAACTGGGCAGCAGGAAGCCTTACACCATGTTGGTACCAACACCCAGCCTCAGCCATTGCTACTGCATTTACACAACACTCATCCTGGGAACTGTACAACTTGATATGCAACATACATCAAATTAACCGCCTTCAATTAAATACAAAAGGATTAGTAATTCTCTAGCTGTTAAATTTTTACTTACATGAGTTTCTAACCACTTTTTTGTTTAAATAAATATGTCAAATAACGCAGGAGTGAAAGCAGGCATTTTGTTTTGGTATTTTGCTCTTCTACTTTCCCCAGGCAAAGAGCTTTAATTTCTACTCTGAGAATAAAACTGCTCCCAACACGATGGATGACAGATAAGTGACAAAATCAGCAGCAGCTCCCTTATGTGGCACAGCAAACACCTATTTGGGTTTGGGAGGGCACGTCTGTTTCACGGAAGGCTGGCGAGCTGTTTGGAAACCACGTTTATAACACACTCTGCCAAGCTGATGCTCAGAGTTCAGGCCCATCAAATCCATCTCACCATCGTCCATGTCAAGCCACAAGTGTGTTTGGAAAAAATCGAAAACAAATATGAAACAAGTAAGGTTTCAGCAGGACTGGTTAAAATCTCTTCAATGTAAATATGTATGAAGGTGAATAAACAAAGGTTAAAATTTTAAACATTTTACGTTAAGCCTTTTTTATGATTGTTTACAGTGAGTGCAATGGCTTAACATTCATCTACTCAGCAAAGCTAAAACACTCAATCCCAAATGCTCTGGATCTAAGACAAGTGCTGAATGTTAAAGTAACAGCAATCAACAGAAATGGCACAGTCAGTTGTTAGAACAAAATTTATCAACTGCTTAATAGTGTATCTGCTTTAGCTCAGCATTTAGTTTTACTTTCCTCTCTTTGACATGCATGTCTTTGAAAACATGGTTGGCAAAATTGCACGTAACAATGGAGTTAATCATACTTACAAGCAGAAAAATATCACAAAAAGTCTCTTCTCTCATCATGGGCACTTGTTCCAAAAATCCTCTCTTTTTTCTCAAGCTCACCTCAATTGACTTTGGGGTCATTTACCATAGTCTAACCACTTCACAAAGGTTGTTGATACATTTTTAATAAAAATTAACCCTTTGTAGTTCATTTTTAGAATTATGCCCATCCTTAAAAGAAAAACACAAACTTAAGTAGAGAGTAATTTAAACAAAAACATCACTGTTAAGTTCATGCCCAATGCACTCATTTTGTTGAATTAAACTAATCAGAGTAACAGTTCACCTTGAAGCCAGGATCTCTGGAGCTTTTCGATTCCTCTTGAGAGAATCCATGTTTTCTAAAAGTACTGGGAGATATATCTATCCTCCTAAAGCCAAAAAAAACAAACAAAACAAAACATAGCTATAACCTTGCTCGTAAGAAAAACCTGAAGATTTTAGATCAAATGTCCTTTAAAGCAGACTGGTATTTCCAAAGGTATTTAAAACTCCCCATATTTTTCCTTTTTTTGGGTGAAGCTAGTTATACACTTGAATTATTCTGGAATTATTCCAGAGTTTAAGAAATGAAATCTAGAATACTTCTGCAACGTTAAGACAGTGTCTAACGGCACCAACCTGTGGATTTCAGGGCTCTTTTTGTTTTTAGCTGCATCTTGTTCCATTCCTTTCTTTAGATATTTGGTAAAGCGTTCGTTCAGCGTCATAGCTGAAGACCCAAAGTGATGCTCTGTCAGGGGTTTGAACAAACAATACCAAAATATTAGTGCCAGTTTTGTAAAAAGACAAATCCCACCCATCCCACAGCCTGTTAAAACCCAGGTGCAGGTCAGTGAAGCACTGTGGGGATGAGCTCTAATGCTGCTGACAAAAAGCAGTTTCAATTTTTTGTGTTTCAGTGAAATGAAAACTTCTTTGAGTGAGTCACAAAGAACACAAAATTCTAAGTCCCAGACTCTGAATATTTCTCAGGTAAAAACAAGAACACCTTCTGCCTGTGCAGAGGAGTATTTATGTAAATAAAGATGATTGTGATCATGCTACTGCTCTCATCTCTGGAACATCTGCTGGAAAACAACTCCAGGCATTCTGAGTGCACAAACCCCACTGATCTGGGCAAGGCAGGAGTGAACCTTCCCCGAGGACACACGGACTCCTGACCCACCTCTTACATGATGGACTATAGTCACTATGTGCTGAGCAAACAGTTCAGAAGGGCTTCGCTGCGACTGAGCCGACTGGATATGATGGAAAATGGAGCGGAATTCCTGCTCCTTCTTGTTGCTGTGCACGAGATCCCGGCACAGCTTCCGCTCCTGAGCCAATATGCCACTGGGACTGGGAAAAGAAGAGCCCATGAAACAAGAATGGGGTGAAGGGGAGCAATTTAAGGTGTTTAATTCTGCAGGAGCTGGGAGCTCACTGATGGTTATGCTGTTATTAGGGAGGCACCCACAAATACTCAAAAGCAACATCCCTAAACACACTGTTCCAGGTTACTGTGATAATTCAGGTCACTATTCTAATGCTGCATGGAGAATAAGAGTAGTAAAACACATGGCAGAGAATCAAGAGGATTTAAGCAGCACAGTAGCTCCCCTGCATAAGTCAGCTTCCCTCAGCCAGAAGCCACTGAGTACCTGTCTCCACGTGGGGCACTTCCCAGAGCCTGGTGCATCATAATCTAATCTTACACAGCAAAGGTTAGGAAAAAGTTAATCTCTAGCTCCCAAAACCACAAACTGTGATGCAATATTGCTTAGCCTTCCTCACACTTGGCAAGCACATGGGGATCTCAGGAAGAAAAACAGGAAAAAACATCACTACTGAGACTGCTCAAAAGCTGTCAGATCCTTACCGTGCCAGATCCTCATCGAAAGAATCCATTCGAATATTGACCTGGGCCTCACGAGTAATGGAAAAGGAGGATTTGCCAGGAGTTAGTCCCTCTACTTTGGTGCCTGGCTTCTCCTTCACCTCGGAAGCCTTCCTTGGTGGAGGGGAAGAGCTTTTTTCCTGGCTTGACTTGTAAGTGGTCACTCTAAAATTCTTTTCAGGTACAAAACCCCTGTGACCAGGTTCAGCTCTCTTGGATCCTGGTCTCTCTTCTTTTTTGGATCTTTCAGAATAGCTCTCCTCCTCCATTTCATCAGACTTCCTCTGCTTCTCTTTTCCAGGTGGCAGGAACACCACACCTTCCCACTTTCCTGACCTATCCTCTTCTTGACTTTTACTTGAAGTCGCTACGACTTTAGACATAAATTTGGGCTCATCATCAAACTCCGAATCTTTCCGGCCCTTTGCCTTGTCTTTCTTGTCCTGCTCATCTGTTTCATCTTTCCCATAATGACCTTCCTTGTGGAACTCTGGGACCTTGAGCTTGTCAAAGTCATCCCTGAACTTGTAGCGCTTGGGCGACTGGCTGCCGCGGTATCCCTTCTCCGAGTCAGCTTTCGATCCGTACGAGTCAGATTTTGCCTTTCCATCTGTTGATCCCAACTCAGAGAAATTCCCTTTTTCTTTACTTTTTTCTTTCTCAGCATTTGTTACTTTCTGGTCTTTGTCTTTCCCGTTCTCAGTCTTCTGCTCTTCCAGGTACCTGATCATAAAGAGACATTACAGGAGGTTTCTTATTAGAGCTCAGCGAGGTCAATTCTTCAGTTCAAAGAGTCAAGCTTCAGAGAACACCAAGCTATGCATGTACTGAAAGCTGCCTCTAGGCCCTAAAATAATTAAAATGTCAAGCACATTACTCAGCCTGAATTCAGACTTTTGTTCTGACTAAATTCAACAAATGTACAAGGAGATGGATATGCAGAACTGATGGAATGAGGCTCAAGGACAAATCAAACCCAGCTGACCCACAGATGCATTGGAAGGAAAAGAGGAACATCTTACCCACTCGGTTTATTTACTTACAAACCTGGTTCAGGAGAACAACACATCAAACCTTTCAAATTGGACTGTTCTGCTTTAAACAACACACTGGAAATAAAAGCCTCAAAAGCTACTTCAAATTTGGGATGCAAGTTTCATAGGTAAGCTAAATATTTCATGACAGACTGCAAACACAAATAAAAGCAAACAGGTTAACAGAGGAGAATATGCTGCTGGGAGAGATAAAACACTTCTGTTGATAACAATTCAGCTGGTTTATAGCATCTGAACAGTTATAAAGCATTCACAAATCAAAACCCTGGCTCTGTGGGACAGCAGGAAAGCCCATGGACACCAGCTCCATGCTTTGGAAAGCCCAAATAAAGAGTCACAGGAGTTTTTTCCCTTTTTAAATTTCATACATCCTTAATATAGAATCAGATCAAACCATCTTTAAAAACAATAAAGACTTGAAAGCACTTGTGAATGGTGCTGTATCTTTTAAAACAAAGTGACACCTTTGGGCACAATCTGCAGTGGATTAATCTAGAGACTGATGGAAGCAGATGCTTTCTGCATGGAAGGCTGTCTTCATTTTAGAGATGTATTTGGTGCTTTAGTTTCTCATCCTACCCACACAAACAGGCACGAGCACTGCAGCTGCACCTGCCTCAGGCTGCTTGCAGCAGGATATGCAGTAGGATTTAATTAATTTCTTCTAATTTACAGTACCTTAAAATTCCAGAAGGCAACACTAAAAATGTCTATAACCAACACATATATAACTGGGAAATGTGAGCTTCCAGCTGCCAAGAAACCTCCTTGGGCAATCTTCACTTCAAGTGTTCACAGGCTATGAACATTTTTGCAGGGAACATATACAATCTTTAAGAACTATCCAAGTTAGAAAACCAATTCCAACTTCCCACAACTCTGGGCTGCCTGTGTTTTTTCCATAATTCAGAAAGGACCAGGCCCACAGCTGGCAGTATGCTGGCATAGCTTCCTAGCTGGAGCCTGCCCCAGTCCCTCACCCTGCTCATGGAGCACCCACATGCGCAGCTGGCTCCTCAAAAGTAACCCAAAAAATAACCCAGCACCACAAAACACATCACTTGCCTCTTGGAGAAGGCTCCTCCCCCGGGAGCTGTGCCCTCCTCCTTCGGAGCGGCACCATACAGCGAACTGACGGGCGTGGGGCTTTTGCACACCGGGCTCTTTCTGGTGGGGCTCATTCCTGCCGAGCCGTGCTCGAAGGGGCTCTGGTGGGAGCCCCCCTGGAAGGAGGTGGAGCCGCTCTGGGCGGCAGAGCCCATCGGGGACGGGCTGGAGCGCGGCGGGCTCTGCTTCTGCACGGGGCTGGGCCGGGGCGAGCGCCGCCGCACCACGACCGACTGCAGCGGGCTCTTGAGGGCAGGGCTGCGCTCCCGGGGGCTCAGCTCCGACACCGACCCTCTGGACGTGGAGCCCGTGCCATAGCTGCTCACATCTTGCCACGGTTTTGATCCCTCGGATGCTTTGACATCTTGAGCCCCCGCTCCTGAAAACTGCTGCTCCTTAGACTCGTCCCCTTGGTTATCTCCCGCAGCCTGGGACGCCCGGGCATCCTTGGAGGATGATTTCTTCTCCTTTCCGGATTTACGCTTGGAAGACTCAACCCGACTATGATTCGAGGATGAGCGGGAAGAGGAAGACCTCCTTGACCGGTCAGAAGATGACTTATCAGAATTCCTGGAATGACTTCTGGACCTTGGGGAAGGAGACCTTCTCTTGGGCGAGCGGGAGCGCGACCTCCCCCTGCGAGGGCTGTAGGCCTGGCGGTAGTTTTGCCAGTTGGACCTGTAATTCCCATATCCTCCTCGGTTGTACTGGCCCCAGGGATAAAACCCTCGGTTTCGGCCACGGAAATAATATGGTCTCCTGTATCCTCTGTTATGGCCTCTGAAATCACGGTTCTGATAGACTCGTGGGTGGTTCCTTTCTCTATTGTGAGATGGAGAATAGGATCTTGAACGAGACCTAGAACTGATAAAAAAAAAAATTACATAAATATTTTATGTTATAGTTTATTTTCATAACTTATTTTTGGAGTTTGTTCTGCCACGACTTTTTATTTGAAGATATATTTTAAAAAGACTTGGAAAAAGTCATTTCTAAGCTCTTAAAAGAAATTCCTTTGGTTTACCCTTATCTGATTGAAGTATTAACTTTGCCGTGAACAAACCGCAGTGGAAATAACTTGTACCTGTGATACTGTCAAGTATTTGATCTCAGGATCATGGCAGAGACCATGATAAGCACACATTGCTCTCTGTTTTGCTGGGATGAAAATGGCTGCTATCCAGCTTCAGAAAAAGTGACAGATCTCAAGCATTCAGCCCTTAACAGCTCAAGGTCATGGTTATACCTCACCCACAAAGAAGTATATTTTATAAAAATCATGCTACAGTTATTGCAATAGACCGCAAATCTCCCTCTCTAGTCCCAACTTCACATGCATTTTAAAATTCTGATAACCCAGATGAAGCCTCACTTTTCAGTCAGGCAAGTTCAATAAATGGCTACACCCCAAGAGCAGCAGGGCAGCAGTGGGGAGAAGGGCACGCTGCCCTATGGGTTTAAGCTCCCAAAGGTGCATCCCATGGCACCATCCCATGGCACCATCCCATGGCTCCATCCTGTGTCACCATCCCATCATCCCATGGCAGCACTGTGTGGCTCCATCCCATGGCACCACTGTGTGGCTCCATCCCATGGCCCCATCGTGTGGCTCCATCCCATGGCCCATCCCATGGCTCCATCCCATGGCCCATCCCATGGCTCCATCCCATGGCTCCATCCTGTGGTACCATCCCACGGCTCCATCCCGTGGCACCATCCCATGGCCCCATCGTGTGGCACCATCCCACGGCCCCATCCCGTGGAGTTCCCGGGCAGGGACAGCTTTGGACACCTCTGCCAGGGACCACCAGGTGCCGCTGTGGACGCCCCTGCCTGCATCCACAAAACTCGAATCCAGGAACGCACAAACCCTGGAAAAACGCAGATTCCAGTGACTAACTGTCCCAACAGCTTCACCCATTAAATTGCTGTGGTTGTGTAACTGTTTAAAGGTCCTGCTGTAGCTCAGATGCCAGAGCTACAAGAAGGACTGGCCAAACTAGGAAGTTGAAATAGAAAAGAGATTTTTCCGAATGGAATTTCAGTAAATAACATTCACTGGAACAGTTTCCACAGCCCTTTCTTGTATTCTGACTTCTGGCCCTGACACACACGTTGGTGGTACTCCAATGGACATGAACTTCCTCACACAGATCTCAGTGCTGCTCCTCACATCCCAAACCCTCAGAACCAAGGGAGAACAACCTGCCTTTGAAATTCCTACATGGTTAGCACACATGTGCAGTCAGAGATGAACTTCAGTTCTATTTTAATTTCTTCCTCCTACCAAACAGGTCAGAGTTTAGCAGGAAACTCTTATTCATACTCCAATCATTGCTCAAAAACAGCTTAATGACCACTTTAACAGATTCTTCCATCCTTCAAACAAGCAAAAAACTTATCTGAGACACTTCTTCATTCAAACAATAGCGACCAGAACAGAGAGGGAGGAGGCAAGGACCAGTTACAAGAAGCTCTAGTCCAAGGCATGAGGAACAGAGACGCTCAATTTTCAGACAACTGCTGCATCTGTGATCAATTATCAACAAGGACCTGTCGTATGACGCTTCCAAAATCTGTTCTAGTGATTTAGAGAGGCTGCAGCAGGAAGATTTCACTCCAAAAGTTGCAGACTATTTACCAGAAATCTTTTTAGAAAAATACAGTAAAAGTTATGCAGTAAAAGAAAAACCAAAAGTGATAATTCCCCCAACTCTGCCAGTCCCCAGAACTGCAGGCACTGCACTGCTCCAGGTCTAAATCCTCAGCATTTACAAGAAGTGAGAAATAAAGTCATAAAGAAAGCAGAAGATATTAAGCAGACTCCAAAACAGCACTGTAACTTAGGAGAAACAGCAAACCTACCAAAAGAAGAATAAAACAATTTGTGGTGCATCCTCAAGTACACAGCAATGGCCTTTTAAGCTGAGATCCCACCAGACCTACCTTGGAGCACATCCCAAGGCCAGGCAGGGGGGCTGGGCTGGGCCGACCCCCTCCATTCAGACTCCTTTTTTTTAAAAAAAGGAATTATTTATAAAGCAGAAGTAGCTTCAGCAGCAGCAGAGAGGAAACAATCATGTTTGCCTTTTTCAGGGTGCCTTTTTCTCAACTGCCAAAGCTCCTTCACAGCTAGGAGATATTCCCAAATGAGCACGGATCATTCCAGCTTCTTCTGCACAGGGCTCGGTTGGACTCAAGTCTCCGCCTCTAATTTAGTTTTGTCATGTCTTTTCTCCAACTGTAAATTCATGAGAGCTTCTGGACTTTTAAAATCTCTAACTGGTAACACTTGCATGTGTTCACAGCCCAGTGGTTTTCAGAATACGTGTTATTTGTATGAGTGAAAAGGCAGGAGAACACCATTACACCCCATCCAACTGGAATGGCTTTGCCAGATGCAGAATGCTTAGCCAAGAAAAAAGGAAAAAACATCCAGAGAAGACACAAGCCTGTAACTGGCCTGCTCAGAAGCAATTCAGGGAGACAGGAACAACTATTACACACATTAATCATTTCTTAAAATTAACTGCAGCAAAATTATCTTTTATCCACTTTATCCCTCCAGGAGGATCTTCCCTATTACCTGGCTCCTGAATGTCGAGGGGAGGAGCAAGGGAAGAATTATCAAGAATATATCAAGAATTGTTCTCACCTTTCACAGCAGTGTCTAAAATTGATACTAAAACTTGCTTGAATTCGCTTCTCAGGAGGGGAAAAGCACACAATGACATCTACAAAGACCCCTTGAGTCTGGGATCCATTACATTAATGCTCCTCAAAAAAGCCAAAGTCTCAAAAGAAAGATCTTGACTGTGCTGACAAACATCATACTCTCCTAATTTATTTATTTATTCACAATTTATTCTGTTTTATGAAACACCCAAACAGCACAGGTTGGCAGGAAAGAGCCTGACACACAGGACGTTATCTGTCCTGGGATCTAATCAAAGTCTTTCCCTGGAAAGGAGCTAAGTGACAAACCACCTGCAAGGGAGGAAAAGCCCTGTTCCACCCTTTGGCTGCACACACTCACCTCAGCCTGCGTTTCCTCGAGCGTGAGATGGAGCGGGAACGGGAGCGGGACTTGGAGAAGGAACGGGAGCGGGACCTCGATCCAGACCTCGAGCGGGAGGAACGCGAGCCAGACTTGGATTTGTTAGTTTTAGACATCTCTGCAAGCACCTGTCAGTGCACCTGAGGGAAACAGGGAAATAGAATATTTGAGAAATGAAGCATGTGGTTGATAGGAGAGGACAGGCAGCACCTGGCAGGCTGACAGACTCCAGGGACGTGGAGCTTGATAAGGCTGGAAATAGGAATGTTTGAAGTGCCTGCTAGGAACAGATGAATGGTGCTGGGCTCAGAATAGAAGGTTCATTTTCAGTCTAAAGAGGAAAACTGAAAAAAGAATAAAAGGCTCTAAACCCAGAGTAATCACAAATGAGAGTGTGACAGTTAAAGCACCAAGTTACTGCAAACCTAGGAAGAGGCAGAGCCACGGTTCTGGCTGAGGCAAGGACACCTCTACAGGCAAGCTACCCCATGGAAGTGACAATTCCATGTAATTGCAGCCACATCCCTGTCTGTGCAGCCAGCTGCCACTGCTTTAAAGGACAGGGAAGAAATAAAAAAGCTTACCATCAAAAAACCCACCCCGTAAACTTTTATCTAAACTTTCAAAGGCAATCAAAAAAGAGCTGATACTCCAAGACACAGGAATGTGACCCCATTTGCACAGCTCTGCTCAGGGTCAGTCCTGTCCTCCCTGCTTGTGCAGTTCCTGCAGTTGCTGTGATCAGTCACCAGTGTGGATCACCCAGCCAAGAGTTCTGTTGCAGCCAAAATAGATCAGATGTCCTTCCAAATATTCAGAGACAGAAGAGATTATACTGTTGCATTAAATGACTCAAAATAGCTGTAATTATGAATTACCTGGGCTATTTTCAGGCATGTATCCAGGTAAAGGCTAGAAAGTCCCTTAGAAGATGATTCAGGGAATAGTCTGACCACACAAATCTTTCAGTTACACCCTCCCTGATTTGTTCTCCTTTACCAATGAGGAAAATTTGCATTAATTACATATTCAGTAAGTTATCAACAAACTTTCCACCTAAAATGACTAATGAAAAAGAGCCAGAAATAAAAAGGAACTATGTTAGCACAATTTTTTTTTTTTTTTTTTAACCCACTGTTTAAAAATAGAGACATTCAGGTACATAAACACAACTGATCAAGTGTGGCTGCTGCTGTTATATCCATTTTAAGGAAATTCCAGAGGACTGACTTGCAATGCCTTCACTTCCAGAGGCTCTCCAAAATTACATATATGGTTACTAAAGGCTTCAACTTCTGCAGGGCACTTCTAGGAAAAACACAATGCTCAGCACAAGGAGCAGCTGCTGGGAGAGTGGATGGTGGTTCATCACCAGAGCTGGGACTTGCTAGAAATGGGAAGTTGACTTTTATTTTAAAAAATCATGTTACATGCTCCTGTTCTTCCCTTTAACTATACTAAAGATGTTAGATCAATTCAACTGAAGTATTTGAATATATTCCACATCAGAAAGCATGCAGAAAAAAAAATAAAATTGATGTTCCTGTTTTGTTAGGAAACAACAGATGTTGTTTTATTCCCTGTTGCCCCAGGGATGAAAATCAAAAGATAATGCCACTGAGAACCAAAGTTGTTCTTGTGCTTGGTGATTTTTCAGAGAAAGAATGTGTGAAAAGATAATTTTTAAGTATTTCCTTTTAATTCACTGAATATGTCTGTTGAACCACTTCCTGCAACACTTCCTACTCTGTTGCCCACAACAATCCAACGCTGAGCATTGGAAACCAAAACATGGAAAAGGAGAAGAAATGGTAACAGGAACTACTGCAAGATACAGAATATGTGGCACCAACTCTCAGGAAATCCCAAGAAGACCCCAAAATAGATTTTTAAACTACCACTTTGATCTTCTTAATAGTTTTTGCCTTTCACTTTGATCTACAGCACTTCCCAGCCAAACCACCCTGGTGTGTGCAACGTGTGCCAAACGCTCACGTCTTGGATTCTTTATCTCTGCCAACATTTTAAACTTGATTCATTCCTAACATATGAAGTAACTCCTACTAGGATAGAAACAGAGTTGCTATGCTCCATCAGCACTTAAAAGGTTAAACAAACTGAACACTGGAGTCACTCAGCTCCCCTGAGCTAACTGCAGTTGTAAACTCACTGTGATACACATTTAGTTTTAAGAATGACTGACTCAGGTAAAATATGTTCAGCAAAATATCCTGCTCTGAAAGCATCTGTTCTTATAAAAAGGATTTTATATTTTTTATTTTTTAAATAAAGAGGTGCCTCTTTAAAGTGAAGCAAAGACAAACTCTGAGAACAGCAGTGGCTGCTGACCTCCCATTCCCATTTTTCCCCTGCCCATGGAGCTCCTGGAGTTGCTGTGTCTGGCCCCGAGCAGGGACTGCAAGCAGAAGCGTTTGCACAGTGCTAGAGACTCATCCTTAATCTGCCCTGCCAGAGTCCCACTCCCTTCCTACAGCTGCAGAACCGCCCAAGAGCAGCTCCTGCTGCACCTGGGAAGGGACAAGGCTGATGCTGCTGCCTGATGCAGATCTCCTCTCCCAGCAGGCAAGCATGGCTACACTCATCTGGAAGGCATGTCCTGCTGGAAGCACTGCCAGGGATTTTCAACTTTTGGTTTTTTTCCTCTGCAGGCATAGTTCTAAACTGTTCAGCAGATCTTCCCAAGGAGTGTAGTCCCCCATCCAAAAACATCCACAGTTTTTGGATGTGATCTGTGTGCTGAGTTTAGAAGCTCTGGTAAGGCACCACCCCCTGGGAAACAGACACCTGACAGCTTGTTATCTGTCATAAAACCACACTGCATAGAGCAAACTTTGCTTTCTCCATTCCCAAACCCTCAGGGCAATCCAGCAGACCACTGATGGAAACAATAGAGGAGCAAATGCTCCCACTAAAGCACCACGATGGACTTTGCCCTGAAGGCAAACTATTGTCAGGAAACAGTGGCAGGAAAGTTAATGTTTTACCTCCTGACAGAACCCAAAAGAGAGGCACAACTCTGCTCCACTCTGCAGCAATGAAAAAAGGTCACCACTGAGAGTCTCTCACAGCTGGGCCCTTCCATGAGCTTCCACAAAAAGCTTTGGAATTTAAATGTTCACAATAGTTAAGGAAAACTTTTAAGGCCGCTGACTGAAATCACTGCAATGTTCAAGCAAAGAACAAAGCTGGAGGAGGGCACATGGCACAATATGGGATTTAACACTTAGATCAGTGTGACATTTAATTATCTGGCCACTTATGGTATATGTGGGAAGCAGTGTTCTTCTCCCAAAAATCACCAGGGCGTAAATCCAAAGATTAATCAATATAGAATTAAAAAAACAAAAACAGGTACTACTTCATCCAGGACATCCAGGATTTTTTTTACCAAATTGTTCTACTTTACCCTTATACTTTGCAGTTACTTGGGAAGACAAGTCCAAACATTCCAAGACACATGGCTGACTTTTCTCTTCTAAACCTGCTCCCTATTTTTTGCACAACAACAATGAAGGCAGAATTTTACCACCAGTCTAACTTGCAGCATGCCCAGAAGAGAAAAGATATAAGAAGGTCTATTACAAATCCCAAGACAGGCAGTTTTACCTCTTGTGAATATTTATTTTATTTGCTGTGCCTACCTGCTTGAGCAGGCTCACACCTTGCACCCTTCTGTCAGATTTCACCGTCTCAGCTTTGTCAATTATGAAATCAAGAAGAAAACCTGAAATGAGAAGAAAATACACCTTTGTACATGCACTGCTGTACTGCCACCAAGGATGAACTGGCTGCCCTAAGCTCCTGCTGCACCCAAAAGGTTCATCAGAACCCCAGTGTTTCAGGGAACACACACACCACAGCTGACCAGGAATTTTTCCATGGACTTTTATGAAAAATGTAGGTTTCAAAACGATCGTTCATGCTTTCAAAATTTTAAGTCTTCTTCCTTCCTTGCTCCACCTCCCCTGCCCCATCCCACCTGCTGTGACACACATCTGTCAGTGCACCTGTACAGCCGTGCTGGAGTCATTTCTCTCAGCCCATTTGAATGGTCTTACTGGGCTCAGGACTAAGGATTTTCCCATATTGTTAAAGGAATCCACAAGCCAACAGAAACAATTCTTTTCCTGACAATTCATCCATCAGCATATCGCCGTCATCCAAGGGAGCCACCAGTCCACTGGGAGCTTTTCTGACAGGTCTACAGTTACATTTCAGAATCCTTCCATGCACTGCTGGAGGGGTGGAGGTTTTAGAAGAGAAAACAACAGTAAACACAACCTCAGAAATTACTCCATGTTATTAAACCTCTGAGCTAACAGCAAGAATGTCACTTACTCTGTGTTCAGCCATAAAATAGACTTGTTTAAAGGTATTAATTTATTGTCCTTACTTCACTGAAAAAAGCACAGTTTTCAAGTAGCCTTGAAACCTTTCTCGGAATTGGTGATTCAATCCTGTTCTCACCCAAGAGGAAAAGTGGTGTTGCAAAGTTTAGTGATTCTTAAATCCTGCTTACCAATCTTGGGGAAAAGCCACAAAGAACAACACGCCACAGACTTTTTTTTATTATTTTTACTGTCTAAATATCCGCAAAAAGAAATCTCAGCTTATATCTTACAAACATCTTTGACTTTCAGCCTTTCACAGTGGCAGAGTTTGCCATACCCATTATTTCTTGCTTTGTGACCCTTGGGCTCTGGGGTTTTTTTGCCTATTTCCCAAACACCACTGTTACCACCAAGTTTTGCTACAATCCCACACACAGAAGTGCCGTCCAGAGCAAAACCTGGATTCTCCTTTGGAGAAAAATACTATTCTTGTGTTTAGAGCACTACTACAGAAAAAGTAACCACGTCAGGACACAACAGTCAGGACTAGCAAACCTTTCTTCCTGATAGTGAAAGTGAATTGGGAAACGTGCTCAACGCTCTCTGCTGAAGTGGAAATCATAGTCCAGGAGTTTCTTATTCCAGAACACTGTAAAGAACATTTCCATGTGCCAAGTCATGGGTCAAATTAAAAACATTGCTGGTTGTCAAAAAGCCTTTTTCCAGGAATCTGTTCTCTGCTTCCAACTGGCCTGTGTTACTTTGTGACTCTTTCCATCTTCCACTCCTTTGTTCCAGGTCTTTCAGGCAGCAGGAGCTGGGATTTCAGCCCTTCCCCAGCTGCTGCAGACAGCCCTGCCCAGAGCAGCCAGCTGGCACATTCCAGCTGAGCCCACTCCATCCCCAGGTGTCAGTGAGGATCCTGCACAGGGAGCACCACAGCTGGCCAGCTTGGAGAGGCAAATGAAGCATGCACCTCCCTGCCAAGGCAGCTGCTTGTGTTCGTATCTGAGCATAAACCCCAAAACACCTGGAAACAAGTGACATGGCTTGTGCACATGCCTCAGACACAAGCATCGTGTGGTGAAATCCATTACAGTGGTTTCAGTTTATCACACTGTGTTTGCAAACACTCAGCTCATAAATGTTAAATGTTTTGTAAAAGCTTTTGTAGGAAGCTCTCTGGAAGTGCTGTAGGAAAACAAAAATTTGCTTTCTACTGGCCAGCATTTGAGTGAAGTTGTTGTGGTTTATTTTGCTGTGAGGCTCAAAGCAAATGAGGTGGCACCTCATTAGAGAGAATATTTCTGCCCGAGCCTCTTGGCATCCATTTGGTGTCACCAGCACAGACATTCAGCTCGGGAGGAACAGCTGAACTGCTCCTTCATTTGCTCAACACCCCTCATTATCAGGAAATAAAAAAAAATTAATTCTCCTTGAGCCAGCTCTACAATTCCTAATCCCAAGCCCCAAAACCCAAACAAGATTAGTTCATTTGGAAAAAAAAGAATAATCCCACAAAATACCTTACAAAGTGTGCTCCGTGTAATGAGGCAACAACAATCACTGCAAAAATAAGCTTATAAAGAGTTGCAGCTCTCTCCATGTCCCTGAAGTGCAGCAGCAAGTGCAGACTCATCTTTGTTAGCTCAGAGCCCAACTCCTAACACCTCACTTACTACTGGATTCTTCCTTTTCAAGCTAATTTTTGGTGCAAGATGCCTTAAGTATGTTCTTATAGCAATGGAACACTTGAGGGGAAGGGAAGAGCCACCTGCACAGCTCCTACAGCCGGCCAGGGAGGAGCAAATTAAAATGCTCATTATAATCAAATTTCTTTTGGGGAACAAAAGGCAGAATGATTTCTCTTTCCAGATCCAATACCAGTGTGTTTTCAGAAGATTTATTACACACATTAACTAAAGCCCCACATTAACTACACCTACCGACCTCCTCAGCAAAATATGTCCCAGACAACACTGCTAGAAGAAAAATTACCAAAAACCTAACCACAAAACAGACTGTTCTACTCTAACATGTGCTCAACATGCTTGGGGGAGAACATTCAAATTTATTGTGCCACAGCAAGAGAAACACAAATTTGTCAGCAACAGTTTCAATTTCTCTCTAGTCTACGTGCTTTCAAAATTAAGATCTTCCTTCAAGCACATTTGGGTTTTCACACCATTAAATTAATCCCTAAAGAAGTTTAACCCTGAGCTCCAGCCCTGGGTTCAGATAATTAGAAGCAGGTTCTGTGGAATGGTTGGAAGAGTATTTACAGGTTCTTGTGGAAAGAACTGATTCTGCAGATTGTAGTGCTGAACAATCCCTTTCCAATTAATTTGACCAGCTACAAACCCCAGTCAGTGACTTTTTGAAACTGGCTATTTGAGAGACACTGTTTTATAAATGTTTGAGCTTAAAAAGTCCTATGTTGTTATTCAGACAGTTCAGTGACAGGGAGCTCAAGGAAACAATCCAAGAAAAAGCTGATTAGAAATCTGGGTGCTTTTGTTACAGAAATTGGGCGGCTGGAATTTCTGTTAAACACAGAAGAAAACATCCGTAATTTTTTTTAAAAAGGAAAAAACCTATTTCATCAGCTTTTCCCCTCCAAATTTACACAGCTTGGGAAAAGCAGAAAGATCAGGTCTTTCTCTAAATTGATGGCTTCCTCACAGCACAGCCCTACTATTCTGGGAATCTGTGCCTGGAGTTCTGCAACCCTCACAAGAAGCAAGAAAAGGTCCCATTTACCCCCCCTAAGAAAACTATTCACAAATTAGTTAACTCAAAGAATTCAAACTTGCGTGTAAGTGAAGTTCTCAGCAAAGGAAGGATATACTGAACCCTCGAGGACATTTCCATCCTCTCAGGTGTCTTCCAGCTGGAGCCCAGCTGGCAACACACACGCTTAAAAACGTGGAAGTTCTGCTTCCAAATAAACAGCAAGTAACAGCAAAACTGTTTGATTGGGGGGGTCTTTGGAACTTCTTCTGCAACACACAGTATAGTTACAGCCAAAAAAATCTCCTGAGGGATTACAACTCTCCACACATTTAACCTATGAAAATACAAACTCCATCAAATTTCATTTATAAGCTGAAAAGAGCAAAACTACTCATACATTCTCAAGCCAGCACTTCATTTATCTCTACCTTAATGGGAATCCCACTACCTCAGGGGAAAACAAGGAAAAGGATTTCCATGACCTGGTATAACATTTAAAGTTCTTTAATTTTTTTGTTTTTTAATTGTGGCATTATTGTAAGGACAAGGCACCAGACCAGGCCTACACTCTGACAGACTTCAAAACAGAGAGAAATGCCTGTCCACAGGAATCCTGTACATATGGAATAAGTTTATTTGAACAATTATTTGAAGACTTATTTGAATAATTTTCCATGCTATGTTCACGTACCTTGTACAAGTGTCCCATCAAATCTGGTTCTAAACACTGCTTCTTTAGAAGCGATTGACCTAAGTAAAAAAAGGAAAATCAAATTTAAACCAAACCAGACACTGGCAAATCCTTTTATTTTAGCAGCACAGGAAAGGATTCTAATTTCAGCCATTCATCTCAGTGTCCCAGTAAAAAAAGGCTGCCAAAACAACCTCATCTAATCAGACGGTGCATACACAGGTCTTAACTCAGGAAACCAACCTCACCCACAGCCCCACAGGAACAATTCCTGTAATTATTTCAGGTGTAAATTACGATGTTCACCATGCACCTGGTATCACATGTCCAGCCCCGCGTTAAGGCACGGGTTAGTTAACATCATTAATGCTGAGCCCCAGTCCCTGGAGGACTGAATTCCAGCCTGACACCCCACAGCCCCATCACCTTCAGTGCTCCCAGAGCAGCCACTCCCGGGGGCTCCTTGCCCCGCTTTCCTCTGCTGCTCTCACTCAGCCAAAGGCAGGAGTGACCCCGGGAGCAGCAGCAGCAGTGCTCGGCCGAGCCAGCCCCACACCCTGAGGTCCCAGCAGGGGCTCCTCGGGGTTTGCACACCCACCTCACCCTGTAAATCATGGCAGGCTAAAAATGGCCGGGTGACGCCTGTGGAGGTGAAATTGTGAGCAGGGCACTAGCTCTGGGATCACTGGGGCCGTGGGCAGGGCCGTGCACAGGCCTCACTCTCGCACACCAGAGAGGCACAAGCTGTGTTCAGGTGTGACAGGAGCAAGGGCAGCGACAGAAAACCCCTCCTTGGGTGGGAAACAACCCCCAGAGCAGCCGGCTGCCATCTCTTTGTGCCACTAGCTTCACTTTTTTTTTAATGCCCGGCAGCTTCCGGTTACCATGGAGTGAGGCAGCGCAAACACCATTCCCAGCTGGCATGAAACGTGATCCCGTGATTTCACTATTCATAGCTCTGACAAGATAAAGCTAAATTAAGCAGGAACTCTTCGCTTCTCCAAGCTCCCAGCAGTGACTCCCTCAATGCTCAGGCTCTCCTAACACAGTTTCTCTGTGAGGAGGGGAAGGATGTTTCCTTTAGGGTAGGAGACTCCAGAACCACACACCCAGCCTCTCATCCGGAAACAAAATGGCACCGGCTCCTTCCCAGGCACAGATCTGTCCTGGCACCAGCAGGAACAATGACCTGATGAGCTGCTGGGGCCAAATTTAACAACTTCCTCATCTTGGGACTCACTACAGAATCCTACAGAGCAGTTTAAGCCTTGTTCCCAGGCCTGTCCAGCACGGGCACCTCCGTGCCCAGGAACAGGGGCAGCTCAAGGGCCACTGGCACAGCCCCACTGCCACCAGCAGCTGTCACACACCCTAGCACCATCATCTGGCACAAGCTCCCCAGGGAGCCAGAACAGCTTCTGTAATTGCCACCACCACTCCTCTTTCTTCCAACGTCCATGGCCTGAACTATGTGGCTAAATATCCTGAAATTCCTGCCTCACCAAAGAACTCCCTGTACCGCCGTCATTCTGAGGAAACCACACGACCCAAACCCCACATCCCTGGCACGTGCAGCCATTAAACACAGCTCAGGATACTGTAAACTTTTCCAGAAATGGAGAAAAAGATCAAGGGCTCTGTGGCTGCTCAAACAATTAACGAGTTCCAACATGACAAACTGTCCTTTCACAAAGACAAAGCCAAGTGAGTTGAAAAATACTTAAACCTCTGGCAAAACCACTCTATTCCTTCAGGGATACAACCAGGGAACATCATGGCCTTACAATGAAAAGCATCCTCAGGCTTATCCAGTCCAGCTCAGCACTCCCTAGGCCTCCCAAAGCAACATTTCTCTGACAACAGAGAAAGTGGGAACAGGTAAACTAAATTTAGATCTGCTGATGTGCATGGATTGTCACTTACTCTGAGTTGGTGTTTTATAACCGTAACATTTTTGTTTTCTAATA
Organism: Pyrgilauda ruficollis; assembly: GCF_017590135.1. Lineage (NCBI taxonomy): Eukaryota > Metazoa > Chordata > Aves > Passeriformes > Passeridae > Pyrgilauda > Pyrgilauda ruficollis. The sequence continues at coordinate 3,590,645 of NW_024526377.1, forward strand.
GCAACACCGATACCAGAAAGTGTTCACCAGCTTTCCTGTACCTCACTGTGAGCCTGGCCTGGCTCAAATGACTGTTTTCTTTAATAATTTACACACTTCCTGACTTAAATCAGCTGGAGAAAGCAGCAGACAGCTAAATGATCATCATAACTCCATCAGCAGAATATCTTTTTTTTTTTTTAGCAATACATATGACAAAGCCTTACTTCCATGAAAAAGAACTGGAAGTGAAGGTCAGGGCACATGGCTGGTCCAAACCCCAGTGTCCAGGGAAGCCTTTTCCCAGACAGCATTTGCTGAAGCACTGACAACAGAACTGTCTTCCAGAGACACACAACTCACAGAGAGGCAGGGAATTAGGAAGGATGGGAAACAGCAGGAAGTCAGCAGGGTATAACTCAGCAGAGACATGGGCAGGACTCCTGCAGACAAAGAACAGGGCAGGGATCTGTGGCTGCTCCACCTGCTGCTGCCAACACAGTCTGGGTGAACGTGTGGCTGCAGCCAGAGCACCACTGCTCTTCACAGCACCTTGGGAAGGCACCTCCTCCCCAGGGCCAGGTCATCTCTTCACAGATGCATTTGGGTTGGAAAAGACCTCCAGGATCATCATGTCCAGCCTGTGACTGATCCCCACCTTGTCACCCAGCCCAGAGCACTGAGTGCCACATCCAGGTGCTCCTTGGACACTTCCAGGGATGGGGACTCCAAATCTCCCTGGGCAGCCCCTCCCTTCCAATGCCTGATCTCCCCTTGCAATAACCTGACAGGTAAAAGGTTTCCTCTTTGGATCTCTGGACAAAAAAAGATGTGAAAATGAGATAAGGGGCACCTCCCTCATCCCACAGACAGGACCCCCAGCTGGAGGGGAAGGGTTCAGACCCCAAAACTCTGCAACCCCCTGTGACCAGACTGCAGCATTTCCAAATCATACTCATGTGGAACACACACCCAAGGCCCATCCACCAGAGCACTGCCTCAGGAGCTGCATTCCCAACCTTCAGCTGCCTAAGGACATTGGAGGAAACTGTTCCATTAAAGTACTTACTTGCCTTCCCTGTTCCTGCTGAAGTAGGGACAATAATTCCTAGAAGGAAGGATGCAATTCAAAAATATGTAGCAGCACCCAAAGAAATGTTAGACAAAAATCACAAGGCCCTAGACCCTCCAGAGGATCCTATGACACAAAAACGTACATTTGCAAAAGCTCTCTACACTGACTGTCTTGTTTTGTCCTTTCATCTGCTGTGAGATTGTGCAACCCATAAGAAAGGTCACAAAGCCAGCCATTTCCCCACTCCATGCTGGGCACCTGTGAAATTCCAGAGCAGGACACAGAGCAACCATGGAAGACACTGCTGTATCCCAGCACTTGCTTTCCTGTGCCTGCACTGACTCTCTTTTGGGAACCTGGGAGGCAAAGCTTTGAAACACCTTCTGAGTGAGTGGAGCCAAGGCTGTGACACCCAATCCCTGCGAGCTCTCCCAGCCCAGCACCCACCAAAGGCACACTAAAGCCCACCCGAAATGCCACACAGCAGCAGCACTGACACAGCATCTGCCCCTGCTCCCCATGAGAGGGAACTCTCAGGACTCCTTCCAGAGAGGAACTGGATGATTTAATTGTGCTCTCAGGAAAAGCAGCCTGAAAAAGTCCATTTGCTGATGTGACCCTGCTGCTGCAGCAATAAAGGCTCTTCTCTTCCACCACCAGCTACAAGACAACCCAGACCATCTTCCAAATGGGTTGAAATTGTTCCTTTCAAGCAACAAATCTGTTGTTGTGCCACAGCACCTGGCACATCGCTGTGCACATAAAAATCAACCTGTCACATCTGACAGGTCCTGAGAGGATGGTGTTGCACACACCACACACACACGAGTTCACCTGCTCCTCCCAAGGCAGGGCACAGGGAATGGCTTCACACTGAAAGTGGGTTTGGATTGAAGATTAGGGAGAAATTCCTCCCTGTGAGCGTGGTGAGGCCCTGGCACAGGTCACCCAGGATCCCTGGAAGTGTCCAAGCTGGGATAGTGCAAGGTTGCACACTTTGCACACAGTAGGAGGTGGGACGGGATGAGCTTTACGGTCCATTCCAACCCAAACCATTCCATGATTTGGTGATTCTATCGAGCACTGCTTACTCCAGACTTACCGCGTCACATTCCACACAAACACCCAGAACCCCGTCCAGGAGGAAACCCAGCAACAATCACCTTGGGCAGGCATTGAAATGCTTTTTTAGAAACCCCAAACGCGCTCATTTCCCCAAAACAACACCAACTAGCAGAAAACCCCTTTACGAGTACACGGAAAATGAAGACGCAGGCTTCACACGTGTGTCTGAGCCACTGCAACGCCTCTTCTGCCACATCGCCTCAAGTTCAGCCAAACTTCACGGGCAAGCAGGACACAAAGCAGGCAGAGAGAGCCCCGATCCTCCCCGCCGCACCGGGGAACGGGCGGTGCCGAGCGCCGCGGCGGGAGCCGCACACCCGCGGGGTGATGGCCGCGGCTCGCTCGAGGTGCCGGGCCCCGCCCGCCTCCTCGGCGGCCCCGGCAGCGCCTCCCGCGCTGCAGCAGCACGCGGAGCCCCGGACACCGGGATGGGACCTCCGGGACAGACCGACGGAGCGGGGAACGTAAAGGGCGCGGCCCACAGGCGCGGGCGGAGGGCAGGGATCTCCGGGAACGGGACAGCGGAACAGGCTGCATAAAGCACATCGGACCACGAGCAGCTCCGGGAAAGGGCCGGGCAGGCCCAACCGGCCCCGGGGCCGCGAGGAGGCGCCAAGGCCTGCCCGGGCCCAGGCCTACCACGAGGCGCCGCTGGGGCCGGGCCGGAGCGGTCCCGAGAGCCGCGAACGAGCCTCGCCCGGGGACATGCGGGGCCAGGACACCGGGAACGGGGGGGAGCAGCGCCGCGGTGAGGCCCAGGAGGGGCGGGAGGGGGGAGTGGGCAGAGCCGGAGAGAGGCGGCTGCGGAGGGCCCAGGGAGGAGGGAGGGGTAAGGGGAGCTGCCGGTGGCGGCGGGCGGGGCGGAGCAGCGACCCCGCGGACCCCCCGGTGCCCCTGCACTCACCGGCGCCGCTCCGCCGCGGCCCCTCCGCACCAGGCGCCCCCTCCGCCTCCGCCTCACGCACTTCCGGCCCGCGCGCGCGCTCTGCCCGCCCGCGGGGGCCGCCGGGAGCCGTAGTCCGGCCGGCACAGAGCGCCCCCTACCAATCCGCTCCCCCGCACTACAGCTCCCGGCGAGCGCCGCGCGCGCCATTCCGTCACTTCCTCCTCCGCCCGTGGCGCGGCAGTGCGCGCAGCCCTTCCGGCGGGGAGCGGGACCGCGGGCGGGAAATGGCGGCGGGGGCGGTGACGGGGCGCGGCCTCCTGCGCCGTGCGGGCCGCCAGGGCGCGGCGCGGCCCTCGCCCAAGGGGCCTTGCGGGCTCTCTCCCGTCCAGCCCTATTGTAACCCTCCCGCTTTGTCCCACTCCTAAGGGCCCGCGAGGGAAGGGGCAGCGCTGGGACAGGGCCCTGCTTGCGGGTGGGGCCGTCGGGATGAGGTTTGCCCACATGGCCGGGACGGAGCTGATGGAGCGGGCAGCGCTGGGGGCGAGCCCGGGCACGGGGGCGAACCTGCCCCGCTGCTGCGGAGACCAAGAGTGCCCTGCCCTGCCCAGCCCAGCCCAGCCCAGCCCAGCACCGAGGCGCGGACACGGACCCCTCCAGTCCCCTCCCCGGACACAGAGAGGCACGCCGCGGGCATTGTCCACTTTTAATTGTTGTCAGAGGTTGTCTGGATGCATAACACTGTCACAAGGGCACAGAGCAGCGTGGTGCCGGCCGGGCCCGGGGACATACGGACATGCGGGAGAACGTGGGGACCGGGAGCTGTGACACGGCCCCCGGCCTCCCCCGAGCCCCCCAGAGCATCCCCACGCCCGGCCGGCTCTATTTACAGTATTCACAGACGTTGTACCCAGCGAGTTAAATAACTACATCATTACACCACACGTCTGGGGCGGCTCCGGCGGGCTGCGAGGGTGGGCTGTCAGTCTGATAAGGTGCATATTTAAAATAAAAAAAAAAAAAAACAAAAAAACCAACAAAACGAAATAAAAACGAGAACAAAGAGAGGAGCCAGGCGTCCTCACCGGGGCCCTGCAGCCCCCGGGCGCCCGGGAGGAGCAGCGAGGGTCGTGTTTGACGACAGCTACGGGTCTGTGTGGGCCGCCGGGGTCAGGGCGCGGGCAGCGGCCCCTGGGAACATCGGCCAGGCCCTCAGAGCACCTCTGCGGGTGGGGAGAGCGGTGTGAGCCCGGGGCGCTCACAGCGCCGTCCCCCCACAGCCCTCTCGCTGCTCACCTGTCACCTGCGGGGGTTTCACCACTGCCTGCTTGAGGAAGGGCTCCTTGTCGCCGAAGGGGATGATGCTGCCGGGGCTGCCACCGTGGTGGGACAGATCCCGCAGCTCCTTGGAGCCCTCGGTGCCCGAGAAGCCGTTCTCGTGCTTGCCGGGCTGCACGCCGTTCACCAGGGCTGCCGCCTCCTTGGAGCTGCGGGAGGGGAGGGCTGGGCTCAGCCCCGGCCCCGCCGCCCCCCGGCTCCCCCCCGGTGTCCCCGCGCTCACCTTGGCTGCAGCCCCTCGCCCACCAAGCCCTTTGTTCCCCCCGGCGTCCCTGCGCTTGGGGTCTCCGTCTCCGGGAGCTCCTCTGCCTTCGGGATCGGCCCCAGGTGCTTCTCGCGGCCTGAGGACATGGCAGAACCTGGCTCAGCCACGGCCCGGGCCAGACCGTGGCTGGGGGAAGCAGGCCCGGGGTGCCCACACACCTGGGACATCCTCCTGCTCGGCTGCTTTCCCGTTCACCACCTTCTTGTCGTCCTTCTTCTGCAGGGACAGGAGAGCTGTGAGGGTCTGCAGGCAGGGGCAGGAGGGCTCTGTCTAGTGCCCAAGTCCCCATTGCCCCAGGACAGAGGACAGGCTCCCACCTTGGTGTCTGCTGCGTCCGACTTGCGCGTCCTCTTCATGATCTCCTCCAGGCGCTGCAGTCACACAGGGACTCACACACGGCCCTGACCACCCAGACCTGCCCTGGTGCCAGGCAGGATCCCTTCCAGGGAAAAACCTGCCGTGCCCCGTGCCTGGAGATGTCCCCCACCCTCACCTTCTTCCTCTCCAGCCGCTCCTGCTCCTCACGCTGGAAGTGCTTCTCCCGCTCCAGGCGCTGCCGCTCAGCCTCTTCCCGCGCCCTCGCCTCGGCCTCTTCCTTCTGTGCCACAGCAGGGCAAGAAGGGATGAGATGTGACAGGGGGGAAAGGGATGGGGCAGGGACCGGGGCAGGGACCAGGCTGTGGGGATGTGCTGCCTGGACAGCTCAGCACAGCCCTACCCCATGTTCCCTCCTGCCACCGTGGGCCTTGAGGGGCTGAGCTGGTTCTCACTCCTTCACCCCCATGGGGAGTGAAGCACAGGAGAACATCCCTGCCTTCCTCCTCCATCCCTGCCCTTGTCCCCCACCTCCTGCAGCCCCTTTCCCCAACGCTCTGTCACCCCAACCTGTCTCTGCAGCCGCTCCACCTCCTCTCGCTCAGCCCGGGCTCTCTCCTGGGCCTCTCGTTCCTCCTGCAGCCGCCGCTCCTCCTCCCGCTGCCGTGCCAGGGCCTCTCTTCGGCTCTGCTCCTCGGCCACCCGCTGCGCCCGCTCCTCCTGCACCCGCCTGCGGGGAGGGGGCCCTTAGCACGGCAGGAGGTCGGGGCTGGGGGCCGAGGGGTCAACACCCACCTCTCCTGCTCCTCCTGCTCCCGGCGCTCCCGCTCCTCCCGCTCCCGCTGCTCCCGGGCCTGGCGTCGCTTCTCCGCCAACAGCCGGGCAGCCTCCTCCCGGTCCGTGGTGCCGGCAGGGGGTCTGGCTGGGGGGCTGGCCGGCACAGGGCCGGGGGCCGCAGGGACTGGGGGGCCTGGGGGAGGCAGGCAGCGTCAGGGCTGCTCTGGCTTCTCCCAGCCCTGCGGCTTCCCCACTGCCGCTGTACCCACCTGCTGTCGGCTCTGCGGGCACCTTGGGGGGTTCGGGAAGGGCCGGGGGTGCCGGACCCCGCTCCTTCTCCTTCTTCTCCCGTGCCTTTGCCTGGCCCTCCTGCTCCCCCCGCTCCTCCCGAGCCCTCGCCCGCACCTTGGGGGAGGAATGGGCGCTTCGAGGCAGGGGTGGCTTGTGGGGAGAGCTGAGGGCTGGGCTGGGGGACGCCGGGCGGGCCTTGGGGGTGGCAGGGGACGAGGGACGGTTCTTGGGGGTGGCAGGGGATGATGGACGGTTCTTGGGGGTGGCAGGGGATGAAGGACGGTTCTTGGGGGCAGCAGGGGATGAGGGACGGTTCTTGGGGCCGGGGCTGCAAACAGAGCAAGAGACAGTGTTAGTGGGGCTGGGGCAGCCCGTGGAGGGGGTCAGGGGCTGGAAGCCTCAGGGTGAGGGTCCTGACCTGCTGTCAGCCGCAGGCAGGAGCCGGGGCTGTGCCGCCGGCAGTGACTGCCGCTTCCTGAGGCTGCGCTCACGGGACAGGGCGCTGCGCTCCTTGGCATTCTCCCGATCCTTCTCCTTCTTCTCTTTCTTCTTCTGCTCCGGCCAAGGACAGACAGAGATGGCGTCAGCGCTGGGTGCTGGGCTTGGCTGGAAGCCACGCCGTGCCCCACAGCTGCCCTGGCACCCGGGGTCCCCGTGGGAGGTGGCACTCACGGGCGAGGGCTCGGTCCTGCGGCGCGGCGTCACATCAGGGCTGGCAGCGGCCGCCTTCCGGCGCTCCCAGCAGCGGTGTGGCAGGCGGTGGTTGTGGCAGGGGCTGAGGGGGCTGGCGGAGGCTGAGCGGGGGCACACGGGCACTGGGAGAGGAGTGACCAGGGTCAGGATGGAGCTGGCACCAACGCCAGCTGCCCACTGACTCCAGGCTCCCTCATCCTCGATCCCTCCCTGTGCCAGGACTCGCGTGTCCCTGATCCCCAAGGGCTCACCCTGCTCCTTGCCATTCCCAGCCAGCGTCACGGCGCTCCGGCTGCGCGCCAGGAAGGACAGGGTGGGCGTCATCAGCCGGTCCACGATGCTGCTCTCCCATGGGCTCAGCTGCAAGCTCCGGTCTGGGGAGGGAGAGGGGCCATTAGTGTGCCACAAACCTCCAGACTCCAGTCCTGGCCTCACAGCCGCCGCTGGGAGGGAGCAGCTGTGTGTCTGCAGCAATAGCACGGCGCATGCACAGTTCCAGGAGTGCCCAGAGCTTGGCCGTGCTGGGGAGGGGTCCCCACGGCCCCACACAGCTGAGCAGGATGAAGGGCCGTGCCCATGGGTGGGCGGCCGTGCCCATGGGTGGGCGCCTGTGGACGGCGCTGTGGCATGACGACAACGGTGCCCTTGTGTCCTGTGGACACTGCAATCACCGTGTACCAGTGGTGCCGGGTGCCACCCTGGTGACAGCAGTCCCCCCACTCTGCCCTCTCCTTGTGCCCAGCAATGGCACCCTTCTGTGCCCCTGCCTTGTGTGAGCAAGGCCCTGGCACATGCCAGCTGCCCGGGGGACACCACAGTGTGCCCTCATCCCACGGGAGCTGTGCTAGATCACCAAGTGTGCCCCAGGAACCAGGCCAGGATTACAGCACCCACAGAACGGCGATGCCTGGCCACACAGGTGGCTCAGCTGGGCACCAAGCTGCCACTGGCTGCCCTGCAGCACATGTCACCAAACACCCTGCGGCGCATGGGAAGCACCCATGGAGACAGGGCCCCTCTGCCCCTCTCCGCTGGGCATCTGGCCAGGGGCAGCACCGGCTGCTGGGAGGGGAGAGCACAGAGCCACGGATGCCGCAGGGGGACAGGGTGGCAGGTCTGGCACAGGCCCAGGGAGACGCTGCTCCCACCCGGGCAGTGCTGACAGCCCCCAGGTGCCTGTCCCTGGGCTGAGCCCCAGCACAGGGCGGTGGGAGCTGCCTGCGTCACCACAGCCACGGCGTCAGCTGCTCTGGCTATTTATACCCGTCCGGGAAGGCTCCCATCGCCAGGCAACCCCGAAACACAACAGCAGCCCCGGCACTGGACGCATCCCTCTGTCGGACACATCCCTCTGGCGTGGCTGCAGCCCTGGGCAGCGCTCCCAGGGCCAGGATGACCTTGCAGCACCACGGCCACAGAGCTCTGTGGCATCCAGCTCCAGGAGCCTGTGGGGGCTCTGGCATCGTGCCCAGCCCCAGGAGGGCAGGTGACAGGAGCCCCTCTGTGGCTGCACCAGCACCCACCAGAGCTGCCCTGGGGCAGGGAGCCAAGCTCCCATCCCTGTGCTGGCGCCCCATGGGGCTGCCACCATGCAGCCATTCCTCCTCCTCCTCCTCCTCTTCCTTCTCCTCCCAGCCCACACAGCCTCAAGGAGCCACGGGCCGGTTCCAGCCTCCTCCCCCAAACAGCAAACGGCTTCTCCTCTCTCCGCGGGCACCTGGGGATGGGGAACCCTGGCATCGGGGGTCCCCAGCACTGGGCGGGGGCCTGGCTGTGCCCCCTGCGCTGGGGCAAACGCAAAGGGCTCTTACTTCTACTGGGAGAGTTCCAGAGGGTGGCGGAGGATTTGGAGAGCCGCTTGTTGATTATAGAGTCGACGTGTTTGGGGAGGTTTACAGCGGACACCGAGCACCGGCTCGCACCTGGAGGAGGGAAAAGACACAAGGGCATTAAGGTCCCGGGGCCGGGGCCGGGCCCCCCACATGCAGCATGCACGGCTGTGCCAGGGCACTGGGGCAGAAGTGGAACGACCAGGGGAGATGCTGGAGTCAGGGGACACAGCACAGAGTGGGGTAGGAGATGCTGGAATCCAGGGACACGGTACAGAGTGGGGCAGGAGATGCTGGAATCCAGGGACATAACACAGAATGCGACAGGAGATGCTGGAGTATGGGGACACGGCACAGAGTGGGACAGGAGATGCTGGAATCCAGTGACACGGCACAGAGTGGGGCCAGAGGAGATACTGGTGTCTGGGGACACAACACACAGCACTGGCATTCAGAATGGCAGTGTCTGAACCCTGCAGGGTCATGCTGGGGTCATGCAGGAATCTCGTCCTCAGAGAGCCAGGGCGGCTCCCAGGCCCCGCTACAACAATTTTCCCAAACACAGTCCTGGGAATCGGGAGCGGGTGGCCGGGGACCTCGGCAGCACCGGGAGAGCATCCATCCTGGGGGAGCAGGGTGAGGGCAGCAGGTCCAGACAGACATGAGACAACACCACACAGGTGCTGGGTCACTGTGGCACTGCCAGGACCGTGCTGGTGGCTGGCAGTACCTCCACAGGTAGCTGGCATCTCCCCACCATGCCTGGCTCCTCTGGACAAACAGCCAGGGAAGCTCAGGGCCGGTGGAGCTGGGAGATTGGTGAGTGACAGCTGGCAGCAGCTCCAGCAGCACATCCCGATGGGAAGTGGCAGGGGAAGGTGTCCCCTTGCCAGACCCTGCCAGGTGCTGCACCACAGACACCCCGAGTGTGCCACGAGCCACACTGGCACACACGGCACCGAGACAGGCGTACCCAGAACGTGGAGCCTGTACACACAGCTCAGCCAGCCAGGTACAGCCGGGCACGCAACACCTGAGCACACACGGCACTGGGCACACGGTGCCAGTACACACAACCTGGCACACAACACCTGTACACAGCCTGGCAGGTACAGCCAGGAACACAACACCTGTACACAGCCTGGCCAGGTACAGTCAGGAACCTATACACAGTCTGGCCAGGTACAGCCAGGGCCACCACACCTGCCCCATGGCAGGTGAAGGCCAGACAGTTCCTAGGGACACAGCACTCTCCTCTCTGTCATCATCCATGCCAGGCAGTGCTGGCACTTGCCAGCACAGCACAGCAGTCAGGGGACAGTGGAGACCTCCACATGTCCAAGTGCTGAATCATGCAGTGTCCCCAAGAAGCCCCCACGGAGCAGGACCAGCTTCTGCAGCCACACATACAGCCACGGTCACCTCCATACTGGACCTGGAGGTGTGCCAAGCACTGCCCCCACCCAGCTGGGGGACAAGGGACACGCGGCAGCACAGACCCCAACCAGAGGCTGCACAGGCCTCGTGTAGCCCCACAACCCCTGGGGCCAGGGGCTCTTCACAGCTGCTGGAGACCTGGCAGTGTGGCCATGGCATGCTGAGGCAGCCAGGGCTGCCCCCAGGCAGGTCTCTGAGTGGAACAGGGACTGTGACACACAGCCTCCAGCTTACACCCAGCCCCACAGGAGCAGGGAACAGCCACGGGACCCCATCAGTCCCCAGCACAGCCCAGAGTGATGGCAGCATGCCCCACCAAGGGGGGCTGAGCTGGGTTTGAGGGCTGGCAAAGATGCCCAGCTGCCCCCACCACTGTCAGAGCCACAGGGTCCCAAGGTGCCTGTGCCCAGCCCAGCACTCACCGTCCTTGTGTGCAGGGGAGCCGTGGTGCAGGGCCCCAGCCCAGGACCACCGCTGCTGCCGGATCTCTGCCCACGTCTTCTTGACCGACCGCTGGATTGCTGCCTCATAGCGCTCCTGCCCGAGGGAGAGGGACAGGCTGAGCCCAGAGGCCGAGGGAGCGGGGCTGAGCCAGCCAGAGCCTGCCAGCATAAGGCCATGACAGTGATGGGGGTGCTCAGAGGGAGGCAGGACAGTGATGCCTGCCCTGGCCAGGGCACACGTGCCGAGAAGCTGGGCACAGCGCAGGCTCTGCACCAGGAAGGAGGGGCAGCAGAGGATGGGTACATTGGGCAGTCCCAACGAGTTCATTAAGCATCTCCTGAAGGGCTGCTGGAGCCACAAGAACTCAGGGATTGCATCCCACGTGCCACCCCAGCCCCCTGCCCACTGCACCCACGACACCCATCCCCATGCCCACCTTATTCTTCTCCAGCTTCTGCCTCTGCCGCTCCTCCAGGACCGCCCGGCGCTTCTCCGCCCGCAGCCGCTGCTCCTCCAGCCGCTTGCGCCGCTCCTCCAGCTGCTTCTCCCGCAGCAGCCGCGCCTTCTCCTCCTTCTCCAGCCACAGCACCCGCTTGGCAGCTGTGGGGGGCAGCGGGGTCGCACCGGAGGCACAGCCCCGGGCAGCCCCGTGGTGGGAGCGCGTGCCCATGCCGGTGGCGTGGGGCCGCAGGCCGGCTGCGGCCGGGGCACGCGGCCGGGCTCGCGGGGCAGGCAGCATCACGGCCGGCCAGCGAGGGAGGGGTTTGGGCCAGGACAAAAGGAAGGCCGGGAGCCCGCCGGGAGCCCGCCGAGCCGCGCGGTGAACAATGGGGGAATGAGGGTGGAAAGAGCGCGGGGACAAGGAGGCCCCATGCTCAGCGCAGGGGCCCTGCTCGCCCGCTGCCCCAAGCCACTGCGGGGCTGCCTGCACACGGTAGGGCTGGGTACCAGGGCTGGTGGCACCTGCACAGACCTGGGGAGTATCCATAGCAAGGAGCAACAGTGTATGCTGGGGGGGTCAGCAGTGTGCCTGGGGGTCAGCAGTGTGCCTGAGGGTCAGCAATGTGCCTAGGGGTCAGTGATATGCCTGGGGGTCAGTGGTGTGCAGGGTGGGGTCAATGGTGAGCCCGGGGGTCAGCAGTGTGCCTAGAGGTCAGTGGTGTGCCTGGGGGTCAGTGGTGTGCCTGGGGGTCAGCAGTGTTCCTAGGGGTCAGTGGTGTGCTGGGGGGGTCAGTAGTGTGCCCAGGGGTCAGCAGTGTGCCTGAGGGTCAGCAGTGTGCCTGGGGGTCAGCAGTGTGCCTGGGGGTCAGTGGTGTGCTGGGGGAGTCAGTGGTGTGCTGGGGGGGTCAGTGGTGTGCCCGGGGGTCAGCAGTGTGCCTAGGGGTCAGTGGTGTGCCTGGGGATCAGTGGTGTGCCTGGTGGGCAGAGCTGCCAGCACTGCAGTTCGCACCCAGGCTCAGCTCACCACAGTTAATGGGATTGCCCATGACCCAGCAAAGCTCCTTAGCCCCTGCCTCCCCCCTATCCACTTTCCCTCCCAGCCCATACCCAGGTACTTGGCCCGTTCCTCGCGCCGCTCCTTCGCTTGCTTGTGCCTTGCCTGGGCTTTCTGGGCATCTGCAGAGGGGAAACACCGTCAGGGTAGTGCCCAGCCCCACCAGGCATCCACTGGTGCCCACAGGTGCAGCATCACTGCAGCACCTCCTGGCACCCACCTTGCTTGGGCCGGGGGCTGGCAGCAGGAGACGGTGAGGGGCGGCTGCTCCGGGGGCTCACGTCCTTTGAGGGCCCGGCTGTGGCACCCAGGGAGCTCTTGGCATCAGGAGGGGCCCCTTGGGTGGCAGCTGGGGCTGGGGGCTGGCTCCCGTGGGGCAGCGTCTCCGCGGAGCGAGGGGCGGCAGCGTGGACGGGGACAGGCTGGCCAGTGGGGTGGGACAATGCCTCTTCTTTGGGGTGCTCCATCCCAGGCGGCTTGGGGGGTCCGGTGGGGGAATGGTCACCCCGGGGGGAAACGCTCTGTGCTGAGGGGACCGCAGTTGCAGGGCTGGGGGACACGGGCTGTCCTGGCGGTGGCACAGCAGGAGGGCCGGGTCGGTCACGCTGCGGGGGGCTGTGCTCAGAGGGGGGCATCACGGCCGGGGGGCAGACGGGCTGCTGGGAGGGGGGCACGGCTGCAGGGACGGGCGAGACGGTCTTCTCAGAGGGGGTGATGGCTGCAGGGACGGGTGGGACAGGTGGGACGGGGGGGACGGTCTTTTCCAAGGGGATGACAGGAGGGCCGGGTCGCTCATGCTGGGGGAAGCTGCGCTCTCCCTGCAGGGCACCCCCAGGCGTAGGGGGTGGCACAGAGGGAGGGGGGATGCTGTCTCCCATCGGGGATGGTGGCTTCCCTGCAAGAGGAGCAGAGCAGAACACAAGGTCACTCACTTGGGGAAGCCCGTGGAAGACCCATCCTCCCCAAACACAGCCCTCAGGGGACACAGCCCTGTCCCCCCAAACACAGCCCTCAGGGGACACAGCCCTGTCCCCCCAAACACAGCCCTCAGGAGAAAGGCTGGGGAGGGCAGTGGGACCCCAGCTCAGCCCTGCTGCTGCTGCCCCGATCCTGGGGGGCACCCGCAGCGGGTGCCAGGCGCTGGGCGCACAATGCACAGAGGGACAGCCGGGCTCCACCAGGCACTGCCACCACAAAGCTGCCCTTCATCCCCTGGCAGCTGCCGCCTGGCCCTGCCGTGGGGGGACACGGGGCCAGAGACCCCCCGGGGGCTCAGGGACCCACACACTCCCCTGCCACTCTCCCCGAGGGGACGAGGACGTCGAGCGTTTCCGCGGCACAGCGGAGGCAGGATGGGCGCGGGCCGTGGCCTGACGTCACCGTGACAGCCCGTGGCCCCCATCGCGCCACGGACCCGCAGCCATGAACTCATGGCCCAGGAATGCACACCAGGCTGCCAGACAGAGCCCCCTCCCCGCGTGGGGCCGGCCCTGGGGCAGCCCGGGGGGTGTCCCCCATTCTGGGTGACCCCTGGGCATCCTGAGGGAGCGCTGAGCACAGCCCGAGACGGTGCCAGCGCCTGGCAATGCCATGGCACGTGCCCTCTGTAGAAGTGGTGTCGGAAGTGTCCACAGTGACTCCCCCGGCCCCCATTATCAGCCCTCTGCAAACAAACCCTTCAGTACTCGCCAGGATCCCAACTCCAACCCCCATGCAGCAGCAGCAGCAGCACTGTCGCTCCTGGCCAGAATAACGCCAGACCAACCCCAGGACACAGTTCCAGCCCTATGGACACCACTGCAGAGTGAGCCCCTGGCTCCAGGGGGATGTGGCAGAACCCCAGTGACCAGCAGCCACCACCAGCTGATGTCACACGGCAGCTCAGACGTGTTTGCAGAGCTCTCCACAACCCTCAGCGAGGGGCAAAGTGTGGGCTCTGCAAACACAGCCGGCGCCGCTCCTCACCCATCCCACGGCTCCTCACCACAGCTCCTCACCCATCCCACGGCTCCTCACCCGTCCCACAGCTCTTCACCCACCCCATGCTGGAGTGCTCCAAGCCAGGGTCAGCCCAGGCTACCCAAACAGGCACTGCCAGCCTCCTGCACTGCCAGCATGGGCACACCCCAGGTCCCCTGGTTCCCAGAGAGGGGCCGGGGGTGCTGCTGCAGCCCCCCAGGCCAGGGCTGTGCCAACAGGGTTCCCCCACCCTGGACTCCGTGGGGACACAGGCAGCCCGGCCCCCCCGCAGACTTTCCGGGTATTTTCTGCTGCAGGAAGCCAGCCCATCCCCTGGCCCCGATCCTGCACATCCCATGTCCCCAGTGCTGCGCCCTGTGAGGCAGCCATCGGTCTGATGAGGGGCTGGGACTGGGGGGTCCCCTGCTCTGTCCCCCCAGGGCTGCCTCAGATGGACAACCACAGGCAGCAGGGCTGGGCAGCCCCCAGGTGCCAGATCCTGGGATGGCACCTGCAGTGTCACTACGTGTGTACCAGCTGGAAGGGGTGACCCTGGGACCACTGTGGTGGCACAGTCAAGTGCAGCCCACAGGGTGTGAAAGCATCAAGGCCAGGCTGATCCCCCGAGCAGATGGAAATAGCTCAGAGAGCCCTGGACTTGTGGGGAGCACTGGCAGGGGACAGTGGGTGCCTCCTGCCACCCCACACAGCCAGGCACAGAGCCCTGGGCAGGATCTGCCCTGCCCCACTGGCCAGAAAGACAACAGCACCTGTGGCCAGGGCAGGGCTGTGGGCACGGCCAAGACCTCCGGGCCCAGCCAAGACCCCCAAGGTGGGGCAGGGCCAGCCCTGCCACCATCTGTCCCTGTCGCTGCTCCAGCACGGCAGCTGCCCTGAAACCCAACGCTGCCTGCGCCCAGGCGGCGCGGGCGTCCCCTCTCCCCCGGCCGGGGCATTCCACACGGATTAGCTCCCGTCCCTCCAGACACGCAGGCACGGCTGCCCTGCAGCACCCAGCCCGGGCGAGCCCGCATGGCACCGGCCCCGCTGCTGCCACCGTGCCCAGCACGGGGCGAGGTGCTGCCCTCGGCGCCGCATCACCCAGCCCGTCCTGCTCCTCCCATGGGTCCCTTTGGCACCGGTGTCTGTCCCACCGAGCACCAGCGGCACCTCCAGCCCGGCAGTGCCCGGTGCAGCGCGGCTCCTTGGCCGGCACATGGCCAGGGATGCTCAGCCAGGCGCAGGCAGATCCCGGTGCCGTGAAGCGAGAGCACATCGAGGCCCGCGGGCGCCGCTCGGACCAGCGGCCCTCGTTAACTGTCCCTGCAGGGCACTGCCCAAAAGAACGGGGGGGGCACACGCCCGATGTCACCTCAGCTCCCCTCAGCTCCGTATCCTTGTGTTCCCGCTCCGCAGCACAGCCAGAGCAGCCACAGGCTGCTCCATGTGCAGCGCCCAGAGGGGCAGGGGGCATCAGCAGGGCTGATGGTGCTCTGGAGGTCACTGCTGAGCAGTGGAAAGCCACCCAAAGGTGCTGGTGTCACAGTGCCCAGCCACCCTGGCCATTTCAGCAGTGCCTTCTGTGCTAAGGACGAGACCCTGAGGCCAGCCCAAAGAGCCACTGCTGGCCCTGCAGGGCTGCTCCCCACAGCCCATGGGGACATTCATGTGTGCAATACACCCTCAGGCCCCCCCTGGTGCAGCTGTTCCCTGCCTCGATAGCAGCCCCATGGGGATGGGTTCCTGGGTCTCTCCTTGCCAGCAGGTCCTGGTGCAGAGCAGGAAGGCAGCCATGGCCACAGAGCAGGGATGGCTCTGTGGGTGCTGGTGTCCACACTCCCTGAGGTCACCAGAGCACTGTGGCATGCACCGGGATGCTTCAAGCCCTGGGGGTGCTCCAAGCCCCAGTGCTGCCCCTGATCCCACCCCCAGCTCAACACTCAGATGTGCCTTGGGGCTGAGCCCTGCCCTGTCCCACCCAGCTCCTGGGATTCCCGTGTGCTGCAGCCACCCTCACACCTGGATGACAGGGACAGTGAGCAAGTGCTCCTGACACATCCCTGGAATGTCCACAGCACATTTCCAACACGTCCCCACTATGTCCTGCCTGCAGGCACAGCACTGACACGCACCCTCAGTGCTGGCTCACATGCCTGGGCAGGGAGATATGGGCAATGCCAGCAGCCCCCGCCTTAGGGGTGGCCACTGCCACTCTGGCAGCCGCCATCAGCAATGACACCCTGTCCTCAACGGGGACAGCCACCTGCAGCCTGTCCCCAGGCACACGGGCACTGTCACCCATGGCTGGCTCCTCTCCCCGCCACCTTGGAGCCAGTGAAACACAGCTGGCATCTGGCTGGGCTTCAGCCACCGTGAACCACCACTGCCCAGAGCCCCGCTCCGGGAGACAGGCCTCCAGGGACAGGCTGGAGCAGGGCAGGAGGGGACAGGCAGCAGGGCCCCTGCCAGGGCACAGCCAGGTGCCAGGCAGGAGAAAGAGGCACATCCAGTCTCCCTTCCCAGGGCTTGTGTCCTGCCAATGCTTCACGATAAGGGTATGGGGGGCAGCCATGGGGGAACCGCACCAGCCCCTGGGCAGAAGTCATTGAGCTCCTGTAGCACTGCCGAGCCTGCAGTGGCGTGCCGAGCTGGAGAGCAGCAAGGGGAACTTGGGATCTTGTGGCGACAGCAAGGCCGGAGCCAGGGGGTTTCCAGGGTTTAAAACATGAAGGAAAGAGCTGGAGCTGCTGCTGCCCCAACACCCCCACAGCAAGCCGTGGCTGTGGTCACAGTGCAACCCCAAGCAGCCCGAGGGCAGGGGCAGGAACACCTGCCCACCATCCATCTGGCACGCTGGCAGTGGCGACAGGAGGTGCCCTCGTCCTTGGGGCGACCCATGCGGCGCCACCAGTGCCCAGGGCAGCCAGCCCAGGCGCTCCCAAAAACCTATCTGCTAGCATCATGCTGGGAAACAGAAACCTGGCTGGAAGGCAGGGCATGGGGCTCTGTGCCTGCCAGCATCCAGCCCCTTGGGGAGCACATCAGTACCCCCAAAAAACAGGTCCTGTGCCTCACAACACGGATGTGGCACCTGCCGGGGCTGGGGCCGTGCAGGATCCAGCTCCGTTCCCAGCAGGCTGCCTGTGGGGCTGCCCGACCCTGCTCAGAGCCCTCCAAGGAGCGAGAGCTGTGCTAACTATTTTGGACATGGCACCACGGGACTGTCACATCACCACTCTGCACGTCGCATCACGTTGCTCTGACGGTTTCGCAGCAGCGGCTCCCGCGCTGGGAGAACTCCCGAGCTGCTGCTCCCAAACACAGGCACTGGCGGGCAACCAGCTCGCCCTCCCTCTCCTCCATGCCAAGGGAGAAGGGCTGGAGAAGCTGGGGGAAACATGGATAAGGACAAACCTCTGCCTGCTCCCTGCATTGTCCTCATCCCTCTGTACACTTCATCCCTCTGCCCACCTGCGCAGCTCCGCAGGTCACACCCTGCCCTGGCCACCTTTCAGGAGTTTCTGGCCTCCAGTGCCCCTTGCTGCACCACACATGGTGGGTCCTGGCCTCTTGAGTGAAATCCCATCCCTGCTGGTGGCTCCAACCCGCTCTAGGCAGCAAGACAGGAAGCAGCCCGGGCTGCCCAGTCCTGCAGGTCACCCACACCAGACAGGCCAGGGATGGTCCCTGAAGGAGAACACGGTGCAAAACCGCCCGTGCTCCTTCAGCACCATTCTGTGCTCACAGGAGAGCAGCCGATGACCCGCAGGGTGGCCGGGAGCAGCCAGCCCTGGTCCCCGGGCCGCGACAGCATCGAGTGGGCAGGCCACGGCAGGCGGGAAGCGGCGGAGGCAGACAGCGGGACTCAGACAACATGTCTGGCGCAGGACGCGTCCTTCGGGCAGCGATGCCAGGACCCGCGGCCGGTTGGTGCAGGAGCCGCCGGTTTTCAGCATCGCCGGGGCCGCAGGCATCCCTCCCTCTCAGCGGGCCCGGGCGATGGAGCTCTGGGGCCGAGGGGGAGGGGAGCCACCTCTCCTCTTCCTCCCGCGGTGGGAAGCGGCTCCGCGGAGCTCTGCTTAGTCACAGCGAGCGCTGCGCTGGAGCCCCGAGAGGCAGCGCCAACCCCGGCCCCGAGCGCGGCCCCGCCGCCGCCCTCCCCGGTTCATCCCGGGGCAGCGGGACCGGCCCTGCCGGGACCAGCCGCGACTCCACGCGGCGGGGAGGGGGCGGCCCCGGGCGGGCGGGGGGTGCCTCCCACAGGGGGCATCGCCCACCGGCCGGCGGGGACGAGCCGGGGCGGCGCCGGCGCCGCCACCCCCGGGGCTTCCCAAGGGCAGTCCCCCTGCACCCCCCGCGGCGGCGGGGCCGGGGCCGCTCCGGCCCTCCCCAAGATGGAAGGGCCGTGCCCGGGCTTTGTCCCTCCCGGGAAGCCGCCCCGGCCCCGGCAGTGCATTCCCCCCCCCTCGCCCCCCCCCGGCTCTTCCACCGCCTCCCAGGGCCGCCGCCCCGCTCCGCTCCGCCGCATTCCGCGGACCCGGCCGCCGCATCTCCGCCGGCACGGCGGGCCGCATCCCGCACCCCCCGGCAGACCCCGCACCCCCGGGCCGCATCCTGCAGCCCTCGGCCGCATCCCGCACCCCGACTCCCTGCGGCCCCGCGGTGCGGGAGGGGACCCGGGCACCCCCCGGAGCCGGTACCGGCGCCGCCGCCGCCGCGGATCCTTACCGAGGGGCTGGGGCTGGGGCCGGGGCTGCGGCTCCCGCCCGGCGCAGCTCCGCTCCATGGCGCGGCAGGCGCAGGGGCTGGCCCAGCCCCGCTCCCCCCGGCCCGCGGGGGAGGACGCTCAGCGCTCCCCGCCCCGGCCCCGCGGCCCCGGCCGGGGGGAGCGGCCGGGGGATGCTCCGCCTCGCCCGGCTCCAGACGCTGCCCCGCAGCCCCGAGCCGGCGCCGCTCCTCCCGCAGCCGCGGCTGGGACCCCGCGCCCGTCACCCCCGCCTCGGGCCTGTCCCCGCAGTGCTCAGCATCCCCCAGCTTTGCTCCGTAACTCGCCCGCCTCCAGCCCCTGCTCTCCCAGATTTTGAGGCTCGCACACGCATTTTACGATGCTCCGGTCCCGCGCGAAGCGCTGGCCCCGCAGCAAACACGCCCCGCCCCGAGCAGCACCGCGATGCACAGCCAGCACCACCGGGATCGGCTGCCCCAGCCTCAGGCACCCCAAAAAGACACCGATTTCCCGTTTCCAGCCCCACCTCAGCTGTTCGAGAGGCCTTGGAGCTGCTGCTCCCCCGCTCCCCGTCACACGTGAGCCTTAGTCACCGCCAGCAGCCGCCTCCGCTGGCGGGGCTTCCCCCCGCCCGCATCCCACCCCCACCCTGCCCCGGTAACCGGCAGACAACAGAGGCCGCTCCCGCTCCCCGGGCAGGAGCAGCGGCCCCCGCTCAGCGCAGAATCCCCTTTGTGCCCTGCTTGGACGGGAATGCGGCGGCACGGCCAGGGAAGGGGACGAGTGGGCAGCACCAGCAGTGGAAGTAACACGGCTCCAGGCTCTGCAGGGGCACCAGGAGGCAGGGGCATGTCCTTGTCCACCACGTGGCCAGCCTGCTCCAGGCATCCCGCAGAGTGCCCGGCTCTGGGCATTTTTGTGGATGAACAAAGTTAGTTTTCTGCGGGCAGCACCCATCAGAGATGCCTGTTTTGGGGATGATGTCACCGCAGGCCAGGAGATCCCCTGCCACTCATTCTCCCTCACCTACCAGGCAAACAGGTTTACCGAAATCCCAGCCCTTTCCCTTGGAAGTGCATTCCCCTGAGTCAGGGATGAGGAGCTCCTCAGTAGACGGGGCGGCCCCGCTCTGTGATGCTGCAGGGGTAGCCCTACACCCCAAATCACCCGAAAGTCATCACCCTCCTACAGCCTCAAGCCCTGCACCCTCTCACCTGGCTCAGACAGAGCAGAGGCTTCCCGAAACTCCCAGAGCCTCACCTGCCAGCTGACTCCCCACCAGGGAATGCTGCACGGTCAAGCCTCAGCTCTGGGAGCTGGGCACCCCACGAGGAGGGCAGGGAGAGCAATGTCCCAATGAACTCACAAAGCCAGGATATGCCCTGGCACAGGAAAGGAGAACAGCCCCACTGACACTGTTGCATGGCTGAGCTTCCAAGGGGCTGCAGCAGCCCCACAGCTCTGTATTTCCATGGCACACAAGGGATCTGGCAGAGTGGGACTGGAGCCACTCCATGACATGCTCCAAGGGTGACTATGAGTGGCTTCCAAACCTTAATTGCCTGTGGGTCCCACAGCTTCACCTGGAGCAGATGAGCATCTCAGGGCTCTGGGACAACCTGGCACTGGATGCAGCCACATCCATGGTCCTTCTCCCTGCAGTGGGGTCAGTCTGGAGCTGACTGAGGTGAGGAAGGGGCAACTGTGGGCATACAGGGCCTGTGGCCGTGCTCCAACAGTGCAACAGCAGAGGGCTTGTGAATGCCATTCCAGCCCAAGTCGATGGGCTTATACAAGCAGGGATTGATCAATCACTCTGCTGCAGGCAGAGCCCTGCTGTGTTGGGGTTCCTGGGTCCAGCCCCACCATTCCCGTGGTGCTGGGAACAGCTGCCTCCCCTGAGCTGATGGAAAATCCGATGAGCTCATGATGAGCACGGCACCCAGCCCTGGCTGCTGCATGCCCCAGCACTCCCTGTGCTCCTCAGCCCTGCAGCGTGAGGTGCAACACTGCCATGGCTCTGTCAGGACAGTCTGGGCAGAGGGCTGCACCCTCAGGCCCATCACCTGGCCCTAACACCGACTGTAGGGACCCAAAGGGATCAGCACCCCAAAGTCAAAGGATAACTACAGCCACAGCTCAGCCCTGCCAGCAGGAGCTGACGCTGTGCAAGTCTGGGAGCAAACAGGGATAAGCATGACAAACAAACCCTGCCAGCACCTCTGAGCAAAGTACTGTGTGGGACACCCCATCCCACCCATTTCCACCTGCTCCCTATCCCTCTGCTCCCACCTCTCTCCTCAGCTCCAGGACTTTGCCCTGGCTCCAGGCTGCTCCCACCCTGCTGCTGTGACACAGTGCCCACAAGGGCTGATCTGAAACCCTGTCCCCAAAGCACTCCAGCTGATTCCCTCTTGCCATGGGGAAGTGACCCAACAGGATCCTGGGGACGAGTGTCTGTCCCTGTGTCCTGTCCTGGGGTGGACGGATGCAATAGGAACCTATCACCAGCAGCATGTCAGGGCAACAACCAGACCCCCAGCATGCTGCCATGGGGCTACGCCACAGACCATGGCAAATCCCGGCTGCTGCAGGACAATCCCCTGTGGGTGCCAGTGACAAATGGGCCAGCAATGGGCTGAGCCACAGCGGGCTGCGCCCTGCCCTGCCACAGCTCGCGCCTGCTCTGTAATTATCCCAAGCCGCATCTGTAATTAGTGTCCTGATGTCATGGGGTCAGGCCTGGGCAGCCCCACGCGCTCCCTGCCACCCCCACCTTGGCCTCCGGCCTCGAGGCTGGAGGAGATCACAGTCTTCCAACACCATCCGGAGGAGTTCCTGCCCAGCCCCGGCTCCCCGCCAGCATTGCTGCCGGAATCACATCCCAGCGCTGTTCCAGAGCCCCTGAGCTGCTGCAGGGTTGGATCTGTCCCTCGGGCCAGCGCAGGGCTTGGTAACTCCAACCACTGCCCCCTTCCCTGCAGCATCCTGCGGCTCCCTGGATCCTGCCTGGGAAGGAGAAGGGCCAGCCCCTGGCCTCCCGAGCCTCCCAGGGCTGCCAGTCACCGCTCCCTCGGCACAGGGAATGCGCTGGAGCAGCCCTGCGGCTATAAATAGAGCGGGGAGGCGCAGGCACGTGTGGCCGCAGCACACGCGGGTCCGGTGTGGGGCACGGGCAGGGTGTGGGGCTGCAGCAGCGCCTCGGGGTGGGACAGCCACGGGAGGAGGCTGAAAGCACTGAGCAGAGGAAGAGCAGTGTGGTCCTGCTCCGGGGAGATGCCAGCACTGCGCCGGGAGGATGGAGAGGAGGCCCCACACTGCTGCCACGGAGCACCAGCACTTTATTGCAGGGCAGAGAACCACAACACTGCCCGCGGCACACGGGTACCTCGCGGGGTACCTCACATCCCTTCCTCTGCCAGCACCCTGTGCCCACCCCTGCTGCTAACACGTGCGTAAGGGCCGGGCAGTGCCGGTGACACTGAACCGTGCGCTCAGCACCTCCGAGGGTGCCCGCATCTTCTGGCCTGGCTGCTGTCCTCCAGCGAAGAGGGTGAAGGTGCCGGGCTCCAGGCGCCAGTCCTGCGCCCAGACCGCGCGCTGCTCGGCCAGCACCTGGAAGGACAGCTTGGCCTCTCGGCCGGCCAGCACGGCCACACGGCGGAAAGCCACCAGCTGCCAGCGGGGCACTGGCACGGAGGACTGCTCCCAGCGCAGGTACAGCTGCACCACCTGCACAGAGGGATGGGACTCAGCACAATGGGACTCCACAGCAGTCCCCTCGCAGGGGGAGCTCGGGCACATCTGTACCCTGCACGGCCAGATCAGTGCACAGCAGCTGTGCCCACCTCCTCGCTGTCCCGCAGTCCTGTGTTCTCCAGCACCACAGACACAGAGAGGTTGGCACAGATGGGCAGCACTGGGGGGCTCAGCACCAGGTCCCGATAGCGGAAGGTGGTGTAGGACAGCCCGTAGCCAAAAGGGTAGAGCGGGGCCTCCTGCCCATAGTACCGGTATGTCCGTCCCTCCATGGTGTAGTTCTCCATCGGTGGCACCTGTGGGACAGGGCAGGGCTGGGCGGGCACAGGCAAGAACCACAGCCCTGCAGCCCACAGCTGCTCCAGCCACCAAGGCAAAGAAAGGCTAAGGGTGCAACCAGCAGCCCTGGCCTTACCTGGTGCATGCCTGCAGGCCAAGTGGCCGGCAGCCGGCCAGCTGGGCTGGCCCCCGCCTCGCCCAGCAGGACCCTGGCAATGGCCAAGCCCGTGGCCTGGGCAGGGAAGAAGCAGGCCAGGATGGCCCCCACGCCGTCATGTGCCTGAGCCCAGCTCACGTCCAGGGGCCCCGCGTTGAACAGCAGCAGAATGACGGGGTGCCCAGCGGCTGCAGGGAGGTGGCTGTCACTGAGAGGCTGGTAGTGGCACTGCTGGGTGCCACACCCCGGGATGTACCATGGATGGGGAACACCTGGGTGGGCTGAGGTCCCACAGAGCCCCTACCTGCCTGCACAGCATCCTGCAGCAGCTCCAGCTGGTGCCCCGGCAGGGACAGGTCACTCCGGTCTTTTGCCTCTGTCTCCACATCTACCCCTGGGTGGGGACAGCCAAGGGAGAGCCCTTACACCCATGTGGGCAGACAGGGCTGAGGGGCACCGACCGCCTCAGAGGTGGCTCATGGGCAGCCCCTCTCTCCCATAGCACTCCCCTTCCTCTGGCAGTGCCCACCCAGTGCCCTCCCACTCCCACCTACCTGTCCCCAGGCAGACCAGCACCAGGTCAGCTGCCCCCACCACCCTCACCAGCTCTGCCCGTGAGTACTGCTTGCACCGTGGCTCGCTGCAGCCCGCTGTGAAGCTGACATTGGCCCCCAGCATCTCCAGCCCCCTCCTGCACCAGGGAAGAGCAGAGGACACAGGGGCAGCTGTGCCCCAGGGTTGGGGCACAATGGGGACAGCCCCCTTGCCTGGCCACCAGCCAAGGGCCAAGCAGCTCCAGCAGCAGCCCTGGACAGTGCCCAGAAGAGGGGAACAGTGATCAGGAGAGGGGGACATGAGGTGGGACCACGCTTTCTCACCGGGGTGTGTAGATGTACTGAGGCTCTGGCACTGGTGCATAGTCCCCAAACAGTACCCGGGGATTGTCAGCAAAGGGACCCACGACCTGCAGGGAGCAGAGGGGTGAGGGTGGGCACCAGCAGCCCTGTGACACCTGTGTGCCCTCGGTGCGGAGCCAGCATGTCTCCCTGCCCACCACCTTGCAGGGGCTCACCGCAAGGTGCTGGCTGAGCAGATCCTGGGCCCGCAGGGGCAGTGTTCCCCGCACATTTTTCAGCAGCACAAAGCTCTTGACAGCAGCTTCCAGGGAGAGGTTGCGGTGCTCAGGGCTCTGCACCACACTCAGGTCCAGGGAGCTGTAGGGGTTCATGGCTGGGGGGTCAAACTCCCCCAGCCGCATCCGTGTGTAGAAGAGGGGCCGGACTCGGTCACGCAGCATCTGTGGAGACCCCGACCCCAACATCTCAGCTGTGCTTGGCAGGGACAGCCCAGGCTCTCTGCTCACATCCCTGGTCTCACTCCCCTCGGCTCACCTGCAGTGTGATGTTGCCCATGGCCAGAGCCTGAGGGATGTGCATGAAGACGTTGTTCCTCATGCCATAGGAGAGCTCCAGGTTGCAGCCAGCGTTCACCGAAGCTGCCATGCCAGGGAGAAGGGAGAACTCCTGTCATGGCTGTGCAATGCCTGGGGACTGACCCCATGCCCAGCCCGTGAGCTCACCAACCGCTGTCTCCAGGAAGCTGTGTGTGTAGTGGTGCCCTAGCATGATGAGCTCCACAGCCCCCTCGTCGCTCACCACGTAGCCATCAAAGCCCCACTCTCCACGCAGGATGTCCGTCAGCAGCTTCTTGTTGGCACAAGCGGGAACGCCATTGATCCTGTTGGAGAGGGGATGGGGCAGCCAGGAGAGCAGGGCACTGGCCATGCCAAGGGCAGCCCAGCCCACGTGGCCTTCACCACGCCCCACACCTGTTGTAGCTGCACATGAAGCTGTAGGAGCCAGCACGCACACATGCCTGGAACTGGGGCAGGAAGGTCATGCGCCAGTCCCGCTCCAGCACCTGCACCATGGCAGAGTGGGGTCAGCACCTGGAGTGCCCCCTGCACTCTTAACACCCCCTGCCCTGCTGTGCTCACCTTGGCATCAAAGCTTAGCCTGGAGACAGGGATGTTCTCAGGGCCACCGTGCACGCTGAAGTGTTTGCAGCCAGCGCTGGCCTTAACGTAACGGGGGTGCTGGCCCTGCAGCCCCTGCACAAAGCTGAGGGCCAGCTCCCCACTCAGGAACGGGTCCTCCCCATAGGTCTCCTGTCCGGGGCACAGGTGGGTCACCCCTGGGAACACTGTCCCCACATCCCCACAGCCTGGCAAGCCACGGCCACATCCAGCTCGTCAGCCACGGTCCTTTGTGGCCCGATCCCAGCCAGGGAGCACCCGCCCAAGCTGGCACCTGGTTCCTGCCCCACAGCGGGTGTCTCATGATGTTCAGGACAGGGCTGAAGCAGCTGAGCCCAGTGTGGTCACTGTAGCGGCCGGCAGCAGCAAAGCTGTTGTGTTTGGCTCTCACCTCAGTGGCAGTGGCGTTGGCCACACGGTAGATGAGTTCTGGGCTAGAGGGACAGCACAGGGGTGTCAGGGCAGCATAGGCAAGGGGGGACCTGTCTCACCAGGTCCCATCCCACACCCCCGGTCCCCGGTGCTGGTACCTGAAGGCTGCGGCAAGCCCCAACGCCTGCGGGAAAGCCGTGGCCCATCCAGGCGCCTCGCCGTCGCCCCGCAGACACTCCGTGTTCCAGTTGTAGGGCGCGATGCCCAACCGCGGGATGGGGGGCGCGGGGCCGTTCCCCATCGCTCCCCCCCTCGCCACCTGCAGGGCAGCGGCGCTGAGCGGGGAGTCCCGCGGGGGCCCCGGGGGGGTCCCGCCGCCCCCTCACCTGCAGCACCAGCTCGGCGGGGCTCAGCCGGCCCAGCAGGTCATCGAGGCGGCGCTGCCAGGGCAGCGAGGGGTCCCAGAAAGGGAAGGGAGGCGGCTGAGCCCGGACCGCCCCCGCGCCCAGCGCCGCGCTCAGCACCAGCACCCGCAGCCCCAGCGCCGCTGCTGGGAGAGCCCCGCGCGGCACGGCACGGCTCGGGCCCCGGGATCCGCACGGCACGGCTCGGCCCGGCTCCCGGGATCTGCACGGCATGGCTCGGCCCGGCTCCCGGGCTCCGCACGGCATGGCTAGGCCTGGCTCTAGGGATCTGCACGGCATAGCTCGGCACGGCTCCCGGGTTTTGCACGGCATGACTCGGCCCAGCCCCGGTGCAGCAAGCCCCCGCGCTGGGCGCGGCGGGGCGGAGCGCACTGCAGGCGTTCCTGCGCCCACCGGACGGGGCGGAGCGCGGTAGGACGGGACGGGTCAGGGGGGCACGGGGCTTTGCCGGGTCCCGGCCGCCCCCCGGGCCGGTTTGCGAGGTTCACCCCGTGTATCGGGGGTCTGTATGCGAGGGGCGGCGAGCCCCGAGCCCCGCGCAGCCCGGCCCCGCCGCGGGGACAAATCGCGGCGTTTCGGTTCCGCCCGTCTCCCGGAGCATCTCCCGTGTGCGGGCGGGAACCGGCAGAGCCGCCCGGCGCCGTCAGACCGGCTCTCGGTGCCCTCGGCTGCAGCGGGGCCGGCTCGGCCCCTGCCCGGGGCCGGGGAGCAGTAACGGCTCCGCCTGGGAAGGATCTCCTGTGCTCACTGGGCGTTATGGCACGGCACGGACTGAGATGCCAGCATGGGTGCCCTGTGTGCCCCTCATGCCCCCCAGCTCGGCACGGAGGGACACTGCCAGGGACCTCTGCGGTGACCAGGGACACGGTGCCTTCTTATGTTGGATGTTAGGAAAATGTTCTTCCCCCAGAGGGTGTTAGAAATCAGTGCCTGCCGAGCCCCTGGAGCCGGGCAAGGAAGGCACACGAACAGGCTGCACAGGGCCTGGCCCTGACAGAGCTCAAGGAGCGTTCATACAGTGCTCTCAGGAACACGGTGGGACTGTTGGGGTGTCCTGTGCAGGGCCAGGAGTTGGCCTCGATCCTTGTGGGTCCCTTCCAGCTGGGGATATTCCACCATTCTACTCCGATTCCAAAGTGGCAGTGTGGGACCAAGGTGGGAGCAGGAGTGCAGCCCAGGCAAACGCCCCTTTCCCATGGGGCTGGGGGGCCACGGGGAGGCCTGCAGGAAGCCGGCAGCACGTAGGGAGCACAGCGGGGCCACCATGCCGGGATGTTAGGAAAATGTTCTTCCCCCAGAGGGTGTTGGGCACTGCCCGGGCTCCCCAGGGAATGGGCACGGCCCCAACTGCCAGAGCTCCAGGAGCGTTTGGACAGCGCTCTCAGGCACAGGGGGGGATTGTTGGGGTGTCTGTGCAGGGCCAGGGGCTGGACTTCATGGTCCTTGTGGGTTTGCTCCAACTCGTGTTCTAGGACTCAATGATCTCCATTGGCCACCAGCACACTGGGACCACTGTGATGGGAGAGCACAAGGTGGCATTTGGGACTGGGAGCAGGAAGGGACCTGGCATTGCACAGAGGAGACAGGGAGCACAGACCTGCCATCAGCTCACTGGCACAATGGAGGTGCTGCTGGCAGCCCCCCAGCCCGGGACAACCACAGCACGCCCCAGTGCCAGGCCCGGTGCCTCGCAGCTGGCCGTGTCCTGGGGACGCAGCCTTGTAAGGCAATGCCAGCAGGTCACCGCAGCCCGGCCGGTCCCCACGCTCCTGCTCGCGGTGACTGAGCCAGCTGCTGGATTCCTGAGCAGCCAGCAGGAGTGGGGCGGTCCCCCTGTGCCCAGAGCATGTCCTGCCCCCAGCACCCTACCCAGCTGGGTCAGCGCTCAGCACTCCTCAGTGACAGGCCCAGGACAGGGACATAATGGGATAAAGAAATAAACTACATGAGATTAAATAAATAAGTAAACAATGCCAGGCACACTCTGTCGGGGAGCAGAACCTGGTGCACCGGGGACCATGCTGGCTTGGGGAGGGTTAGGGGAAGCTGGGTTGTTCCAGGGAATATTCCTTGCAGTTCCAGCAGCCCCAAGCCAGGCTGGTTTCTGTGACACCCTGTCCTTTGCCCTGTTCCTGTGGGGTGATTTGTGGGCCTCACAGGTGAAAACCTGCTTGTGTTCCACACTGAGCTGCAGCCTAAGGATCTGAGCTTGCCCAATCTTGCCAGCACAGGGCTTGCTTCATCCACCCAGCTGCCCTTTCCCCCAGGAATCAGCGCCTGCCGAGCCCCTGGAGCCAGGCAAGGAAGGCACACGAACAGGCTGCACAGGGCCTGGCCCTGACAGAGCTCAAGGAGCGTTCATACAGTGCTCTCAGGAACACGGTGGGACTGTTGGGGTGTCCTGTGCAGGGCCAGGAGTTGGCCTCGATCCTTGTGGGTCCCTTCCAGCTGGGGATATTCCACCATTCTACTCCGATTCCAAAGTGGCAGTGTGGGACCAAGGTGGGAGCAGGAGTGCAGCCCAGGCAAAGGCCCCTTTCCCATGGGGCTGGGGGGCCACGGGGAGGCCTGCAGGAAGCCGGCAGCACGTAGGGAGCACACCGGGGCCACCATGCCGTCACCGGCCGGGCAGGGGCCGCAGGCTGGCAGCCGGGGGCAGCGGGAGCGGTGGGGCCGGGCCGGGCCGGGCCGGGCTGGGGGCAGCGGGAGCGGTGGGGCCGGGCCGCTGGTTC